>NC_053023.1:544081657-544681657 GCF_003073215.2 Triticum urartu
AGTTACTTCGCTCAGGTAATATACCGGTCTCTGGACAGGTAGTGCCTTGCCTTCCTCCTTGCGTTCCACTACAATGACCGTGCTGACTACCCAGCTGGTGGCGGCGATGTACAGGAGCATAGGTTCCTTAGGAGTCGGAGCCGCCAGAACGGGTGGAGTAGTCAGCATCTTCTTCAACTGGAGAAAAGCTTCGTCCGCCTTGTGGTTCCACTCGAAAAAAGTGGTCTTCTTCATGAGTTGGTATAAGGGGAGAGCTTTCTCGCCCAGCCGACTGATGAATCGGCTGATGGACGCCAAGCAGCCGGTGAACTTTTGCACGTCCAGCAGTCGGCTGGGTACCTCCATCCTCTCAATGGCCTTGATCTTTACAGGGTTGCATTCTATGCCGCATTCAGAGACCAGGAAGCCAAGGAGTTGGCCGGCTGGTACTCCGAAGACACACTTCTCGGGGTTGAGCTTGATCTGGAATCGGCAGGTTCTCAAAGGTCTCCTTGAGGTCTTCCAGCAGTGTTCCACATTTTCCGTCTTCACCACCACGTCGTCCACGTAGACGTGGGCGTTCCTGCCGAGCTGCTTGAGGAGGCACTTCTGCATGCAACGCTGAAAGGTGGCGCCGGCATTCCTAAGCCGAACGTCATGGTGAGGTAGCAGAAGGCCTCCAAACGGCGTGATGAAGGCGGTCTTCAGTCTGTCAGCCGGGTTCAGCTTGATCTGGTGATATCCTGAGTATGCATCCAAAAAACTCAACAGCTCGCATCCGGCTGTGGAGTCTATCACCTGATCGATTCTTGGTAGAGCAAATGGGTCCTTGGGGCAGGCCTTGTTGAGGCTCGTGTAGTCAATACACATTCGCCACTGCTTGTTCTTCTTCAGTACCAGGACCGGATTTGCTAGCCATTCTGAAAGAACACTTCCATAATGAAGCCGGCTGCTAGGAGTCGGGCTATCTCTTCTCCGACAACTCTTCTCTTCTCTTCTGATAGGCGGCGCAGGGGCTGCCTGACCGGCTTTGCATCAGATCGGACATGTAACTTGTGCTCGGCGAATTCCGTCGGTACACCTGGCATGTCTTTGGGGGACCATGCGAAGATGTCCCGATTCTCACGGAGGAAATCGACGAGCTCGCCTTCCTATTTGCTGTCGAGGTTTGCGCCTACGACAGCGTACCTCTCCGGGTGCTCCGGATCCAAGGGTATCTTCTTTGTCTCCTTGGCCGGCTTGAACGAACCCTCAGCCTCCGACTCCTTTGGGTTGGGCGACACCTCTGGCTGCTTGCCGGCCATCGCCACAACCCGCTCCAGAGCCGCTTCTCGGCTGCGATCACCAGGGACTCGGCTAGCCGACTGCTCTCAGCCGCACAGGCAGACGACTTCCGGTAGTCGCCGGCTACAGTCAGAATTCCCCTGGAACTGGGCATCTTCATTTTGAGGTAGGTGTAGTGGGGGACCGCCATGAACTTGGCCAAGGCGGGTCGGCCGAGTAGCGCATGGTATGGGCTCTCAAGGTCCACCACCTCAAACCAAACTGACTCTCGGCGGAAGTGATCTTTGTCTCCAAAGAGGACGTCCATCAGGATCTTGCCGATTGGTGAGCAGGAAAGCCCAGGAACAATGCCGTGGAACACAGTCCGGCTGTTCTGAAGCTGTCTTTGCTTGATTCCTAACTTCTCTCCATGGTGTCTTGTACAGGATGTTGATGATGCTGCCTCCGTCTATCAGAACTCGCGAGAAATGAGCGGCTCGTCTATCCGTAGCAAAGGTGGCATCCAAGACCAAGGCATAGGAGCCCGGACTCGGCATCACTCTGGGTGGTCAGCCCTGCTCCAGCTGATAGGCTTCTCGGACCAGTGCATGAACTCTGGCGTCTCTGATGCTACTGCATTCACCTCTTGTCACTGCAGCCGCCTGCTGCGTCGATCATTAGCCATACTGGTAAATACCACGTAGGCTCCATGCTCTTCGGGGTATTCGTCTTGTACTGCGCCGACTGGCCTGACAGCCGGCTGCTGGGGCGGAGGCGGAGGCGGCTGCCTAGCAGGCGGGGGAGGTAGGAGGCCATCTCCCTTGGCGATCCTGGTGAGCCAGTGGCACTTCCGGGTGGTGTGATTCGACGGCTTCGCGCCGCTATGGAACTTGCAAGGTCCATCCAGAGTCTGCTCGTAGGAGAAGGCCGGCAACCAGTTGGGCTTGCCACCTTTCTGTCGCTTGGGTGGAGGCTGCCCATCCGGCTGCTGGGCTTCAACTGTCGCGACCTGCCGGCTGCTGGAGGCCGGTTACGGGGCCTTGCGCTTGTGGTCGCTCTGCTGTTGCCGCCGACTGGCATCTCCCGCCGGAGTTCTTGGAGCCTGAGGGGCTACTTTGCCAGTTGCGCTAACTTGAATCTCCGCCGTCATGGAGGAGTCGGCCGTGGCGTACTTGTCCTGTATGATCAGCAGCTCGTCGAGGGTTTCTGGCTCGTCGCATAGGAGCTTGTGCTTGAGGAGGGTGCCTTCTCTGCACCCGGCGGTGAAGTAGTCGATAGCCTGCACCTCGTGCACGCCCTCGCAGGAGTTCCGAAGCTCGGCCCAACGCGTGAGGTAATCGCGGGTCGACTCGTCGGGACCTTGCATGCACAAGGAAAGCTGACGAGGCTTGGGAGGACGCTTGTACGTGATGGTGAAGTTGCGGACGAATGCCTCGGTGAAGTCGACCCAACTGTTGATGCTGCGGGGCTTCAGGCTATTCAGCCATGTCCGGGCCATGTCCTGGAGCATGAGCGGAACGTACTTTACGGCGACACGCTTGTTACCGTTCGCTATGCTGGCAGCCGTGGAGTAGTCGACTAGCCAGTCTTCCGACTTCACGGAGCCGGTGTACTTGGGCGTGTCTCTTGGGAGCGTGAACCCTCTGGGAAAGGGCTCGTCTCGAATGCGGGGCTCGAAACAAGGCGGACCCAACTCGTCTTCTTCTTCTAGCGCCAGGGATCGGTGAAGTCGGTTGATCCGGTGGCGGGCGTCGTTTTCTCCGACTCCCTCTCGGCGGCCAAGGCGGTCGCCGAGAGTCGGATGGTTAATAGGCGGCGGGGAGACTCGCCTTTCCTTGCGAGGAGGAGGAGGCGGACAGTCGTCCCGTCGTTCCACTGCTCTCGGGCGGCCGTCTCGGTCGCGCTCTATGGTAATGTGAGTCCGACTGTGGCTGACAGTCGGATCCTTGTCTCTTCTTCCTCGGGCGCTGCCCGTCGGCGTCCGAGACATCGCGCCTTGATCTCGGCGTAGGTCGTCGTTTTGCCGCTGCGGCGCCTCCGTGCAGCAGCCGGCCTCGTTCTGCGCGGCAGTCGCATCGATGAGCCGCTGGACTCGCTCCATCATCAGGTGGCGTTCTTCGCCCTCGAAATTGTCCAGCTCGTCCACCGCCGCCTGGGCGGCTCGAATGTTCTCCGCAGGTGTAGCGTACACAGGGCGACTTGCCCCGAACAGGTTGGCGATGGCTACGCCGCGCTGCTGGACCGCGCCAAGGCGGTTGGGCCCACCCCGGGCTGGCGAGCCACCAACAGCGTGATCCATCTCTCGCTGGTAGGCTTCTGACAAGCGTCTCATGCTAGCCAGCTTCTTCGTACCTTCGACGAGCTGAAGGCGGAGTGCCTCCAACGTCTCCGCGTCAGCGTCTTCCGGAATGGGCACAGTAAGGTCTTGTAGCGCCGCGCCAAGTGGGTCATGCGCTCCTCCGCCGGGAGGCTCGTCATGACTGATGACGAGCACCTCAGTGATGGTGCTTCCGCCGCTCTCCGCACGAGGGAGAGGCTCATCGTAGACCACCACATTAGTGGGGAACGCATCGAGCGAACGCGGTGTCGGAGTCGAACCAGCATCGGTTCGGTGGAACCTACAGACTCCAAGTCCACGGCAGGCTCGCCGGCGACGTGGAGTTGATCGAGAAGGCCCGCGAGGAGGCTCTCGGAGCGCCCGTGCCTGGCGTTAGATTGCAGGTTCGTCGGAGAGTGCGAACCTCGCGACAAGTTCGGCGAGGCAGCCGGCTACGCAGGCGATCTCAACGCCGTGCAGGCGTCGGCGCAAACTCCGTCTGGCGTGCCTGGCTAGCTGCGCTCGCCAGGGAGGAAAAGGGTTCCCGTCCAGAGCAGGTCTCCGGACGGCAGTGCGCCATGCCCCGCGGTGGGCGCCAAATGACGGGGGTTGGGTGTGACATATGCCAAAGGATAGCTTATCATGGCGGTGGCGAGTTGAACGTCGCCGGTGCCTGGAAACGGGATGAGGCGAAGACATGCACGCCGGCGAATCTTACCCAGCTTCAGGGCTCTCCGGGGAGATAATACCCCTACTGCTGCTCTACGGGGTCTCCGCATGATCACTATGGCAAAGTGTTTACACGATTGCTCCTTGAGCTGTTTCCTAGAGGTAGGAGGATGCAAGGCTAGCTCTCTCCTTCCTATATGATCTGGTCTAGTGCCTATGGATTCCAACCCTCTGCATGGGTGCCCTGGGGGGGTTATATAGGCCTACCCCCCAGGGGTACAATGGTAATCCGGCTGGACGTGGGCCCAGCTGTCAGTGCCTCCGGCCTCCGTCTTCTCCGCCGACTTCTGGGGCCCACCGACTGCTGGGCCTGCGGACTAGCTAGGTATGGAGCCGACAGACCGCGTCCGCCGCGGGCGGGTCTTGCCGGCTGCTGATTACTGTAGCCGTGCTTCTAATGACGCGGGCTTCATCATGGAGTCGTGGCAACAGCCCCGCCGACTGGCGGGCGATCACTATTGCCACTCTCCGTCACATCTGGTTAATGGCGCGTGGGCCCGGGGGAGGAGCTGGCCGACTCCCGGGTTGCCGACTTCCAACGAGTCCGACTGGTGGCGCACTTGCCGTCTCTGGGGTCCCGCTGGCTGGTGGGACCCGCTGCCCCAAGGCCGTACGACAAGCCATCGTGGGTGCAATATTCGGTTCACCGGTGCTGATGGTAGGGCTGGCATGGAAACAGTGCCACGCCGCACGGAGATCTCCACGAGTACGGCATACTATAGCCATGCCTGCCTTGGAAAGGGGTGGGGCAGTCTTCATTGTAGCCACTCCCCTGTCCTATCCCTCTTGATGAGGACATGGGGTTTTGCTGGAGTCGTGGGCTGACTCCCCAAGGCCGGCTTCTCTGGAAGTCGCCAGTCAGGAGTCGGCTTACCCTGAAGTCGTCCCCGGGACTCGGCCGCGAGTGGGCAGTCGGCCGCCTTGCCGCTGTCTTCTCAGAAGGCGGCTCTTCGCCCTGGGATCTTGAGGGGCGCAGCCTGCCCCGATGTCTTGAAGGTTCTGGGGCTCGGGTTAGCCTACCCGTGTCCCATTACTCCGACAAGAAGCTTAAACCCTGGTTTATGCGTTGCTTCGTAAGGGGCTGATTTGGATCCATATGTTTCATGCTACGGTTAGGTTTACCTTAATACTTTTGTTGTATTGCGGATGCTTGCAATAGAGGTTAATCATAAGTGGGATGCTTGTCCAAGTAAGGGCAGTACCCAAGCACCGGTCCACCCACATACCAAATTATCAAAGTACCGAACGCGAATCATATGAGCGTGATGAAAACTAGCTTGACGATATTCCCATGTGTCCTCGGGAGCGCTTTTCTCTATATAAGAGTTTGTCCAGGCTTGTCCTTTGCTACAAAAAGGATTGGGCCACCTTGCTGCACTTTATTTACTTTTGTTACTTGTTGCTCGTTACAAATTATCCTATCACAAAACTATCTGTTACCACTTATTTCAGTACTTGCAGAGAATACCTTGCTGGAAACCGCTTATCATTTCCTTCTACTCCTTGTTGGGTTCGACACTCTTACTTATCGAAAGGACTATGATAGATCCCCTATACTTGTGGGTCATCAAGACTCTTTTCTGGCGCCGTTGCCGGGGAGTGAAGCGCCTTTGGTAGGTGGAATTTGGTAAGGAAAAATTTATATAGTGTGCTGAAATTTACTGTCACTTGTTACTATGGAAAGTAATCCTCTGAGGGGCTTGTTCGGGGTATCTTCACCCCTGACCAGTAGAGCAAAGAGTTGCTCCTCAACCTACTGAAAATGAAAATGTCTGCTTTGAAATTCCTTCGGGTATGATAGAAAAACTGCTAGCTAATCCTTTTTAGGAGATGGAACAAAACATCCTGATGAGCATCTAATATATGTGGATGAAGTTTGTGGATTATTTAAGCTTGCAGGTGTACCCGGAGATGTTGTTAAGAAGAAGGTCTTCCCTTTATCTTTGAAGGGAGATGCATCGACATGGTATAGGCTATGTGATGATATGGGGTCTTGGAATTACAAACGATTGAAATTGGAATTTCATCAGAAGTTTTATCCTATGCATCTTGTTCATCGTGATCGCAATTACATATATAATTTTTGGCCTCGCGAAGGAGAAAGCATCGCTCAAGCTTGGGGGAGGCTTAAATCAATGTTATATTCATGCCCCAATCATGAGCTCTCAAGAGAAATGATTATTCAAAATTTTATGCTCGGCTTTCTGATAACAATCGCACCATGCTTGATACTTCTTGTGCTGGCTCTTTTATGATGAAGACTATTGAATTCAAATGGGATTTATTGGAAAGAATTAAACGCAACTCTGAAGATTGGGACCTTGACAAAGGTAAGGAGTCAGGTATGACACCTAGTTTTGATTGTGTTAAATCTTTTATGGATACCGATGTTTCCGTAAATTTAGCACTAAATATGGACTTGACTCTGAGATAGTAGCTTCTTTCTGTGAATCTTTTGCTACTTATGTTGATCTCCCCAAGGAGAAGTGGTTTAAATATCATCCTCCCATAGAAGTAAAAGTAGCTGCACCTATTAAAGTTGAAGAAAAGATTGTCACTTATAATGATCCTATTGTTCCTACTCTTATGTTGAGAAACCACCTTTCCTATTAGGATAAAGGATCATGCTAAAGCTTCAACTGTGGTTCGTAAAAGCAATATTAAAACATATACACCTCCTGAGCAAGTTAAAGTTGAACCTAATATTGCTATTGTTAAAGATCTCTTGTCTGATAATATTGATGGGCATGTTATTTATTTCTGTGATGAAACTGCTAGAATTGCTAAACCCTGTGCTAAAGATAAACCTAGACCTGTGGTAGGCATGCCTGTTATTTCTGTTAAAATAGGAGATCATTGTTATCATGGCTTATGTGATATGGGTGCTAGTGCTAGCGCAATACCTCATTCCTTATACAAAGAATTATGCATGATATTGCACCTGCTGAAATAGAAGATATTGATGTCACAATTAAACTTGCCAATAGAGATACTATTTCACCAATGGGAATTGTTAGAGATGTTGAAGTCTTGTGTGGGAAAACTAAATATCCTGCTGATTTTCTTGTTCTTGGTTCCCCACAAGATAGCTTTTGTCCCATTATATTTGGTAGACCCTTCTTAAACCTGTTAATGCTACCATAGATTGCAAAAGGGATGTTGTACTATCGGTTTAGATGATATGACTCATGAATTTAATTTCTCTAAATTTAGTAGACAACACCGTGAAGAAGAATTACCTAGTAAGGATGAAATTATTGGTCTTGCTTCTATTGCCATACCTCCTAGTGATCCTTTAGAACATTATTTGCTAGACCATGAAATGTATGTTAGAATGAAAGAAGGGAAATAGATGAAGTATTCTTTAAACAGGAACCTATTCTGAAAAACAATTTACCTGTTGAAATCCTAGGGGATCCTCCTCCACCCAAGGGTGATCCCGTGTTTGAGCTTAAACCGTCCTGATACTCTTAAATATGCTTATCTTGATGAGAAAAAGATATATCCTGTTATTATTAGTGCTAACCTTTCAGAGCATGAGAAGAGAGATTATTGAAAACTCTGAAGAAGCACCGTGCTGCTATTGGGTATACTCTTGATGATCTTAAGGGCATTAGTCCCACTCTATGTCAACATAAAATTAATTTGGAAGAAGATGCTAAACCAGTTCGTGATCATCAACGATGGTCTGAATCCTAAAATGAAAGAAGTGGTAAGAAAGGAAATACTAAAGCTCCTTGAGGCAGTTATAATCTATCCCGTTGCTGATAGTCAGTGGGTAAGCTGTCCATTGTGTCCCTAAGAAGGGAGGTATTACTGTTGTTCCTAATGATAAAGATGAATTGATTCCTCAAAGAATTATTACAGGTTATAGGATGGTAATTGATTTCCGCAAATTAAATAAGGCAACTAAAAAGGATCATTACCCCTTACCTTTTATCGATCAAATGCTAGAAAGATTTATCCAAACATACACATTTTTGCTTTCTAGATGGTTATTCTGGTTTCTCTCAAATACCTGTGTAGCCAAAGATCAATCAAAGACTACTTTTACATGCCCTTTTGGTACTTTTGCTTATAGACGTATGCCTTTTGGTTTATGTAATGCACCTGCTACCTTTCAAAGATGCATGATGGCTATATTCTCTGACTTTTGTGAAAAGATTTGTGAGGTTTTCATGGACGATTTCTCCGTCTATGGATCTTCTTTTGATGATTGCTTGAGCAACCTTGATCGAGTTTTGCAGAGATGTGAAGAAACTAATCTTGTCTTGAATTGGGAAAAGTGCCACTTTATGGTTAATGAAGGTATTGTCTTGGGGCATAAAGTTTCTGAAAGAGGTATTGAAGTTGATAAAGCCAAGGTTGATGCTATTGAAAAGATGCCATGTCCCAAGGACATCAAAGGTATAAGAAGTTTCCTTGGTCATGCCGGATTTTATAGGAGGTTCATTAAGGACTTCTCAAAAATTTCTCGGCCTCTGACTAATTTATTACAAAAAGATATACCATTTGTTTTTGATGATGATTGTGTAGAAGCATTTGAAATACTTAAGAAAGCATTGATCTCTGCACCTATTGTTCAGCCACCTGATTGGAATTTACCCTTTGAAATTATGTGTGATGCTAGTGATTATGCTGTAGGTGCTGTTCTAGGACAAAGAGTTGATAAGAAATTAAATGTTATTCAATATGCTAGTAAAACCCTAGACAATGCTCAAAGAAATTATGCTACTACTGAAAAAGAATTCTTAGCAGTTGTATTTGCTTGTGATAAGTTCAGACCTTATATTGTTGATTCTAAAGTAACTATTCACACTGATCATGCTGCTATTAAATATCTTATGGAAAAGAAAGATGCTAAACCTAGACTTATTAGATGGGTTCTCTTGCTACAAGAATTTGACTTACATATTGTTGATAGAAAGGGAGCTGAGAACCCCGTTGCAGACAACTTGTCTAGGTTAGAAAATGTGCTTGATGACCCACTACCTATTGATGATAGCTTTCCTGATGAGCAATTAAATGTCATAAATGCTTCTCATACTGCTCCATGGTATGCTGATTATGCTAATTACATTGTTGCTAAGTTTATACCACCTAGTTTCACATACCAGCAAAAGAAAAAGTTCTTCTATGATTTGAGGCATTACTTTTGGGATGACCCACATCTTTATAAAGAAGGAGTAGATGGTGTTATTAGACGTTGTGTACCTGAGCATGAACAGGAACAGATCCTACGCAAGTGTCACTCCGAAGCTTATGGAGGACACCATGCTGGAGATAGAACTGCACATAAGGTATTGCAATCTGGTTTTTATTGGCCTACTCTCTTCAAGGATGCCCGTAAGTTTGTCTTATCTTGTGATGAATGTCAAAGAATTGGTAATATTAGTAGACTCAAGAAATGCCTATGAATTATTCACTCTTATTGAACCATTTGATGTTTGGGGCTTTGACTATATGGGACCTTTTCCTTCCTCTAATGGATATACACATATTTTAGTTGTGTTGATTACGTTACTAAGTGGGTAGAAGCTATTCCAACTAGTAGTGCTGATCATAACACTTCTATTAAAATGCTTAAAGAAGTTATTTTTCCAAGATTTGGAGTCCCTAGATATTTAATGACTGATGGTGGTTCACATTTTATTCATGGTGCTTTCCGTAAAATGCTTGCTAAATATGATGTTAATCATAGAATTGCATCTCCTTATCATCCTCAGTCTAGTGGTCAAGTAGAATTGAGTAATAGAGAGCTCAAATTAATTTTGCAAAAGACTGTTAATAGATCTAGAAAAAATTGGTCCAAGAAACTTGATGATGCATTATGGGCCTATAGAACTGCATATAAAAATCCTATGGGTATGTCTCCGTATAAAATGGTTTATGGAAAAGCATGTCACTTACCTCTCGAACTAGAACACAAGGCATATTGGGCTATTAAAGAACTCAATTATGATTTTCAAACTTGCCGGTGAGAAGAGGTTATTTGATATTAGCTCACTTGATGAATGGAGAACCCAAGCCTATGAAAATGCCAAGTTGTTTAAAGAAAAAGTTAAAAGATGGCATGACAAAAGAATACAAAAGCGTGAGTTTAATGTAGGTGATTATGTATTGCTATACAACTCTTCTATTGGTCTGGTGCCTGACAACAGCTCTATCAAAAACTCAATGTCTCGATCCGGCGGCATGCCTGGTAACTCCTCTGGAAAATACATCTGGGTAATCCTTCACTACAGGCACTTCCTCCTGAACAACTCCTGAGAGGGAATTTACTTGGGTTCTCTTTGGCGCATGTCTGGATACATACTTAATCCTTTTTCCCTCCGGGGTGGTGAGCAGAATTGACCTACTAGCATAGTCAATGTTTCCACCATACTTCGATAGCCAATCCATTTCTGGTATCACATCCAATCCTTGTGACTCCAGGATTATTAGGTCTGAGGGGAAAACATGGCCACCAATGGTTAAGGGTAACCTATCACACCATCGGTTGGCCATATACTCTACTCCTGGTGAGCTTACTAGCATGGGTGACCTAAGGGCTAAGGTGGGTAGCTTAAACTTGTCCAAAAATCCCCTTGATATGTATGAATGCGATGCACCAGTATAAAAAAGAACGAGAGCGGTAAATGACTTAACCAAAAACTTACTGATAACAGCATCTGGCTGCTCTTCAACCTCCTCCACGTTAACGTGGTTCAATTGCCCCCTGTTGAAAGGGTTGGGCTTCTTCCCGGAGCTTCCATTGCCATTTCCATTCTTTGCTTTAGAAGACTCGGTGGCGTAGTGTCCAGTCTTCCCGCACTTGAAACAAGTAATGTGACTTAGATCCTTCTTGGCGGGCGTTGCTAGGTTAGAGCGGTGCTAATTGCTACCTGCTCCATTCCCATTTCCATTCTTGGAGCCATTGTGATTATGCGAACTTCCTCCATTGTGCGTGTGGCCTGCATGGTTATGGGTATATCCTCCCGAGTTCGGGGTAAAACGAGGCTACTACTGAGCTCCTGAATTGTACTTCCCTTGTCCATACTTCCGTTTATGGCTCTCAATCTGCTACTGCGTCCCTTCAATCATTAGAGCCTTGTCTACCAACTCCTGGTAGTTGTTAAATGTTGCCACCATTAACTGTATACTCATCTCATCATCCAGCCCTTCCATAAACTTCTCCTGCTTAGCGGCATCTGTGGCCACATCATCTGGGGCATGGCGGGCTAACTAACGAAACTCATCCACGTACTGCCCCACAGTACGGTTTCCCTGGCGCAAGTTGCGAAACTCACGCTTCTTCATGCTCGTAGCTCCTGTTGAGACATGAGCAGTGCGGAATGCTTGCTGAAACTGCTCCCAAGTGACATTGGATATAGGAAAGTGGCTGTGTAATTCTCCCATCATGAGGTTGCGGGTCCATCCAATTGATGTGCGGCAAAAAGCACCTCCTCTGCATCTGTGCAACCTGCAGTGGTCAACTCCCTTCCAATCCTGCGTAGCCAGTCATCAACAACTATTGGCTTGGTGCTACTGGAAAACACCGGCGGCTGCAACCTCAGAAAACGGGCTAAGTTGTCAACAGGAGGTGGTGGCGGTGGGTTGTTGTTGTTGCCTTGGTTCTGGACTAGCAATTGCATCAGGGTATTCTGTTGGTGGATCAATTGAGTGAGATCCGGTGGGTAGGCAAATCCGGGGTCACGTCTCGGAGGCATTTGATGGGTTTAGAGGGGAGAGATTAGAATAGAGTGAGGTCTAGTGAGAAAGCACTACCCATATGCACATGAGATAAACACATTCATTTCACACCAATCAATTCAAACAAGAGCATACAATCGATCTAACTACCATTACAAAAGTGCTCGAACTATTACTATATACATGGGGGAAAGACTACTGATAATATGGTGGTCTACTAGAAATTTTGATCGGTGGAAGACTCCATGATATCCGCTCCAGCTTCGTCTTCATAATCATCATCACTACTGTCGAGGTCGGAGTCGGTGTCATCGATGATGATGTAGTCCTCCGAACGGATGTCATCGGGATGGTCGTCATCTCCTCCTAGCACGGGGTCTCCCATGAATACTCCTAGCTTCCTCATCAAGTCATCATTCTTCTCCACTAGTATTGCGATTTCCTCCACGTAGCCGTCGCGTGTAGACTTGAGTTCCTCTTCAAGCTCCATGTTCCTGGTCATCGCCTTCTTCAGTTCTATCATGCTTGCGTACATTTGGTTCTCCTGGCGACGAATGTGCTGGTTTAACTCCTGGATTAATGCTTCAATGGACATGTCCCTCCTGGTGCTGATCATCTCACATTGCTCATCTCGGCGCCCACATATCTGGTAGATGGTTTCCTTAAGATCCTTGTGATAAACTTCGCCGATGCGTCCCATGGCGATGTGGGCTGCCATGCTCTTTCCTAGACTCCAGGTGGGTGCATCAAAGGAAAACTCTATGGTCTCAGTAACTGACATGAATGTCCTTCCTGGAACTTGAACTCGAATCATCCAATGCTCCTCTTCAGGTAAAGTGGCAGTGTAGGTCCCGGTGAATCTTGGTATTCCGATGTTCAGGTACCTAGTGACTTCCTTCAGGTGTCTCCCAAAAGGTGTGTCTTCATCCGGTTGTGCAAACTGGTTCCTTGGGTCCGCCATCCTATAGTGTGGAAAACGGAGAGGAGTCAAAAATGAGTAGAGAAGAGTGACCTATGGCTTATCTTAGTGGTCGTGTCCTACAATCAGCGTGTGCTCTGATACCATCTTGTAGCGATCCGACATCAAACGGTCAAATCTCTATGCATAAGTGTCATCCCTGGATCGGTAATGCTGACACACACAGTACTTGAAGGATTTATAACAGAGTTTCAATCACACACTTAATACATCGGTAGTCTCAAAAGAGAACTTATTACAATAATATGGCTTAAGGCCACCTAAATAAGATAACAGCGGAAGGCTTCGAAGGTAAAGCGAGTCCATCAACACCAACGGCATAGCTGAGTGCATGACAATGACCTAGCGCACCTTACTCTTTGTCTGAAAAGTCTGCAACATGATATGTTGCAGCCCGAAACGGGTCAACACATGGAATATGCTGGCAAGATAACACAGTAGAGCAATGAACAAGTAAATGCTACCACTACATGCATATATTGCTGGTGGAGGCTCTATGGTTATAATGTTTTTGCGAAAAGCCAATTTTCCCTACTACAAAGCCCTACAACAAAGGAATATATTTAGTTTAACTATCATGGTAGTTGTTAAACATTGAGAAGGTTCCTCCAACTCAATACTAATTAAACAGTATGAATAACCCATCAAATTAAATTAGAGTGATGAGATCAACATGATAATCCAAGAACTAGATACTCAAAATGTCCATAACCGGGGACACGGCTAATCATGATTAGTTTGTACACTCTGCAGAGGTTTGTGCACTTCTCCCCACAAGACACGATCTCCTCCGTTGGATTTCTCGCACTACAAGGTGTTTGAGAAATGGATGACTGAGACACAGTCTTTCAGAAGCATTAACTCTTTACTCTGGATAGACTGTACCAACCTACATCCCCTACATCTGCTAGTCTACCACTGAAAGAGGTCACACAACATACTCAACTATGCTGGAGCCCATAATGGCTGTGGCTGCACACGGAAGTTTCCAGCATCAATAATCTTATGATCCCTTTGAGCCTGGGTGGCGAACCGTAGGATGATCACACGGGTACTCCGGGATATCCTAGGACAACACTAGATTCTCCAGGTGCGCAGACAACCACTAGGTGCTCCAGGGTGCCTCAACCAATCCACCCAGATGTGTATTTAAGTAGCCACCTTAAGTTAACCATTAATTAAAAATCTCACATCTGTCATGGATACACTCAAACCCAAACCACGAGCATAGCATAGCAGTATAAGCATCATGTAGAAGTAACACACAGGGTTGATATAAAAGGGCAATAGGTTCTACGTCACCATCTACTTCCCAATACCCACAAATTAATCACATCCTAATCATGCAGTGTTTGAGGATTGGAACTAATGCATAAAAACTAGGTAATAAAGGGGTATGATCAATGTGTTACTTGCCTTGCCGACGATCCGCAAACCCTAGAGACTCGTAGTAGCACGCTTCGCACTCTAGGAATTCTATCGCAAATAGACAATAGCATACATAAGCACTCAAGCATAGATGCAAGGGTAAAACTGAAATAAGAAGATCAAATCTAAAAATTCAACTGAAGAGCTTCCATTTGCAAAAAGAATCAATCAAATCGGAGCTACGGAACTGAAACTATGATCAAAAGAAATTCGAATTCAAATGTGCTTGAAACCAAATTTTAAATTGTCAAAATCAGGTTCAAGTTGTTTAACCATAAAGAGGGGCTCGAGATGAAGATTTTGGCGTTGGTTTCGCTGGATTTGGACAAACAGTTAAAAAGTTACGAGGATTTGAAGATCAGGGGCTAATATGCGATAAAAATAATCGTGGATAGGACCCTAGACAAAAAATAAACGGAAAAAGAAAAAACCTATCGGACCAACATCCGCTAACAGAAACGAACGGGCGAATTCATTCGTTAGAACGAACGAACGTTCGCAAAGTGACCTAAACCGAAGAAAACCGAACCGATCTAATAATGAAAAAAACCGATCTAGGGTTTTAAAAAACTGACGGTTTATACCTAAAACCGAAAAAATGGCGGCGACGAAGTCAACTGCGGCGGCGGGATTCCGGCGAGCTGGTGGCCGTAACGGCGCGGAGGCCGCGGCGCGGCCGAGGCGAGCGGCGCAGCGGCGCGGCGACTTGCGGCTGCAGGCTAGCGGCAGGCAGCTTGCGGCGGTGCTGGTGGGGCGGAGAAGGTTGGCCGGTGTCGAGGCGCGGCGTGGCGGCGCTAAGGGGTGGCGGTGCGGGGCGGCTGTGGGGAGAGGCGGCGGCGGAGTCCGCAAGGTAACGGCGGCGGCGACTCGGCTCGGGACTCCGTCCCTGAGTCTGGAGCGGAGGCGGTGCGGGGCGGTGGGCCAGCCGGCTCGGCTGGGCCATTGGCCTAGTCGGGCGACGCGCGTTTTTTAAAATAAAATTCTACCGAAAAGGAAAATCCTAAATAAATATAAAAAAATTCTAAAAATGCCTAAAACAATTTTCACCATCGAAATAAAATATTTAGAACGTAGTGAACATTTTCTTGGCCTAAAAATGCAATTTTTAAAAATGCATATTTTTATAATTCAAATAAAATAGCAATAAAAATCCAAATAAAATTATTATTTGATTTTAACATTTTTCCTCCAATATTTCTTTTATTTTGGAGAACTCATATTATCTCCTCTCTTTTATTTTGATATTTGGAGGGAAAATTATTAAAACCAAAATGATCCTCTCTTCAAATTTGAGAAAAAAATCAAATATGAAAAATAATGAAATCCCCAACTCTCTCCGTGGGTCCTTGAGTTGCTTAGAATTTCTAGGATCACAACCAAAATGCAATTAAAATATGATATGCATATGATGACCTATGTATAGCATTCCAAATTGAAAATTTGAGATGTTACAACAATTGAATCTTGATGCAGGTCATGCATCGATCAAGACGTAATATGTACACATGCCCCTCATCATTGTGTCACAAACACATATTAATGGGTGTCTTCCAGAGCTCAAATTGATATCATGATGACCCTGAGCACAAATATATGGTTGTAAGAACAATACCTCGTACCCATGCATGTTTAATTCTAGTGTTTACACCCCTAAGGTTGTTAAAGGTCCGGCTGAAAAACTAGAATTTGATTATCTCACAAGAACATGTCAAAGCCTTTGTTGTAGTGCACATCCTCTCGTGGGTTTGTTAACTGAGAGTTACTCCTTGAAAGAAAAGAAGGGAACCTTCGCTATCTGTCGTGGTTTTGTCACGGCAGATGTCCTAGAGAAAGGACTTAGTCGTGGAGCCATCGCGACGGGTTAGCTTGAAGGGGTTAAATGTAACGCCCGTGACCGATGTGCCAGGTGTCGTGCAGTTTATTCGCTGTTGTTGCCTTGTCATTGCTTGCCTGTCATGCATTGCATATCATGTCATCATGTGCATTTCATTTGCATACGTGTTCGTCTCATGAATCCGAGCATTTTTCCCGTTGTCCGTTTTGCAATCCGGCGCTCCGTTCTCCTCCGGTGGTCATTTCTACCTTTCTTTCATGTGTGGGGATTAAACATTTCTGGATTGGACCGAGATTTGCCAAGCGGCCTTGGTTTACTACCGGTAGACCGCCTGTCAAGTTTCGTACCATTTGGACTTCATTTGATACTCCAACGGTTAACCGAGGGACCGAAAAGGCCTCGTGTGTGTTGCAGCCCAACACCCTTCCAATTTGGCCCAAAACCCACCTAAACCTGCTCCATCATCTCGGTCGTTGGATCACGATCGCGTGGCCGAAAACCGCACCTCATTTGGACTCTCCTAGCTCCCTCTACCTATAAATATGTGTTCCTCTCGGAATTTTCGCGCAGATGAACCCTAACCTCCTCCTCCGCGCGCAGCCGGACGTTTCTTCCCACGCCACCCGAACATTTCCACCACCCGGCCACCTCACCCGGACCAATGGGGAGCCGCCACGTCACCTCCTCCGCCTCCCGCGACCAACCAGACGCCGCCACCTCACCGCGCCGGCCCTCCTCCTCTCTCCTCCTCCGCCACGGGCCCGCGCGGCCCAGATCTGGCCCGCGTGGCCCGGATCCGCTGCCGCCCGGCCTTCGTCGCCCGAACCGCCGCCCGACCGCGCGCCCGAGGCGCCTCGTCGCCGCCGCCTCGTCCGCCTCCGCGCCAGCCTCGCCTTGCGCCGCTCCGCCGCCGCCGCACTTGCGCTGCCGGCCGCCGCCTCTCGGCCCGCTCCTCCGCCGAGCCGAGGCGCGCCCCGCCTCCGTCCTTGCGCCACGCTGCCGCGGTGCCATCGCCGGCCTCCCTCTCCACCAGCGAGCTCCTCCTCACCTCCGGTCGTCTCTTCCGTCTCCGGCGAGATCCGCGAAGCGGGATCAGATCCACCCGCGCGTCCATCCAAACGCCCCGTCCAGATCCGGATCCCTCCGTCCCGTACCACTTCGTCCCGGTTTGACTTTTTTGGAGGTATAATTTTCACCAAGTCCCGAGATTCCCAGATCCAAGTGCTCATGTTCATGGCCTCGTAACTTTGCATCCGTAGCTCCGATTCATGCATATAGCATATCAAAATGTTCATCTCAGAGAGTACATCATTTCATTCCATTGCATCATTTTCATTTGAGTTCATCTTGATGCCCGAAATGCTGTTAGAAGAGGGCTACTTGAGATAATTGTCAGATCTGCTACTCCGTTAAGCTTTTTGTCATTTTTGCCATGATTATTGTGTGCATGATGTGCCCTGATGCTCTACATATGTTTTGTTAAGGGTTTTGCCATCTTTCTAGAGATGCAACCCATGTATTTTTGTGATGTGTGTGGTGACTAGCACAAGCTTGCAAAGTGGTGCACTTGTTAATTCTGTTTTTAGGGACTTAGCAATTCCACTAAGTCCTTGATCTGTTTATCGCAAGATGCCATATGTTCATGTTGTTTCCTAGTGATCCGTGCCTCTTTTGAGGATGATCAGTAAGGATATTTTGTTATTATTGTAGTGATATATCCATCCATGTCTTTGTTTGCAATCAAGGAGCACCCTAGCTTGAGTCAATCGAGCTCTACTTTTGCTACTTTGTGAATCTGGGCAGATTGTCAACTTGTTTGCAATTTTGCCGATGATGTTGTGGTTGATCCGTGCATGCTATGCTATTTTTCTTGCCATGTCTAGATTGAATTTTGTGCCTTCTTGATGGATGTATGCTTGTCTTGCCATGACTTGCACCGTAGTGAGTGCATCGAGCTCGTAAACATGCCAACTTGAGTTATGTTTCAGCATGTGTCAGTTTTCACTAAGTCTGAAAACTGATTATGTTTTTGCTATGTTCACATGCTTGCAATTGTATTTTCTGATCCCTTTTGGCTCAAGGTCGCTAAGGGACTTTTGTTAAGCTCTTTGAGTAGCTCCATTCCATGCTTTAATTTTCCATGTTCAGGCCCTGTAGCATATAGTGTTCATGCTCCAAAGAGTGCTATCTGATCTGAAATTCCAGACAAGTGTTAATTTCACTAAGTCTGAGATCTGTTTGTCATATGCATTTTTGCCATGCTTGTTTGAACCCGTTAATGGATGAATTGGCCGTAGCTCAGTGCTAGACTTTTTTTAAGCATCCTGAATGCATCCCTGCCATATATTTTGTTGTCATGTTTGGGTGCTGTAGCATGTTCATCTCATTACATTTAGATGGCTACTTGCTATAAATCGCAGACCGGTGCCATATTTGAATCGCTTGCCATTTCCAAACCGTAACTCCGATTCCGGCGTTCTTTATATCGTTTTCAAGAGATTTAATCTCATCTTTCCAGTGGCACACTTGGATTTCCAATTTCAGGCCAGGTTCATGCGTTTCCTGTCATATCTTGCATATGCATCGCATACCGCATCCCGCAAATCATACCATGTTCATGTGTGGTTTGATTACTATGTTGTGTGCTTCTTTTCTGGTGTTTGCTTCTTCGGGTTGGTTCCGATAACGTCGTGTTTGTGAGGAACCGTTCGTCTACGTCCGTTTATCTTCTTCATGGACTCGTTCTTCTTCCTTGTGGGATTTCAGGCAAGATGATCATACCATCGAAATCACTACTATCTTTGCTTTGCTGGATGCTCGCTCTTTTGCTATGCCTATGCTGCGATACCTACCACTTGCTTATCATGCCTCCCATATTGTTGAACCAAGCCTCTAACCCACCTTGTCCTAGCAAACCGTTGATTGGCTATGTTACCGCTTTGCTCAGCCCCACTTATAGCGTTGTTAGTTGCAGGTGAAGATTGAAGTTTGTTTCCTTGTTGGAACATGGAGATGTTGTTCCTTGATGGAACATGTTTACTTGTTGGGATATCACAATATATCTTATTTAATTAATGCATCTATATACTTGGTAAAGGGTGGAAGGCTCGGCCTTATGCCTGGTGTTTTGTTCCACTCTTGCCGCCCTAGTTTCCGTCATATCGGTGTTATGTTCCCAGATTTTGTGTTCCTTACGCGGTTGGGCTATAATGGGAACCCCTTGACAGTTCTCCTTAAGTAAAGCTCTTCCAGCAATGCCCAACATTGGTTTTACCATTTGCCACCTAGCCTTTTCTTTCCCTTGGGTCGGCCAGCCCAAGGGTCATCTTATTTTACCCCCACGGGCCAGTGCTCCTCTGAGTGTTGGTCCACCTGTCAGCTACCGGTGGCAACCAGGGGCAACTCTGGGCTGGACTACCCATACCTAAGACAATCTGAGTGTGCCCTGAGAAAGAGATATGTGCAGCTCCTATCGGGATTTGTCGGCACATTCGGGCGGTGTTGCTGGTTTAGTTTTACCCTGTCGAAATGTATTGTTGTACCGGGATACCGAGTCTGATCAGAAGGTCTTGGGTGGAGGTCTATTCCTTCGTTGACCGTGAGAGCTTGTGATGGGCTAAGTTGGGACACCCCTGCAGGGATTTGAACTTTCGAAAGCCGTGCCAGCGGTTATGGGCAGATGGGAATTTGTTAACGTCCGGTTGTAGAAAACCTGAAGTTGACCTTAATTAAAATGAATCAACCGCGTGTGTAACCGTGATGGTCTCTTTCCGGCGGAGTCCGGGAAGCGAACACGGTTGTTGGAGTTATGCTTGACGTAGGTCGCTATAGGATCACTACGTGATCATACTTTTATCGACCGTGCTTTGCCTTCTCTTCTCGCTCTCATTTGCGTATGTTAGCCACCATATATGCTAGTCGCTTGCTGCAGCTCCACCTCATAATTTTACCTTACCCATAAGCTTAAATAGTCTTGATCGCGAGGGTGCGAGATTGCTGAGTTCCTGTGGCTCACAGATACTTCCAAACCAGTTTGCAGGTGCCGATGAGTCCTTGCAGATGATGCAACCAAGCTCGGGAGGAGCTCGATGAAGATCTGGTCATTTGTGTTGTTTCATTCTAGTTGATCAGTAGTGGAGCCCAGTTGGGGTCGATCGGGGACCTTTGTCGCATTTGGGGTTCTTCTTTTATTTTGGCTCCGTAGTCGGGCCTTGATTGTATTTGGATGATGTAATGCTTTATTCATGTATTTGTGTGAAGTGGCGATTGTAAGCCAACTATGTATCTGTTTCCCTTATGTATTACATGGGTTGTGTGAAGATTACCTCACTTGCGACATATGCCTTCAATGCAATTATGTCTCTAAGTTGTGCCTCGACACGTGGGAGCTATAGTCGCATCGAGGGTGTTACATTAAAGAGGACACAGGGACGCAAGAGAGTTTATACTAGTTCGGCCCCTTCGATGAAGGTAAAAGCCTACGTCTAGTTGTGATGGAATTGATGGGGTTTCCATGACCAGGGAGCAAACATGCTTCACCTATGTCTCGAGTTGTTGTCTCTCTCCTCGAACCGCCGCCGGGTCGTCCCCTTATATACACGGGTGACGCCCGTCGGTTCACAGAGTCCCAATACCGGCTCATAGATTTTTCTGGTTTGGTCTCTACTTATTCCTAACTTACAATACAAGTTAAATACCAACGCTGGTTTATGGCTACAGGCCTTGAACCGACCATGGGCCTTGAGCCCTCCTCTGCCTTCTTGGGCTTTAACATACTTAACTACTGACGAAGTTAACCAGGCCCAGATAGGCCGGTTTACGCCCAGTAGTGATATCCCCAACATTAGGCCCCAGATTGATTTGAACATGTTCATGTCAATCCTTTAGCAAAAATATTCATCTTCAATATCTTCTTGCAGTTTGTTGGACCGCCGTGATGTCATCTTCTCTGGTCGTTGTAAACCGGCGTGACGTCACATGTTATAAAGGACCTTAATAGGTCTGCGACAATTAAGGCGACATCTTCATTTCCAGACCCACGGTCCCTTGATTTTCATGCCTGACTCCTGTCCCTTCCCTTATAAATAGGACCGAAGGGTCATTTCTTTTCCCCTTTGTGCCCTTGTGCTTCGTCTTCCTCGCATCGCCCAGTTTCGGAGCTCCGCCGCCACCGTCAACCTCTGCATCAACCTTGGTCGCTGCATCAACCTGGGCGCACCAGAGCACCGCGGCAACCTTCCACGTCTTTCTCATCTCCAGTAAGTCTTCTATTCTTTTCAACACAGATCTGCTCTAGGGTTTCATGTTCTTCTAGTGTTCATCGCCTGTTTCGTGTTCATACGATAGCTCCTAGATGCATCTGTGAATCCTTGCTCTGTGTAGCGGTAGGTTTTAGCATCCGCCTTCAGTTTCATGTCTCAAGACCATAGATCTATATGTATCTCTGCCCATTGATTCAGTACTGTTCTTTTTTTTAACCTTGAATATTTTCCTTCTTTTCTGAACTTGCTTCGGATCCCTCGCTGTAGAGAAGTCTTGTGAAATCTGTTTCTGTAAACTTACTCATCTGCTTCAATGTTTAGACCAGGCAGTTTAACTTTGTAGAAAAAATTGCCAAACCGGTATATACCATTAGTCCCCTTGTTGAACCGCCAGATGTTGTTGCTTCATAAAACTCCGGTTTAGATAGATCTGTCTCCGGTTTAACATTGCACATACCAATGTACCTCAATCAATGCGTTTTTGAACCGGGATCACCTACCTTGTAGATTTCATCATGGCCAAGCAAGTATATGAGTGCAACTGGGTTCCTTCTCGCGTCACAGAGGCTCAACTGGACGATTTAGTCTTGATCGGCGCCTTAGGCAGCAAAGATACCATCCATTGGAGGGCTCCTGGCAAAGAATGCCCTCCCACACCTCAAGAAGGAGAGGTCGTCGTTTTCGTAGATCACTTAGCCTGGGGCTTTAAGCCGCCCGGTTCTAAATTTTACCGAGACATTTTAGCCGATTTTCAACTCCACCCACAAGACACTGGTCCCAACTCTGTTACAAACATGTGTCACTTCCAAGTACTTTGTGAGGCGTTCTTTCAAGAGGAGCCCACAGTGGAGTTGTTCAGAGACTGTTTCCATCTAAACCGCCGTACTGAGTTTTCTGATGGTTCCAATACGGAATTGGGTGGTGTGGCGATTCAGAAAAGGAAAGAGGTCACATACCCTCATGCCAAGCTGCATAGCCACCCCAAAGAGTGGAATCAAACATGGTTCTATTGCAAAGACACCTCCCCTGCTAGTGAAAATCCTTTGCCTGGCTTTCGTCCGGAGCGGCTTAGCAATACACACCCCTTTCCGCAAAGGTTGACTGCCTAGGAGAGAAGCAAATACGCTCCTCAACTGTCCAAGCTCAGAGCCTTTATGGCCAATGGTTTAACAGGGGTTGATCTCGCTCGCTGTTGGATATCATGGAGCATACTACCCCTTAGTCAGCGCTCCGGTTTGATGTGCGAGTATACTGGCAGTGTTGATGACCCACTGCGCCATGCTAACATCCAGCTCACCGACAAAGAAATCACATAGGCTGTGAAAAAGATGCTGAATGAACTGGAACACATCTGTGCTAAAACAGGCCTGCTTCCCTTCTGTACCACCAACAAACCGCCAGCTGTAATAGTTTGATTTTTCTTTTTGCTGAATCTGTTATTGATATATCTAGTCATTGTTTAATATCAGTGTCTGTGTAACCAGGGCAATGATCCGTTTTGGAGCAAGAAACTGCCGCAGGAGAAACCAGAAAAACCAGACAAACCGGAAAGAGCAACCCGGCAAAAGACTAAAGCTGTGAAGAAGACTGCCCACAGGAAAAGAACCACTGCATCCTCTAATCCGGCCCCTGATGATGATATGGATAATCCGGACCTTGAGGTAGGGCTTGACTCACTTGGCTTATTTTTCATGCGTCTTATTGATGATGATATTTGTCAGGATGATGCCGAAGCCAACCATGCTGATGCTGTAGAGGTAATTATTCTCTCCTCCGACTCAGAACCTTTGCCTTCACTAAAAATCCGTCAGGCAAACCGGAAAGTTAAATTTTCTCATCCTCTTGCTTATTTGGATCCCAAATTTCTTATGAAGACCCAACAGCACGAAGCTCGTCGCACAACCCGACACAGCGGCCAGGTAGTTACCTCCGCCGGTTTACCGAACAGTCCGGTTCGGAAACGCTGTTTAGAGGTCTCTAATTTGCTTGTCAGTGCTTGTCCTAAAGCGGTCTGCTTTCGTCAACCTCTTAATCCATCTGACTCCGATTACCAGGTTACTTCCCACTCATCCTCTGGCGAGTCATCAGCTACTCAGCTGCCACCGCTCAAAACGGTGCTTGGGTAAGCTATACTTATCATAACATTTGCAGTACATCACCTTGGAACATATGTTGTATTTGATTTTGTTATTCCTTTCAGGGCCAAGCCTAGGCCAAGCAAGAAGGCTCGCCTGGACAAAGCGGCCAAAGAGGATGCCGTCCTTGAACCGGGCAAAACACCAGATCTTGAAGCGGCTATTCCTGAGGATATACCCAATGATCCACCGCAGCAAGACGACGATCTTATTGCTGTAGAGCGACCTATTGGTACCTCAAGTCCTGTCAATCAGCCCACAAGCTCCATCTGGATTGAGAAATCCACCAGTCCAACAAAGCCTATTGACAAGCCAACAGCCCCAGTGCAAACCGGCGATGCCAAGGATGATGAGGTTGTCATTACTGGCATTGGCCATACAGAGCCAAGCAATCCCGTCGCCTTGTCCAAACATACTGCCAAGGAAGAATTTGCTGCCTTTGGCAAAGGCAACTGGAATGCTGATCTGGCGACTTACGCTGCTCTGAACGCCCAAGATATCCATTCCGGCTACCTGAACCGACTGTATACCAGTCGTGACTATGAAGCCGGTCTGGTTAACATGATGAAAGATAAATATGAGGTAACTTCCATATGCTCTTTCCTGCTTGTATATTTCAATTCTTGTTGACGCTCCTAGCCCCCGAGGGCCGGTTTGTAATCTTCTTTCAAACCGGGACTTACTAATATAAATCTTAATGCTTTGAAACTCGCTGATGTAGTCCCCAAGGGCCGGTTCAACTTAGGGTAGTTAAACCGGGACTTTAAGTAATTGAGATCGCCGCATCAGAATATATACGAGCAAATAGCCATTAGCCCCCAAGTGCCAAGTTGAATACTTGTATTGATCTTGGGACTTTGTAAGCAATTGAAAGATGAAGATCGAATACGAGCAAATAGCCATTAGCCCCCAAGTGCCAAGTGCATAACTTGTTATGTGGTTGGCACTTCAATCCTTGTACCGTTTTGCTGAATCATATAACTGTCTGCATGCAGGCTGAGCTGAAGACGAAAGAAAGCCAAGTCGCTGATCTCCAAGAAAATCTGAAATCCCAACAAGCTAAAACCTCCAAAGTAAAAGAGGAATTAACCAGCGCTTTAAGCACCATGGAACAACTTAAGGAGATCTTCAAGAAGAAGCGGGCGGATTGGGCCACTAAAAAATCCGCTTTAATCAAACGAGCAGAAGATGCCGAGGCTGCACTAAAACCGGTGGCGGATGAACTGACCAGCATAAAGCGGCACGTGCATGCCATGACCACTTCTATCTTTGGTAAGCCGGTTTGACTTCTGAATTGATTCTGCCGTCTTACAGAGCTGTCGGCTTGTTAACCCTTTATGATATTTCAGGGACACGCATTGGTCACTTGGGGTCAGATGTGCGAAAGAAATTGAAAGCCGCCTATATGTTGATCGAACAACTGTACACTAGTGCACAACGTATCATCTGTACTGCATCCCACAACAAACCGGCGCCCACTTTGATTCAGGACACTCTGACGAAACTGTCAGTGCTTCCTTCCCGGGTTGAAGAGCTGAAGAAATCTGGTGCTCGAACCGGCGCGATCAATGCCTTAATCCGGGCAAAAGCTTGGGTGCTGGATTTTGATCCTATTGAAGCGGCTCAGGGCTATCCCAGTTTGAAGGAAGACGGGTCAGAGTTTAGTGAAGCGGATCTGCGAGCAATAAACCGAGAGGTGCCTCCGCTAGCTTGTTAATTGGCTGAAGAAGCAGACTTGTCTCATTATCAAGCCCAATATGACAATCAAAACAAGCGAGTAGCTGCACCAATTCATGAAGCGGAAAATCTTATCCCTCCAATCCGTAAGCATACTTACGCTCCCGATATTGACCCATCGTTGCTGATCCATGATGAAGCTGTCTTTCAAGCATTAATGGGAATCGACTGGACAACTATTGATTTCCAGCCGCTGGGTAGAGAAACTGAAGCTGAAGCGGCGCGGGATGACCCACAACCATCAGGCCGGGCTGGTGACCAAGCTTGAACCGGAAGCCGGTTTAAAACTGCTTCTCCCTTGCGAAAACAATGATCTTATTGTGGGCAACATGTTGCCTTGTAATAGGCTAGCTGATACTTTTGATGCTGATATGCCTTCGTGCATAATTATTGCAACTTGCTCTTCCTTTGGGTGATGAACTTTCTAAAGTACTTTCTGCAAAAAAAATCTTAAAGTGCCACCGCGGTTGTACCGTTAGGCGGAATATGATGTCTGCATACATGAAATCAAAACATCCGAAATTTTTAAGTATATGACCAAATTTTGAGATACATAATACCTGCCATCGTTGGACGTGAAGTTGGCTTGGCCAATCTTGAAGCGGAGTTTTATAAACCCACACTGTTGGAGGAGATAGCAGCTCCTGTATATATATGATGCTGGTTTACCATGTAAACCGTGCCAGGTTATAATAAACACCGTGTTACTCCATAATAGGATGTTAACAAAAAATCAAACTGAGCAAATAGTCTCCGGATTAAAATGGACCGTGTTCCGTCAATTGAAAGTTTAAACCGGCTTAAAACGCAATAAAAAGAAAGAAATATCTTTCAAAGAAAAAAAATGTGAAGCAAAGGCAATGACAAAACCATTTGCAAAAAGAGGCTTATTTGAGCTGATCAGATGGCGTTACCATGGTCGGACACGACCAAGCTCCCGATAAGTGTAGCTATGGTTCAAGTCAGCCAGGTCCCCAAATGAAACCGTGGCATTTATGCCGATCAAGTGGCATGGCAATGGTTCGGGTTCGACCAAGCCCCCAAGTGATTCTGTGGCCTTAGGCCGATCAAGAGGCATGACTGGTTCAGACATGACCAAGTCTCCAAGTGATCTCGTGGCTCTCGCCTATCAAGAGGTATTGCATTAGTTCGGACACGACCAAGCCCCCAAGTGATATAACATGATGCTTTTGAAAAGCTAACTCAAGGGGTAAACCGGAGGCCGCTTTAGAACAACTCCGTGTAACCACACATGATGTAAAAGAATAGATACCCCGCTTTAGCTGAGGTTCCGGTTTATTATATTTAATCATAAAATATACATTATCGTAATATGTACATAAGTGGAGCCAATGGCTCAGGTATAGTAAGGCCGAAGATGAGCTATGTTCCACGGCCTGTTGGTCTCTTCTTCTGATGTACGTGAGTCTTTATGCTCTCGAATATCGATCAGATAGTATGACCCGTTGTGCAGATTCTTGCTTACCACAAAAGGTCCCTCCCAAGGTGGGGATAGCTTATGCATATCAGTCTGGTCTTGGATGAGCCGAAGCACCAAATCTCCCTCTTGAAAGGTTCTGGTTTTAACTCGGCGACTGTGATAATGACGAAGATCCTGTTGGTAAATCACTGAGCGAGCAGCTGCTATGTCACGCTCTTCATCCAAATGGTCCAAAGCATCTTGCCGTTTTGTCTCGTTGTCTACTTCAACATAAGCCGTCACACGAGGTGAATCATGACGGATATCACTGGGGAGAACCGCCTCTGCTCCATAGACCATGAAGAATGGTGTGTATCCTGTTGATCTGTTGGGTGTGGTATTGATGCTCCATAACACAGATGGTAATTCTTCTACCCAACAACCCGGTGTTCTTTGCAAAGGAACCATAAGCCGGGGCTTGATGCCTCTCAAAATCTCTTGATTAGCCCTTTCTGCTTGACCATTGGACTGTGGGTGTGCTACGGATGAAACGTCAAGCCGGATGTGCTCCCGGTCGCAGAAATCCTTCATGGCACCCTTGGACAAATTGGTACCATTATCTGTGATGATACTGTGTGGAAAGCCAAACCGGAAAATCACTTTTTTGATAAACTGAACCGCCGTGGCCGCATCACACTTGCTAACCGGTTCTGCCTCCACCCACTTTGTGAACTTGTCAACCGCCACCAGGAGGTGGGTCTTCTTATCTTTAGACCTTTTGAAAGGCCCAACCATATCCAGCCCCCAAGTCGCAAACGGCCAAGTAATTGGAATCATTCTCAATTCTTGAGCCGGCACATGAGCATGTCTTGAAAACTTTTGGCAACCGTCACATCGTCTGACCAGATCCTCCGCATCAGCATGAGCAGTTAACCAATAGAAGCCATGGCGAAACGCTTTAGCTACCAAAGATTTTGAACCGGCATGGTGACCACAATCTCCTTCGTGGATCTCACGCAAAATTTCACAGCCTTCTTCAGGAGACACACAGCGTTGAAACGCCCCTGATATACTGCAATGATGCAACTCGCCATTGACAATAGTCATGGACTTGGACCGCCGGACTATCTGTCGAGCCAGAATCTCATCCTCTGGTAACTCACCCCGGTTCATGTACGCCAGGTAAGGAAGCGTCCAATCCGGAATGACATGAAGAGCTGCCACCAATTGAGCCTCTGGATCAGGAATAGCCAAATCCGCTTCACCAGGGAGCTTGACCGACGGGTTGTGCAGCACATCGAGAAAAACATTGGGCGGGACCGGTTTGCGCTGAGAGCCCAGCCAGCTTAAAGCGTCCGCCGCTTCATTCTTCCATCGGTCCACATGGTCCACCTGATAGCCTTTAAAATGACCTGCAACAATATCCACCTCACGACGATATGCTGGCATGAGGGGGTCCTTGGAGTCCCAAGTGCCAGACACTTGTTGAGCCACGAGGTCCGAGTCACCAAAGCACTTAACTTGACTTAGGTTCATCTCCTTAGCCATCCAGAGACCATGGAGCAAGGCTTCATACTCAGCTGCATTGTTAGTACAAGGAAACATTAAGCGGAGAACGTAACAAAACTTATCACCTTGTGGGGAAGTTAATGCGACTCCAGCCCCCGAGCCTTCCAATTGCCTAGATCCATCAAAATGGATGGTCCAATATGTGTGATCCGGCCTTTCTTCAGGTGCTTGCATTTCCGTCCAATCATTGATGAAATCAACCAGTGCTTGAGACTTCACCGCCGTTCGAGGCACATACTTCAATCCGTGCGGCCCAAGCTCTATAGCCCACTTGGCAATCCGGCCAGTCGCTTCCCGGTTCTGGATGATATCCCCCAAAGGAGCAGAACTGACCACCGTAATTGGGTGCCCTTGGAAGTATTGCTTAAGCTTCCGGATTGCCATAAAAACTATGTACACCAGCTTCTGCCAATGCGGATACCTTTGCTTGGACTCAATGAGTACCTCGCTAATATAATAGACCGGACGTTGAACCGGATGCTCCTTACCTGCCTCCTTTCGCTCCACCACAATAGCCACGCTGACCGCCCGAGCATTAGTAGCAACATATAGCAGTAACGGATCCTTGTCAATGGGAGCGGCGAGCACAGGCGGATTGGCCAATTGCCGCTTTAAGTCCTCAAATGCTTCATCAGCAGCAGAACTCCAGACGAACTGATCCGTCTTCTTCAACATCTGATACAAAGGGATTGCCTTCTCACCAAGGCGGCTGATAAACCGGCTTAACACGGCAATCCGGCCTGCCAGGCGTTGAACATCATTGATACACTTCGGTTTAGCCAGGGAGGTGATTGCTGTGATCTTCTCTGGATTAGCCTCAATTCCCCTGTTGGACATCAGAAAACCCAATAACTTGCCCGCTGGTACACCAAAGACACACTTGTCCGGATTAAGCATCATCTTGTATGTCCTCAGGTTACCAAAGGTTTCCTTCAGATCATCAACCAGAGTCTCCTTCTCCCTGGACTTAACCACGATATCATCCACGTAAGCATGTACATTATGGCCAATCTGCTTGTGAAGACAATTTTGTACACACCATTGATAAGTTGCCTGGGCACTTTTGAGCCCAAAGGGCATAGACACATAGCAGAAGGCTCCAAAGGGAGTTATGAATGCCGTCTTCTCCTGGTCCTTAACTGCCATTTTGATCTGATGATAGCCAGAATATGCATCCAAAAAACTTAAACGCTCACAACCTGCCGTAGCATCAATGATTTGATCAATACGGGGGAGGGCAAAAGGATCTGCTGGACAAGCCTTATTAAGATCTGTGTAATCCACACACATGCGCCAGGTGCCGTTTTTCTTAAGGAATAGCACCGGATTGGCAAGCCACTCAGGGTGAAAAACTTCAACAATAAAACCAGCTGCTAAGAGCCTGGCTACCTCTTCTCCAATCGCCTTGCGTCTTTCTTCGTTAAACCGGCGGAGGAACTGTTTCACCGGTTTGTATTTATGATCCACATTAAGGGTGTGCTCAGCGAGTTGCCTCGGTACACCTGGCATGTCAGAGGGCTTCCATGCAAAAATGTCCCGATTCTCAATGATGAACTCGATGAGCGCGCTTTCCTATTTCGGATCCAAGTTGGCACTGATGCTGAACTGCTTGGACAAATCGCCAGGTACGAAGTCAACAAGCTTAGTTTCTGCTGCCGATTTGAGCTTCAAGGCCGAATCATGCTCCGTAGTTGGCTTCTTTAATGGAGTCATGTCCGCCGGATCAACATTGTCCTTATAATACTTCAGCTCCTTGGTGGCACAAACCGACTCCACGTAGGCCGCATCTCCTTCCTCGCACTCCAAAGCGATTTTACGGCTTCCATGAACCGTTATTGTCCCCTTGTAACCCGGCATCTTGAGCTGAAGATACACATAACAGGGCCGTGCCATAAACTTGGCGTAGGCCGGTCGCCCAAACAGGGCGTGATATGGACTTTGGATTTTCACCACTTCAAACATCAACGTTTCCGACCTGGAATCATGATCATCTCCAAAGACCACTTCCAGAGCTATCTTACCAACAGGATATGCTGACTTGCCAGGTACCACACCGTGGAACACCGTATTAGACGGTTTGAGATTTTTATCTGTTAGTCCCATACGACGGAAGGTCCCATAGTACAAGATATTAATGCTGCTCCCTCCATCCATGAGCACTTTGGTGAACTTGTAACCTCCCACCTGAGGCGCCACCACCAGAGCCAACTGGCCTGGATTATCAACCTAGGGAGGGTGATCCTCTCTGCTCCATATGATTGGCTGTTCGGACCAGCGTAGATAACAGGGCACGGCCGGTTCAACAGAGTTGATTGCCCGCCTCTGAACCTTCCGGTCTCGCTTGTCCAAGCTAGTGGTAAAGACATGGTACTGCCCACTATTCAATTGTTTTGGGTTGCTCTGGTAACCTGACTGATGCTGCTGCTGGTTGTAACCACCCTGGTTGTTCTGATTATTTTGACTGTTATGTCCGCCCGGATTACCGTTGAATCCTGAACCGGAATTTCCTCCACCGTAACCCGGCCCGGATCCTGAGCCACCGCCGGAGCCGTGATCATACCAGAAAGCATTAGAATTCTTGAACTGCTGCATAATGAAGCAATCCTTCCAAAGGTGGTTTGCTGGCACCTCCTTCGTCCCATGTCTTGGACAGGGCTGGCTCAGTAGATAATTTAGGCGGTCCGGGTTAGGGTTGGGTGCCCCATTGCGATTTTTCGGTTTACCCTTGCGTCGCTGGCCATTGTCCTGCGCGTTGGTATTAGCCACAATGTCCATGTTACCATCCGCTTTACGCTTGCCTCCACCACCATTGCCTACCCAGTGATGCTGCTGACCTTTGGAGTTGCTGTTCCTCTTTCCCTTCCCTGCCTTGTCATCATCAGATTCGGGATCCTTGGTACGATCAGAATCAACATATTTTACCAAAGCAGCCATGAGGGTCCCCATGTCAGTGCAATGGAGCTTCATCCGTCCCAACTTCAGCTTTAGGGGCCCAAACCTGTAGTTGCCTTCTAGGGTTAAGACTGCGGTGTCAGTGTTGATGCGGTCTGATGAATGCAACACTTGTGAGACCCGGCACACCCAATGAGTCGTCGATTCTCCTTCCTCCTGGACACAGGCAGCTAAGTCTACTATCGACATGGGCTTCTTACATCTATCCTTGAAATTATTGATAAACCGGGCTCGTAATTGGGCCCATGAACTGATAGAATTGGCCGGTAAGCTTTTTAACCAAGTGCGGGCCGTTCCTTCAAGCATCATGGTGAAGTATTTCGCACATGCCGCATCATCCACATCCAGCATCTCCATGGCCATCTCATAGCTCTCCACCCATGTCTCTGGGGGTTGATCCGCCGTGTAATTCGGTACCTTGCGCGGGCCCTTGAAATCCTTGGGCAGGCGCACATTGCGTAAAGCAGGGACAAGGCAAGGCACCCCCAAAGAGCTAGAAGTAACACCGGGTTCGACCGAAATAGTTGGACGAACCAGCGTAAGCTGCCGAGCCTAATATTGTGCGGCTAACTCGGCCTCCCTGCGTGCTCGGGCCCGGTCCACCACTTCCTGAGCGTTATCAGCACCACCCACCGGGTTGTTGCCGCGGGGTGCTCCACGTCGTTCATTACTTGACACTTCCGGTTCCTACATACGCCTGCTATAGCTCCGGCTTGGGCGAGGGGTCGCGTGGATCCGGTCGCGGCTGTACGAGTATGCTTCCTGTTGGTCCAAAGCTGTCCTAAGAAGCTCCTTGACCCATCGCGTCTCTATCGCCTGCGGTGAGTCACCTTCAATTGGAATGGCCTCCAGCCGTGCAGCAGTGGCGACGAGATTGTCCATTGGGTTGGAGTAGTGACCCGGAGGTGTTGAAACAGCCTGAGGTATAATGGTGTTTTGACGAGGCGGATCTATCTGACGAGGCTGAACCGGCGCAGCGGTCCCGGGAGCTTCCGCCCGGTTTCCCTCCAGCGGATTACTGGTTCCTGCTCCCGGGGTGTTGAAAAGGTCTGGCCTCAAAAACCGGAGGCAAACGGGATCGGTACTTCCTCCTCATGACTTCATGCGATGCGTTCTGGTCCAACATGAGCCTGTAGGCTTGTGCGTCTAGAGCGGCCCGCTCTGCGGCCATCCTGGCATCCTCAGCTGCCAGGTCCGCCTTGGCCTGGGTGATCTGTTCCCTTACCTTTGCAATCTCCGCGTTGTGGACGTCCTGATCCTCTAAATTAGCTTCCGCCATAAACACAGCCAATGCATCAAATAGCTCTGATAGGACTTGAGCCGGTAGGCGCACATGGCCTCCTGCCCCGGCAGCCGTCGCCGCTGCTGAACCGGAGGTTGTTGCCGCAACGGTCGAAGAATGAAGCTCTGCTTGTGTGCCGGCCATGAATATTCCAACTCGGTTGGGCAGATCAGAGGGGTTTGGAATACTGTCGCCGTTGGAACAACCCCCAATCCGGCCATCTTGTAGCTGATATAGAGATTCGGTTTCTCCGGTTGATGACTCATTGCCGGAGTAAATGACGGTCTCGCTGCCAGATCCTGATCCATCTTCATGACCTCCTCCATGGGTGACTCCCACGAAGGCACGCTTCATGGCCGGTTTAACCCGGGCAGATCGCGCACGCTGAGCCGTTTCGACAAGGTCGGTGCAGATATCCGGCTCAGGGCCCGGTTCTCCGATCTTGCCGATGAAAACGTGTATGCCACCAAAGGGGAACCGGTGCCCGTACTCAACTGAGCCGGCCTCGGGGCTCCAGCCTGCATCATCGATGTAGAGCTTGCCGCGACGACTCTTAGTCATCCGGCCCACAGCGTAGCCCTCGAGTTCTTCAAAGCGGCCCTCCAAGAACTTGAAACCATTGTGCGATGGCCCCACGGTGGGCGCCAACTGTCGTGGTTTTGTCACGGCAGATGTCCTAGAGAAAGGACTTAGTCGTGGAGCCATCGCGACGGGTTAGCTTGAAGAGGTTAAAGCGGACACAGGGACGCAAGAGAGTTTATACTAGTTCGTCCCCTTCGATAAAGGTAAAAGCCTATGTCTGGTTGTGATGGAATTGATGGGGTTTCGATGACCAGGGAGCAAACAAGCTTTGCCTATGTATCGAGTTGTTGTCTCTCTCCTCGAACCGCCGCCGGGTCGTCCCCTTATATATACAGGTGACGCCCGTCGGTTCACAGAGTCCCAATACCGGCTCATAGTTGTGTCCGGTTTGGTCTCTCTTATTCCTAACTTACAATACAAGTTAAATACCAACGCCGGTTTACGACTACAGGCCTTGAACCGACCATGGGCCTTGAGCCCTCCTCTGCCTTCTTGGGCTTTAACATACTTAACTACTAACGAATTTAACCCGGCCCAGATAGGCCGGTTTACGCCCAGTAGTGATATCCCCGACACTATCCAAACCAAATCTCAAAGAGCATCAGTTGCCATGGTGGTAACCCAACCTATGTGATCGAAGATCCCGTGAATCAGGACATGCGAAAACAAGATACTAGGTAGCTAAGGAGAGTAACCTTACCAATCCACTCCATTGGAGAGGCAGCACTCTGTAATGTATAAGGAAGGTTAATGTTTGTCTTAATGTATTCTAAAGCTTGTATAAGCATGATGTAGTGCTGGTCACAGCCTATGAGATAGAGAAATCTTTAGGAAGCTCATGAATAGGCCAAGAGTGTGACTAATATGCTCCACCCGCGGGGTTAGCCTTCAGCAACCTAATACCAGTAAGACAATTGGTGGGGGTTGTTGAATTATAGATGGCTTTGGGTCCATAACAATAATTCCTGGTTAATTTGTAAGGCCCATGTAGGTGCATGACGAGGTGATGGAAATTTTAGTACCACCTCACAAGTGGAGGAGAGTTGAAACCCCTTTATAAGTGTTTCTCTTACACATGCTATTGGATCTTGAGAAGAGAAATGGTACATGCACACTCCTCCGCCGCCTGCCTCGCACCTCTCCGCGTTTGGGTCGTGTTTCGTGAATGAGCCGAACCGAGCTCATACTTATGTCATGCGTGCACTTTATTTTTTCCGGACAAAAATGGTTAATTAATCAAGGATTAATTACGAGTCACTAATGGAAGTGACACTGTGTGAGACGTTGGACCGTAGGTTGATTGTCAACTCGTTCATGGGACTAGGCCCATGCCCCCCTAAGTAACATGCTATATATTGGAGGCATTGGCATCCCTAGCCGACACACTCAATTCCTACGCATAACCCTAACCATCATCTATTGTTCCACTCACTCTAGCTGCTTCCGGGGATTACATCTTGTCGACTGTGTGCATGGCTGTTCGGAGGTTCAGAGAGAGAAGGCCTCTAGAACCCCGTGCTTTGTGATCCTGCAGTAGGAGAAAGGCGATAGGGCTTTTGGGGAGCGTCTCAGTGAGAATGCTCCCGGTTCATCTTCGTCCTCTTCTTTCATTACTTTCCCGATGCCGACGCCATGGCTGAGGACGTTGTCGCCAAAAATAAGGCTGCAGACGAGTCTGCCACCGCCGTCACACTTTAGCTTGGCCTACCGGTGGGTACAATCTCCTATTTACTCATTCATGTGGTAGCCATATTTACTATGTTCATAGATGTTTCAGTTTTATGTTCAGTATGTGCTCACATGTTTAGATATCTGTATGAGCTTCGTACAGTTAATGCCATGTTCATGATTTATTTAGAGATTAAATCAATCGAAGAATGCTAATATATCCAGCAGTTAGCACTCTAGTTGTGGCAATGGCAGGATGAATAGTCTCCGCGGCAACCAGACGCCAATTTCAGGGCATCCATGGTTATTAAGATTTTGTATTCAACAAGCCTCGTCCGTACGAAGGACCATGCTACTGGAGTTTAAGCCAGATTGCTAGTGGAAGTGCAACAGAAATGTCCACGGAGAATGGCAACAATGGCACCAAACTAGTGAAGAACTAAAAACAAATTTGTATCGATCTGACAACTCCATTGCATCTATGCTTGGAGAGAAGTTGGACAATCTCACTAGTCCACACAAAGTTGAAGTTTTTCAAGCTTGAAAAGTGACTCACTCGCTTTTCTTAGCGAAATCCATGAGTTAGAAAATTATGATAATGTTGGCAGTTTATCACATCCTGGTTTCCGATGAGTCCAAGTTCTAATCTATAATGATCTTACCGAGCAGAATGAAGAAGAGATGAGTATTAAAACAAATGAATCAATGAATTTGTGTTGCCTTTATGGCTTCCAGACCTAAACTATGCCACATTCGTGTCTTATGGGCTTAACAATTTAACATAGTAATTGGGATGCCTTTGTTCCTGATGGACATGAAGTATGCTTGTATGAGTGAATTATAGTTTCCTTTTCGCCTTTTGGACATGCATATGGTGAATTGTGTTCTCCCAATCTAAATATGGTGAATTAGAACATATTTTGTCTATATTTTAGAACAAATTTATTGTCTAACATATATGTCAAATGTATTGTCAGCATATTATCTTTATTTTAGATGAATATATTAAATATATTTATACTATGAATCTGATGTTGTCTACATTTTTTTCTTTTTCATAGGTAAAAGAATGTACCTCTATTTTACTTGTTACATTGATTGTGTACAATGTTACAATTTAAAATGAGCACTGCTACATGACGATGGTTGGCGGCTGATTCCTGCACGACAAAAATTTGCATCCATGCAGTCCTTTCTCACTGGGCTACAACCGTCGATCCTGAGTCGCGATTTTTGTTCGCCATTCAACAGGTCATTCATTTAATTTCACAAATCCATGTGGCAGACAAACAAGAAAATTAGAATTGGAATCCAAATCAAATCCTTTGCGGAATGTGTTTTCACGACAAATTTGACAATTTGACCTCGGGACGAAATCAAATCACAGAATGAACTGCCCATGAAACTATTTCATGTGGCTGACTGAGGGAGTCCTGGATTAGGGGGTCTCTGGACAGCCGGACTATCTCCATTAGCCGGACTGTTAGACTATGAAGATACAAGATTGAAGACTTCGTCTCGTGCCCGGATAGGACTCTACTTGGCGTGGAAGGAAAGCTAGGCAATACGGATATGTATATCTCCTCCTTTGTAACCGACCTTGTGTAACCCTAACCCTCTCCGGTGTCTATATAAACCGAAGGGTTTTAGTTCGTAGGACAACAACCATAACATACAATCATACCATAGGCTAGCTTCTAGGGTTTAGCCTCTCTGATCTCGTGGTAGATCTACTCTTGTACTAACCATATCATCAATATCAATCTAGCAGGACGTAGGGTTTTACCTCCATCAAGAGGGCCCGAACCTGGGTAAAACATTATGTCCCCTGCCTCCTGTTACCATCCGGCCTAGGCACACAGTTCGGGACCCCCTACTCGAGATCCGCCGGTTTTGACACCGACATTGGTGCTTTCATTGAGAGTTCCTCTGTGTCGTCGCCGTTAGGCTTGATGGCTCCTACTATCATCAATAGCGATGCGGTCCAAGGCGAGACTTTTCTCCCCGGACAGATCTTCGTATTCGGCGGCTTTGCACTACGTGCTAATTCGCTTGGCCATCTGGAGCAGATTGAAAGCTACGCCCCTGGCCGTCAGGTCAGATTTGGAAGTTTGAACTACACGGCCGACATCCGTGGACACTTGATCTTCGACGGATTCGAGCCACAGCCGGGCGCGCCGCACTGTCACGACGGGTATGACCTAGCTCTGCCGCCGAACAGTACCCCAGAGGCCGCGCCCGCATCAGCTCCGACCCTTAGCTCGGAGCCAACTGCGCCAATCGAGGATGGGTGGCTAGACACCGCCTCAGGGGCTGCAGCCTCAACGGCGATCGAGCCGAACACCAGCCTAATCCTCTGCGAAGCCCGTGACTCCAAGGTGCCAGACTCTTTTCTGGACTCCGAACCGTCCGCGCCCCTCCCAATCGAATCCGATTGGGCGCCGACCATGGAATTCACCGCCGCGGATATCTTTCAGCACTCGCCCTTCGGCGACATTCTGAATTCACTAAGGTCTCTCTCTTTGTCAGGAGAGCCCTGGCCGGACTATGGCCAACAGGATTGGGATGCGGACGATGAAGAAATTCGACGCCCACCCACCACCCTTTTTGTAGCCACTGTCGATGATTTAACCGACATGCTCGACTTCGACTCCGAAGACATCGACGGTATGGACAACGATGTAGGAGACGAACATGAACCAGCGCCTATAGGGCACTGGAAAGCCACCTCGTCATATGACATATACATGGTGGATACACCCAAAGAAGGCAATGGCAATAAGATAGCGGAGGATGACCCCTCCAAGAAGCAACCCAAGCGCCAACGTCAGCGGCGCCACTCTAGGTCCCGCCAAAGCAAAAGTGGTGATAACGGCACAGGAGATAAAAACACTCCGGATAGTGCCAAAGACAACAACATTCCCCTTCAGCAAAATTCAGAACAGGAGGATGGAGGAGCCAGCTCTCCTAAGAGAGCGGCAGATGGAGAGGAGGAGGATGAAAATTACATGCCCCCCTCCGAAGACGAGGCAAGCCTTGGCGACAATGAATTTGCCGTACCAGAGGATCCCGTCGAATAAGAGCGCTTCAAGCGCCGGCTTATGGCCACGAAAAATAGCCTGAAGAAAAAGCAGCAGCAGCTTCAAGCTGATCAAGATCTGCTAGCTGACAGATGGACTGAAGTCCTCGCGGCCGAGGAATATAAACTCGAGCGCCCCTCCAAGAATTACCCAAAGTTCAGGTTACTACCCCGACTGGAGGAGGAAGCGTATGATACGGCTGAACGGCCACCTCGTGGCCGCGATAGAGAGGCATTCCAGCCAAAAGCTCAGCCTCCACCCCGACGCCATTCAAATAAAAAGGCATGGGGAGATACACCTGACCTGCGAGACATATTGGAGGACAAAGCAAAGCATGCAAGATTGATCTACGGATCACGAGGGCGCACCACTCTGTGAGACGATAAACGTCACGCCGGATATAGTAAAAGCAAATCCGGCCGGGCCGAACACAGCGGGCAAGACCCATTTGAGCTGCGTCGCGATATAGCCCAATACAGAGGCGCCGCACACCCCTTATGCTTCACAGACGAAGTAATGGAACATCAATTCCCAGAAGGTTTCAAACCTGTAAATATTGAATCATACGACGGCACAACAGATCCCGCAGTATGGATCGAGGATTTCCTCCTCCACATCCACATGGCCCGCGGTGATGACTTACACGCCATGAAATACCTCCCACTAAAGCTCAAAGGACCAGCGCGACATTGGCTTAACAGCTTGCCAGCGGACTCCATTAGCTGTTGGGAAGATCTGGAAGCTGCATTCCTCGACAACTTTCAGGGCACTTATGTGCGACCACCAGACGCCGATGACTTGAGCCACATAATTCAGCAGCCAGAAGAGTCGGCCAGGCAATTCTGGACTCGGTTCCTTACAAAGAAAAATCAAATCGTCGACTGTCCGGATGCGGAGGCCTTAGCGGCTTTCAAACACAACATCCAAGATGAGTGGCTAGCCCGACACCTTGGTCAGGAAAAGCCAAAATCTATGGCAGCTCTCACGACGCTCATGACCCGCTTTTGTGCGGGAGAAGACAACTGGCTGGCTCACAGTAATAACATATCAAAGAACCATGGTACCTCAGATACCAAGGATGGCAATAGCAGGTCACGTCGCAACAAACATAAGCGCCGCATTAACAGCGAAAATACTGAGGATCCGACAGTCAATGCCGGATTCAAAGGCTCTAAAGCCGGTCAGCGAAAAAAGCCATTCAAACAAAGTACGCCGGGTCCGTCCAGCTTGGACCATATACTCGATCGCTCGTGTCAAATACACGGCACCCCAGACAAGCCAGCCAATCACACCAACAGGGATTGTTGGATGTTCAAGAAGGCCGGCAAGTTAATTGTCGAAAACAAGGACAAGGGGGCGCATAGAGATGACGAGAAGGAGCCCCAGCAGCCGCACAATGGAAGACAGAAGAGGTTTCCCCCGCAAGTGCGACGGTGAAGATGATATACGCAACCCACATCCCCAAGAGGGAGCGGAAGCGTGTGCTCAGGGACATATATGCGTTGGAGCCAGTAACCCCAAAATTCAACCCTTGGTCCTCCTGTTCGATCACCTTCGATCGCAGGGACCATCCCACTAGTATCCGTCATGGCGGATTCACCGCACTGGTCCTAGACCCAATCATTGACGGATTCCACCTCACTCGAGTCCTCATGGATGGCGGCAGCAGCCTGAACCTGCTTTATCAGGACATAGTGCACAAAATGGGTATAGACCCCTCAAGGGTCAAACCCACAAAAACGACCTTTAAAGGCGTCATTCCAGGTGTGGAGGTCCACTGCACAGGCTCAATTACACTGGAAGTGGTCTTCGGATCCCCGGATAATTTCCGAAGCGAAGAGTTAATCTTCGATATAGTCCCGTTCCGCAGTGGTTATCACACGCTTCTCGGGCGAACCGCATTTGCTAGATTCAATGCGGTACCGCATTATGCATACCTCAAGCTCAAGATGCCAGGACCTCGCGAAGTTATTACAGTCAATGTAAACACAGAGCGCTCTCTCCGAACAGAGGAGCACACCGTGGCCCTCGCAGCAGAAGCGCAAAGCAGCCTCTCAAGGCAATCAACCAGTTCGGCGCTTCAAAGCCCGGACACCTTCAAGCGCGCTCGGGGCAATCGGCAAATAGATCACCTGGTGCGATCTGAGCTCGTGTAGAAATACGGCGGCCACCCCAATCCCAGCCCAACAGCGAAACTCATGCCGCGCGTACATAATTACGCATTAAAAATACCATGGGCACAGGTGGGGAGGGGGGCACATGTAACGCCCCGAGACCGATGTGCCAGGTGTCCTCCGCTTATTCGCTGTTGTTTCCTTGTCATTGTTTGCATGTCATGCATTGCATATCATGTCATCATGTGTATTTCATTTGCATACATGTTCGTCTCATGCGTCCGAGCATTTTCCCCGTTTTCCGTTTTGCTTTCCGGCGCTCCTATCTCCTCCGGTGGTCATTTCTAACTTCTTTTCATGTGTGGGGACTAAACACTTCCGTATTGGACCAAGACTTGCCAAGCGGCCTTGTTTTACTACCTGTAGACTGCCTGTCAAGTTTCGTACCATTTGGACTTCGTTTGATACTCCAACGATTAACCGAGGGACCGAAAAGGCCTCGTGTGTGTTGCAGCCCAACACCCTTCCAAAGTGGCCCAAAACTCACCAAAACCCTCTCCATCATCTAGAGCGTTCAATCATGATCGCGTGGCCGAAAACCGCACCTCATTTGGACTCTCCTAGCTCCCTCTGCCTATAAATATGTGTCTCCCTCCGAAATCCTCGCGCAGATTAAACCCTAGCTTCGTCCTCCTCGCGCCCGGACAAATCTCCCACCGCGCCGGACAATGTCCAGCCGCCGCCGCCGCCACCTCGCTCCGACGAATCCCGTCGCGCCACGTCACCCCACCGCCGCCGCCAGCCTATCCCGAGCCGCCACCTCACCTCCCCTGCGCCCACTTCGCCGCCATACTCCCAGGGCCCAGATCCGGCCCGCCCCAGGGCCGAACCGGGCCGCACCGGGCCGTCTCTCCGCCGTCGCTTGCCCTAGGCTGACCGAAGCCACGCCGCCGCCACGAACTCTGCCGGCGCCCCGAGCCGCCCGCCGGCGGCGAGCCTCGCTGCACCAACCACCGCCGAAGCCTGGCGCACCTCCAGCCGTGTCCCCGCCGCCTCTGTCACCCGACGCCGCCATGCCTTCGCCGCGCCGCCTCCCATGCCATGGCCGCCGCATTGCGCCGCCTTCCTCCGGTAGCTCCTGCGCCGCCTTGCCATTCGTGTCTTCCGGACCTCACCGGAGTTCGGACCCCGTCGGGATCCTCCACCACGCCGCCAGATCAAGCTCCTCCGGCCACTAGCAGCTCCCTCCTCCGGCCTCCTCCTCGTCTCCGGGCTCCTTCTCTGTCTCCGGCGCAACTCCGGCCAACTCCGGCGAGATCTCGTCGGGAGGGACGAGATCCACCCATCCTCCCAACCAAACGGCCGGATCCGTGCCGCACCGTGTCGTCCCGCTTCTCTCCGTCCCGCGTTGACTTTCCCGGGGTGAGATATTTCACTAAGTCCCCGAGATTTCTAGTTTCAAATGCCCATGTTCATCGCATCGTAACTTTGCATCCATAGTTCCGATTCATGCATGTAGAATATAAAAATGTTCGTCTCAGAGAGTAAATCATTTCATCTCATTGCATCATTTTCATTTGAGCTCATCTTGATGCCTGAAACGCTGTTGGAAGAGTGCTATTTGAGTTAATTGTCAGATCTGCTGCACCAAATAGCTATTTGTCATTTTTTCCATGATTAATGTGTGCATGATATGCTCTTGAGCTCTACATGTGTTTTGTTATGTGCCTTGCCATCTTTCGAGAGGTGCTATCCATGTATTTTTGTGATGTGTGTGGTGTCTAGCACAAGCTTGCAAAGTGGTGCATTCGTTAATGCTGATTTCAGGGACTTAGCAATTCCACCAAGTCCTTGATCTGTTCTTATCTCATATGGCCATATGTTCATGTTGTTTCCTAGTGATCCGTGCCTCTTTTGAGGATGATCAGTAAGGATGTTTTGTTAATCTTGTAGTTCTCTATCCGTCCATGTCATTGTTTGCAATTATGGAGCACCCTAGCTTGAGTCAATCGAGCTCTACTTTCGCTATTTCGTAAATCTGGGCAGATTGTCTACTTGTTAGCGATTTTGCCGAGGATGTTGTAGTTGATCCGTGCATGCTATGTTGTTGCTCTTGCCATGTCTAGCTTATATAATGTGTATTCTTGATGGGTGTATGCTTAGATTGTCATGCCTTGCTCTGTAGTGAGTGCATCAAGCTCGTAAACATGCCTACTTGATATCTGATTTGCATGCTCCAGTTTTTCACTAAGTCTGAGATCTGATTATGTTTTTGCCATGTTCACATGCTTGCAATTGTATTTTCTGATCCCTTTTGGTTCAAGGTCACTAAGGGACTTTTGTTAATCTCTTTGAGTAACTCCATGACATGCCTTGCTTTGCCATGTTAAGTTCCTGTAGAATATATTTTTTTCTTGCTCCAAAGTGTGCTACCTGATCTGAAATTCCAGGCTTGTGTTAATTTCACTAAGTCTGAAACCTGTTTATCAATTGCACTTTTGCCATGATTGTTTGAACCTGTTAATGGATGAATTGGCCGTAGCTCAGTGTTCATCTTTTGTCAAGCATCATGAGAGGATCCCTGCCATGTATTTTGTTGCCATGTTTGAGTGATGTAGCATATTTATCTTGTTGCATTTAGTTGGCTACTTGCTGTTTATCGTAGACTGGTGCCATATTTGTTTTGTTTGCCATTTCCAAACCGTGCATCCGATTCCGGTGATCTTTATATCGATTTCAACCGAAATCACCTCACCTTTCCAGTGGCACACTTGGATTTCCAAATTGATGCCAGGTTCAATCATTCCTTTGCAAATCATGCATATGCATCGCATACCGCATCCCGCATATCATACCATGTTCATGTGTTGGTTGTTTACTATGTTGTGTGCTTCTTTCCGGTGTTTGCTTCTTCGGGTTGGTTCCGGTAACGTCGCGTTTGTGAGGACCTGTTCATCTACGTCCGTTTGTCTTCTTCATGGACTCGTTCTTCCTCCTTGCGGGATTTCAGGCAAGATGACCATACCCTCGAAATCACTTCTATCTTTGCTTGCTAGTTGCTCGCTCTTTTGCTATGCCTATGCTGCGATACCTACCACTTGCTTATCATGCCTCCCATATTGTTGAACCAAGCCTCTAACCCACCTTGTCCTAGCAAACCGTTGTTTGGCTATGTTACCGCTTTGCTCAGCCCCTCTTATAGCGTTGTTAGTTGCAGGTGAAGATTGAAGTTTGTTCCTTGTTGGAACATGGAGATGTTGTTCCTTGTTGGAACATGTTTACTTGTTGGGATATCACAATATATCTTATTTAATTAATGCATCTATATACTTGGTAAAGGGTGGAAGGCTCGGCCTTATACCAGGTGTTTTGTTCCACTCTTGTCGCCCTAGTTTCCGTCATATCGGTTTTATGTTCCCAGATTTTGCGTTCCTTACGCGGTTGGGTTATAATGGGAACCCCTTGACAGTTCGCCTTGAATAAAACTCCTCCAGCAAGGCCCAACCTTGGTTTTACCATTTGCCACCTAGCCTTTCTCCCTTGGGAGTCGCGCATCCCGAGGGTCATCTTTATTTTAAACCCCCAGGCCAGTGCTTGTCTAAGTGTTGGCCCAACCCAGAGCACCGTGCGGGGTCGTCCCTTGGCAACTTGGGTTACGTTGGCTCCCGTATGCTTAGCTTATCCGGTGTGCCCTGAGAACGAGATATGTGCAGCTCCTATCGGGATTTGTCGACACAACGGGTGGTCTTAATAGACTTGTTTTACCATTGTCAAGGATGTCTTGTAACCAGGATTCCGAGTCTGATCGGGTCTTCCCGCTAGAAGGAATATCCTTCGTTGACTGTGAGAGCTTGTGATGGGCTAAGTTGGGACACCCCTGCAGGGATTTGAACTTTCGAAAGCCGTGCCCGCGGTTATGGGCAGATGGGAATTTGTTAACGTCCGGTTGTAGAAAACCTGAAGTTAACCTTAATTTAAATACATCAACCGCGTGTGTAACCATGATGGTCTCTTTCCGGCGGAGTCCGGGAAGTGAACACGGTGTTGGAGTTATGCTTGACGTACGTTATTCTAGGATCACTTCTTGATCATACTTTTATCGACCGTGCTTTGCCTTCTCTTCTCGCTCTCTTTTGCGTATATGTTAGCCACCAAATATGCTAGTCGCTTGCTGCAGCTCCACCTCATACCTTTACCTTACCCATAAGCTTAAATAGTCTTGATCGCGAGGCTGCGAGATTGCTGAGTCCCCGTGGCTCACAGATTACTTCCAAAACCAGCTTGCAGGTGCCGATGAGCCCGTGCAGATGACGCAACCAAGCTCAGGAGGAGCTCGATGAAGATCTTGTCCTTTGTGTTGTTTCGCTCTAGTTGTTCAGTAGTGGAGCCCAGTTGGGGTCGATCAGGGACCTTGTCGCATTTGGGGTTCTTCTTTTATTTTGGTTCCATAGTCGGACCTTGATTGTATTTGAATGTTGTAATGCTTTATTCATGTATTGTGTGAAGTGGCGATTGTAAGCCATCTATGTATCTCTTTCCCTTATGTATTACATGGGTTGTGTGAAGATTACCTCACTTGCGACATTGCTTTCAATGCGGTTATGCCTCTAACACGTGCTTCGACACGTGGAAGATATAGCCGCATCGAGGGCGTTACAGCACAACTGCGGCACACCCCAAGACGCGGCCTAAACCGCACTAGGGGCTTCCCATTTGGTTATTTTTTTTCAGGACCTTAATCTCTGGAAACACTGTCCGGCAGCACTATTGCCGAACACATGATGCAGCAACCAATGAGGCAGACAGCTACGTCATACCACGGAATTCCCAGGTGGATTACAGTATCGAGCGAAATATTAGATTTAATATCATTCCTCAGCTTGCCCTTGGAATGGACATAGTCCTACTCTTTGCTTATCACACTATCTGTATCACTCTGCTTTAACGCAATTTTTTAATAAACAATGCATGACATTACGACTATCATTGCATTCTTGTTATATATGTGTGTGTGTGTTCATTAATGACGCCTTGCAACCGTACACCTTGGTACGGCTAATACACCAGGGGCTTACGTACCTCATAGTACGGTGTGAAAAGTCCGAACACTTTCACAAGTGCGGCACCCTGAACTTATAGCATTATATGCATCAGCTCCGAATCATGTCTTTTGTCAAATGTTGGGTTTGCCCGGCTCCTATGTTTTGGTACCTTACGTTCCGCTCTATCGGCTAAGGTAGCGCTAGGAGAACTACTGCGATTGTGCCTCAGTTCTGCTGGGTTCAGCACCTCAGTAGAGAAAGCTAAAACTGACTGTCATGATAAGGCGAGAGACTGGTCGCTGTTCGGCGAGGTTTTCAAGTCCCTAAAGACTTATGCTGCTTAGAGCGAGGGGCCAACCCTGTCCGGCTTAAAGGCGTGTATCGCGCCCCGAATTCGGCCTTCCGAATACCAGGGGCTTCGCTGAAATTTAAAATTATAGAATTCTATGGCTAAGTGAGACTGACAAAGCATTATTAGTCAGGTTGCCTTGTTCGCTGTGCTGAGCACCTCCCTCGAAGGACCCAAACATGGGAACAAGAGTGCTTAGGTTTATCACGAACACCCCAGCACTCGTGGCATGGGGGCAGAAGCTGAGGACTAGCCATCTCTCAGATTGGATAAACAGCCAAACAAAAGGTAATATTTTAAATTCAAACAAGCGTTGCATAGCGCATATGAAACAAGTTTTCATAAATACAGGATAAAACGAGCAAGTCTCATTCAAATATTACATCTTTTGAACACTCATCCGCGATGAGACGGGCACCCGGCAGAACACCCTCGTAGTACATCTCGGGGTGGCAGTGCTCCTTGCCCTCCGGCGGCCCCTCCTTGATCAGCTTCACGGCGTCTATCTTGACCCACTGCAATTTCACACGGGCGAAAGCCCGGCGTGCACCTTCAATACAGACAGATCGCTTGACGACCTCCTGCCGCGGGCAGGCATCCACAAGCCGCCTCACCAGGCCGAAGAAGCTGTTTGGAAGGGCGTCGCCAGGCCACAGCCGGACTATAAAGCTCCTCATGGCCAGATCGTCCGCCTTATGTAGCTCGACCATCTGCTTCAGTTGGTCACTCATTGGCACCGGGTGTTCGGCCTCAGCATACTGAGACCAGAACAGCTTCTCCATTGAGCTTCCATCCTCGGCCTGGTAAAATTGTGCGGCATCGGACACGCTGCGGGGCAAATCTGCAAATGCTCCTGGAGAGCTCCGGATTCGGGTAAGTAATCAGTAATTTACTTTTACATGCTTGCTTTGCATATAGAAAGCCTTACCCGCCGCTATCTTCTTCATCGCATCAATCTCCTGGAGGGCCTTTTGGGCTTCATCCTTGGCACTTTTTGCGCTCTCGAGGGCCGCGGCAAGCTCATACTCCCGCATCTTTGAGTCAAGCTCCAATGCCTCGTGCTTCGCCACGAGAGCCTGGAGCTCTTGCTGCACCTCGCCCACCCGAGCCTCGTGCTTCTCTCGCTCGGCGCGCTCCTTGGCCGCTTTATCTTCGGCCTTGGTTAGCGCTTGCTTCAGGGTCGCCACCTCGGTCGTGGCCCCTGGCATATGATGATCCTGTCATTTTGCAATCGCATCTTCTTTTATATATACATATCTATAGACAGGGTATTACTTACCCTTGTTCTCCTCGAGCTGCCTCTTGGCAAGGTCGAGCTCTTTCCTGGACCCCTCGAGGTCCTGCTTCAGTACGGCGACCTCCGCAGTCAGTGCGGCGGACGCCAGCAGCGAAGCCTGCATATGCATATTGACATACTTATATTAGACTCCTGCGATATTATTTGATCCTCTGTTCAGCTTTTCTTTGTGAACACCGAACAAAGCATCAGGGGCTACTGTCTATGTGGTAATATTTCTACTACATTTTAAAACACTTACCTCAAAGCCTGTTAGAAGGCTGGCACAAGCTTCAGTAAATCCGCTCTTGGCAGATTGAACCTTCTAGATCACCGCACTCATGATAGTGCGGTGCTCCTCATCGATGGAAGCGCTGCAAAGCGGTTCCAACAGATTGTCCGGCGCCTCTGGATGCACAGAGGTCACCGGCACAGGCGTCTTGCCCCTCTTAGAAGGAGGCCGCCTGCCCGAGCCCGGAACCGCTGGAGGGTCCGGCACGGTGTTCGGCTGAGGGACGAACTCGGAGCTCTCAGGGGCCCCGTCCCCTCGGCTCTGGGAGTCTGGAAGGTCGCCTTGAGGCGCCTCCAGGACTGTCTCCCCTCAACCCGGTGCCTCTTGAGACAGCACCTCAGCGTCATCAGCAGGATGAGGGGAGGTGGCGGTCGGGACTGGATCGCTATCCATGTCCGACGAGCCCAGGGAGCCGTCCGATGATACATCGATGCTGGTTCGCGGTGGCCTGCATAATCATGTTCGACGTTAGGGAAAGCAGTGCGACAAAGGAATTCTATGAGTTACTCTGGTATCCGAATACTTACGATCTCCCCGGGGGCTTGGCCTTAGGAAACCACTTGTCTTCGCCTTCGTCGGCGGCGGTGGAACTGTCCGGAAGGAGAGTCCTTCCCTTCTTGGACCCTTCGGCCTCCCCAGTTGGGGCGGCCTTCCTTTTCTTGTCTCCCCCGCCTGGAGGGGGAGCATCTTCTTCTTCCACCTCGTCTTAGGGGGAAGAGTGTGCCGTAGAGTTATCGGACAATGAGTTCGATAACACCTGGCGCCGGGAACTCTTTCGGGTTCCCTTGGCCTTCTTGGTCTTCTCCGGCACCTTGTAAGGAGCCGGAGCCAGCATCTCCGCCAGGAGAGCGCCCGCAGTGTCTTCGGGCAAAGGGGCCGGACAATTAATTTGCCCCGACATCTCCACCCAGTCCTATCAAAGGCATGGAGATTAGACCCCGCGCATAATTAAGCTAGGGAAAATAAATGTCCTATGGGACGTATTGAACTCACCGAACGCGCTAGGCGCTTTGCGCTTAGTCCGCGGTCCTCGGCGAGAGAAGGGGGGACCTCGGTGCCCTTGAACAGCACCTTCCAAACGTCCTTGTGCATCGTATCGAAGAGCTCGCTCAGAGTCTGGTGCTGGGCCGGGTCGAACTCCCACAAGGTAAAATCCCGTTGTTGACACGGGAGGATCCGGCGGATGAGCATAACTTGGACTAGGTTGACAAGCTTGAACTTCTTGCTCGCCATGCTCCGAATACATTTCTGGAGTCCATCCAGCTCCATCGATGAACCCCACGACAAGCCCTTCTCTTTCCAGGAAGTGAGATGTGTTGGGAATCCGAATCGAAACTCAGGGGCTGCCGCCCATTTGGCGTCGCGCGGCTCGGTGATGTAGAACCATGCCGATTGCCATCCCTTTATTGTCTCCACGAAGGAGCCTTCGAGCCATATGACGTTGGGCATCTTGCCTACCATGGCTCTGCCGCATTCTGCTTGTTGGCCTCGTACTACCTTCGGCTTGATATTGAAGGTCTTTAACCACAGGCCGAAGTGGGGCCGGATGCGGAGGAAAGCCTCACACACGACGATGAACGCCGAAATGTTGAGGATGAAGTTCGGGGCCAGATCATGAAAGTCCAGCCCGTAGTAGAACATGAGACCACGGACGAATGGATGGAGGGGAAACCCTAGTCCGCGGAGGAAGTGGTGAAGGAAAACTACCCTCTCGTGAGGTTCCGGGGTAGGGACGATCTGCCCCGCAGTGGGAAGCCGATGCGCGATGTTCACAGCTAAGTATCCGGCTCCGCGCAGCTTCTTGATGTCTCCCTCCGTGATGGAGGAGACCATCCACCTGCCTCCCGCTCCGGACATGGTTGGAGAAGGTTGAGGTGGGAAGTGTGGACTTGGGTGCTAGAGCTCGAGTGTGCAAAAATGGATGAGCAAATGAGGAAGAAGGCGTGGATAGAAAGGTGAATCCTTATCCCTTTATATGGGCGGATGAAGCTAAGCGTCCCCACTTGCCTGGTAAAACTTGCTTATCCCCCAAGCACCGTAATTGATGGCGCGGTTGGGTTACCCACGCCCGTATTGATGGGAATCCCGTAATAAGGGGACACGATCTCTGCTTTGACGAGACATGTCGAAAAACTGCCTCACGTTATGTGCGGGGCTGGTTAAAGGAAACGGTTCGAATAATCACTGGGCCATGACATAACGTCATGCTGCCAAAACAAGCCAGCAAACTAGATCTGCGAAAATATTATTCTCTCTACGGTGGAATGTGGAACTTATTTTGCAGGGTCAGACACTATCCTCGTATTCAAATTTTTCTGTGATGTATTCGGAGAAGGAACCCGCCTTGCAATGCCGAAGACAATACTACGCACCGGACTCATCGTCATTGAAGCCTGGTTCAGGGCCTACTGACGGAGTCCTGGATTAGGGGGTCTCCGGACAGCCGGACTATCTCCATTGGCCGGACTGTTAGACTATGAAGATACAAGATTGAAGACTTCGTCTCGTGTCCGGATAGGACTCTACTTGGCGTGGAAGGCAAGCTAGGCAATACGGATATGTATATCTCCTCCTTTGTAACCGACCTTGTGTAACCCTAACCCTCTCTGGTGTCTATATAAACCGAAGGGTTTTAGTCCGTAGGGAAACAACCATAACATACAATCATACCATAGGCTAGCTTCTAGGGTTTAGCCTCTCTGATCTCGTGGTAGATCTACTCTTGTACTACCCATATCATCAATATCAATCTAGCAGGACGTAGGGTTTTACCTCCATCAAGAGGGCCCGAACCTGGGTAAAACATTGTGTCCCCTGCCTCCTGTTACCATCCGGCCTAGACACACAGTTCGGGACCCCCTACCCGAGATCCGCCGGTTTTGACACCGACACTGACCTTTTTGTGTGGCGCCCGACATGCAGGCGCCACACCCTATGGTGCAGCGCCTAGCTCTGGTGCGTTGCACCTCTGTCCACCGTGGCAGCCCCTAGGGCCGCACCCATTAGTGAAGTGCCTCCGAGCTAGGAGCCACACATGTAATGTGCAGCGCCTAGCTCTTAGGCGCTGCACTCTCTGTTACTAGTTGGCTGGGCCCCATCCCCCACTCCCCCACCCCACACACCCCTACCCCCATAGCATCCGACCCGAGATTTTCCCCCTCTTCCCCTCTCTCCCCTCTCAAATCCTCTCCCAAATCTTGCAAATTTGAAGATTTTGTCCGTGGATTTCAAACTCAAACCCTCCCTCAAGGTAATCTTCTCTGATCCCCTTGTTTTGATCCAAGTAATGTTAACAATTACTCATTTGTTGCTAGTTTGGGGAAACCCTAGTTTTGTATGGATCTAGAGATTTGCATGGAGATGTGAGATGTTTGTTTGCCAATTTCCTATGATTAGGCTTGTTAGTATGTTAGGGTTATTCTTATGAGTGTTCTTATGTTGGTGCTAGGGTTAGGGTTGTTGTTTCATATGTATTTTAGGGTTTGTATACCATGTTAATCCTTGGATCATAACTCATGGAAGCAATGTTACGTTGTGTTGTTTGAAGGGCCAATTCCAGTTCTGCCCCTAACTCGAACCCACTACTCAGTTTTGCCCCTAATTTTTAGGTATGCTCAGTTTTGCCCCTCCGCCATTAGTGTCACTTATAGAAATGCCCTTTTGCGCCGTTGCCGTCCGGTCAAAGTACTTTGACCATCCAAAAAAATAGAAAAAAAATCAAAAAATATGAAATTTGGTGGGATCGAAGATAGTCACGTCCGCAAGGCACGTGCACATTTTTGTGTTGGTTGGACACTCTGGGAGCTCGTGGCAAAGGAAAAAAAATAATAATTTATGCCTATGAACAGTAAATTCGAAAAAAATAGCAAAAAAGTTCAAAAAAAATTGTATTTATTTGGCGTCAAAGAGGCTTGAGTGCACAAGGTGCTTGCAAGTTTTGCTGATCAAATGACGTACGAGGCGCTCTAGAGAAAAAAACAAAATACTGCATTTTTTCAATGTTTTTTTGAGCTAAAATTTGTTTTTTCTCCATGAGCTCCTACGATGTCCAAACACAACAAAAACGTGCACACATCTTGCGAACCTGAATATCTTCAGTCCCATGAACTTTCATATTTTTTTGATTTTTTTTTGAATTTACTGCTCGCATGTGTGCAAAATTTATGTTTTCCTTTGACACGAGCTCCCGGAGTGTCCGAACGGCATGAAAACGTGCACGCGCCTTGCGGACATGACTATCTTCGATCCCACCAAATTTCATATTTTTTTTGATTTTTTTGCTATTTTTTCATGATGGTCAAAGACCTTTGACCGGACGGTAACGGCAGAGAAGGGCATTTCTATCAGTGAAACTAACGGCGGAGGGGCAAAACTGAGCATACCTAAAAATTAGGGGCAAAACTGAGTAGTGGGTTCGAGTTAAGGGCATAGATGTAAATGTCCCTTGTTTGAATGCTTATAGGGATGGGAAGAACATGTGTGTTTGTTCATCATGGGGACAAAGACACCTTCTTGAAAGGCAATATTGAACCGGACCCTGATGAGTTTGACATGGTGTTTGATAGTAGTCCTAGCTATGCGGAGCTCTTGCAACAAGTGAGGCAAGAGTTGAATTGGATGGACCCTAGTGATATCGTTGAGTTGGAGGGAAGGCATAATGTTGGTTTTGGAATGCACATCCGTTGGAAGACAATGCGTGTCAACTCAGAGCAACGTTGGGTTGCATACAAGGAGAGGTGGCCGAATCACTAGCCAAGGCTCTTGAGTTATTTGCAACGAAGAAGGTTGATTCAAGTTTGCATTTGGACCTGAACCGGAACCCCTCCCCTTTGGTTGCTAGTAGCCCCCCACCCTTGAAGCAAGATTAAATTGTTGAACCTCTTTTGACCCAAGAAGTGAGGCCAACATTGAGCATGTTTCCAAACAACCAAAATGAAGCTTTGCAAGAGGAGAATGATGAGTATGCGGACGATGACAATGAAGTTGATCTCCATGATAACAATGTGGGTGATCTCGACAAATATCATTTGCAAGAGACAATGGACCATTCCATCCCTTATTCCCGTGGCTATGCATCGGATTCGAATGACGAAGGTCCCGATGAAAAAGTTAATGAGGAGGGGCTCACGGTGAAGGAGGCCGAAGCTTTTGAGAAGGTATTCGGTTGTGATCATCGGACTACATTGTTCAAGGATGTTATTCTCGCGGATGAAGCCATGGTAGATGGTGTCCAAGCTATATCTCTTAGGGTTAGGCCAAGATCTCACCGTGATTTGGATGATGGCAAGAACGGGATTGCTAAAGGGTCTAAGTTTGATACCTTCTTGGAATTGAAGATGTGGCTCGACAACTACTCGGTTACGCATTATTGTCCACACAAGGTGGTGAACTCAGACGTCAATGTGCGCTACACGGTTGCATGTGCATGTGAAGATGAAATATGTCCGTGGATTGTGCGTGCAAGACCATGGAAAGGAGGTCCCACTTGGCACGTAGTGAGTTGTGTGCCAACTCACATGTGCCGAGGCAAAAGGGTGGATGGCAAGATTGTGTCCCAAGACCACAGACAACTCACGTCGGAGTTCATCGCTTACAGGCTCTCCAACTCAATATCCACACTTCCAACAATGAGCGTCCAACATGTCATTGACCTTGTGAAAGCCATCTTTCATTACAAGGTGAACTACGGCAAGGCATGGAAGGCGAAGCAAGTGCTACCTCTTGAGCATGCGTTGGTTTTCCCTTGAAGAGGAAAGGGTGATGCAGCAAAGCAGTGTAAGTATTTCCCTCAGTTTTTGAGAACCAAGGTATCAATCCAGTAGGAGACCACGCGCAAGTCACCTCGTACCTACACAAACAAATAAGAACCTTGCAACCAACACGATAAAGGGGTTGTCAATCCCTTCACGGCCACTTGCAAGAGTGAGATCTGATAGAGATAATAATAATAAGATAAATATTTTTGGTATTTTTATGATAAGTAAATCTTGCAAAATAAAATAGATTAGAAACTTGTATGATGGAAAATAGACCCGGGGGACATAGGTTTCACTAGTGGCTTCTCTCAAGATAGCATAAGTATTACGGTGGGTAAACAAATTACTGTCGAGCAATTGATAGAATTGAGCATAGTTATGAGAATATCTAGGTATGATCATGTATATAGGCATCACGTCCGTGACAAGTAGACCGACGCCTGCCTGCATCTACTACTATTACTCCACACATCTGCCGCTATCCAGCATGCATCTAGAGTATTAAGTTCATAAGAACGGAGTAACACTTTAAGCAAGATGACATGATGTAGAGGGATAAAATCATGCAATATGATATAAACCCCATCTTTTTATCCTTGATGGCAACAATACAATATGTGTCATTTCCCCTACTGTCACTGGGATCGAGCACCGCAAGATTGAACCCAAAGCTAAGCACTTCTTGCATTGCAAGGAAGATCAATCTAGTAGGCCAAACCAAACTGGAAACTCGAAGAGACTTGAAAAGATAACTAATCATACATAAAAGAATTCAAAGAAGATTCAAATATTGTTCATAGGTAATCTTGATCATAAACCCACAATTCATCGGATCTCGACAAGCGCACCGCAAAAGAAGATTGCATTGAATAGATCCCCAAGAAGATCAAGGAGAACTTTGTATTGAGATCCAAAAAGAGAGAAGAAGCCATCTAGATAATAACTATGGACCCGAAGGTTTGAGGTAAACTACACACACATCAGAGAGGCTATGGTGTTGATGTAGAAGCCCTCCGTGATCAATGCCCCCTCCGGCAGAGCACCGAAAAAGGCCCCAAGATGGGATCTCATAGGTACAGAAGGTTGCGGCGGTGGAATTAGGTTTTTGTGGTGCCCCTCGATGTTTTCAGGGTACGTAGGTATATATAGGAGGAAGAAGTAGGTCGGTGGAGCCACGAGGGGCCCACGAGGGTGGAGGGCACGCCCCCTACCTCGTGGCTTCCTCGTTGGTTGCTTGACGTCCACTCCAAGTCCTCTGGATCACGTTTGTTCCAAAAATCAGGCTCCCGAAGGTTTCATTCTGTTTGGACTCCGTTTGATATTCTTTTTCTGCGAAACTCTGAAATAGGCAAAAAAACAGCAATTTGGGCTGGGCCTCCGGTTAATAGGTTAGTCCCAAAAATAATATAAAAGTGTATAAATAATCCCATTCAACATCCAAAACAGAATATATATATATATAATAACATGGAGCAATAAGAAATTATAGATACGTTGGAGACATATCAAGCATCCCGAAGCTTAATTCCTGCTCGTCCTCGAGTAGGTAAATGATAAAAAATGAATTTTTGATGTGGAATGCTTCCTAACATATTTCTCAATGTAATTTTCTTTATTGTGTCATGAATGTTCAGATCCGAAAGATTCAAGATAAAAGTTTAATATTGACATAAAAATAATAATACTTCAAGCATACTAACTAAGCAATCATGTCTTCTCAAAATAACATGGCCAAAGAAAGTTCATCCCTACAAAATCATATAGTTTGGTCATGCTCCATTTTCGTCACACGAGAATGCTCTCATCATGCACAACCCCGATGACAAGCCAAGTAATTGTTTCATACTTTAGTAATCTCAAACTTTTTTCAACTTTCACGCAATACATGTGCATGAGCCATGGATATAGCACTATGGCTGGAATAGAATATAAAGAAGGGGGTTATGTGGAGAAGAAAAAAGGAGAAAGTCTCACATTGACGCAGCTAATCAATGGGCTAGGGAGATGCCAATCAATTGATGTCAATGCAAGGAGTAGGGATTGCGATGCAACGGATGCACTAGAGCTATAAATGTATGAAAGCTCAACAAAAGAAACTAAGTGGGTGTGTATCCAACTTGCTTGCTCACGAAGACCTAGGGCACTTGAGGAGGCCCATTGTTGGAATATAAAAGCCAAGTTCTGTAATGAAAAATTCCCACTAGTGTATGAAAATGACAAAACAAGAGACTCTCTATCATAAAGATCATGGTGCTACTTTGAAGCACAAGTGTGGACAAAAGGATAGTAGCATTGCCCCCTTTTTTGGGCCTTATTTTTTTATTTGGACTTTCTCTTTATTTGGGACAATGCTCTATTAATGATGATCATCACACTTCTATTTATTTATTTATTTATTTATTTACAACTCAATGATTACAACTCGATACTAGAACAAGATATGACTCTATATGAATGCCTCCGGCGGTGTATCGGGATGTGCAATGACTCATGAGTGACATGTATGAAATAATTATAAATGGTGGCTTTGCCACAAATACGATGTCAACTACATGATCCTGTAAGGCAATATGACAATGATGATGCGGGTCATAATAAACAGAACGGTGGAAAGTTGCATGGCAATATATCTCGGAATGGCTATGGAAATGCCATAATAGGTAGGTATGGTGGCTGTTTTGAGGAATATATGAGGAGGTTTATGTGTGATAGAGTGTATCATATCACGGGGTTTGGATGCACCGGCGAAGTTTGCACCAACTCTCAAGGTGAGAAAGGGCAATGCACGGTACCGAAGAGGCTAGCAATGATGGAAGGGTGAGAGTGCGTATAATCCATGGACTCAACATTAGTCATAAAGAACTAACATACTTATTGCAAAAATCTACAAGTCATCAAAAACCAAGTATTACATGCATGCTCCTATGGGGATAGATTGGTAGGAAAAGACCATCGCTCGTCCCCGACCGCCACTCATAAGGAAGACAATCAAATAACACCTCATGTTTCAAATTTGTTACACAACGTTTACCATACATGCATGCTACGGGACTTGCAAACTTCGACACAAGTATTTCTCAAATTCACAACTACTCAACTAGCATAACTTTAATATCACTATCTCCATATCTCAAAACAATCATCAAGTATCAAACTTCTCTTAGTATTCAATGCACTTATATGAAAGTTTTTTATTATGCCTAAAAGCAAATTACTATGCTGTTCTAAAGGACTCTCAAAATAATATAAGTGAAGCATGATAAATCAATTATTCCTATAAAATAAAACCACCACCGTGCTCTAAAATATATAGGTGAAGCACTAGAGCAAAAACTATATAGCTCAAAAGATATAAGTGAAGCACGTAGAGTATTCTAATAAATTCCGAATCATGTGTGTATCTCTCAAAAGGTGTGTACAGAAAGGATGATTGTGGTAAACTAAAAAGCAAAGACTCAAATCATACAAGACGCTCCAAGCAAAACACATATCATGTGGTGAATAAAAATATGGCTCCAAGTAAAGTTACCGATGAACGAAGACAAAAGAGGGGATGCCTTCCGGGGCATCCCCAAGCTTTGGATTTTTTGTGTCCTTGGATTTTACCTTGGGAATCCCCAAGATTAGGCTCTTTCCACTCCTTGTTCCATAGTCCATCAAATATTTACCCAAAACTTGAAAACTTCACAACACAAAACTTAACAAAAAATCTCGTGAGCTCCGTTAGCGAAAGAAAACAAAACACCACTTCAAGGTACTGTAATGAACTCATTATTTATTTATATTGGTGTTAAACCTACTGTATTCCAACTTTTATATGGTTTATAAACTCCATTACTAGCCATAGATTCATCAAAATAAGCAAACAACACACAAAAAATAGAATCTGTCAAAAATAGAACTGTCTGTAGTAATCTGTATCAAACGCATACTTATGAAACCCCAAAAATTCTAAAATAAATTTCTGGACGTGAGTAATTAATCTATTAATCATCTGCAAAAATAATTAACTAAATATCACTCTCCAATAAAAAATGGCAGCAATTCTCGCGAGCGCTACTGTTTCTGTTTTTTACAGCAAGATAAAAAAGACTTTCCCCAAGTCTTCCCAACGGTTCTACTTGGCACAAACACTAATTAAACAGAAAAAACACAACCAAAACAGAGGCTAGATAAATTATTTATTGAATAACATCAAGTAAAAATATTGGGTTGTCTCCCAACAAGCGCTTTTCTTTAAAGCCTTAAAGCTAGGCATAAGATTTCAACGATGCTCACATGAAAGACAAGAATTGAAGCACAAAGAAAGCATCATAAAACACATGACAAAAACAGCTAAGTCTAAAATACTTCCTATGAATAGGAATCTTATAGGCAAACAAATTATCAAGGCAAAGAAAAAGCTACCATATGCAAGGAAGCGGAAAGAAACAATAGCAATCTCAACATAACGAGAGGTAATTTAGTAACATAAAAATTTCTACAACCATATTTTCCTCTCTTATAATAATTACATGTAGGATCATAAGAAAATTTAATAATATAGCAATCATATAAAATATTCTCAACATGGTCCACATGCATGCAAAGTTGACACTCTTTCAAAATAGTGGGATCAACATTAACTAAAGTCATGACCTCTCCAAACCCACTTTTATCAAAAACTTCATAAGATTGAAAATTCTCCAAATATGTGGGATCTAAAGTTGACACTCTTCCAAACCCACTTTCAATATTATTGCAAACATTATTATCAATCTCATATTCATCATGGGGCTTAAATAAATTTTCAGGATCATAAGAAGAATCACCCCAATCATGATAATTGCAACAAATAGTAGTCATAAGAAAACTAGCATCCCCAAGCTTAGGGTTTTGCATATTATAATCACAATTGACATTAATAGAATTTATACTATCATCATTGCAATCATGCTTTCTATTCAAAGATCCATCGTGAATCACTCCATAAAGTACTTCATCACAATTTTCAGATTCACAAATTTCAAGCAAAACTTCATAAAGATAATCTAGTGCACAAAACTCACTAGAAATTGGTTCATCATAATTGGATCTCTTAAAAAGATTAGCAAGAGAATGAGGATCCATAGATCTTATGTTCTCTGTTTAGCAATAAATAAACAACTATTCCAAACAAATGAGCAAACGGGCCAAGTAAGACATCAAAGCAAATTGAAAGACGAACAGAAGAAGGGCGAATAAAACAGCAAGGGTGAAGTGGGGGAGAGGAAAACAAGAGGCAAATGGCAAATAATGTAATGCGAAGGATAAGAGTTGTGATGGGTACTTGGTATGTCTTGACTCAGCGTATATCTCCCCGGCAACGGCGCCAGAAATCCTTCTTGCTACCTCTTGAGCATGCGTTGGTTTTCCCTTGAAGAGGAAAGGGTGATACAGCAAAGCAGCGTAAGTATTTCCCTCAGTTTTTGAGAACCAAGGTATCAATCCAGTAGGAGACCACGCGTGAGTCACCTCGTACCTACACAAACAAATAAGAACCTCACAACCAACGCGATAAAGGGGTTGTCAATCCCTTCACGACCACTTGCAAGAGTGAGATCTGATAGAGATAATAATAATAAGATAAATATTTTTGGTATTTTTATGATAAGTAAAGATCTCAAAATAAAATAGATTAGAAACTTGTATGATGGAAAATAGACCCGGGGGCCATAGGTTTCACTAGTGGCTTCTCTTAAGATAGCATAAGTATTACGGTGGGTAAATAAATTACTGTCGAGCAATTGATAGAATTGAGCATAGTTATGAGAATATCTAGGTATGATCATGTATATAGGCATCACGTCCGTGACAAGTAGACCGACTCCTGCCTGCATCTACTACTATTACTCCACACGTCGACCACTATCCAGCATGCATCTAGAGTATTAAGTTCATAAGAACGGAGTAACGCTTTAAGCAAGATGACATGATGTAGAGGGATAAACTCATGCAATATGATATAAACCCGATGTTTTTATCCTCAATGGCAACAATACAATACATGTCGTTTCGCCTACTGTCACTGGGATCAAGCACCGCAATATTGAACCCAAAGCTAAGCACTTCTCCCATTGCAAGAAAGATCAATCTAGTAGGCCCAACCAAACTGAAAATTCGAAGAGACTTGCAAAGATAACCAATAATACATAAAATAATTCAGAGAAGATTCAAATATTGTTCATAGATAATCTTGATCATAACCACAATTCATCAGATCTCGACAAACACACCGCAAAAGAAGATTACATCGAATAGATCCCCAAGAAGATCGAGGAGAACTTTGTATTGAGATCCAAAGAGAGAGAAGAAGCCATCTAGCTAATAACTATGGACCCGAAGGTCTGAGGTAAACTACTGACACATCATTGGAGAGGCTATGGTGTTGATGTAGAAGCCCTCCGTGATCAATGCCCCCTCCGGCGGAGCGCCGGAAAAGGCCCCAAGATAGGATGTCACGGGTACAGAAGGTTGCGACGGTGGAATTATGTTTTCGTGGTGCCCCACGATGTTTTTAGGGTACGTAGGTATATATAGGAGGAATAAGTAGGTCGGTGGAGCCACGAGGGGCCCATGAGGGTGGAGGGCGTGCCAGGGGGTAGGCGCGCCCCCTGCCTCGTGGCTTCCTTGTTGGTTGCTTGACGTCCACTTCGAGTCCTCTGGATCACATTTGTTCCAAAAATCACGCCCCCGAAGGTTTCATTCCATTTGATATTATTTTTCTACGAAACACTGAAATAGGCAAAAAAACAGCAATTTGGGTTGGGCCTCCGGTTAATAGGTTAGTCCCAAAAATAATATAAAAGTGTATAAATAAGCCCATTAAACATCCAAAACAGAATATATAATAGCATGGAGCAATCAAAAATTATAGATACATTGGAGAGGTATCAGCAAGCCGCATTTAAGATGTTGTATGGTACTTGGGAGGAAGCATACAACCTAATCCCTAGGTTGTTGTTAGCCATGGCCGCCACAAACCCGGGCATGGTTCATGTGGTCAAGCCTCATGGGGAAAAACAGTGGTTCATGAAGGAAGGAAAGTCCGAGTATTTGGCTGTGCTTTTTGGGCATTCGAGCAATGCGTGGGGGCTTTCGAACACTATAGGCCAGTCATCGCCATTGATGGCACGTTCTTGACTGGACAGTACATGGGAACCTTGTTGGTTGCGATAGCAAGTGATGCTAATAACCGGGTGTTGCCATTGGCATTTGCTTTGGTTGAGGTGGAGAACAATGACAACTGGGAGTGGTTTTTTCGTCTTTTGAGGACGAAGGTGTTACCTGCTCAGAGGGAAATTTGTGTCATATTAGATCGGCATCAAGGAATTCTTAATGCGGTGGAGATTGACATTCCCGGGCATGCTCCGTTGCACCATCGATGGTGCATGAGGCACTTTTGTTCCAACTTCTATAGGGCATGTGGCCTTGAGGAGTTGGCCGATGATCTTCAAGATTGTTGTCTCGCTTTCTCCGAAAAGCGGTTCGCCACTTTGTACAACAAATTGCTCGCACACAAAAACCTTGATCCCGGTGGTCAAAACTTTCTCAATAGGCACATTCAATACCAGAACAACTGGGCACATGCTTTTGATGAAGATGGCCGAAGATACGATCAAATGACAAGCAATATGGCTGAATGCTTCAATAGGGTGCTCAAAGGTGCACGTGGATTACCCGTGACGGCAATAGTTCAATACACATTTGACAAGATGAATGCGTACTTTCTAAAGTACTCGATGGAAACGGATGCACAGATAGCGGGTGAGAACAATTGCAAGTACAAGTACAAGTTCCCACCCAAGGTTGATGAATCTTATATTTACTAATCAGAGGCACCAAACGAGGCTTCACGTTAATCCTCATTAACTTCGCAAGTTATCCATACGATCTCCTCATTAGCTAACCATAGCCGTAGGATGAAATTGCTAAGAGTCCATGACCTTTGTCCCACCTAAACTTTTTTTTGCTGAGAATCCAACGTGAAAATCTTTTAGCCAACTCTCCAGTTTTTTGGAAGAAAAAAAATCCCCCCACGTGAAAATATCTTACTGAACTCTCCATTTTTAGGAAGAAAAAAATCCTCCTCTCCTTCATCCCTTATCTGCCTGCCCTAGATGTCGTAGTAATCCCAAAAGTAATTTGAGACTCCCAGCTTTATACGCTCTCGCAGCCTCTCTTCCACGGGACTATTCCTCACACCCTCACAATCACAAGACGCCGAACGCCCGTAGAAAATATCACTAGGTCTTTGTGTGGTATTGGCTGGAACCTGAAGGACTAAGCACCCGAGAAGGCAAGGAGAATAAGCAGAAGAAAATTTAAACGGTGCAAATCTCACGGAAGCCCAAGCTCTGCGCCATGGCTGCGACATAATGGACCAAGCAATTGGGGAGGTAAAAGAGAAGATGGGGAAGAGAGATTAAGTTGGCTCTTGGACCTAAGCACCATGCAAGTTTGATTGTGGCCAGCTCCAGGTACATGCGTTGGTGGCTGCTGCAAGAGGCAACCAATGCATGGTAGTGGTGGACCATGGACGCTCTAAGTGCCAAGAGGCACATGGATGGATGCTGCAGCGCCCAGTTCATCTATGGAACAAGCCAAAACAGAGCCCATAGCCACCCTCGGTCAACGTTCGCAATACTTTAGGCGACCAAAATCCATCCCCACCCGGATCAAATCCCCAAACAAGTAAAACCTATATACATTGTACCATCAATGGATTTTTTATTCTGATTAACTCTTGACTACTATTCGTACCCTGATTACTTAGAAAGGGCAGTTTTGTTTTTACTTTTTAATGATCATTGTAGTAGTCAAAGACGATGGGCAACCAGTTCTGAAAGCACACACGTGATGTCTCAAGCTTTCCATACACTAGACGACTCCAACATCATATCTAGGCTTCGGATTAGCAGTAAACTTGCCGAATTGCAATGCTTTTTAACTACCATATTCACTTCGTAATATGTCCTGCATCAATCATTAAGACAGAAAAATATGTGGGTTACGTAACTTTTATTTTCTATCTAGGCTATTCTCATGATTACTTACATGATTTTTTTTGTTAATTGCTATAAATCATAATCATCAGACACGACCATCGACGTAGTTCTACTGACGAAAAAGAGAGTTTCGGCTAATTCATGTACTCAATTTCTGTTCAAATTGATGTTTTTTACATCATAAGTCCATACATTTGTTTGAATGCATTCTATATAAAAAATACTGTGAATTTGCATCATCTAGACTTTCTCATCACATATTCTTCTTAAGATTTGATTAAATTTAGTTTTGCCTCAGACCTCCTAATGTACGCCAAAACACTTATTGTTTTGCTGAAGGGTGATTTTTTCCTCTTTTCTTTTTTAATTATTAAAATTAAATAATTTTTGGACATTATTTGCTATAGTGGAATTGTAGAAGTTGGAATATGCGTGAAAGGTGCAGGGAATATGTTTTTGCAAATATTCACGCTAATTGTTTTTTAATCCGTGGGAAAGAGTAGTGAGATAAAAAATGATGGTAATTAGCTAACAAATGATATAAAGGTGCAGGGAATTTGTTTCTACGCTTTCATTGAATTTTAGGTGTTTAATTTTATAGAGAGTTGCATGCATCAACTTTTTATCTATTTTTTCCAAATTATACTACGATATGTTGATGGCACACATATTGTGTCTCCTCAAATTTATTGTTTAAATTCATCTGATATAATTTAAATATGTTTTCCTCTACAAGTTCATGAGTGTTATTCCAATGGAAATAATGTCTATTTACTTTAAATATGTAGTAAATTAAGCACTTTTCTTAGTATGTTATCGATTGTAGTTATTTAGGTATGTTCGAGCTATTGTCTTGAATAGCTATAGTATAATAAGATATATTTGTTTTCCTATGAATTTTTCCAGGCTTGGTTAAGTTTTGCTTCATTGATATCAAACATCAAATTTGACAATGGTTCAAAAACAATTGTTGAGTGCACATCAGAGTATCTCTGTTAATCAAGTACACTAATTCTAGAGACATTGATATTCCTTTTATTTTTAAGTATCTAAATACTTAACCTTTATCCCATACAATATGATTTTTTTTAGGTTCAGCCCAACTTATTTATCCTCTTGCAAACTTGAGAGTTACAAGGTAGTACTATTTTAATAACTTAAACCTTTAAGCCAGAATTCATCTTTCACACACAGTTGAAGTTATACTTCCAGTTACCAAATATATCAGCATACTATAAGTATATATGCATGGTTGTCATAATACCAATGATTTTTCCACAATGCTAAAAGAAAACAATACCTCTAGCCCATGCAGATGCATGGGTTGATGACTAGTGGTTGGAATTTCAATCACGGAAGGCGGACTCAGAATAAGCTATACTATATGACAACGAAGAGTGGAAGTACGAAATGAAAGAGCTGGGAGGAACCACAAACGATGGCCGCCAATATGGAGGTCGGGATTTCAAGGTGTCGCTAACACGTTGTGATTGCTCTTGCGGGAGGCCATTGTTGCTTCATCTCCCATGCCCACACATGTATACACCGGTCGTGTTAGGAATGTGGACGTCAATCACCCACTCACCGTGAGGGAGTCGGAGTTCTCAATCATGACGGTCAAGAAAACATGGAGAGAGAGAATGTACCGTGAGTGTCGCGCTAGGGAGCATGCATTGAAGAGGAAATGTGAGGAGGCACAGAAGAAGCGTCTCAAGGATTTTCCAGAAAGAACCTTGAACTTTGGGCATTTGAAGATGAAACAAAAGAGAGGGAGAACAAGATATTCATGGAGAGGCTGGTTAAGGAGGCTCACCGCATAAGGAAAAGGGAGGAGGAAGAGGAAGAAGAAGAAGGGGAAGGGGCCTTGCTCTACGCAATAGAGCTATGTCATCTTCAACTTGCTTGTGGACAATGACCGTGTTATCCTCTAAACTATGCTCTTTGATTTGGTTGCGAACTACTATGTGTCATGAACTATTATGTATTTTTGACTCCTCCTCGATTTGCTTGCGAACTACTATGTGTCATGAAGTACTATGTATTTCCTCCTCGATTTGGTTGTATGAACTACACCTCAAGTTGAAGTACTATGTGTTATGAACTACTATGTGTCATGAAGTACTTTGTGCAACGCCTCAGAGCTAGGCGTTGTACTGCTGCGTGTGACGCCTCAGGTTTAGGTGTTGCGCGCCTGGGAAGAGTTTTCCAGAGAGCAACAGAAGATTTGCCTCCAGTTTGGGGCAAAAAATTCGCTAAGTGTTGGTGTGGCACCTAGCGGAGAGGCGCCGCACTGTACAGTGCAATGCCTGCGTGCTAGGCGCTGCACTGTACAATGTGGTGCCTCTCCGCTAGGTGCCACACCGCCACTTAGTGTTTTTTGGCCCTCAAACTGGGTCATTTTCAGGCACATATAGTTGCATCACAGAATAAACAGTAATGATCTTTAAGTTGAACAAAGACAACATTTCCTAGAGTGACCATCACAACAAGTTTTGCGTTCCTGGGAAGAGTTTTTCAAGTTCAACATAGAGCTACCACACTCCAAGTTCAACGACATAACAAGTTACAACTAAGAGCTAGGTGTGGCACCTAGCGGAGAGGCGCCGCACTGTACAGTGCAATGCCTGCGTGCTAGGCGCTGCACTGTACAATGTGGTGCCTCTCCGCTAGGTGCCACACCGCCACTTAGTGTTTTTTGGCCCTCAAACTGGGTCATTTTCAGGCACATATAGTTGCATCACAGAATAAACAGTAATGATCTTTAAGTTGAACAAAGACAACATTTCCTAGAGTGACCATCACAACAAGTTCAACATTACTAAGACATACAATCACTTCAAGTTCAACATAGAGCTACCACCACTCCAAGTTCAACGACATAACAAGTTCAACATTACTAAGAGCTACCACCACTCCAAGTTCAATGACATAACAAGTTCGACATAAGCAAAACGCCCACTAGGCAAGTTACATAACAAATAGAGGACGATGACTAGTTCCTTGAGCGCTTTTTGGCTCCTCCCCCTCTTGCTGGATATCTTCTTCGCCTTCCTAGGAAGAGCAACCCGCTCCAGCTCTGGCTCCAGTTCCTCCACGTTATCCACATAGTCATCCAAAGATGCCATCCGCGAGGTGCCGACCGTCCTTTTGCCTCTTTGGATGAAGTCTTTAGGGTGTGTATTTATTGATTCCCTTCCTAGGCTTTAACTCGTATGCAGACCGAACTTGGTAGGTCCCCAAGGTCATATCATCCACAACCTATTACAAAAACAAAAGATATGGAAAGACCGTGTGTGAGGATATAGTTAGCAATGCATCAACAATTGAATACATGCTCATGCCATACCTCTTGGGTGGCCACACCCACATCCTCATCCTCCATAGGATCACCATTTCCCGAAGTGGGATCTGATGGTGTCGCCGACCTAGACCGTTCTAGTGATACATACTCGGGGTCACGACAACCGAAAAGGTTTGATAACCACCTTAACCTTTGGCCCTGGCGCTGCAACATGTACAAGTGAATGAGACATCAAACGTAGCAACACATGTTAAGTGCTAGTTTGAAGGAGATGTGAACCTTAATGAATGCTCGAAGTGCACCTTCGCCATCGGTTTTCCCAACTGAGGTTGTTTCCAGAATAGTCTCGTTCTCATCAGTTGCTTTCTTGATCTGGGCACGCTATGAACAGAAACGACATTAACGTGTTAGGCAAGCGAAGATGTGAATAGTGCGAATGGAAAAGCAAAAAGGGCAAATATGACAAAGTTCATCATTGGAGCTGAAGGGACTGAGTTTCCTTTCCTAACTAATGCGTTGTACTCGTGCTGAGTTAGCTCATCGAAAACGGTGGGATCTTCCAAAATCTCCTCAGCATACGCCAGCTTGCATACCTCCACACAGGTACTTGCAAGAAACCATGTCAGATAGTTCTTGAAAGCGATCGGGCAGTGCTCACGAAGCTTGGCTCGTTTTCTAGCCTTAGCTTGCTCCACACTAAGCGTGAGCTGCACGACATACTTCCTGTGATGCTTGGCCCAATCCTGGATCTTCCGCTACCTTTTCATATCCAACCTGCAAGTTAGAAACAAAATATTAGCACCATCGAAACCGCCGAGAAGCTACTAAGTGCACAAGGTTAATTATATCTTACATGTGTAGCAACTTGTCTGTGTCCTCCCACTCTGGCCGGTGTGGCTAGAACAAACCAAACTGGCGGTACACCCGATGTGGCAGGTGAAGCTCAACCGCCTAGTTGCATATGAGTGGGCACTGCATATGCAAAAGATCCCTATCCCTAGTGCACATCGGATTCAGCCTGAACTCTATAGGGTCACCAAAACTATCCCCTCTTCCATACAGCTCCCATTCCACTTGTAAAACAGCATAGAATGCAAAATTGATTTCGAGTTACGATAGAAGCATGAGAATCATTTATGCAATGTCGAGTCACCTGCTCAGCCATGATCATGTCCAGCTCGCTCTTGTACAACTTGTACATGACCGAGGGATCATCCATCGTCTCATTTAACACATCCCACTTGTAAGACCAAGTGGGGACCCATAGTGGGTCGTCTTTGTCGTCCCAATCCTCATACTTCACGGTCTTCGATCGTCCAACTGGCAAATGCTCCTAGCTCCACATGGAAAGTGCAAGCATACAACCACCAATACCTCCATATGGCCTACAACAGGCTTCGTCCAACTGCACATAAAGAGAATATGGTTGAATTAACAGGAATATCGCATTGATAATGTAGCAATGAAGTGAAAAAGAAACAACTTCATACCTATCTATACAAGTAAGCCAGTGTTGTCGAACCCCAACTCCATTTGCTATCGAAGACGGTCAACGCCTTCAGCCACATCCATAGAGCATTCTTGCGTGTGCCATCAGCAAACATAGTCCTAGATATAACGTACCACATGTAGACACGAGCATATGTCTTGACCTCATCCTCATTAGCTTCCTCGGGGCAAGTACCAAAGTTCCATGCAATCCAACCGAAAGAAGCACCAGCCACGACTCTTTTCTTCTTCTTGTCTTCTGCTTCTGGTTCCCGAGGCACCGGAGGAACCATACCGATAAGGGCATGCATCTGCGCACGCCACCCATCAGAATCGGTGTTCATACATAGAGGATTCCCCTCGATAGGAAGATCGGTGATCATAGCAATATCCTGGAGCGTCATGGTCATCTCCCCGGTCCGAAGATGGAAACTGTGTGTCTCCGGCCTCCAACGATCAATAAGCGCGGTGATTGTTGCAGCATTGTGGGGTGGCGTCAACCGGCTGACCAACCGAATGAAAGGGAGAAGTCATGTCTCCCTTACATACGGTGTGTATCGCTCATCATAGCGCATCCCCCAAGGTTGACCCCGTGAGACTGAAGCTTCAGAGGTGCAAGCTCCTACAAACAAACAAATCATAAAATTACATATGGGGCATTTGTGTTTTGAATAAACACGAAATTCATAACACCGTCCACTATCATTATTACCCGCTGCTCCACCGACATAGCGTACGACCGGTGTTGATGGTCCGAGTGATCATCGAGAAGCCAAACCATCCTAACAATTTCAAACAAAGCTTTCTAGTCAACGCAATTATCTTTTGAATACAAATAAACTAAAGTATGCCTACTATATGCAAAATTCAAAGCATATGTATCCAAAGCATTCTTGTCAACACGAATAAAATCTCGACACAAATAAACTAAACTAGGCCTACTTGATGCAAGATTAAATACAAATATCTTTTCCATATAAAATAACATGTCAACTTATGTATCCAACCATATATTTTCAATAAAATCAACTAAACTAGGGTTGCAAAATTAGGTATCTAATACATGCAACATTCTAATCTAATCAAATCAAACAAGGGTTCCCCAAAATCTTCAAAATAGCATACATTATATGGATAGAAAGAAGGGGATCGGAGGAGAGTACCTTCTAGGATGGATTGGTGAAGGAATCCACGGACCAAATCGTCAGATTTGAAGGATTTGGGAGAGGGGATTGAGAGGGGGAGAGGAGAGGGCCGCCGCCGTGGCTTTTTCTGTTTCTTTAACTGGTGCAATGGGGTCGGTGGGGGAGGAGAGGGCTGCCACAGCTGGATAAGTCACAATGCAGCGCCTAAGCGCTAGGCGCTGCACATTACATGTGTGGCGCCTAGCTCGGAGGCGCTACACTGATGGGTGCGGGCCCAGGAGCTGCCACGGTGGACAGAGGTGCAACGCCCCAGAGTTAGGCGTTGCACTGTATGCGGAGCATCCTACGAACATCACCATGTACACCTTCATAGCACATCAAGCTCCAAGTGGACCTACCGGACTTAAGGTGAACCCGCTCCTGTTCAAGATTTACATGAATATCCATAGGACTTGGTTGCTACCTCACCGTGGATCAGTGTGCATCATTAGGTACGAGGGTGTCCGCCACCAAGCAGCTAGGAAGCTTCCCGAAGGCCAAGGAGAAGGACCCCAAGCCCACATGGAGGAAGAAGGAACCCAACAGCAGCTGCTATTGGGCCTCCTCTTCATCCCCTCCATCCACCTACCTATATATTCCATACCTAGACCATTTGTTAGAGATACCAAAGTATATGAGATGATTATGTGAGCTTTGCTCCTTGTACCCACTCCTCTAGGAGATCAAGACCTCCTAAGAGAAGATCCCTAGTGGATATCAAGCCCCCATCTTGGGAAGGATCCCCATCATAGGATCATCAAGACCTCTCTCCTTATAGGATTGGGATGAACTAGTACCTTGTATCTTTCCTTTCTTGTTCTTGAATCTTTGTGAACCCTTGTATGTTCTTGGATCTAGCATATGTGTGATTGGATCTAGTCAATTGAGTATTTCTTCTCTCTTGTGTTCTTCTTGTTCTTGGGGATTCCCCCTCCAATTCATGAAAGATCTCCACTTAGGGTTCCACCCTACAACATCTTGGTATCAGAGCAAGGTTGATCACGAAATTGGAGCCCCCTGTCAGGACCCCGATTCCAAGTCACATCGATCTAGCCGATAACACTTCATATCACTTTGCGGCCTCACGCACGGTATTCCCACGGGTGTCGCCTTACCATGGCCCGGGACCGTTTGCGCCTTTTGGCTCACGTATATGATAGTGTCGCTAGCATCCATATGACAGGGAACCCGGGCTGACATGGCTAGTCGTGAACCCAAAGCGACACCAACCTATGGGGACAGGCATACATGAACCACATCGAGCATGTCGGTCAGCAGCATGTGAATCCGGGCTGTAGCACTGGGCTAACAGGACTCCGGGAACCCGGGCTGTAGCAGGCTAGGCAGGACTCTGGATGTCACCGTGTGACATTTCCCCGAAGGGACAGACACAGGAACCAAGTGAAACACATGCCGGCCAGTCAAGTGTCCTGAGCAGTAGTGCTGGGCTAGCAGGACTCCGGTGAACCGGGCTGTAGCGGACTACTATGGCTCATGGAAGCACTAGACTACATTTCCCTATAAGAGAGGCTGCCAAGGATAAACAACTAGATTGTTGGATCCCACACATACCAAGCATTTCAATCATACACACAATATGCTCGATATGTGTAAATACAACATGGCATCACAACATAACTCTATGACTCAAATATTTATCCATTAGGCTCCGAGGAGCGAGATATTACAAACATGGGTCTCATGACCCAACAATCATAGCATACAAATCAAAGCACATGCCGAAGCTTAACATGTCTGAGTACAAACATCTACAAACGAAAAAGGCTGAGAAGCCTGACTATCTACCAGATTCTACCGAGGGCACAAGATCTTAGCTGAGGTATCAAGCTAAACATCGATGTCCATGTGAAACTACTAGCGAGACTGAAGTCTCTCTGCAAAACATAAATTAAGCAAACGTGAGTACAAAAGTACTCAGCAAGACTTACATCAGAACTAGCTACATATGCATCGGTATCAACAGGGGGGGTGGTGGAGTTTAACTGCAGCAAGCCAGCTTTGACTCGGTGGCTATCTTAAACTACGACTGCAAGTAACTCTTTTGAGGTGGCGCACACGAGTCCACATATTCACCATATCAATACACCACTATGGATCCGCTCCCGTCTCCCTACGAGAACGCCATCCATTGCACTCACGCTTATCTTGCGCATTTTAGAGTATCCACTTTCACTTGTCTATGAACTGTTATAGGCAACCCAGAAGTCCATTACCGCGGACGCAGCTATTCGAATAGTTTTATACCCTGCAGGGGTGTACTTCGTCACACATGTTTCCACCACTTAGCGTCTGCACACGACATGTGCTCGGCAGACTTCAAGCGAAAATTGACGTGGGTGTAGACCACGACCTGACTAACTGCACAAGTCTCTAGTCTAGGTTTATCACCTATTCGGGTTCCATCCGCGAGGAGATCCGGCCGGAGTTTCTCTCACAGCCCCAAACAATGTGTGCAGGGTTCCCGAGACACCAAACGGGCGCCCGGTACACCATGCCACGGTGTATCTACCGCATCATAGCCCACCCCTAGGGTCAGCGCTACACACGGTCGCCAAAACATATCCTATAAACACCAGAAACTAGTTGCAACTCCTGGACAGAGGACGAGAGGGGTCAGTAAGTCAAGCGGGGTCATATTTCAGGGCCCAATGTGTGGTAGTAGTTGTTTCATGGATCACAAACACAGAACTCGGTTCCTGAGAACGGTTTCAATGAGACAACCCACCATGTACTCCTACATGGCCTCTCACCGCTACCTTTACCAAATCGTGTTCACACACTTAGCTCACACACAGTAGGACATGTTCACAACTTTCCAATTCATCCCCGATGAATCAAACCTGACACAACTCTAAGCAATAGCAGGCATGACAAGCAAACATGAATGAGTAGGCACATCAGGGCTCAAACAACTCCTACTCATGCTAGTGGGTTTCATCTATTTACTGTGGCAATGACAGGTCATGCAAAGGAAAGGGGTTCAACTACCGCAGCATGCAACAGCAGAATTGTTGTTGTCCTAATGCAGTAAAAGAGAGCAGGAGCGAGAGAGTGGGTTTGTATCGGAATGGACAAGGGGGTTTTGCTTGCCTGGCACTTCTGAAGATAGTATAGTTCTTCATCGGTGTCATCGAATTCATCGCTGGATCAACGTCTACTGAGGGGGGACAAACACCAGCAACTGAGAAAGAACACAATCAACACATGACGATATGCAACAATATGATGCATGCTATGACATGGCAATATGAATGTGTTTTGGGCTAATGCAAGCTAGAACATATTGGAATGAGTCCATTTGAACCAAAGATTCAACTTCAAACCCATTTTATGAAGTCATATTAGTGCATTAACTTGTTTCACCTAAACAGCAAGGTCAAAGTGTTCTAACATGCATGAAAGTAGTACAGATGGAAAGATTGGATTTTTCTGATCATTTTTCATATATAATTTATTTCATTTGGAGTTACGGTTGAATTTCTATGATTTTTAGAAGTTTTGAACATTTTCTAGAATTTCCTGAATTAAGTTAAATCCAGAATATCATTTCTGCATCAGCATGACAGCGACATGACGTCACTAGGTCAACCGTGGCTGACCAGGGTCAAACCTGACTGTGCACCCTGCATGTCAGTGCAACGGCGTGAGCAGTAGAGGCTGACAAGTGGGGCCAGGTCAATGCTGAGGTGGCAAGGTCAAACTGACAGGTGGGGTCACGGGCATTAGCTTAAATTAAAAAGGGATTAGCCCTGTGGTTAATTAAATGGTGGGGCCCATTTGTCAGTGAGTTGGGGTAGTGGTTAGTGGCTAACTAATCCGGGATTAGCCTAAACCACGTCAGCGTCACCGGAGCTACGCCGGCGGCGATCAGAAACGCGGCGGAGTCACACAACAGCGGCTCGGGTTTCTTGCTCCGGCGACCAAATGGCCGGCGGAGACCACCTACAGAGAGCTGGCACTCTCGCGCATCCATTGGAGCAAGCGAGAGAGGCTGCGGTGGAGTGAGCTCGTCGGAGTCGAGCTCGTGGCGGCAACCGGAGGTCGGGAGCAGTCGGGCTCGGCGCTAGAGAGCATGGGAGGGGGAGCTACTAGTGGCTACGGGTTGGCGGAGACGTCCTAAGGACACTGATGTGCTCGGACACGGGCAGCAGCAACCGTGGCCGTGGCTGCATCATCGCCGGCGGCGAGGAGCTCACGGCTCCGGCGAAACTATGGCCTAGGGGAGGATAACGACGAGGGGAGATGGGGGAAAAGGATTGTGAGCTCACGGGGGTTCGGAAGAGAGGCTCAGCGGGTTCGGGGGCGACCGGAAGAGTCCGGCGGCCGTGCTTAGGGAAGACGACTCGTGGCGGCGATGTGGGGCTCCCGCGGTGGCGTGGCTCGGGGTGGAAGAAGGAGGGGGTCGAGGCGGAGCCTCTGAGCGCGTTGGCGAGGCAAGGCAGTGGTTGTGGCCACGACAACAGCGAGCGGCGGCAGCGACGGCGCTTGGCGCAGGTGGGAGAGAGAAGCAGAGGAGAGGAGGGCCACGAGGAAGAGTGAGAGGGGTCAGGGCTTGCGTGGCGTCTCCATAGAAGGCCAGGGCGTCGACGGGGAGTGGCAAGCGGGAGCTGGCGAGGCGCGTGGCCAGTGCGCGGCGAGCACGCGCTCATCCTTCTGTCCGGGGAGGAAGACGACAGGGAGGCTGTGGTGGTGGGCTGGGCCGGCCACTTGGGCCGCCAGGTAAGCCCAGGTACTATCTCTCTCTCTCCTTTTCTAATTCTTTCTATTTTGCATTTCCTGTAATTTGTTTTGATTTAGTTTTAGATACTAATTCAATTTTGTTGCTTCTGATAATTCTTGTAGGAACTAGTTGGATTATTCCAAAGCCCTTCACCAAAGATCAGAATTATTGGACATCTATTAATTAATTAATTAATTAATTAATATCCAATGTAAATAGTTATTGATTTAATTCAAAGGCCCAAAATAAATATCTCTGAGATTCCAAAAATATTGTTTTAAGTTTTACCTCTTGCCAATATTTTCAGAGACTAAGAGGAACATTTTCTTGGACTTCTTTGAAAAGATTTAAATGTTGATTATTTTTGAAGTGATTTATGAGGGTTTCAACTAACCTCAATTCAACTTTCAGAATTTAGACATGATGCATGATCCTCACTCAGGTAATTAGCTACAAGCAAATTCTAGGGCTGTGACACCCCCCCCCCCTCTTTGTTTTCTAGCCTAGTTTTGTTGATTTTGTCCCAGTTTCGAAAATTCCCCACCAAAAATAGCCCCAAATTTTTTTATGATTTGTTGGTTTGAGGAGTTTTTGTTGGATTTGATCCATGGATTTGCTTGGTTTCAAGTGGATCTAGCGTTCCCCCACCTTCCCTACCTTCCATCCTTCGATTTTGACCTCAGATTCGAGATTATCCACGGATCCAGAGCAGTTCATCCGCTCGCAGAGCACCCCGTGCACATGGGCCATCGGGACCCCGTGTACACGGGCTTCGCAGACCCTGTGCGCACAACCCCTCCAGTGCGCATCTGCCGCTGTCCCTTCGTCCCCCCACCCTCCCATACCACCCCCATTCCCCCAGCTAAACCCGAGCAACGAAATCCATCCATTTGGAGCCCAGATCGCGAAGAACTCCGCCAAACACGCGTGTCCCAAATGACCCCGTGCCCTTGGTGTGTGTACCATGCGCACGGGACCCCGTGTCCAAGGGCCTTGGACCCCATGCGCACGACCCCCCCAGGCCAGCCACGAGCACTTCATTGTTTCGCCCATAACTTCCACATCTGTAGTTCGATTTTCGCGTTCTTTAGCTCGTTGAGTAGCTATTGACATCCCCCATCCACCTAGATAGGTTCCAACACCTTTTGACTCCATCAAATTTTTGAAAATTTGGCATATTTGCCTAGGCCCTCCATCATATCATCCGCAAAACCACCATCGCTTTCCGCAACCTAACCCGTTTTTTATCCTTATAGCATTTGTGGTTGTTTGAGTGGTGACTTGAGTCTCCTAAGGTGTTTTGGATACTTAGGGACGGCTGCTTCTTCATCAACCACCACCACCACTTCCGCATTGCCATCTCCACTTTCACCATTTGACTTTTTTCGTATGAGATTTTGAGTTTGGGGTTTTTACCGTTTCCTAAGGTGTTTCGGCTACTTAGGGATGGGTCTACATCATCTTGGTAGCTATATCAAGAACACCGCCACTCATCATCGCCACGAGGTCGTCATCGACATCGAACACTTCACCATTTTGACACCCTAACTGAGGGAGTCCTGGATTAGGGGTGTCCGGACAGACGGATTATATCCTTTGGCCGGACTGTTGGACTATGAAGATACAAGATTGAAGACTTCGTCCCGTGTCCGGATGGGACTCTACTTGGCGTGGAAGGCAACCTAGGCAATACGGATATGCATACCTCCTCTTTTGTAACCGACCTTGTGTAACCCTAGCCCCCTTCGGTGTCTATATAAACCGGAGGGTTTTACTCCGTAGGACAACATACAATCATACCATATGCTAGCTTCTAGGGTTTAGCCTCTCCGATCTCGTGGTAGATCAACTCTTGTAATACTCATATCATCAAGAACAATCAAGCAGGACATAGGGTATTACCTCCATCAAGAGGGCCCGAACCTGGGTAAACATCGTGTCCCCTGCCTCCTGTTACCATCCGCCTTAGACGCACAGTTCGGGACCCCCTACCCGAGATCCGCCGGTTTTGACACCGACATTGGTGCTTTCATTGAGAGTTCCACTGTGTCGCCACCATAAGGCTCGATGGCTCCTTCGATCATCGTCAGCGATGCGGTCCAGGGTGAGTGAGGGAGTCCGGGATTAGGGGTCTCCGGACAGCCGGACTATATCCTTTGGCCGGACTGTTGGACTATGAAGATACAAGATTGAAGACTTCGTCCCGTGTCTGTATAGGACTCTACTTGGCGTGGAAGGCAAGCTAGGCAATACGGATATGTATATCTCCTCGTTTGTAACCGACCTTGTGTAACCCTAGCCCCCCCCCCCCGGTGTCTATATAAACCGGAGGGTTTTAGTCCGTAGGACAACATACAATCATACCATAGGCTAGCTTTTAGGGTTTAGCCTCTCCGATCCACTGGTAGATCAACTCTTGTAATACCCATATCATCAAGAATAAATCAAGCAGGACGTAGGGTTTTACCTCCATCAAGAGGGCCCGAACCTGGGTAAAACATCGTGTCCCCTGCCTCTTGTTACCATCCGCCTTAGACGCACAGTTCGGGACCCCCTACCCGAGATCCGCCGGTTTTGACACCGACATTGGTGCTTTCATGTAGAGTTCCTCTGTGTCGTTGCCGTTAGGCTTGATGGCTCCTTCTATCATCGATAGCGATGCAGTCCAGGGTGAGACTTTTCTCCCGGATAGATCTTTGGGTTCGGCGGCTTCGCACTGCGGGCCAACTCGCTTGGACATCTAGAGCAGATCGAAAGCTACACCCCTGGCCATCAGGTCAGGTTTGGAAGCTTAAATTACACGGCCAATATCCGCGGAGACTTGATCTTCGACGGATTCAAGCCCCTGCCTTGTGCGCCACGCGATCACGATGAGTACGATTTAGCTCTACCATCAGACCGTATTCAGGAGATCGCACCGCCAGCCGCTCCGAGCCTCAATTCAGAGCCAGTTGCGCCATCCATGGACGGGTGGATAGACCCAGTCACGGAGGTCGTATCCTTAGCGGAGATCGAGCCGAATATCGACCTTACCCTTCACGAGAGCCGTGTTGCCAAACTGCCGTATCCTTCCCCGGCCATGGACTCCGAACCGCCTGCGCCCGGGCCTATCAAATCCGACTGGGCGCCAATCATGGAGTTCACCTCCGCAGATATCTTTCAGCACTCGCCCTTCGGCGACATACTGAATTCATTAAAGTCTCTCTCCTTGTTAGGAGAGTCCTGGCCGAACTATGTCCGGCAGGATTGGGATGCGGATGACGAAGAAATTCGCCGCCCACCCACCACCCACTTAGTAGCCACTGTCGATGACTTAACCGGCACGCTCTACTTCGACTCCGAAGACATCGATGGTATGGACGACGATGCAGGAGACGAGCAGGAACCACTGCCCACAGGGCACTAGACGCCCACTTCATCACATGACGTATACATGGTGGACACACCAAAATAAAACGACAACGAGGAACGGAAGGACGCAACGAAGGGTTGTCCCCTCGAGAAGCAGTCAAAGTGGCGGCGTAAGCGCCGCTCCAAATCCCGCCTCGACAGAAACAACGATCATATAGACCCAGCGTTAGAGCAGGGTGTACCATCGCCAGACCACGGCAACACGGAGAATCAAACCGAACAACCTGACTCTGTCAAAGATAATAGTCCGGATGACATCACACCGGACAGACACCCGGAGCAATAGAATGCCCGCCAAAGGCTTGTTGCCACCGCGAGGAGTCTAAAAAAGCAGAAGCAAAGGCTCAAGGCTGCGCAAGACACACTCAGAATCAGATGGAGTAAAGTACTCAACACAGCAACGAAGTACGGCGGTAATCGCCCCACCAAGAGCTACCTGAAGCGGAAGTTGCTACCCGAATTCGATGAGGAGGCCTTAGATCCCCCGCAACCAAAAATTAAAACGGCCATCTCGCCGGATATACGACCTCACGGCCAACATAGAGCGGCAAACAACGCTGCACATAAGCCAATACACGATCCACGCGAGGGCTCGCATCAAAAGGACGGTGCAACCAGATCCATCTATGGACCACACAAGCGCGCTCCAGCATACGATGCAACACAACAAACATCCGAACAACGCGGTACACCCAGATACAGGGGTGTCGCACACCCCCTATGTTTCACCGACGAGGTGCTGGACCATGACTTTCCAGAGGGATTCAAACCCGTAAACATAGAGGCATACGACGGAACAACAGACCCTGGGGTCTGGATTGAGGACTATATCTTCCATATCCATATGGCTCGAGGAGATGATCTCCACGCCATTAAGTATTTACCCCTCAAACTCAAAGGGCCAGCTCGGCATTGGCTTAAAAGCCTCCCCGAAAGCTCCATTGGAAGCTGGGAAGAGCTCGAAGACGCTTTTCGGGCAAATTTTCAAGGGACTTATGTCCGACCGCCGGATGCGGACGATTTAAGTCATATAACTCAACAGCCCGGAGAGTCAGCCCGAAAGCTTTGGAACATGTTTCTTACTAAAAATAACCAAATAGTTGACTGTCCGGACGCCGAAGCCTTGGCAGCTTTTAAACACAGCGTCCGAGACAAATGGCTTGCCAGACACCTTGGCAAAGAAAAGCCGAGAACAATGGCAGCATTAACAAGCCTCATGGCCCGCTTTTGCGCGGGCGAGGATAGCTGGCTAGCCCGATGCAGCACCAGCGAGCCAAGTACATCCGAAGTTAGAGATGGAAACGGGAAATCACGATGCAGCAAAAATAATAAGCGCCGGAATAAAGAAGACAGCCCGAAGAGCACGGCGGTAAACGTCGGATTCAGAAGCTCTCGGCCAGGTCAGCAAAAGCCGCCCTCTAAAGGCACCAGAGATGAACTGTCCAGCCTAAACAAAATTCTGGACCAAATATGTCAGATCCATAGCACGCCCGATAAACCTGCAAAACGCACCCATAGAGAATGTTGGGTCTTCAAGCAGTTCGGCAAGCTCAACGCCGAACATAAGGGGCAGGGTACACCAAGCGAAGACGAGGATGAGCCTCGCAAGCAAAGCACTGGAAACAGAAGAAATTTCCACTAGAAGTCAAAACAGTAAACGTGTTACACGTGATAAAGGGGAGAAACAAAGCGGCACTCCCAGATAAATATGCCCAAGGGCCTATCACCGCGGAGTTCTGCCACCGGCCGTCTCAACTAATCACCTTCGACCATCAGGATTACTCGGCAAATATCCGGCACGCAGGATGGGTTGCCTTGGTATTAGATCCAATAATTAACAGATACCACTTCATACGAGTCCTGATGGACGGTGGCAGCAGTCTAAACCTGATATATCAGGACACAATCCGCAAAATGGGGATAGACCCAACGAAAATTTGCGACAACAATACTACCTTTAGAGGAGTAACGCCAGGACCAGGGGCTCATTGCACGGGCTCCCTGCTACTAGAGGTTATATTCGGCTTCCCCGACAACTTCCGTAGCGAAAATTTAACCTTCCACATTGCTCCGTTACAAAGTGGCTATCAAGCACTACTTGGACGTGAAGCTTTTGCTCGCTTTAACGCAATAATCCATTACGCTTCCCTCACACTTAAGATGCCCAGTCCATGTGGCATCATTACAGTAAATGGAAATATTGAGCGATCCCTGCGTGCCGAAGAGAGTGCGGCTGCCTTGGCAGCCGCACACTAAAAGGCCTGACCAACTTAAGCATTCGATAGGTCGTCAAGACCACGGACACGGTTAGACGAGTCCGGCTCAGCTATATGTAATCCATACAGGTTTGATGACCACGCCCCTATTACAAATACAAGGGGCACAATGCGCGCAGACAAGTGGCAATTTTTACTCATCTTGAACTATACATGGTTTCATTAAACCTACCTTTTTGCACGACAACTTTTCACCTAAGTTCCTCTCTTTTACAGATGACCATCGTGCTACACCCGTCCAGGATACGGCACAACGGAGACACAGGCACAAATGTGCAGCAGGGACCCGTTCAAAGGATTCTTTTTAGATTAAGACCCTGCGTCAACCTTTTTTACTGTCTCTTGTTGATACACATCCCTCGGATTCTCAGTACAATTGAGAAGGATGCTGACGTCTTGGCATGTGGCCACGCCAGAACAATGCACGTACCTGGACACCAGGGGCTCCTCACAAAGGGCACTATTTAGGCCCGGTTTACACCATAAAGACCGAATACCTTAGGGAGTGTTCGGTGTCGCGAGTTTGACCTTATATGCATCAGCTCTGAATCATGTCTTTGGTCAAATGTTGGGTTTTCCCAGCTCCTGTGTTTTGCTGCCTTACATTCCGCTCTATCGGCTAAGGCGGCACCAGGAGAACTACTGCGATTGTGCCCTGGTTCATCCGGACGAGCACCTCAGTAGAGAAAGCCGAAAACTGACTGTCATGATATAGCGCAAGACTGGTCAACCACTCAATGACCCATCGGAATCTTAGAATTCCTCCACCTTAACAAAGGGTCGTTTCCCGGCCGGGCATGTACGCACCCCGAATTCGGGTGAGTGCAGAGCCACCAGGGGCTATATAGTAGCCCCACTGTCAAACTCCTATGCCTAAGTGAAAGTGTTAAAGCATTATAGTCCGGTTGCCTAGTTCGCTGCACTATCACCTCCTTGTTAGGACCAAGACGTTGGATTAAGTGTGAATACGCGTCTTCTGCGAACACCCCCGCATTATATGCGTGGGGGCTGAAGCCGACGACTGCAATCTTTCAGGTTATATACATGTATATATAAACGGCCGCACAGGAGGCATCACAATACTTTCGGGCACAAGTATAAATACAGCCTTGATAAATCCAATAAAACATTGTTTTTACAATGGGAATACATGTCACTCAAACATAATATTCTTCGAGCACTGGGCCTCTATCAAACGAGCACCCTCAAGAACTTCTTCGAAACAGTGCTCGGCAGCCACTCGGCCTATGGCCGAACCCTGCGCCGCAACAGTGGTAGCATCCATCTCCGCCCAGTATGCTTTGACACGGGCAAGGGCCATCCGCGAGCCTTCTATGCACACCGACCTCTTCATCGCATTGATGTGCGGCACTGCACCAAGGAACTGCTGCACTAAGCTGAAATAGTTGTTCGGCTTCGGCTTTTCCGGCCACAGATGATCTACGACGGACCTCATGGAGAGTCCGGATAATCTATTGAGTTCGGCCCATTCGGCAAGCTGATTAGTTAGTGGAAGCGAACGCTCTGGAACGTTAAACTGCGACCAGAATAGCTTGTCCACTTCACAATCTGTTTGATCTCGGAAGTATTCGGCCGCATCGACAGCACTCGCCGTCAAATCCAGATATGCATTTGCCAAACTCCACAGCCGATCCAGAGGGGCATACCGCGGTTCTCTGAACTTCCTCCGTAGCAAAAAGGGCTTCCCAGCCACAATATCACCAGCTTCACGCAGCTCTTCCTTCTTTGCCCTCATGGCAGAGCGGGTGTCTTTGGCCGCCATCGTGGCCTTTTCGAGGTCCGTCGCCTTCGCTCGGTTTTCTTCTTCAAGGAACCGACAACGGTCGGAAGTGTCTTTTAACTTTACAGCCATCTTGGCCATCTTTTCTTTGCTCTCGCAATGCGCGGCCTTCTCAGCTTTTAACTCTTTGGCCGCCTTTAAAGCGGCCGCATTACTAATCCTTGTTTGTTCTTTGGCTCGGGCAAGTTCCGCCCGAAGGGTCTCCATGGTGGCAGCTCCATCAGCAGTCACAACATATTAAAGATACTGGCATCACACTGCTCTTACTATGTGACATTGACCGGAAAAACATTACTTACCCTGTGCCTCGTCAAGCCGCTTGTTAACAAGCTCGATGTCGGCATCTGCCGCATCCAGTTGCCGCTTTAGTTCGGCAAACTCATTAGTCCGGCTAGCCACCGGAGCTTCCATCACCTGCACATAAAGCGGTATGGTTATTACCTGGGACTACGATCCTCTGTTTGCCGCCGTTCTCGGCGACAACCAGAGTCTCAGGGGCTACTATCTACACAGGGCACACCTAAAAATGTGCGGTACCATCACAAATGTACATCATTTAACGTACCTCAAATCCCGTCAGTAGACTCATAAAGGCGTCATGCAACCCGCTTTCGGTGGATGAAATCCTTTCCATCACCGTACCCATCAATGTACGGTGTTCTTCCGAGATGGTCGCCCACCTTAGCAGATCCCTCAGTGCGTCCGACCGCATACCAGATGGCGTCGGACTCTTTTGTTTGCTCTCTTCAAGAGCCGGATGCTGGGGACTTCGGGTGACTATAGGATTATCTTCTGGCCTCACCGTATCCGGAGAGGCCCTCCGTGAAGACACTTCAAGGTCGCCCGCTTCTTGAGCGGGGGAGTCCGGGGGAGGCGTTTCGCTCTCCATCATCTCCGGAAGAAGGTCCCCTGAAGACGAGCTCCGTTGAGAAGGGCTAAGATCCGAACTGCGAGATAAATGCTTCGGTTATTTTCCTTGGATGTAAGGTAGAATATCTTTACTATTAAGTATTTTTTGATCACTTATGGCTCGTTAGAGGGCTGATCCCCGCGCAGACTTTGTGTGGCAAAAGCACCCTCCAAGGCAGGACCCTCTGGTGGAGACTTCTTCTCCCGTTTGGAAGCCTTGGTTTCCGGATCTTCAGATGCAGTCCTCTTCCTTCCCCGAAGCGAGAGAAGGTCAGATTCTTCCCCTTGGTTATCCTCCTTCACGGAGGAGCTCATTCCCTCGGTTGGAATTGGTAGTGATGGGGGCCCGCTTTCGCCCTCATTATTCCCCCCTTTATCTTCCTTTGAGGGCTCCGGGCAAGGTGCTAGCTTGAGCATCTTTTCCAGTACCGGATTGTCCAAACCCTCGGGAAGGGGGCCGAACACCGAATCATCTTCGCCTTTGTTAGCCAGTCCTGGTCAAAGAGCGATTTCTCAGAATGACGTCATGATAGATGAAAGACAGTGTGTTCGGCTAGAGGATTACTTACTTGGTCGGCGGTACGGTTGCTGCTCAGGCCCACGTCCTCGGTAGTATCCGGACACTCTATTTGGGGTTCGAAGAATGATTTATACATCTCCTCGTGCGTCAGGCCGAGGAAATTATGAATAGTGCACTGTCCTTCTGGGTTGAACTCCCACATGCGGAGGGGCCGGCGTTTGCAAGGCTGGACTCGACGAACCAGCATGACTTGCACCACCATAACCAGACTAAAATCTCCTTTGAAGAGATCTTGAATGCGGCTCTGCAGTATAGGCACGTCCTTGGCTGGACCCTAGCTCAGCCCTCTGCTAATCCATGACATCAGTTGTGGTGGAGGGCCCGAGCGGAAAGCAGGGGCAGCCACCCACTTGGCCCTTCTGGGAGCTGTGATGTAAAACCACTCCCGTTGCCATAATCCGGACACCTCTGGAAAGGAACCCATTGGCCATGGAGCTCTAGCGATCCTGCTTATTAATGCGCCTCCGCACGCTACATGCTGCCCCTCGACCATCTTCGGCTTCACGTCAAAGGTCTTGAGCCACAGGCCGAAGTGAGGGGTAATGAGGAGGAAGGCCTCACATACGACAATAAATGCCGAGATGTGGAGAAAGGAGTCCGGGGATAGATCATGGAAATCTAGCCCGTAATAGAACATCAAACCCCTAACGAAGGGATCCAGAGTGAGGCCTAGACCTCGGAGGAAGTGGGAGATGAACACAACGTTCTCGTTGGGTTCGGGAGTAGGGACGACCTGCCCTCGGGCAGGCAGCCGATGCGAAACCTCGGCGGTCAGGTATCTGGCCTCCCTCAACTTCTTGATATCCTCTTCCGTAACGGAGGAGGGCATCCACCGGCCTTGAAGGCTAGATCCGGACATGATTGAAGGTCCGAAGCACCTGACCTGGGCTTTGGGTGTTAGAACTCGAGGCGGGGGAAGGATTCGATTGAGAACGGGAGGGAAAAAAGTAAAAGCCTTGTCCCTTTATAAAGAGGGTGAATATCAAGTGTCCTCCTAGTGGTCGTTTGGGACTTGCCTAAAATCTAGGAGTCCTAGGCACGGTTGGGTTACCCACGACCGTATTGATGAGAATCCCGTAATTAGGGGAACATGATCTCTGCTTTGACAAGACGTGTCAAGAAACCGCCTCGCGTTATGTGTGGAGCTGGTTGAAGAAAAACGGTTCGAATAATCACCGAGCCATGGCCTGATGTCATGTTGCCAAAACGTGTCAGCAGATTAGATTTGTGGAAATATTATTCTCTCTGTGGAGGTATGTGGAACTTGTTTTGAAGGGTCGGACACTATCCTTTTATTTAAACTCTTCTATGGTATATCCGGAGGAGGAACCCGCCTTGCAATGCCGAAGACAACTCTGCGCGTCGGACTCATTGTCATTGAAGCCTGGTTCAGGGGCTACTGAGGGAGTCCGGGATTAGGGGTCTCCGGACAGCCGGACTATATCCTTTGGCCGAACTGTTGGACTATGAAGATACAAGATTGAAGACTTCGTCCCGTGTCCGGATAGGACTCTACTTGGCGTGGAAGGCAAGCTAGGCAATACGGATATGTCTATCTCCTCCTTTGTAACCGACCTTGTGTAACCCTACCCCCCGGTGTCTATATAAACCGGAGGGTTTTAGTCCATAGGACAACATACAATCATACCATAGGCTAGCTTTTAGGGTTTAGCCTCTCCGATCTCGTGGTAGATCAACTCTTGTAATACCCATATCATCAAGAATAAATCAAGTAGGACGTAGGGTTTTACCTCCATCAAGAGGGACCGAACCTGGGTAAAACATCGTGTCCCCTGCCTCCTGTTACCATCCACCTTAGAGGCACAGTTCGGGACCCCCTACCCGAGATCCACCGGTTTTGACACCGACAGTGAGGCTTTCCTCCCCGGACAGATCTTCATATTCGGTGGCTTTGCACTACGGGCCAATTCGCTTGGCCATCTGGAGCAGATTGAGAGCTACGCCCCTGGCCATCAGGTCAGATTTGCAAACTTGAACTACACGGCCGATATCCGCGGAGACTTGATCTTCGACAGATTCGAGCCCATGCCGGACGCGCCGTGCAGTCATGACGAGCAAAACGTAACTCTGTCGTCGGACAGTGTTCGGGAGATCACATCTGCAGCTACTCCGGCTTTTAATCTGGAGCAAATCGCGCCATCCAAGAGCGGAGGGATGGACCACGCCATGGAGGCCACACTGTCAGCGGCGATAGAGCCGGATATTGACTTCACCCCTTACGAGAGCCGTGTCGCCGAACCACTGGATCCATCTTCGGCCACGGACTCCGAGCCGCTTGTATCCGTGCCCGTCGAGTCCGACTGGGCGTCGATCATGGAGTTCACCTCCGCGGATATCTTTCAGCATTCACCTTTTGGATATCTTTCAGCATTCAGCATGGAGGTCTCTCTCCCTGTCAGGAGAACCTTGGCCGAACTATGTCTGGCTAGAATGGGATGCGGACGACGAAGAAATTCTCTGCCCACCCACCACCCACTTAGTAGCCACTGTCGACAACTTAACCGACATGCTCGATTTCGGCTCCGAAGACTTCGACGATATGGACGACGAAGCCGGAGACGAACAGGATCCACCGCCCTTGGGGCACTAGACCGCCACCTCATCATATGATATATATATATATATATGGTGGTCACCCCCAAAGAAGCCAATGGCAAGGAGAAAGCGGAGGATGACCCCTCCAAGAAGCAACCCAAATGCCGACAACAACAGCGCCGCTCTAAGTCCCGCCACCGTAAGAGAAGCGATACCGGCATAGGAGATAATAACACTCCAGATAGCGCCAAACACAACAACAATCCTCTCCAGCACGGCGAAGAGCTAGAGGACGAACAAGCTAGCCCTCCAGAGCAGGCAGCAGATGGAGAACCGGAGGAGGACAATTACATGCCTCTCTCCAAAGACAAGGCGAGCCTCGGCGACGACGAATTTATCGTGCCTGAGGACCCCGTCGAGCAAGAGCGCTTCAAGCACCGGCTTATGGCCACGACAAATAGCCTAAAGAAGAAACAGCAATAGCTTCAAGCTGATCAAGACTTGCTAGCAGACAGATGGACCGAAGTCCTTGCGGCCAAGGAGCATGAACTCGAGCGCCCGTCCAAGAGTTACCCAAAACGCAGGTTGCTACCTCACCTCGAGGGGGAAGCATTCAAACCTCATTCACCAGTGTACAATGCGGCTGACCGGCCACTACGCGGCTGAGCCAGAGAGGCGTTTCAGCCCAAAGCTCAGCCCGCACCCCGTTGCCACTCAGTCAAAGATACTAAGGCCTGGGGCAAGACAGAGGACCTATGAGACATCTTGGACAGCAAGGCAAAAATTGCAAGGTCAATATACGGGACACAAACACATGCGCCCACACGGACGATGATCGTCACGTCGGATACACCAAGAGTAAATCCGGACGGGCCGAATACAGCTGACAAGACTCATACGAACTACGTCGGGATATAGCCCGGCACAGAGGCGCCGCACACCCCCTATGCTTCACTGATGAAGTTATGAATCACGAATTCCCGGAGGGTTTCAAACCCGTAAATATCAAATCATACAACGGCACAACAGATCCCGTGGTATGGATTGAGGATTTCCTCCTTCACATCCACATGGCTTGCGGTGACGATCTACATGCCATCAAGTACCTCCCACTAAAACTCAAAGGACCAGCTCGGCATTGGCTGAATAGCTTGCCAGCAAATTCTGTCGGCAGTTGGGAGGATTTGGAAGATGCATTTCTTGATAACTTCCAGGGCACTTATGGGCGGCCACCGGATGCTGATGACTTGACCCACATAACCCAGCAGCCAGGGGAATCGGCCAGACAATTCTGGACATGGTTCCGGACTAAGAAAAATCAAATTGTAGACTGTCCAGATGCAGAAGCCCTAGTGGCATTCAAGCATAACATCCACGACGAGTGGCCCACCCGCCACCTCGGCCAGGAGAAGCCGAAATCCATGGCAGCCCTCACAACACTCATGACCCACTTTTGCGCGGGCGAGGACAGCTGGCTGGCTCGTAGCAAGAACACATCAAGGAATCCGGATACCTCGGATACCAAAGACGTTAACGGTAGGCAGCGTCGTAATAGACCAAAGCACCGCAATAACGGCGATAACACCGAAGATACGACAGTCAATGCCGAATTCAAAGGCTCTAGATCTGGTCAGCGGAAAAAGCCATTCAAAAGAAATACTCCGGCTCCGTCTAGTCTGGATCGCATACTTGATCGCTCGTGTCAAATCCACGGCACCCCTGACAAGCCAGCCAATCACACCAACAGAGAATGTTGGGTGTTCAAGCAGGCCGGCAAGTTAAACGCCGAAAATAAGGACAAGGGGCCGCATAGAGATGACGAGGAGGAGCCCCGGCCGTCGAACCCAGGAGGACAGAAGGGGTTTCCCCCACAAGTGAAGACAATGAACATGATATACGGAACCCACATTCCCAAGAGGGAGCGGAAGCATGCACTAAGGGACGTCTATGCGATGGAGCCCGTCGCCCCGAAGTTCAACCCATGGTCTGCTTGTCCGATCACCTTCGATCGCAGGGACCACCCCACTAGCATCCGTCATGGCGGATCCGCCACATTGGTCCTAGACCCCATCATTGACGGATTTCACCTCACTTGAGTCCTTATGGATGGCGGTAGCAGCCTGAACCTGCTTTATCAGGATACAATGCGAAAAATGGGTATCTATCCCTCCAGGATCAAACCCAGCAAAACCACCTTTAAAGGCGTCATCTCAGGTGTCGAGGCCCATTGCACAGGCTCAATCACACTGGAAGTGGTCTTCGGATCACCGGAAAACTTCCGAAGCGAAGAGTTAATCTTCGACATCTTCCCGTTTCGCAGTGGCTATCACGCACTGCTCGGACAGACAGCATTTGCAAAATTCAATGCAGTGCCGCATTACGCATACCTCAAGCTCAAGATGCCAGGACCTCGAGGGGTCATAACAGTAAATGGAAACACAAAACGCTCGCTCCGTACGAAAGAGCACACTGCGGCCCTTGCAGCAGAGGCACAAAGCAGCCTGTTCAGGCAGACCACTCATTCGGTGTTATAGCCCCCGGACACCTTCAAGCGAGTCCAGAACAATCGGCAACAGGATCGCCTGGCATGATTAGCGCTCGCCTAGCAATCCGGCCCCCGTCCCAGTCCCCGTGCAGCGACGAAATTCGTGCCGCGCGCACATAACTACGCATTGAAAATACCATGGACGTAGGCGGGGGCACAATCAGGACACGCACCGCATTGTGGCTTAACCACACCAGGGGCTGTATACCTTTGACATTCCTTTTCTCTTTCAGGGCCTAACTCTTCGGAAGGCCTTTCCGGCAGTACGACTACCGGACACATTCCACAAGCAACAACCGAGGCGGCAAGAAGCTAAGATGAACACGGGAACCGCCAGGTGGTCTCTATTAATACTTGATATACCCACTTTTCACTCTTTATGCGTAGCTTGCCTTGGATGGGACATTTCGAATTGTCCTACTTTCAGCTTATTGCACTACTTGTACCAGTACGCTTCGACGTATTATTCAAATAACAATGCATATTATTAATCTGTCATTGCATTATTTAAGTTTTTCCCTTTCTCTTGTATGTCCATTTACGACATTCCGCACCTGCACGCTCGGGTACGGTCAGTATGCCAGGGGCTCTTGTTTACCCCGTAATACGGCTCAAGAAGTTCGAACACTTTCTACAGTGCGGCACCCCGAACTTATAACATTATATGCATCAGCTCCGAATCATGTCTTGGGTCAAATGTTGGGTCGCCCGGCTCCCATGCTTTGGTACCTTATGTTCCCCTATATCAGCTAAGGTAGCGGTGGGAGAACTACTGCGATTGTGTCCCGGTTCTTCCGGACGAGAACCTCAGTAGAGAAAGCCAAAAACTGACTATCATGATAAGGCGAGAGACTGGTCGCTGTTCGAGAGGTCTCAAGTCCTTAAAGACTTTTTCCACTTCTGGCGAAGAGTCGGCTTTGTCCGGCTTAGGCATGTATAGTGCCCCAAATTCGGCCTTCCGAATACCAAGGGCTTCGCCCAAAATTTAAAATCATAGACTTCTATGGCTAAGTGAGAGTGTTAAAGCATTATAGTCCGGTTGCCTAGTTCGTTGCGCTGAGCACCTCCCTTGAAGCACCCAAAATTGGGGTAAAGAGTGTTCAGATTTACCCCGAACACCCCAGTACTAGTTACATGGGGGCAGAAGCCAACGACTGGCCAACTCTTAGATTTTATAAACGGCCGCACAGAAGGTAATGTTTTAAATTAAGAAAGCGTCGCATGGCACAAAAGAACTCATTTCATATTACAGGATCACATGGGCATGTTCATTCAAAAATTACATCCTTGGCACACTCATCTGCCACTAAGTGGGAACCCTTCAGGATGCTCTCATAGTAATTCTCGGGGCGGCGATGCTCCTTGCCCTCCGGCGGCCCCTCCTTCACAAGCTTCACGGCGTCCAGCTTTGCCCAGTGCACCTTCACCCGGGCAAAAGCTCGGCGTGCACCTTCAATGCAGACGGATCGCTTGATGACATCAAGCCATGGGCAGGCTTCCACCAGCCGCCTCACCAGACCGAAGTAGCTGCCGGACAGGGGCTCGCCAGGCCACATCTGGATTATAAGGCCCCTCATGGCCTGTTCGGCCGCTTTGTGAAGTTTGACCAACTGCTTCAGCTGGTCGCTCAAGGACACGGGGTGTTCAGTCCCAGTATACTAAGACCAGAATAACTTCTCCGATGAGCTCCCCTCCTCAACCCGGTAAAACTCTGCGGCATCTAGCACACTGCGGGAAAGATCTGCAAATGCTCCTGGAGAGCTCCGAACTCGGGTAAGAAAAAGGAAAGTCTCCTTCACATGCTTGCTTTGCATATTGAATGCCTTACCCGCTGCTATCTTCTTTGCCGCATCAATCTCCTGGAGGGCCTTGTGGGCTTCGGCCTGGGTTCTCCGGACGCTTTCAAGGGCCTGCATGAGCTCGGACTCCCACGTCTTGGAGTCAAGCTCCAAGGACTCGTGCTTTTTGGCGAGAGCCTCGAGCTCTTGCTGCACCTTGCCCACTCTGGCTTCTTGTTTCTCCCGTTCAGTACGTTCTTTGGCCGCTTTGTCTTTGGCCGCGGACAATGCCTTCCTCAGGGTCTCCACCTCGGTCGTGACCCCTGACAAATTCATGATGATCCTATTACTTTACACCGAACTTCTTTTTACCTATATAAACTGGGTATATCTTACCTTTGCTCTCTTCGAGCTGCCCCTTGGTAAGGTCGAGCTCGTCCTCGGTCCGCTTCAAGGCCTGCTTCAGCGCAGAGACCTCCGCAGTACATGTGGCAGCGGCCAGCAGGGAAGCCTGCACATACACATAGACACACTCTAATTAGACTCCTGAGTTATTATTTGATACTCTATTTGGCTTTTCCTCGCGAACGCCGAACAGAGCATCAGGGGCTACTATCTATGCGGTAATATTTTCATATTTTGAATGCTTACCTTGAAGCCTGTTAGGAGGCTGGCGCAAGATTTGGTCAGTCCGTTCTTGGCGGACTGAACCTTCTTAACCACCGCACTCATGATAGTGCGGTGTTCTTCATCGATGGAAGCGATGTGAAGCGCTTCCAGCAAGTTGTCCGGTGCCTCTGGTTGGACAAAGGACACTGGCACGGATGGTTGGCCCCCCTTAATGGGGGACCGCCTGCCGGAGTCTGGAACCATTGAAGGTTCCGGCGCAGTGTCCGGCTGGGGCCCGAACTCGAAGCCCGTAGGAGCCTCGCTCCCTTGGTACCCAGGGTCTGAGAGGTCGCCGTGAGGCGCCCCCAGGACTGCCTCCCCTTGGGTTGGTGCCTTTTGAGACACCACCTCAGCGTTGTCCGTAGGGCGAGGGGTGGAAGCCGTCGGAGGAGAACCGCTATTCATATCCGACGTGCTCAAAGATCCGCTCGACGAGGGTACGTCAAGATGAGCTCGGGCCGGACTGCATAATCAGGTTCGGCATGAGCAAAGGCAGTACAATAAAACATACCATGAAGTACTATGGTTTCCGGACACTTACGATTTCTTCAGGGGCTTGTCCCTGGGTAGCCACTTGTCGCCGCTGTCGGCGGCCGTCGTGGCACAGTCCGGAGGGAGGGTCTTTCCCTTCTTGGACCCTTCGGCCTCCCTGGATGGGTCGGCCTTCCTTTTCTTGTCTCCCCCGGCTGGGGGGGAAAACTTTTCTCCTCCTCCTCATTTCCGTGGGAGGAGTGCGCATCAGACTCATCGGATGATGAGTCCGACAGAACCATCTTGTGCCGGAGACCCTTTCGAGTCCCCCCGGCCTTCTTCTTGGCCGTCTTTTCCGGCACCTTGTAAGGTGCCGGGGTCAGCATCTTCATCACAAGAGCGTTTTTCGGATCTTTGGGCAAGGGGCTGGGCAATCAAGCTGCTCCGCTGTCTTTATCCAGTCATGTTAATGACATAAAACCTTAGATCCAGCACATAATTAAGCCGGGGCACATAAATACCCTGAGTGATATAAAAGCCTACCGGATGGGCGCGGCGCTTTGCGCTGAGTCGTGGTCCTCGGTGAGGGAGGGAGGCATCTCGGCGCCCTTGAACAGCACCCTCCATACATCCTCGTGCGTCGTGTCATAGAACTCTCGCAGCATCTGGTGCTGGGCAGAGTCGAACTCCCACAAAACAAATGCCCGTTGTTGGCACGGAAGGATCTGGTGGAAGAGCATAACCTGGACCACATTGACGAGCTTGATTTTCTTGTTCGTCATGTTCTGGATGTAGGTTTGGAGTCCGGTCAGCTCTACCAAAGAACCCCAGGACAGGCCCTTCTTTTTCCAGGAGGTGAGCCACATGGGGATTTCGAATCGAAATTTGGGGGCCGCCACCCAGTTGGAGTCGCGCGGCTCGGTGATGTAGAACCATCCCGATTGCCACCCCTTTATGGTATCCACGTAGGTACCCTCGAGCCAGGTGACATTAGGCATCTTGCCCACCATGGAGCCTCCGCATTCTGCTTGCTGGCCACCCACCACCTTCGGTTTGACATTGAAGGTTTTCAGCCATAGGCCGAAGTGGGGCCTGATGCGGAGGAAGGCCTCGCACACGACGATAAACGCCAAGATGTTGAGGATGAAGTTGGGGGCCAGATCATGGAAATCCAGCCCATAGTAGAACATGAGGCCGCGGACAAATGGGTGGAGAGGAAATCCCAGTCCGCAGACGAAATGGGTAAGGAAAACTACCCTCTCATGGGGTTTGGATGTTGGGACGATCTGCCCCTCATTCGGCAGCCGGTGCGCGTTATTCGCAGGAAGGTATCCGGCTTCCCATAACTTTTTGATGTTTTCCTCCGTGACGGAGGAAACCATCCACTTGCCTCCTGCTCCAGACATGCTTGGAGTGGTTGGAGAAGAAGAACGCAAGCTTGGGTGCTAGAGCTCGAGTGTGCAGGAATGGGTAAGCGAGAAGGAAGAAGGCGTGGGTGAAAAAAGTAGATCTTTGTCCCTTTATAAGGGCGGAGGAAGCGATGAGTCTCCCCACTTTCCTGGCAAAACCGCTTATTCCCCAGGCGCCTTAATTGATGGCGCGGTTGGGTTACCCACGTACGTATTGATGAGAATCCCGTGATAAGGGGAACACAATCTCTGCTTTGACAAGAAGTATCAAGAAAACCGCCTCGCGATATGTGAGGAGCTGGTTGAGAAAAGCGATTCGAATAATAATCGGGCGATGGAGTGATGTCATACTATCGAAACGTGTTAGCATATTAGATTTGTGGAAGTATTGTTCTCTCTACGATGGTATGTGGAACTTATTTTGCAGGGTCGGACACTATCCTTGTGTTCAAACTCTTCCATAATGTGTTCAGAGGAGGAACCCGCCTTGCAATGCCGAAGACAACACTGCGCACCAGACTCATCGTCATTGAAGCCTGGTTCAGGGGCTACTGTGGTAGTCCTGGATTAGGGGGTCTCCGGACAGCCGGACTATATCCTTTGGCCGGACTGTTGGACTATGAAGATACAAGATTGAAGACTTCGTCCCGTGTCCGGATGGGACTCAACTTGGCATGGAAGGCAAGCTAGGCAATATGGATATGCATACCTCACTACAAAAAAAGACACATCCGTGACATTTTGTGCCGAACGAAATTTTTTTCTGTCATACATATGACACTTCTATGATGATAATTGTAACAAAACCCGGTATCATCATAGATGTGGTGGGCTCCTACTTCTATGACAAAAAATCATCACAGAAAATGGGCTTTTCGTCCTGGGCGGGCCGGAGACGCGGCTGCATGACATTCTTTGGGCCATCCATGACGGAAAAAAACATGGTAGAAGCGAGGGCGAGGAAAATTTCGGGGAGTTCCCGGTTACGGTGGGAGGTCGGGGGCCGAGCGATGCGTGTTTCTCTCGTACATGTATGCGCGTGCGTGCGAGGCGTTAGCTCTAACTGAACCCGAGCGAGGCGTTGGGCTCTAACTGAAACCGAGCGATTGCACTACAGGCTACGCGTTACTGAACCCGAGCAATCGGTCGATGGCTGTTAACTGAACCCGATCGAGCGATTCCTTCGCTACTGCTGCTAACTAAAGCCGATCGATTGGATGAATAGTGAGGCGTTGCGGGGGGGGGGGGGGGGGGTTGGATGAAAAGTGAGCAGTGGCGTTGCCTCTGGATGAACGGGACCCCGTGGTGTGGTGGAGGGCTGGATGAACAGTAGACGGTGGAGGGGTGCCCGTGGAGGGGTGGTTGAACAGGACCCTATGGTGTGGAGGGCTGGATGAACAGTATACGGTGGAGGGGTACCCGTGGAGGGGTGGTTGAACAGTAGCCGGTGGAGTAGCGCACGGTGGAGGCTGGATGAACAGGAGCCTGTGGAGGCTAGAGGAGGTTGACGGTAGCCCGTGGAGGCTGGAGGAGGTCGACTGTGGAGATGAACAATATCCCGTGGAGTCCCGTTTTGCGGTACGCCACAATCCTCCGGATGAACAGGACCCCTGTTTCGACCGTAGGAGGTCCGTTTCGTCCGTTTTGCGGTATGCCACACCCCTCCGATCAACAGGAGCCCCGTTTCGACCGTAGGAGGTCTGCTTCCTCCGTTTTGCGGTACGCCACACCCCTCCCGATCAACAGGACCCCTGTTTCGATCGTAGGAGGTCCGTCTCCTACGTTCTGCGGTACGCCAGGCCTCGTTTCCATCGCGTGTTCCGTCCAAACCCTCCCAATGAACATGACCACGCATTCCGTTCCGACCCAGACGGTTGGCTCCCACGCATTCCGTTGCCTCCCGATGAACACGACGCATTTTGTTGCCTCCCCATGAACACGACACATTCCGTTGCCTGCCCATGAACACGACGCATTCCGTTGCCTCCCCATGAACACGACGACGACGCTGTTTCTCTATTCTGACCCAGCCATGTACATGAGCCCTGGCCGTACGTATGCGCGAGTAGGCGTTTGAGACCCCGCCCGTATGTGCACATACATGGCCGTATTTTCTTTCTTGCACCCTGGCCGCTGTACGTACGTGTACATGCTACGTGCACGCCTCTACTACGACACGTGCGCGCCTCTACTACGACACGTGCGCGCCTCTACATCAACCAGTATGTACGTACATGTTCGCGACCAGAATGACAACGCTACATACGCTTCGACCAGGTGGGTCCCGACTGTCAGGCACTTCCTTGCATGCGAAGATGTAGCTGGTGGGTCCCAGCAGTCAAGGGGGCAAATCGTTTTTTTTTGCCCGGACGCACTTCCTTGCGTGCGAAGGTGTAGCTGGTGGGTCCCAGCAGTCAGGGGGAAACGTTTTTTTTGCGAAATATGGTGGCCTGTCCGGTGGGTCCCTGCTGTCAGGTGGAGGAATAATTATTTTGCACGTAATAAGGAGGCACTTCCTTGCTGCGGCCGTGGACCCAGCTGTCAGCCTCTCCACGTACAGTCCATGTCCGATGGAAGCCGTTCCTTGACCACGTTGACCACGCCGCGCCGAGAGCACCAGGGCGGTGGACGACGGCAAGGCCTAGGAAGGGGACAACGCGGAGCCGGGGAAGACACGGCAGTGGATGCCCACGCGTAGAGGAGTACGAGGGTTCACTGGTTCGGTGCGGTGTGAGGTTGTCATCATCGCAGAATAACAGGGGTGTGGGTGAGTAGAGGGATGGCCTGGCCAGCGGTGGGAGTAGTAGGGGCGGTGAGGCCTCCGCCGCATCGCAGCCGTCCACGGGAGGCAGGAGCACGAGGCACGACCGGCGCTGGTTTGGGTGGCTGGAGCAAGAAGACCAGAGGTTGAAGAAGCACTACGGTCATTGGATGCACATCGTACGGTCACTGGAGCTAGAATCGTGCATATTGACTAAGTTGACAAAGCCCTCCGTCCCCGTCAACTTAGTAGGCCCACAAGTCAGCCTGCCACTATACTGGGTCCTAGCTAACAGGGGGAGTATTCATTTTTTGTGCGTAATAAGGAGGCACTTCCTTGCGTGCGAAGATATAGCTGGTGGGTCCGAGCTGTCAGTGGCGGTAACGTTTTTTTTCATGAAATACAGAGGCCCTTTCGGTGGGTCCCTGATGTCAGGTGGAGGAATCATTATTTTGCGCGTAATAAGGTGGCATTTCCTTGAGTGCGGCCGTGGACCCAGCTGTCGGCCTCTCCACATACAGTCCACCTCAGATGCATGTTGGTCGTTGAGCACGTTGACCAGGCCACGCCGAGAGCACCAGGGCGGTGGACGACGGCGAGGCCTAGGAAGGGAATGACATGGAGGCAGGGAAGACTCGGCGGTTGTTTCCCACGCGGAGGGGAGTACGACTGTACGAGGGTTTACTGGTTTGTCTGCCGTCGCCGGAGAATAACAGCAGGTGTGGGTGAGTAGAGGGATGGCTAGGCCAGCGATGGGAGTACGGTGGGGCGGTGAGGCCTGCGCGGTAGCAGAGCCGGCCACGGGGAGGAGGGAGCAGGCAGTCCCGCCGGCGCTTGTTTGAGCGGCTGGAGCAGGAAGAGAAGAGATTGAAGAAGCACAATGGCCGTTGGATGGCCATCCAACAGTCACTGCTTGTGCATCAACCTTTTTTAGGAAAGCCTCAAATCTGTGGAAAACAGCATACAGCCCATCTGCCATTATTTCTAATAATTTACAGCCCATTTGCTAATCATTAAGGTTTTTTGGAGCCCATATTCTTTTTGTTAGCATTACAGCCCATATTGTGGCCACGGTTAAAAAATTATACGAAATTTTGCATATTTCGGTGCGGTCCGAACTGTTTTTAATCCCGAAATTTCGACTCACATTAAAACTGATTTTAAAAATAAATGCATATCAATATAAAATCCAACAAATTCTCCATGCATGAAAATTAATGTAATTTAAAATCTCGACATGAAAAAAGATATTTGAAATGTACAACCCATTTCTCGTTACTGATGGGCCATTTTCTTGGCCAGCCAAATGAAAGCTCTCCTCGTCTTGAAAGATTTGCAGCCCAACAGGCCTGACAAAGCGACTTACTTGGCAAATCACAAAAAAACTAGGTTGTGGCCGTGGACCCAGCTGTCAGCCTCTCCACGTATAGTACTCTTCCGATGGAATGTCGTTGACCACGTTGACCACGCCGTACCGAGAGCACCAAGGCGGTGGACGACGGCGAGTGCTACGTCTTGAGCTTGCGTTGGTTTTCCCCGAAGAGGAAGGGATGATGCAGCAGAGTAGCGTAAGTATTTCCCTCAGTTTTTGAGAACCAAGGTATCAATCCAGTAGGAGGCCACGCTCAAGTCCCTCCTACCTGCACAAAACGATAGCTACTCGCAACCAACGCGATTAGGGGTTGTCAATCCCTTCACGATCACTTACGAGAGTGAGATCTGATAGATATAATATTTTTTGTATTTTTGGTACAAAGATGCAAAGTAAAAAAGTAAAAGCAAAGTAAAAAAGCAAAGCAATATTAAAGTGATGGAGATTGATATGATGAGAATAGACCCGGGGCCATAGGTTTCACTAGTGGCTTCTCTCAAGAGCATAAGTATTCTACGGTGGGTGAACAAATTACTGTTGAGCAATTGACAGAATTGAGCATAGTTATGAGAATATCTAGGCATGATCATGTATATAGGCATCACGTCCGTGACAAGTACATCGAAACGATTCTGCATCTACTACTATTACTCCACTCATCGACCACTATCCAGCATGCATCTAGAGTATTAAGTTAAAAACAGATTAACGCCTTAAGAAAGATGACATGATGTAGAGAGATAAATTCATGCAATATGAAATAAACCCCATCTGGTTATCCTCGATGGCAATGATACAATACGTGCCTTGCTGCCCCTTCTGTCACTGGGTAAGGACACCGCAAGATCGAACCCAAAGCTAAGAACTTCTCCCATGGCAAGAACTACCAATCTAGTTGGCCAAACCAAACGGATAATTCGAAGAGACTTGCAAAGATAACCAATCATGCATAAAAGAATTCAGAGAAGATTCAAATATTATGCATAGATAGACTTGATCATAAACCCACAAATCATCGGTCTCAACAAACACACCGCAAAAAGAAGATTACATCGAATAGATCTCCACAAGGGAGGGGGAGAACTTTGTATTGAGATTCAAAGAGAGAGAAGAAGCCATCTAGCTACTAACTATGGACCCGAAGGTCTGAGGTAAACTACTCACACTTCATCGGAGAGGCTATGATGATGTAGAAGCCCTCCGTGATGACGGCCCTCTTCCGGCGGAGCTCCGGAACAGGCCCCAAGATGGGATCTCGTGGATATAGAAAGTTGCGGCGGTGGAATTAGGTTTTTGGCTCCTGTTCTGATCGTTTGGGGGTACGTGTGTATATATAGGAGGAAGAAGTACGTCGGTGGAGCACCGAGGGGCCCACGAGGCAGGGGGGCACGCCCCCACCCTCGTGACCTCCTCTTTGATCCCCTAGAGTAGGCTCCAAGTTTCCTGGATCACGTTCAGTGAGAAAATCACATTCCCGAAGATTTTATTCTGTTTGGACTCCGTTTGATATTCTGTTTATCCGAAACACTGAAATAGGCAAAAAAAAACAGCAATTTTGGGCTGGGCCTCCGGTTAATAGGTTAGTCCCAAAAATAATATAAAAGTGGAAAATAAAGACCAATATAGTCCAAAATATTAGATAATATAGCATGGAGCAATCAAAAATTACAGATACGTTGGAGACGTATCAGCGAGGCCTAGGAAGGGGACGACACGGAACCGGGGAAGACGCGGCAGTGGATGCCCACGTGGAGAGGAGTACGAGGGTTCACTGGTTCGGCTGCGGTGTGAGGCTGCCGTCGCCGCAAGGCCTGGCTAGCGGTGGGAGTAGTAGGGGCGATGAGGCCTCAACGGCAGCACAGCCGGCCACTGGAGGCAGGAGCAGGCGGTCTCCCCGGCGCTGGTTTGGGCGGCTGGTGCAAGAAGAGCAGCGATTGAAGAAGCGACAGGACCGTTCGATTCAAATCCAACGGTTAGTGCTGCTAGAATAGTTTGTTGACTAAGTCGACAAGCCCTGCGTACGCGTCAACTTAGTAGGCCCACAGGTCAGCCTCCCAGCCGGTGCACCCCAGATGTCAGTGGGAGGAATCATTTTTTCGCATAATAAGGAGGCAGTTGATTGCGTGCGGCCAGGCCAGCGGAGGGGGTAGGGTGGGCCGGGGAAGCCTGCGCGGCATCACAGCGGGCCACAAGAGGAGGGAGCAGGCAGTCCCGCCGGCGCTAGTTTAGGCGGCTGGAGCAGGAAGATTAGAGATTGAAGAAGCACGTCGGCCGTTGGATGGACATCCAACAGTCACTGCTGCTAGAATCGTGTGTTCACTAACAAAGCCTTGCGTAAACAAGTCAGCCTCGAAATCTGTGGCGTGTACATCCCATTTGCTATTATTTTTATAATTTTTACTCATTTTCTAATTCATATGGAATTTATTGCAGCCCGTTTTCCAGTTTTAGAATTGCTGGCCATTTTCTGGTCAGTACCAGGGTCAAAAAATTAACTAAATATGTGGGAAATTTGAAAATTTGCAAATTTTTGCTGGGGGATGAAGTATTCTTAATCCAAAAATTAATAGCCATACTAAAACAAATTTAAAAATAAATTAGTACTATGTCATGTTAAATCCAATGAAATATGTATAAGATATCAGTGAAGAACAAAAACAAAAAAACATACTTATATCCCATTTGCTATAATTTTTTTGGAATTTTCAACCCCTTTTGATATTACTTTTAACAGACATTGACCATACTCTTAAGCCAGGCCGGAATGCATCCCTCCTCGTCTTGAAAGATTTGCAGCCCAGTAATTCGGAGAAAACAAATAGGCCTAGCTTGGGTATTCTTCAAAAAGAAATATTGGGCTACCTATTTTCCCAAAGAACTGGTGCATGAGCATTTAGCTTTATTTATTTATTTATGTTTAGGGGACCATGAGCATGTACCTGGGCCGGATTCATGTCAGAGCCTCCCTTCCAGTTAATTATGGGCTTCTCTATTGGGCCTTCATCAGTGGGCTGCATGTTATCCACAAGTGGAAAATGTGTTTCGTACGAAAAATAGTATGCGCTACGTACGGTACGGGACACTAAAGGATCGAACCATGCAACGACCTCCAAAACATTGTGTTTGTCATTATAACACATTTATTCAACCAACAGACGAAATATACAACTGATTGTACATTGAAAACAGCAGCAGTAGCAACCAGGGCTGGGGGTGCAACAGAAGCAGTAAGCAGGCCAGAAGAGTGAAGACGCAGCTCTCTCTTCCAAACCAAACATCAGCCATCATTAAAAAAGGGCTACCAAAAAGGAACAAGTGTATGCATCAAACTAAATAAAGATCCTACTACACCAAGTGTACGCATCTAACTAACTGGCTCAGTTAGACGTTACTATTTATTAAGCTATGGAGATTGGTTGACGGCTTGAACCAGATGGGTGCCTGACGGGGGAAACTCCAGCCAGTAGGTCGAAGTCTGATACTTGCGACCCTCTCTCCTACTTTGGGCTACAGAGCGTGGCGGCACATATCAGGGTATGGTGCATGCAGAGACGTATGGTACGCTGTGTACACACAGTTTTGCCAGATGAACGAAACCGCACTGCCATCATGATCCTTGCTGTCAGTTATCTCCTGGTTAATCGGATAATTCTGTCTAACAAACAGAGAGTGTGTACCAAGGCTACTTACCAGCCTCCAGTCAAAAATTCCTGAAGGCCCAGAGAAGCTGGGATCCTGCTCAAAAACCTTGCCGTGATTGTGATTGTATTCCGCGAAACAACACATCCAGTACGTGCGAACGATCATCAATCTTTCGTCGTCGTCTGATCGAGCCAGGAACCACCTGCAACTACCATGCCGCTTTTCTTTGAAAGGTTCTGGGATTAGGAAGGGTAGGGACAGCAGGCGGCCTACAACATCATATCAAGTTGGAGTCAAATAAAAAAGGGCTCTTGATTTAGTCAATCTTAAGAACAGCATGTTATGAGCATGAATATTTTTTCAGCAAATGTTGACAGTAATATAAGCAAGCCATCATGATATCATAGAAAAGTAACATACTGCTGTAACAGCCGTTTGTAGCGATGACTGGAGTAGGCTAGCAATACGTCCAGCCATAGAAGGAGTCAACAGTGTAAATGAAGCCCTTGTGTTCAATGGCATCAGAGAACCATGGAGGATGTATGATCCTGCGATGGACGTGCAGATTTATCCACTTACCGTAGTGACATGTCAGATAGGCGAGACCACGGTTGAAGAACGCAATTAGCCTGAAGTCTTTATAATTCGCAGATCTTGTGGGCACTTGGCAGATTACAACCTTGAGCAAATCAAACTTGGTATCATGTTCGCTACTGTAAGATTCCGAGTATTCTGGGCCGCGGTGCCAAAGCAGTCCAGTGTTAATCGAAGGAAGGGGGATCAATCACCGGGTGTAGACCTCCACGAGCATCCAGCTACCGCAACCGTCGACGAGCACCATCCAAGATGTGTTCATGTCGACCCAGTACATACCGTTAATGTAGTTGAGGCTGACGGGGATGGGATCGTAGTAAAGGGGGTTGATGCTCGTCACCCTACAATCGTTATGCTGTGTGACACGTCGTTTCTGAAGATTAGGCGGCATCAGCAAGGAGCTGGCTTAAAAAGCTCCGGCCTAAGGGCTTTGAGTAAACGGTACAGCCCCGACGAGCACGCGGCGAGCGGCATGGTACTGAGATTGTCCACACGCGAAACAATGAGCTTGATTACCTCTGTGGGGAGCGAATTCCAGCCACTCTTTCGGCGGACGCTGCTCGGTTCTGCCATTGTTAGTGCTTGGGTTTCGGACGAGGGGGGAGGCGCCTTAGCGGGGATGGAAGATTGGACGAGATTATGTGTGGACAAAGATGGAGAAGCGAATATGTGTTGTGGGAAGTGGACAGGTGATGATGACTACAGCATGTCGCTTGACTTACGAGACACATACCAGCAGCATAGGGTCATGTCGATGCCAGACAACTTGCTTGAGTGATCATAGTACTGGTACTCCCTACAGTGCTATGCCCTAACTTGCTTGAGTAGAGTAGTAGAGTAGGACTCTGCTCTACTACTAGCACCGGAGGAGTAGTATATTCTAATCTAATATAGTTACAAACTTCAATGCCCGAGCGTGGAACGACTACAAACCGTGCTCAAAGACTGTGTCTACGTGGTGTTTGGACATGGGCGACAACCTCAACGCCAACGGTGCTGCTCCCGTTGCACCGTATGTGTTTCTGTCCTTCCTGTTCGAAATCGTGGTAGAATTCATGATTTATTTTGTGCTTATTCGGATTAAATCTTGTAGTAACTTGCTCATATATTCAACTGGCGCAATGTCCCCTACATCCACTCCCGTTTCATGGATGGCCTGGGCGATGCCTCCAAGGAGCCCTTCGTCCACTGCTATGAGTGCATGGTGCCGTTTTTTCGCTCGCCGGCGGACATGGTGCATCACCTCACGGATGCATGCAGCGGTCACTACTGGCCCTTGGCGGAGAACATCAAGTACGAGATGTGCTACCCGTTCACCATGCCGGAGTCGCTCGAGGATCGACGTGAGAGGGAGGGGGGAGATAGCGATGAACGTGAACGTGAGGGGGAGGAGATAGCGATGTCATGGGAGGCGCAGTATTTATAGCGAGCAATGGCACACCTACGTAAGATATGGACTGAGTTGCACTGACTTAACTGCAGGTCCAGTTGCATCACTGACATGTGGGCCAGACCCCTGTTGGGCCCATATGTCAGTGACCCAATGCACCTGCAGTTAAGTAACAGCTACGTGGGCATATTTGTTGGAGTAAATTACGGGGGAGCGAAGGGGTGGAAATATTGCTGGTCACAACGGATTGGATGAGCGTGGGGGGAGGAGAGTCATGCATGCAGATTTTTTCACACGGGGTGGAGTGGTGGGACCGCCGGAGGTTGAAGGAGAGTTTGGCAGGCATATTGTTTCCACACATGGAGAGGAAAAGATTTGGAGATGAAAGGGCTTCCTGCAGGTATGGGGAACGGTTCATAATAAGTCATCTTGCATGCCGGGCTAGGTATAGTCTCAAGTCATTAAAAACATACACGCCCCACACATGTTCATATTTCAAGGTGCACTAAATTATAGCATGCGATGATTAAGGCTGGCCATAATGGTGGTATCTTAGCTGGTATCATGCACACGGGAACAGCAAACATGCTGATGTGGCAAAGAATTAAAGAAGAGAGGGGGGTTAGAGTAACTAGTGTTCATGCATGCATTGGTAAGCACATTTTTTGTGAAGAATGAAAGCACTAGTTGAGTATTTTTGCAGACTTCAAAAACTATTCCACCGCCTCTACTATCTTGCTAAGAGTAGGTGAAATTTTTGAATCGAGCCCTTTAAACTAGAAGGGAGGTAGTGGTACTCTAATAGCTAACATTGTTGTGATGACAAGATAGGACATGGCACACACCTGGACGGAGGAACTAGTCTGCATTGTGCATTTAAGTTTTGTCTGAAGTCAATGTACCTCTACTTTCACCAGACTTATAGAAAAATGTGTCAACATTCACAATGTCAAATCAATATTTTTACACTCATTATAAAATGTAGTTCTTATACTCATTATAATCAGTATTGTAGATATTGATATTTTTAGTATAAATTTGGTCGTGGGATTTCATTGATGCCTGTCAAAGCATGGAGGAAGCGGAGCTTAGGGCTTGCATTGCCGGTCTCTACATAGGTATTTCTCTTCATAATCCTGTAATTTTAGAGACTGATTGCACTTTTGTGGTAGCGTCTCTTGCATCGGGGGACTATGACAGGTCTGCTATGCGTGACCTGAAGATGAAAGCGTTGAGCATCTCAAAGTTGATCAACAATATTCAATTGTCAAAGATTAGCTGTTCGACCAATAAGGTGGCACACTTAATCGCTAAGTATAGCTTTGACAATAGATTAGATGGTATTCTTGTAAATAACGTACCGCCCTGTGTGGTGAATATTATATCGAATGAGTGTACTGGTGTGGCTGGTTAATTAATATAAGGTGGTGTTCAAAAAAAGTATAAATTTGGCCAAACACTTTGCAAATGGTCAACGGGAGTAAAAAGGACCAAGGGAGTATCATGCATGCGGAGTAGGCAAAAAAATTGCTTGTCTAAAAAAAGGCAAAAAAATTGCTCATTTATAGCCGGTCGAAGTCTCAAAGGGCGCGCGCGAGGGAGGCGAAGGTCGTGGGAGGCGCGACGTTTGACGGAATTAAGTGAAGTTACATCCATGCGCCGGCATGGCGTGTGAATAGGCAGAAGCTATACCGTCAGGCCTACAATATGGGTCTAGTAGACATGACATCTAGTGGGTCCCGCATAGTTCTCGAGAACTCTTTGGGGGCTTGCATCCGTTTATCCACCGGGCAAGCCAGCAACCCCACGCCGTTCGCACGCCCTACTTGTCCCCGTCTTCTACCTTACAACAGTTTGCTCCCAGTCGTCTCGTCCTTTCACATTAGTTCGCTCCCAGTTTTTTTGCGGGGTACAACAGTTCAACTTATCCTAACCCTCCTCCAAAATCCATGGCCTCCCAAATCTCCATGGTCGCCATTGAGTACCAGGTTAGAGCCATCACCGGCGATCAGTTCATCGTCATCTACACACGTGGATCCGAGACAGTGAAAGCATGGCTTTCTCGCTTCCTACGCATGTTCAACAGTTCAAGGGATGAGTGGGTTGCTGGGCTAGATGTTGAGTACACCACAGTCCTGTGATGAGAGAAGGATCTAAAGGACGAAGAGAGGAAGAAGCCCGCCGTGATCCAGGTTTGCGTACATAATGTTTGCTTGGTCTACCACATATGCCATGCCAACGTTGAGTGCCAGGATTTTAAGAACTTCCTCAAGGACAAAACAGTGAAATTCGTTACTGTAGGCTTTAAGAACGACAGGGATGTCCTACATCGGATAGGTCTCATTGTAGGCTAGCCCTTCGATCTCCAGAAGGCAAGCCTGTTGTCCTCCTCTCAACCTTCAGTGTTGACCCTGGTAGCAGCCATGATTGATCCTTTTTACGCTAAAATGAAGAAACCTCATCACGAGTTTCATCATGCATGGGAGTCGAAGACATTAGATGAAGATCACATCCTATACGCAGCAATGGATGCCTACCTTTGTTTAAATATCTACAAGGGTTGGATGAAGAAGCAGAGCCCAGTGTCCGGTTCAAGCAAAGAAGCGTCAGCGAAGAGGAAGAGGAAGAGGGACGAGGACGAAGTCGAGGACGTGGACTCGGACTCCGAGTAGGTGGCAGTGTCGTCGCTCATGATGGTTCTACTACAGTGTCAAGCGGACTAGTTGCTTAGTTTATTTTCAAGGGTGTGTTGTGCTGAGGCCCCAGCAGAACTATGTTTATGTACTTTCTTGTTATTTGAACTCTTTAGTATGTACATTAGTACTAGTACTATGTCTTACTACTGTTCTTCTTGCAGTTGGTACTACTGCTCGTATCTTCGTGTTCCTATTGTACTTAATACGTTCATACTAGTAGTATAATTTGGGTCAGTCGTGTCAGATTTTGGGTTCCGGCAGACCCTTAAGGTTCGAACTCTGGGGTGCGCACGGAGATCTTTCCCCTACCGACTCGCGCTTCTACGGCTCGCAAGAAATCTAGGCTGGAAAGAAGAACACACAGAGGACACAAGGTTTATACTGGTTTGGGCCACCGATGTGGTGTAATACCCTACTCTAGTGTGTGGTGTGGTGGATTGCCTCAGGGGCTGATGATGAACAATACAGGGGGAAGAACGGCCTCGCAAGAGGTGTTCTTGAGCTGGTGTGGTATGTTCTACTTGGTCTGGATCCCCCTCCCTCTATGGTGGCTAGTCCTACTTATAGAGGCCCTGGTCCTCTTCCCAAAATGCGAGCGGGAAGGGCACCAACAATTGGCCATTTTGAAGGGGAACATCTAGTACAAGTTATCCTGACCAAAGGTGGTCTTCGGCTGCCAAAAGCACTGGTGATGACGCCGTCTTGGGCTCCATGATGACCTCCGTCCTGCCGCTCTGCTGGTCTTGGTCTCATTGCACCAGAATGGTAACCTTTGCCCGATGCCTTGGATTGTGCTTGCTCCCTTTGCACCAAAGGGGAAACAAGGACACTTCATAGGCCGGTGCCCGCCTGATCTCGATCGTCATGGCTTGCGTCACGGGATCCTCGCGAGGTGCCCCTGCCTTGATCTCTCCGCCTCCTCGCGAGCCTGCCTGATGAGGCTGCTCCTGAGGAAGCTTCTTGTCGTCCACCCCACAGGGCTTGGCCCCTCGCGAGGGTCTTGAGTTTGAGCTAGTGAAGCTGGGCCGCACTAGGCCCCACCTCGAGCCATGCCGCAGGCCGCAGGCAGGCAAGTCTGGGGACCCCCGTTCCCAGAACGCTGACAGTAGCCCCCGGGCCCGAGGCGCGCCCGGGCTGGGCCTAGTAGAGAAGCGAAGGGGCAAGCGCGAAGCGCCGCAGGCCCCAATAGCCTGTGGCCTTAGGCGCCGTGTGGCGACAGATTGGTCGTGGGCGTATGCGCTTCCCCACGATGCCTCGGCAACCGCATGACTTGGCAATTCCCTGCATGCAGAGAAATGGGTCATGATTACCGACAATCATGGTGGTCGGCGGTTGGCCTTCTCTAGCTATAAGTACGGGACTGTGCGAGCCTCGTTAGAGTATCCCTTCCTGCTACTCCTTTTCTTCTTCTTGGCTACTCGCCATTCCCATGGCTCCGCTGAAGAGATTCTTGGCCGTGGAGAAAGGAAAAGCTCGTCCGGCAGGGCCAGACTCCCCACCGACCAAGCGCGGCCGGGGCCGCCCTCGCAAGCACCCCGCGGTCCCCGTAGTGGCTTCCCGTGGCCATGGAGGCGGTTCCCTGTGCGGTGGTGAGCGCCCGGTTGCCGATGGGAGGCACGCCGTGGCCGTGAGGCCTCCCAGGCCGCGCTTTCGCTCGGCGGAGGTGCTGCCGGAGTTCGTCGTGTGGTCGGCGGACCCGACCAGCACCTGGCTCCAGCTCCCCCATTTCTTCGTAGGTGAACTGCCGGCAGGCGCTCGGGGCGGCCTCTAGCTTCAGGCAGATGGTTGCTGCAGCAGGGCCTCCTGGGCTTCGCTGGAGGTCTCTGATTCTGGGGATGCGGTCCTGACCCGTGGCTGGCAAACGTTTGATATAAAAAAGTCTAGTTTTGAAATATGTATATCACTAAAAATATGGTATGTTTCACTCAAAATATATTCCTTTGGCGGTTTTGATGAGATAAGGGAGGAATGTTGTTGGTTTCAAGATTCGAGAAGTGGTATATGTCTAATTTCTACTCTTACTAGAAAGATGCCCGTGCGTTGCACGGAACATCAAGATCTTGTGGGAGAAAAGGATGAACGAGGGAAGGCCTTATTTGCAAATGTGGTGAAGAGTGCAGGTAAATTGCCATATTTTTCTTCCTATCCGTCAGATATAAATCGGACGACCTACATTGCAGGATGGCAGGCCCACCATCATCACCAACTCTATTTTTATCCCTACTCTTATAAAAAGCATTGTTGGTGATGATCGTGTGCCTGCCATCCTGCAATATAGGCCATCCAATCTATATCTGACGGATAGGAAGGAAACTATGGCAATTTTGCAAAAAGATAACCACACCCCTCTCCACATTTGCAAATAAGGCCTTCCCTTGTTCATCCTTTTCCCCCACAAGATAAACTACTCATACAAATGCATCTTGATGTTCCATGCAACGCATGGGCATCTTGCTAGTTGTTGCAAAAAGCCCATGTGTGTGAGAGAGAGAGGGAGAGTGGAGGAGGACGGAGTGCATGTGTGACAAAGACACAAGGAGTGTGTGTGCGATAGGTATCAGCTTAAAATGAGGCGATAGTGTGTGTGTGCACGATCGAGAGGGTGTGTCTCAAGAAGGGAAGAAAAATCTACATAGATACAAGGAGCGGGAGAGAGACATGTATGCGATGGTGGAAGCACGAGTGTGCGGGTGTATAAACCTATCTAGAGGCTAGCTAGTCGATAAATGTTTGTGAGAGAAATACGAGTCGGGGTGCGAAAGCGAGAGTTTTGTGTGTGTGTGTGAGAGAGACAGTAGTCGGGAAGGGGAGTGGAAGCAGGATTTGTGTGTGTGTGTGTCTGTGAGAGAGAGAGGAGATGGTAGTCGGGGTTGTCTGATCGGTAAACAAATGAATAATGTCAGTCTGGGATGGAGACAAAAAGGAGACCGCAACAAATGTTGTGTCTACAGGAGAGAGAGAGAGAGAGGGAGACAGAGAGAGTAATTTTAGTGGTATGAGTCATATGTAGAGACATATAGGGTGTGTGAGAGAATCCCATAGAGAGAAAGACAAAGTGAAAGACAAGTGGAGACTGTCTGTGTGGCGGTGAAAAAGAAAGCTTAGGTACAGAGTGATACCAGAGAACAGTAGAGACGTGAGAGATAATGAAAACCGCATAATGTATAATGATAGGGAGAGTGTGACACTTCTCAAGGCAGACGTCGAGAGACTATGTTTGCAAGGATAGGAGAAACATGAAGTGAGCGTGCGGGTGAGCTGGAGAAAAGAGAGTGATAGCTACCTGAAGGAGCATGCATGCGAGAGAGATGGGCGTGAAAGGAGTGAACAAAAAAGGGATTCAAATATTTGAATTCGAGATGATGATACATGTAATCCATACTCGAACCAAAATTGATCTATCAAACATGCATACTCATATGAATTCACGCACATCTATGTTATTTAATATGTAGATATTACTGATCCATACATTTTAGTAGAACATAATTTGGTTAAAAAAATTCGAATTCAACCTTAAGATTTCGAGATCGTTGTATTTGTAAATCATATTATACATATAAAGGAGCAGAATTCTTTGTTGTGCTTTTGAAAGTATATATAAAAAATGATGTATATAGAATGTAATTCCAATTGAAAATGGATCCCGCCCAGAAAAAAAATAGAATACAAACGGGATTCGAATTGAGTTGGCACGGTAAACGTGCACTCTGCAAAATTTGAACGAAGCGGGGAAAGTCGCAGTAAACGCCCGAAACCAAAATCTGCGAGATGGAAATCACTACTGCCTATCCCTGCCACGCAAAGCCTATCTGCTGGATTTCTATAGGTTTCGATAGGGGTAGGTTTGTAATTTCACCCAAACCTGATGTAACCGCCTCTCACCCGGATTCATACATGGTGGGCACCAAAACACAGTGTGTCCTCGGCCGAAATTGACTCCCTCCCCGATTCATATTCATACACGGTGGGCGCCAAAAACAAACTCTCGTCGGCAAATATTCGGTGTATGCGAGATTACCGTCCTATCCCCAACCGACTAATGTTGCTGTGATGTAGTAGAAATTTGAAACGGGTGCTAAGTTTGTAAATTTCCTCATATTTGAGACAAGCGCGACCTGAATACATGGTTCCCCCTTCCTCTCTACCTCCCTTTTCCCCATTCGTACTCCATGGGCGCCAAAACACCCTCTCCACCCCACCCTCCTCCGTCCGCCGCCGTCCGCCACCCCATCCACCGCCGTCCTCCTCCATCATGCCGGAGCTGATACCCCGATGCCGCCGTCCATTACAAGAGATCGGCCTCTCTCATCCACGGCTTCGGACCGGGATCCTTGCATCCCGTCCTCTCGCTTCATCCCCGCCGTCGTCCACCTTGCCGGCGCCGCTCCTACGACCGTCTCGTCCACCGCGCCCCGCCGCCACCGTCTACCCTCCTAGATCTGCTTCCACGCCGCCGACAGCCATCGCTACCACAGCACCGTCAAATTCTCAGCAGATGGGTACACGGCGTCGCACCAGAGGCGGTACTCTTTCGTATCTGCTCAACTTATTTATTGCAGCAAGAAAATAGATCGCCACTACTTTACTCTGATTTCTTGTCTTGGTTGCGAAGTTGCCTTTGTCCGGTTTGCACCTTCAGATCCGCCATGGCATGCTCAACACTATACTCCCAATGCTTATGGTTTTCCCCTTTTATATTCCACACTAGTTAAATCACAGCAGACTAAATTTCAAAATTGGGTCACTCGATTTTTTAGAGCTCGTCGGAGTTCACCGGTGCGATCGAAGGGGCTCGGGTGGTTGTGGGGCCTCGCCGAACAAAGAAAACTCGACGGGGGGGGGGGGGGGGGGGGGGGGGGGGGGGGGGGGGTGGTGGAGGAACACAGGCGGTGGGGGCCGGTGGTCTGGCTGGCGGCCCATGCGGTGTTCTGTATGGGAAGAATCAGAGCCGGGGAAGAAGAAGGGTTAGGAGACATAGGATCTTCATCCAACCGCCTGAAATGGTCGAGAGATAGCTGGGAGTTGCATTCTTAATGCGCTCTGGTTCATCATGTGTGGGCACTACGCAACCAAAATTTTATTATCCAAAATATGCCTCTTCTTCTTTACCATGTTCCTCTTCCGTTCTTCTTTAAAATGTACTCTCTCTGTTCCGTCTTTGTATAGATTCCACCATGGACTACATATGGAGCAAAGTGAGTGAATCTACACTCTAAAATGTATCTGGATACATCTGTATGTGATCCATAGTGGAAATCTCTACCAAGACTTATATTTTGGAATGGAGGGAGTATGATAGTAGTACAATATGTTCCTTGTACTGAAGATGAGCAGGGACATTTGCAGTGTAGAGGTCTATACGGTCAGTTGTGATGGACACTTTGAGCCTCTTTGATTCGTAGGATCTTGTAAACATAGGAATAGGATTTGTAGTGGCCTGCTGTAACGCCCTCGATGCGGCTATATCTCTCACGTGTCGAAGCACGGCTTAGAGGCATAACCGCATTGAAAGCAATGTCGCAAGTGAGGTAATCTTCACACAACCCATGTAATACATAAGGGAAAGAGACATAGTTGGCTTACACTCGCCACTTCACACAAATACATGAATAAAGCATTACAACATCCAAATACAATCAAGGTCCGACTACGGAACCAAAATAAAAGAAGAACCCCAAATGCGACAAGGGCCCTGATCGACCCCAACTGGGCTCCACTACTGATCAACTAGAACGAAACAACACAAAGGACAAGATCTTCATCAAGCTCCTCCTGAGCTTGGTTGTGTCACCTGCTCTGTAACATCGGCACCTGCAAACTGGTTTTGGAAGTATCTGTGAGTCACGGGGACTCAGCAATCTCGCACCCTCGCGATCAAGACTATTTAAGCTTATGGGTGAGGTAAAGGTATGAGGTGGAGCTGCAGCAAGCGACTAGCATATGTAGTGGCTAACATACGCAAAAGAGAGCGAGAAGAGAAGGCAAAGCACGGTCGATAAAAGTATGATCAAGAAGTGATCCTAAAACAACCTACGTCAAGCATAACTCCAACACCGTGTTCACTTCCCGGACTCCGCCGGAAAGAGACCATCACAGTTACACACGCAGTTGACTCATTTTAATTAAGTTAAGGTTCAAGTTATCTACAACCGGACATTAACAAATTCCCGTCTGCCCATAACCGCGGGCACGGCTTTCGAAAGTTCAAATCCCTGCAGGGGTGTCCCAACTTAGCCCATGACAAGCTCTCACGATCAACGAAGGAATAGACCTCCTCCCGAGACATTCCGATCAGACTCGATATCCCGGTTCTTCAAGACATCCTCGACAATGGTAAAACAAGTCCAGCAAGACCGCCCGATGCGCCGACATCCTGATAGGAGCTGCACATATCTTGTTCTCAGGGCAACACCGGATGAACACTACGTACAGCTAAAACCAGCCCTCAAGTTTCCCTGAGGTGGCGCCGCAAGTGGCTCTAGTTTGGACCAACACTTAGACAAGCACTGGCCTGGGGGGGTTAAAATAAAGATGACCCTCGGGATGCGCGACTCCCAAGGGAAAAAGGCTAGGTGGCAAATGGTAAAACCAAGGTTGGGCCTTGCTGGAGGAGTTTTATTCAAAGCAAATTGTCAAGGGGTTCCCATTATAACCCAACCGCGTAAGGAACGCAAAATCCGGGAACATAACACCGATATGACGGAAACTAGGGCGGCAAGAGTGGAACAAAACACCAGGCATAAGGCCGAGCCTTCCACCCTTTACCAAGTATATAGATGCATTAATTAAACAAGATATAATGTGATATCCCAACAAGTAAACATGTTCCAACAAGGAACAACATCTCCATGTTCGAACAAGGAACAAACTTCAATCTTCACCTGCAACTGACAACGCTATAAGAGGGGCTGAGCAAAGCGGTAACATAGCCAATCAATGGTTTGCTAGGACAAGGTGGGTTAGAGGTTTGGTTCAACAATATGGGAGGCATGATAAGCAAGTGGTAGGTATCGCAGCAGGGCATAGCAAAAGAGCGAGCAACTAGCAAGCAAAGATAGAAGTGATTTCGAGGGTATGGTCATCTTGCCTGAGATCCCGCAAGGAAGAAGAACAAGTCCATGAAGAAGATAAACGGATGTAGACGAACGGGTCCTCACAACGCGACGTTATCGGAACCAACCCGAAGAAGCAAACACCGGAAAAGAAGCACACAACATAGTAAACAACCAACACATGAACGTGGTATGATATGCGGGATGCGGTATGCGATGCATATGCATGATTTGACGAGGAATGATTGAACCTGGCCTCAACATGGAAATCCAAGTGTGCCACTGGAAAGATGAGGTGAAATCGCTTGAAAACAATATAAAGATCACCGGAATCGGAGTTACGGTTTGGAAATGGCAAGCAATTCAAATATGGCACCGGTCTGCGATTTACAGCAAGTAGCCATCTAAATGCAACAAGACAAACATGCTACAGGACCCAAACATGACAACAAAATACATGGCAGGGATCCATTCATGATGCTTAACAAAAGTCTAGCACTAAGCTACGGCCAATTCATTCATTAACAGGTTCAAACAAGCATGGCAAAAGTGCAAACGGTAAACAGATCTCAGACTTAGTGAAATTAACACAAGCCTGGAATTTCAGATCAGGTAGCACACTCTGGAGCATGAAAACTATATGCTACAGGGCCTGAACATGGCAAAGTAAAGCATGGCATGGAGCTACTCAAAGATCTTAACAAAAGTCCCTTAGTGACCTTGAGCCAAAAGGGATCGGAAAATACAATTGCAAGCATGTGAACATGGCAAAAACATAATCAGATCAGACTTAGTGAAAAACTGGAGCATGCAAATCAGATATCAAGTAGGCATGTTTATGAGCTCGATGCACTCACTACAGAGCAAGTCATGACGAGCTAAGCATACACCCATCAAGAATACACAAACTACAAGCTAGACATGGCAAGAACAATACCATAGCATGCACGGATCAACTACAACATCCTCGGCAAAATTGCTAACAAGTAGACAATCTGCCCAGATTCACGAAATGACAAAAGTAGAGCTCGATTGACTCAAGCTAGGGTGCTCCATAATTGCAAACAAAGACATGGATGGATAGAGCACTACAAGATTAACAAATCATCCTTACTGATCATCCTCAAAAGAGGCACGGATCACTAGGAAATAACATGAACATATGGCCAAATGAGATAAACAGGTCAAGGACTTAGTGGAAATGCTAAGTCCCTGAAATCAGCATTACCGAGTGCCTCACTTAGCAAGCTTGTGCTAGTCACCACACACATCACAAAAATACATGGATTGCACCTCTGGAAAGATGACAAAACCCTTAACAAAACATATGTAGAGCTCATGGGCATATCATGCACACAATAATCATGGCAAAAATGACAAATATCTAAATGGAGCAGCAGATCCGAAAATTAACTCAAGTAGCACTCTTCTAACAGTATTTCGGGCATCAAGATGAACTCAAAAGAAAATGATGAAATGATGTGCTCTCTGAGACGAACATTTTGATATGCTATATGCATGAATCGGAGCTACGGATGCGAAGTTACGGCATGAAGAACATGGGCATATGAATATGGGAATTTCGGGGACTTAGTGGAATTTTACCCCGCGGGAAAAGTCAACGGGTGGACGAGGTGGTTCCGGGACGAAGCGATCCGGGGACGGGCGCGGGCGTTTGGTTCGAAGGGCTGGTGGATCTGATCCCGATCTGCCAGATCCGGCCGGATCAAACTCCGGCGATGGCGGCGGCGGCCGGCGGCCGGAGCAGCGCGGCGCGGTGGCCGGCGTAAGATGACGGCGGCGGCGACCTCGGGCAGGAGGCGGGGTCGCGTAGGGACGAGGACGCGGGCGGCTCGCGCGGAGGAGGTCGCCGGCGGGCGAGGGCGGAGATGGGCGGCGCCGGCGGATGGAGGTGGTGGCGCGCGCTCGCCGGACTGCGGCGGCGGTGGCCCACGACGGCGGCGCGGCGAGCGGGGCACCGCGGTCGGGGAAGAAGAGGGAGCCGGGGCGCGCGGGCGTGGCCCAGACCTGCGACGGGGAGGGCCAGACACGGGCCCGGCGGGCTTCGGCTGGAGGCGGCTGGCGGCGATGCCACGTGGCAGGATCCGGTTGGATGCGGCGGCGGGGAGGGCGACGTGGCACGCTCCCATTGGACGGGGCGATGTGGCCGGCGGCGGTGGACGCCTCCGCCGACGAGACGGACATGTCCGGCGCGCAGATGAGGAGCAGGGCTAGGGTTAGGGTGGTTTGGATCCGGGATTTCGGGGAGGGGATATTTATAGAGATAGGAGGAGATAGGAAGCTCCAAATGAGGTGCGGTTTTCAGCCACGCGATCATGATCGAACGCTCTAGATGATGGAGAGGGTTTTGGTGGGTTTTGGGCCAAATTGGTGGGGTGTTGGGCTGCAACACACACGAGGCCTTTTTGGTCCCTCGGTTAACCGTTGGAGCATCAAACGAAGTCCAAATGGTACGAAACTTGACAGGCGGTCTACCAGTAGTAAACCAAGGCCGCTTGGCAAGTCTCGGTCCAATCCGGAAATGTTTAACCCCCACACACGAAAGAAAGGTAGAAATGACCACCGGAGGAGAACGAAGCGCCGGATTGCAAAACGGACAACGGGGAAAATGCTCGAATGCATGAGACGAACATGTATGCAAAAGAAATGCACATGATGACATGATATGCAATGCATGACACGCAAGCAATGACAAGGCAACAACAGCGAATAACTGGAGGACACCTGGCACATCGGTCTCGGGGCGTTACACCTGCCCACTTGAATCCTATAAGAATAGCAAGGGAATGCGGGGAGATGTGTCGCCTTTGAGAGTTACACTGATATTAACAGTACCGCACCTTCACTTGAAGAGAGCTGGTATCCGAAGCCTTTCTAGCCGTACCAGCAATACTAGCACATATATTCTAGCAAGTTCCACTTTGCTGATTTTACTCTCATGCTTAAGGTTTTCCCGTTATATCTACACTATGATCTGTGTAGCTGCTTTGTGTCGCACTAGCAGCAGTCCACTCTTGAAGCTAAACACTACAATAACTTACAAAATTGGCACCAAGGCATTGAGTGCCATTCTGGATGCAATGAAACTCATACGCTCCCCACCTATTGATTCTTGTTCAGAATATGATCCTAATGACTATTCTAACCTCGAGGAGTCAAAGGCATATGGCATGTCCTGTTCACCCATCAAGGTGCCTGTTCTAATTTGGCAATGTTTTATTGATTGCGGGTATCTTGCATATGTTGTCTTGCATTTCTTCTACTTTGTTGCACCGCCATCTGCTTAGTTTACTCATCATATATGTCGAGATGCCATGCCCATCCATTATCAATACATATTCCATCTGTCATCATACCATGTTTTTCCACTCAAATGTTGTTCCTGTGCATCAGACATCAAAAAGGAAGAGGGTGATTGTCGAACCTGAAGGAGCACCAGCAAAGTCCTTGAAAAACGTGGTGGTGCTGGAGAAATCAGACAGCACCCCACTTATATTGGATGTACAACCAGTGACACAAAACGTAGGACCGACTCCAACAGACTGTACCCATACTTCACTGGCCACACCACTGGCCACACCACACAGGACCTGCACTCCAGCAAAAGGTATATCGATTTCATTTGCCATAGCACTAGCTGTACCATTGAAAAATCCCACTCCAGCAAAAAGTACAACAAGTCCACCGGCCGAAGACCTATCCCAACTGCAGAGACGGCCAATTCCTGCAGATTGGAACCCCATTCCATTTATTCCCAGTTTAAAAGACAATGCTTTCAATGTTGTTAGGGACTACATGCATATATTCCCATCATGGAAAGATTATTGTGAAGACAAACACCATTTTCACATCTTCTTGTCCAACTTACGTGTAAGTGCTATTATTCATGGTTATTATTTTCCTATTTTCTGCTGATTGAACACATCAATGATTTACATTACATTGTTGTAACTAGGCGAGGGTCAATCTGGATAGTCATGACGAGCAAAGCTTGTTTGTGCTTTTCAAGGAAGCATTGTAGTAGTATCGGTGTTACCTGAGGAAATCACACTTTGATGGCAAGTCTATAAAAGAATTTCCGGTGAAGTCTCCTGTGCTAAATTTAGAAGACATTGAATGGAAAAACCTTGTTATGCACTGGTCTCATTCCCAGGATGAGGTACTGTCTATGAAATCACATGACAATTTGAACTTCTACTTTTCCGCATGTGCCTTACGGATCTTTTTTGCAGGAAATCTGCTCGAAGAAGAATTCCGGTTTGACAAGAACGACAGGATATTGCAAATATGCTGCCTGCTGCTTTGCTCTTGTTAGTACTTGTTGTCCTGTATCACTGTACTTGCATACATACCTGGTTCATTATGTGACAGCAGTATGCATGATAGCTTGCTTATCAATTGTTCGCTCCAAATTATCTGATCTGTATGAATGGTTACATTAGTGTAGAATATATCCAATGCCAATATTTTTTAGCTCTGCATTGTTCTTGTGAGTACATGTTGTCCTTTATCAGTGTACTTATAATGACAGGTAGTTGTTCATGTACCATCACTCTGCAGCTTATTTTCCTTTGCCCTCCATTTTCTACACATCAGATCTATATTTACTCTTACCATAAGGTTGGTACTGAAGAAGTTTAGTTGTGCATTGCTCTTGGTTGTACCTTTTGCATGTATCGCTGCACTTACATTTATAGCTACTTGGTTATGTAGCATCACTCTTCATCTTATCTTAAATATTCTCCATTTTTTCGTATATTATCACATCTATATTTACTCTTAACAAAATGTAGAATAAAGGCAATGCTTTTGAAGAAGATTCTGTGGTAAACTTCTTGAAATTGCCCCCCCCCCCCGATCAGCATGGGCAAGGCCTTTATAGAGCATGTCTTCACCAATAATGTAAGTTTGTCCATCTGAAGCCTTCAAACTTTGTTGTATATATTTGGTTAGGCATGACTGCAACAGCTGTTTATTTTTGGTGTTTGCATCAAATTGCTTGTTTAAAGTTTATTATGTAGTTCATAAACAAAAGTTTGTCATTTCTCAATTTAAGTTTTCAGTTGTACAACCAAGTTCCTTCTTCATACCATGTAAATTAAACTATACAGAGCAAGTGATCTTCTTTTGCACTGCATGTATGCTTCTGTTCTTCATCCGTAATCCAGTGGTGTGGTGAACCTACCCACTACAGCACAATGTCATATTCTGCAATGTCTTAACTATGAACAATGTCATATCATTCTACTATTATTTAAACCGTCTCTTTAAATTGCGCAATCTGAAATGGTATAAATTGAAAGCACGGTAACCATTGATACTTATGAGTTCTTGATCTGTAATCCAGTGGTGTCGTGAAGCTGCCAACTCCTTCACAATGTCATTTCCTACCATGTCTTGACCTGAACAATACCATATTGTGTTAATGCAATTTTAAACTATGTCACTTTATTCGTCAGTAAGAAATGTGATGAATTGTCAGCACTGATACTTTTATGTGCAAAACCTGTCATCTGTCTGCTTGTTTATCTTTCAGAGTGAGGAAGATATAAGTGTTGAACAAGCGCAGTCTCATCATCTTGCTCAGCTGCTTGCGCTGCAGCTCCCCAGCAGGGCTAACCTTTCTTGAACTCTATTGAAGTGTTGTCAGTTTTGTATATTATTTTGTCGGCGTGTTTATTTGCACTGGTGGCGATCTTTGATGCCCAGTGTATGTAATCTGTTGTCTGCTTGTGCTTTATTATCATAGTGGCGAACTTTGATGCCCAGTGGATGTAATATGCCGTAATTTCTTTATTGTATAGTCTAGGTTTTTTCTTATTCACGATGTTGCAGTTATTTTACTGTATATATATCCTGTCTTCGCAGTAAACCGGCCAAACCGTAAAATTACGGTACATAATCGAGCCGTCATGCAATCACGATGTAGGTTGGGCCTGAAACGTGCCGAACAGCTCACGGGCCGGCAGCAGGACGAAATGAACCCCGGCCCATGATTGTGCGAATCAAATCACGGGCTTTTAACAGGCCAAAATTGTCTCGGTCCTTATTTGGCCCAATCAGATATCGGTTGCAAGCAGGCCGGATGCAAATCGGGCCATAGTTAGGCCCAACTATATGACGGGCTTTTAACACGCCGAAATTAATATAGGACCGAAATGTTAAACGGGCCCTTAACAGGCCAAAACTAATATCAGGCCGAATTACTAAGTGGGCCTTTAGCAAGTGGGCCCAAAAGCATAGTGTCCAGTTGACGGGCCCAATCTAATATGGGCCATAATTGAGCCCAAAGCCTCTTAAAGGGTTGGACCTGATCTAGGTCGTAATTTGGCCCAGAACGTGGTAGGCTTTTAACGGGCCAGATCTCATATGGGCCACTATTAGGCCCGGAGCGTGGCAGGCCATTAATGGACCGGATCAAATATGGGCCGGCATTTGGCCCAAAACATGGCAGCCAGTTAACGGGCCGGCCTACTAGGGTCCTCAAAATCTTGTGGGCCTACAGCTGGGCCGGCCCATTAATGTCGGCGAAATCTCATGGGCCTTTAGTTGGGCCGGCCCATTATGATTCGCAAGGATCTTGTGGGCCTTTACCTGGGCCGGCCCATTATGGCACACGAAAATCTTGTGGGCCTTTACCTGGGCCAGCCCATTATGGCCCACAAAATCTTGTGGGCCTTTAGCTGGGCCAGCCCATTATGGTCTGCAAAATCTCATGGGCCTTTAGCTGGGCCGGCCCATTATGGTCCGCAAAATCTTGTGGGCCTTCAGTTGGGCCGGTCCATTTAAACTTGATGGGCCGGTCCACGTGTCAACATATCATAGGCGCGTCTCGCCCATTGGATGAGTGACACATGTGCCAACGCGGACCTGACACGTGTCTCCTCTAGCCAATGATGATTTTACACGTGGAAAATCCCCATTGGTCGGGGTTATTAATGGGTTATCGGATCCAAAACCCGACCAGATAGCTTAACGGCGTTCCGTTACAGTGGATGCCACGTGTCGGTCACCCTTGACGAAAGCACTTCTGTCACGCGCGATTTATCGTCATGGAAGTGGATACTTCCGTGATGATAATTTTGGTAATGTCATGGAACACTTCTACGACAGCACAGGTATGACTATCTTGATTCTGTCATAAATTTGTCATGGATGTACATGCATGACAAAAAACGCGACCTACTGTGACAAACACGTATCATCACGGAAGTGTATTTTTTTGTAGTGCATCCTCTTTTGTAACCGACCTTGTGTAACCCTAGCCCCCTCCGGTGTCTATATAAACCGGAGGGTTTTAGTCCGTAGGACAACATACAATCATACCATAGGCTAGCTTCTAGGGTTTAGCCTCTCCGATGTTGTGGTAGATCAACTCTTGTAATACTCATATCATCAAGAACAATCAAGCAAGACGTAGGGTATTACCTCCATCGAGAGGGCCCGAACCTGGGTAAACATCGTGTCCCCTGCCTCCTGTTACCATCCGCCTTAGATGCACAGTTCGGGACCCCCTACCCGAGATCCACCGGTTTTGACACCGACACTAACTGTAAGCAAGAACGGTAACCTCTATATCATCTTGGTATCGTGGTATCCCTTCATTGTACATTCTTGCCATTACATTGTTAACCCTTAGCCCATTTTGCGTCACTTGCCTATCGAGACTAGCCATTTGAGTATTGCCGGCAATGTTACTTGTGCACATTAGTGATCCGTACCTTCCATTGCATACATACCATATCATATTGGTATCATCTTGGTATCATATCATCTCTTGTGTCACAATATAGTTCCCGCATATACAAAATCGCTATCTTGGTTTGTGCATTTCGCATAGTGGCCATATCAAAAAAAAGAGAATAAGCTTTTAAGAAAAAGAAAAGAGAGCAAAGAGCTTGTATGCAAGTGACATAGCATCATACCACATTGCACATAATATTGTCATATCCGATCATCTTGGACCATCTTGAGAAGAACACCGGAACATTATACACATAGCATACTTGGGATAGAAAGCTCATACATTTTGCATCTTATAGGTTGTGCACAAGTGTCGTATCCGCCTATTGAGCAATTGTGCTAGCGTCTCTCTTGAGCTGTGCAACACGAGTGTTTCCCGTGGATTCCACATTTTGTGCTCATTCCTTGGTTGCACGACCCCATTTATCTATCCGTGTGTGTGTTTCCGTGTGCCATCCATTGCTATTGGTCTACTTGTTTCACTTGCGAATTTGTGAATCTTTTCCAACATTATTGACTCTTGCTAACAATTTGCATCAAATTTTTGTGCCACTATCCTCACCGAGCTCCACCATAAGCCTTACTTGTGTAGGTGTGAGAATTGACAAGATTCGGTACCAATTGTGCTATTTCCTTGTTACATTATTGAGTGATCATTGATCCATCTTCAACATTGGATAAGGTACATTCGTCTAGTTCTTTCCTTTCTTCCACTCACATTTGCTCGAGTCTTGTGATGGATAGGCAAGGCATTTCATCTCCGGTCTTCCACGACAATGACGGTGCAAACAACTACATCACCAAAACGCCCATCTTCGGACTACAACAAGCAATGTGAGGCATTGAGCGACTCACCGTCGACATTCACCAACGCGAAGCACGGACAAGGGACTACATCGACACCAAGTTGGACGCACAATTGGATGACATCCGACACATGTGGGCCAACTACAAGTCTTCTTCCTCTTCTTCATCTTCACGGCGGAGATGCTCAAGTCGCAAGTCTTCGTTACGGCCACAAGATGTAAGTACCACGCGGCACCGTCAAGAAAACCTTCATGATTACAAGAGAAGACCGCGAGACGAGCACCACCAAGACAGAGCTACGACTACTACCACCACTTCGGCATCTTCGCTAAGTGTTATCAAGGCATCTTCGCCTTTCGATGTACAGCATCTTTGCCTACCTCCGACAAGTACGCCTACTTCAACATCATCAAGTCCAAGGCGGTCACCTATGAGCGAGGGCGACACTTCCATCTTCGGAAGCCCCTCAAGGGAGATGGTTGAGCATGGGATTTTCCCTTCGACCACGGTGACATATGATGACTTGAGTGACTTGCGCCACCATATTGTGAGTGAGAGTGACTTCACCACTAGCCCCATATATGACGAGTTGCCACAACTCCCATGTGAGGAAAGCCACAACCCCCCCACTTGAGTGAGATGAGTGACTCCACCATATGTGAGTTTGAGTGCACCTATTTTGAGGGAGTGAGTGAGGCACCACATAGAGAGAGTGAGGTAGTTGATGAGACATATGAGGCCATTTTGCTTTCTAACAACTTAACCTCTCCCTTTATTATGTCTTCTCCTTTGGTGCTAGGTCCCATATATGATGACGCGTCGATCCTCGACGACTCCGTCCTTCCTTTGGACATGACGATGGCCATGATGGACTATGATGCACCCCCCCACATGGTTCCATCAAGATGAAGATTATGACCACCATTTGTTCTTTGCCACCTCACCTACACCACTTGATTGGAATGAACAAGGTAGCATAGGTGAAGGTGATGCTCTAGTCCCACTAGTGGACTATCATGACATTGATTACTTGCATGATGTTGATCCCCCTATTGTCATGATTCATGCTAGTATGATTTACCCATGCGATGATTTACCCATTTATGATGAGTTTGATGATTGCCATGTGGAGTCTATTAGTTGTGATGCCATGTTGCATAGGATCACTTGTGATAATTCTCTTGGTCACATCATGTTTGCCAATCCGCTTTACTTGTCATATGCTATGCATGAGATCAATCATATGTCATATTTGCAATCTCTTCATAGTGACTATCCATATGCTATTAAATTAAACTCAATTTGCATACATGGCATAGATGGCAAGCTTGTGGTTATTGGCATTTGTTTCTCTTGTGATGATATTGACATGCTACCTTTGCATCATTTATCTCATATGCCATGCCATAGCCACCTAGCTTCGGATATGCATTGTTTTGGATGTCATCCATTTTCTCCATATGATGTTTTCAATATTGCTCATGAGGAGACCTTCATACTTTTATCATACATATTATAAGATTTTGATGCATTCCATACTTTGCATGATTCTCATCATTGCTTGCACCAATGCATTCCATGCATAACAATGCTCTAGATATTTCCCATGATGCATTACACAACTTGAGTCTTCATTATGCTATACATAACAACAAACCTCTCATGATGGATGACATATTTCTATATCATGCAACTCATTTATTTGAGCATTGGTTATTTTGTGCTAACCAACACAAGCACATGCGCATAATGATGGATGATGTGTACATCTACCACGCACACACAATTTTCCCTTTGTTTTTGTTGTGTGTAGGTACTCACATATACTCGCCAACCTCTCAATCCCAAGAGTTGACGAAACGAGCTCTTGAGAGCAACGATGATTTGGGATCACGTGGACTATCCTTACCACCGCTCACTTTGCGCCACGACTACGCGCATATCTTCTACTTGGCTCTCACACGGCTTTGGGTTATATATCACTTGTTACGTTATGCCCATTTTCTCGTGTTCACTTTGCACGCTATGCCTCTTTCCATGCCTTTGCCATGCAATTGTGACCCTTGCTTGCATCTACTCGTGATTCATCTTTATACTACTTCTATGTGTATTTGCATGCTTGGTGGAGATCCTAGTAGCTATTGCCATGATTTCTTTGTGCCCAATGCTTTTGATGCTTGTTGTGTTGGGAGAGTCATTATGCCCCATTGCTATTTACATATGCCCTCTCGCCAATACATTGATGATGTTCTGCTCATATCTTGTTTTCATGCTTGTGATATGTCATGTGCATTATTCATGCCCACTATTTGCACACATGACATGCTTGCCATGATTCCTTCTAGTATGTTGCATCTTCGCATTACTAGCTTGCACCACATGATTGACTTGGTTGCCTCACACATATTGAACAATTTCTCTTTCCTTTGTGTTGAGTGCCATGATATCTTCACTACACCATATGCACATTATGCTCGGATTGTCTTGCACTTTCCCCATGTGTTTAGACATATCATTATATTTGGTGTAGTGGATGCTTCATATGCATACCATAGACCATTTGTTGAGCGCCTTATGCATGCTTTCTATGAGTTTGAGGTAGATGCTTATTCTCTTGACACACATATTTGCATCGCTACCTCACATCTACATGCTTGTTTCCAGGATGTCCTTGATTTCGCTCAATTTATGTGCTTTCATGCCATATCACAATCCTTTGTTACATCATATGCTATGCATGATGACGACACTTGTTCGGTGAATCACCACTTGAATGGTTGGTTTTGCACTAATGCTAACCACATTTGTTTTTCCAAGTGTTTGTTGTTCGTGCTCCTTTTGAAGGAATCACAAGACGGTGCGACATTGGAGAGTGCACATTTGGAACTACAAGATGACGGATGCTTGGTGATCGTCCACTTCTACACGACACCATCATCTCTATCCCATGGTGATTTGGATTTTGATCCGAGGTCGGATCTTTCCAAGGGGGAGGGGATGATGCGGAGCATCCTACGGACATCACCATGTACACCTTCATAGCACATCAAGCTCCAAGTGGACCTACCGGACTTAAGGTGAACCGGCTCCTCTTCAAGATTTACATGAATATCCATAGGACTTGGTTGCTACCTCACCGTGGATCGATGTGCATCATTAGGTACGAGGGTGACCGCCACCAAGCAGCTAGGAAGCTTCCTGACGGTGTCCTGGACTAGGGGGTACTCACCACGTCGTCTCCCGATCTATTAGATTGGGCCGAGGCCCCCCATGGCCGTATACTCATGGACCAGTTCGGACAGCTGCCGCATACAAGGAAGATTCCACAAAGACTTGGCGATCAAGACAAGGACTTCTCCCCACCGGCGTATTCGGCTAGGACTCTTGTTAACACTAGGCGTCTGGTGCATTATATAAACCAGGGCCAGGCTAGTCGATACAACATACAGAACAACAATCATACCATAGGCTAGATTCTAGGGTTTAGCCTCTCCGATCTCGTGGTAGATCTACTCTTGTACTACCCATGTCATCAATATTAATCAAGCAGGACGTAGGGTTTTACCTCCATCGAGAGGGCCCGAACCTGGGTAAAACTTCGTGTCCCTTGCCTTCTGTTACCATCCGGTCTAGACGCACAGTTCGGGACCCCCTACCCGAGATCCGCCGGTTTTCACACCGACATTGGTGCTTTCATTCAGAGTTCCGATGTGTGATCGACAAAAGAATCGATGGCTCGCCTGCAGATCAACTGCGACTTCGGCGTCTTCGTCACTAGTTCGACTGGTCATCTTGGTTCGACCAAGAATTGCGCCCCGTGTTCGGATCACCATGTTCGGACGAGGGCCTTCATCAAGCATCAACTTCGATCTCTATCAAGATCACGGAGGAATCATCTATGGAGCTCGGGGGCTCAACGTCAACATTGCCCTCAAGCGACCGTGCTTTTTTTTGGACAGCGAACTCGTATCTGCCGTCACCACCTCCTCGAATATCGCTTTGACGATCGCTTTGGTGGAATTGTGCGGAATTGAGTCTATAACAACCCTGGAAAATTTCGTCGAGTTTCGATGAAGGAATCTCTGGCAATCCACGATATACCGGAGCCCTGTCAAATCTGGATGGGAATTTGGATGAGTTTAGGGCGTGGTGTCCAGCTTCTAGCTCGGACGTCCTTTGGAAGATCCAACCGTTGATCGGCTGCGGAATTCCTATATCTACCACCTCTCAAAATTTCAGATCGATCCAACCGTCCAAACTCCGGGAACCTTCCGATTAGTGCATCACTTTTCGGATCTGTTTTCTGCGCGAAACGAATCCCACCCAAGTTCATCTTTTTTATGAACGGGATTTCGGACATCCCTTTTGAAGGAAGTTTTGTATGGGGTATTGTGTTTTGTTCCCGAACACATCCCACTAACTTTAAAATCTTTTGAACATGATCTTCAACATCATGCTGGTGTCAAACCAGTCCGGCAATATTACTCCACGGCTGCCGACCTGTGCTAGACACGTCGTCACTTTAGCCGAGCTCAACTTCTTCGGATTATCATCTCGGCAAGCCGAATAAGAGTCCGGCATCGCGAAGGATAAATCATCATCAACATCGCCGCCCCACATATTACACGGAGTGGGCATACCAGCATCGCCGCACGGTCGCTTCATCAAGCCGGCATCGACCACGTCACGACCTGCATCGACAGGGCCACTCTATTGCTTCTTCAAACTGGTGTCCATCACCCTGACCTACTTCGACTCATCGGCTGACGTCGAGGCTTCGACATATCGGCCGGACCGGGGGCTTCGCCATCTCTTCATCGACCTACTCCGGACACTTCGGCGTCACTAGCCGACCAGCTCTGTCACGTTAGCTGGGCCGAGGGCTTTGCCTCAGCGAGTCAACCTTTACCAGCATTGCCATGTCGCCGTTTTATCGCCCATCAGGCAATGGGTGCGCGGAGCGAGTCCCAATTTTGGGAATCACCTTCCTTCGGATTGCTACAACAAATAAATCAGGTGCTATTCATCCCAGTATTTTTTGCTTGTTTAGGTTCATTTTTCCCAAGGAATTGTTACTCTGGTTTGTCCATGATATGTACACAGGTCTATCAAATGGTGACCGCTTAACGAGGTCGCGTGGTGATTCGATCAGTTTCCGTACATAGTCCGGCGAACACCGCATCTGGAGTTTGGACCGACCTGTGAATTCAAGCTTTGACACGCCTTTACTACATCACGCCGACGCCCTGCATCGACATTAACTTCGGCGCCAGGCCATATTTCTTCTATTCCTCACTTTGCATAAATTATTTATTATGCAACATTTTTTTTAATTATCATTATTACTATTATCTCCGGTTTGCACCATTTTTTGTGCACAGGAAAATGATCCGGAGACTTCGGCGTCACTCTGTCGGTCTGCATTGACCGTGCTATGTCACCACTTCGGTGTGTCGAGCTCTCCGCTCCGCCACCTCGGGACCAGCTTGGGGGATGGAACCTTGCCCCGCATCAAGCTCGGGCCGCGTCATCAATACCGAACACATTAACCAGCTAAGTCGCTTTCATGCTCAAAGCTTTAATTTCTAACTTGTGTTCGGTTCGACCAAGCATTATACTTTCTTGGAAAAAAGTTGCTTGTAAAAAATTTCCTTGTCCAAACTTTGTTTGTGACGCATAAATTCAAATACTCAATTCATTTGGGGGCTTCCTTCATGAAGCTTTTCCACTTGCATATGATTATACTTGTACGGCTTCGTTCCTTGTTCATGTATTACGCCACAATATGCACCATATTGACTTAAGCGATTTGCAAGCTGGGTTGCCTCGCTCCTGTGTTTACCCCTACGTTCCCGATTGTTCGGCTAGGGAGTAAAGGGAGCACCTCTGCGATTGTCACGATCGGGTCACCCGAGCTGGACCTCAGACTGGGTGAAGCCGAAAGCTAGCGCTCTTATAGTTTTCAATGATGGTCGGCACACAACGGAACTCATGAGTACAAAAAATCTATTGCACAAGTCTCATAATAACAATAAGCACCGAAGAAAGGTATCGGTGGGGGTACTATTTTCTTCAAAGATGCTTCTTACACTTCACGGTAATATAGCATAAGTTCCCTGAGCGCGCTTTGTCTGTTACAGCCTTATGGCCTGATTGCCTGGTTATTGGAAACACCGTCAATATTCTCGACCGGTGGAGTACATAACACTTTTCGGTCCTTGACTGAAGAGGGAGAAGCTGACAGTCGGTTAAGACGCGTTTAAAGTTCGGTTGAACATAGATATGATATAAGTACTTCGGTACATGCAATCATTCTTCTACCCAAATCACTTGGGGGCTCTTAAGTTTATTTGAGCCGTTTTATAATAAGTGTTCTTCTTCTTAGTCATTGCAAAGTTTTATTATTATTATTTATCACTCCTTTTTTCGACACGAGTGTGCGGTCACTAGCCGGGGAGCCTAATTTCTCTCTCAAAGCCGCTAGAGTTTAGTTTGCTAAACTGGCCTGATGAGAAGTACTCCGCCCTCGGGATAGGAGGTTGAAGCCGTAGGCTGACCCGCTCAAAGTCTTGAGATAGGATGTATCATGTTAAAGCACGACAGAAGCACTTCTTTTTTCTAAGACCAACTTTCGGATTGGCACCGAACACTTGATATTGTTCGGACATCATGTTTTTACTGACGTTTCTTGGTTTTCCAAGCTTTTTGGCACTTTTAAACTATTTGTGCTTTTCCAGCATTAGTCTCGCAGTGCAACGCCGGACACCTTTAGGGATTCGGCAAAAACATTCTCAGATATTGCTATATATGCATCAGTTTCGAATTGTGTCTTCGGTCAATAGTTGGGTTGCCCGGCTCCTGCACTTGCTTCCTACGTTCTGTTTTGTTTGGTTAGGCGTGCAAAGGGAGAACCATTGCGATTGTGCTTCCAGCTCACATGGTTAAGCACCTCAGTGGAGAAAGCCGAAAACTGACTTTCACAATAAGCGTAAACTGGTCAGCGGTCCGATGACTATGTTAAATGATGGGCCATTCATAACATTGGCCGAAGTGTTTACGGCTTGACCCCGACTGTCGCCGAACTCTACCGGGGGCTATTAACTGGCCTCCCAAACTAAATCCTCAATATTTTGCTCTTACATTAGAGCTGAGGTTTAATGATCATGCTTAGCATGACAAACCAAAGAAAGGAACCGATAGCGAGACTATTTTCTTTGGAAGACATTTCTTCTGTTAAATAGTAATATAACTCTCTGCGTACCTTTGTTTATAAAACCGTCTGGCCAGATTGCCTTGTTTGTTGTAAATCTTTGCCCTCATAAAGGCTTTATAAAGTAGGACAAACACTCCTCGGCTACTGGCCGAGGAGGTGGAAGCCGATGGTCGGTCAACAAAGTTTTGTACAATGCGGATCCGAGCATTAATGATGTAAAGTACTTGGATACATAGAGTCATTACACATAATTTGTGATTTTACTATGGATATTGATCCTTAATTCGGCCACCCGTGCCCGCATTAGGCTCGGGGGCTACTGGGCTTCGGGCTTATTATTTACAAATATTAAAGGGGCACATTGATCCCCTAATCTGGTGTTACCACCCGACCAGTGTCTCGGGGGCTACTGCATTGCCAATGCAGAAAATTTTATGTGCAATATAGTTTCCGAGGAGATTTTGATCCTCAGGTTGGTCGGCCGCACCCAACCTGAGTCTCGAGGACTAAGCACGCCGCTTTTAGTGTCCCAAATTATTCTGCCGAGCTTGGACTTGATCCTCAGGCCGATTTTGCAAATCAACCTGAGTCTCAGCGGCTACTGGGATCAGCGGTCTTACGTCATCCTTCAGGTGCATCTCGGGTTTTAGACCGATACACACCTTAAGGGCTACTGGCTATATATCTCGGCAGAGAATAAATTGCACCAATAAAAAATATTCACAAAAATCGGCCCACATTCGGGGTGGTGCACCACCTCGGAAGCAGCCCGGCATAAAGCTCGGGCGCTAGTGGCTGGCTCCATAGAGGGCATTTCCGGCATTAAGCTCGGCTAAACTCCTTCAAACTTCTTTGAACCAAGGTGATTTACGACACCTCGGATACAGTCCGGCGTTGGAGCTCGGATATACAGTCCGGCGTTGGAGCTCGGATACATAGTCCGACGTTGGAGCTCGGATACATTCCGGCGTTAGAGCTGGGAAGCGGTCCGGCGTTGGTGCTCGGTTGCAAAAGATACCTCGAATACAGTCCGGCGTTGGAGCTCGGACGCAAGAGGACGCTGCCGCCCGGGAACAACTTCAAACTCGAGGTGTGGCATAAACATAACAAGGCATTGGTAAAGGCCGGAAACATAAAGGGGCTCCTCGGATACCCGACGTGTAAACTCGTCGAATGCATTTCGGCGATCCTCAAGATCGAAGATAAAGAAGATTTGTTGAACCAGTTTTCAAGACCGACGACCGAAGATGAAGAACAGCTCGAAAGAATCGAGGAGCGTCCCTAACTTGAAGACCGGTTCAGGGGGCTACTGACGGTGTCCTGGACTAGGGGGTACTCACCACGTCGTCTCCCGATCTATTAGATTGGGCCGAGGCCCCCCATGGCCGTATACTCATGGGCCAGTTTGGACAGCTGCCGCATACAAGGAAGATTCCACAAAGACTTGGCGATCAAGACAAGGACTTCTCCCCACCGGCGTATTCGGCTAGGACTCTTGTTAACACTAGGCCTCTAGTGCATTATATAAACCAGGGCCAGGCTAGTCGATACAACATACAGAACAACAATCATACCATAGGCTAGCTTCTAGGGTTTAGCCTCTCCGATCTCGTGGTAGATCTACTCTTGTATTACCATATCATCAATATTAATCAAGCAGGACGTAGGGTTTTACCTCCATCGAGAGGGCCCGAACCTGGGTAAAACTTCGTGTTCCTTGCCTCCTGTTACCATCCGGTCTAGACGCACAGTTCGGGACCCCCTACCCGAGATCTGCCGGTTTTGACACCGACACTTCCCGAAGGCCAAGGAGAAGGACCCCGAGCCCACATGAAGAAAGAAGGAACCCAACAGGAGCTGGACATGAAGTCCCAGGTGACCCCGTGCGCACGGGCCCCCGAGACCCCGTGTCCACGGGCTACACAGGGAGCTGGCACTGGAGCACCCCGTGCGCACGGGCTTGTACCGTGCCCACGGACCCCTGTGCGCACGGGCCCAACTTACCCCGTGCGCACGGACCCATCAGAATGGACGGCTGCTGGGCCTCCTCTTCGTCCCCTCCATTCACCTACCTACATATTCCGTACCTAGACCATTTGTTAGAGATAGCAAAGTATATGAGATGATTATGTGAGCTTTGCTCCTTGTACCCACTCCTCTAGAAGATCAAGACCTCCTCGGAGAAGATCCCTAGTGGATATCAAGCCCCCATCTTGGAAAGGATCCCCATCATAGGATCATCAAGACCTCTCTCCTCATAAGATTGGGATGAACTAGTACCTTGTATTTTTCCTTTATTGTTCTTGAATCTTTGTGAACCCTTGTATGTTCTTGGATCTAGCATTTGTGTGATTGGATCTAGTCAATTGAGTGTTTTCTCTCTCTTCTATTCTTCTTGTTCTTGGGGATTTCCCCTCTAATTCGTGAAAGATCTCTACTTAGGGTTCCACCCTACAACGCAAATCATGGGTATATGGAGATCTCCACTTATGTCGGACGCCACACAAAAAAGTCAGCCGCGTGAAATAGTTTAACGGCCAGTTCATTCTGTGATTTGATTTCGTTCCGAGGTCAAAATTATCAAATTTGCCTGTTTTCGTTTCATTTCTACCAAATGAAACCAAAACCTGCCGGCGGCAAACGAGCTGTTTCCGGAAACGGCTTCGGACTGCAACCAACGCTGCAATCGCACGCGTTTCTTTTACTGGAATCCGAGTTCGACTATAATGTCCTCTCCCTCTCTCATATAAATCACCACGCAGATAAAAGCAAGAGCTCTCTGCATCTTCGTTCAAGTCGATTGATTTAGTTCTGCCCTATCAGCAGCCCACAAACTAGACTATGGCCTCGCCGATCTTCCTGGTTGGCCCGACGCCGGCGGACCACGAGAGCACGGCGCAGCTCGAGAAGCACCTGCGTGAAGCTGGCCTGTACGAGAGCGCCGAGGAGACGGCTGCCCGCGAGGATGTGTTGCGCGACCTCCAGGGCATCGTCGACCGCTGGGTGAAGCGGCTCACGACTCAGCGAGAGTACCCCGACGGCATGGCCGAGCATGCGACCGCCCTGCTGCTCCCCTTCGGCTCGTACCGCCTCGGCGTCCATGGCCGCGGCGCTGACATCGATGCCCTCGTCGTCGGGCCCGCCTACGTTGACCGCCACCACGACTTCTTCGACGTGCTGGGCGGCGTGCTGGCCGAGACCGAGGCGGTGACGGAGCTACAGTTGGTTCCCGGCGCGTACGTGCCGGTCATCAAGATGAGGTTCCGCGGCGTGCAGGTGGACCTCCTCTACGCCAGCGTCTGCCTCCCGGCGGTGCCCATGGACCTGGACCTGCGCGGCCGCTCCGTGCTCTGCGGCCTGGACATGGCCACTGTCCGCAGCCTCAACGGCGTCCGCGTCGCCGACGAGATCCTGCGGCTGGTCCCGGACGCCGGCGCCTTCCGCACGACGCTGCGCTGCGTGAAGCACTGGGCCAAGGCGAGGGGCATCTACTCCAACGCCATGGGCTTCGTCGGCGGCGTGGGGTGGGCCATCCTCGTGGCGCGCGTGTGCCAGCTCTACCCCAACGCCGCGCCCAGCATGCTCGTGCCGCGCTTCTTCCGGGTCTTCTCGCAGTGGAAGTGGCCCAACCCGGTGATGCTGCGGGAGATCGAGCACGACGACGACGGCGGCGAGATGCCGCTTGGGCTCCCCGTGTGGGACCCGCGGAGGAACCCCCGGGACGGGAGCCACCTCATGCCCGTCATCACGCCGGCATACCCGTGCATGAACTCGTGCTACAACGTCTCCCGCGCCACCCTGCGAACCATGACAGCGGAGTTCGAGGCGGCGCACAAGGTTTGCCAGGAGATGGCCGTGGCCGGCGGGTGGGACGCGCTGTTCAGGCCGTTCAACTTCTTCAAGGCGTACAAGAGCTACCTGCAGGTGGACGTGAAGGTGGCCGGCGGGGAGGAGGATCTCCGGGAGTGGAAGGGGTGGGTGGAGTCGCGGCTGAGGCAGCTGGTGGTCAGGGTCGAGATGGCCACGGCCGGCATGCTGCTCTGCCATCCGCACCCGCACGCCTACGCCGCCAAGCCCCATGATGATGATCGGCGGCGCCTGTCCTCCTTCTTCGTGGGACTGTCCAAGCCGGCACCGTCGCCACAGCAACAGCAGCAGCCGCCGCAGTTCGACCTTCGCTTGACGACGCAGGAGTTCAAGGACGAGGTGTACACGTACGCGTTCTGGAGGCCTGGCATGGAACTGGACGTCTCGCACGCCCGAAGGAAGGACCTGCCGCCCTATGTGCTGGAGCAGATTCTCTCCACTGATCGTCTCAAGAGGAAGCGCTCCGACGATGATTCCGGCAACTCCGAGTTGAGCCCGGTCAAGAGGGCGGCGCCGGCAGGCAGAATCGGGTCTTCACCAGAGAGCGAGACTTGAACGAGAAATGACAAGGCGACGCCCACTTGAACAAGGGAAAACAAGCTACAAACTCTTGTTGATGAATACATACAACTTGTTAGGAGTTGAAGACCCTATCTATTCTGTGTAACAGCCAGATGCTGCATGATGTAACTGAGATCCGAACAATTGTTTTTCAACGTGTAATGCAATTCTCTTAAAATATGAAGAGCAACCGATACCTGTAACCAGGATATGAAGAGTAATAAGCTGTTAAAAAGTCATGTGATGTAAGCCCATGTTGAAATGCTTTTTCTCCTCTCTCACCATTTTTGAAGGAGCTGTGTTAATTTTGGTGGTTCAGAACCGATATTTGAACAAATTTAATGCGAATGCTTCCATTCCTCACCACTTACCATGCTCCTGTCCTTTTCAGACAGAGCTAACGAATTAAATCAGAGAAGAAATGTATGAATCTACATATACATATGACACTGACTTTCACCAATTCACGAACTCTACTTCTCAAAAGCTTATACTACCTATACATCTATTTGAGCGACAAGTAATTTCAAACGGACGAAGTAATTGTCAAGACTTTCATAATATCACTCCCAAGTAATCTTAGCTCTAAAAGGCATTAAGAGAGTGGCATCCTCCTCAAAACCTTACTAGCAACAATGATTGTCTTTAGATGGGAGGGAAACAAGTATGACAGGATACCTTAACCCAATCCTCTATAACACTAAGCTCCCTAATTTTAAAAAGTTCACATTCAATTGAGGTCTCCCATTAGAATTGGATAACCCGATTTTGACTGGGTCAACAATTTCTCAAAGCTATCTCATTCAATTCTTTAATACTATACACTATGCTTCCTAATCTTTAAGGCCTCACAATTAATTGAGGTCTTCAATTTAAATTTGGATCATCCAATTTGACTTGGTCACCAAATTTTAGGAGCTCTCCTATTCAATTCAATTCACTATGTTCCTTAATTTTTGAACTCTTTCGTTCAATTGACCTACTCAATTTCAATTTAGTTTATGATTTTGATCAGGCCAACGATTTTTCAAATCAATTTGCACCAACCGACTTATAAAAACGTATCAAGCCCACGCACCCTCTCACCACTTACAAAAAGGAAGCGTCACAATGTGATATTGTAGCACCAATGTAGTACATGCAGCCACCGACGTAATAATTTCCCCACACAAGTATAGGCTGGTTAACGGATAACACATAATCACACGACGAAAGGCCTTCCAAATCAATGCATTATAAATAAAAATAAAACACACTCCACCATCTCCCTCACCCACCAAACTAAATATTCCATCAGTTCCAAAATATAAGGGGTATTAGTTTTGACCAAGTTTGGGGCAGAAAATTTTGACATCCACAATATTACACAGAAAATTATGGAAATTCATTTCATGATGACTTTAATCATATCAATTTGATATTATGAATTTTGATACATTTCTATAAAAAATTGATCAAACTTAAAGGGTTTGTTTCAAAAAATTAATACACCTTATATTTTGAAACAAAGTGAGTAATTTTTTTTTAAGAAACAAGAACATGAACGGCGCAGCACAGCGCGCTCAACCCTTCTAGTATAAATTAAACAACAAATATGGCCATAAATCACAAGTACCCAATGATGACTCCTTCATACTTGTCGTTAATCAGAGATGCCATGACACTTTAACCCAACAAATACAAATCACAGCTGATCTCGTGGTAGCATTTCAATGTTTTTATGTATTTAAGGGAAGTTTTTTACATATCAATGTAGCTATGACTAACACAAACTTTGGACCAGCCTGTGTTCTTCGGCCATGACACAGCCATTAACTAATCGCCTCGCAGATAAAAGCCATAAATTCATACATGAAACCAAGTTATTTGAATTTAGTTAAAGCCAAGTTACCTCAATATAGTCTCACAAATGTATGTTGCTCGAACTCAGGAACAATGTTAATAAATCATGTGTTCGTAGTTTCACACAAAGTTCAGAAAAAGGAAAAACAAACAAAGGATCTACCAATATTTCATTACCAAAATAATTCGATGGTGAAGTCTTTGCTAGCAGTTCACAGCAGAAACTAAGCTACACACCCCCTCCCTGTGCATCTCATCTAACAGAGAAACACACAACCCACAAGGCATCCTGCATTGTGTGCAAGCCAATCATAAATGCATTAATCTAACTTTACAAATTCACCACCACTCTTCTACATGCCAGCATTAGGATTTTCCACACCTGAAGCTTCTAAAAACTGAAAAGAACGGTAAAGTTGGAGCCTTGTGGAGCGTGCGCCTTCTCGAGAATACTTGATATGCAAAAAGTCCATCAATATTTCTGGGCTGGAGAAGCCTAGTAACATGCGGCCCAACTCCTCAGCCTTCCTTTTAGGAATTGAGTAATGGAAAGCTATTGTCATCTTTTTTAGCACTGCTGCCCAATTGAATAACAATTTCACAAGAGCAACTTCATGTTCAGTTCCTCCAAACCCATTGATTTCTATTTCTTGGAGGCAATTTGTCAAGGACCTCGGTGCCCAAGACAGCAGGACCCGCGCCAGGATCAGGACTCCTTGTCCCGATCATGCCTCGCCAGCTGTGGCCGTCGGCTGCTGCCCCTGGGCGCGCGACCCGCGCCTGTACGCAGCGCCCCACATGACACAATTTAATATGAGTTCCTCGCTTTTCCAGTTTAGGGGTTGATCACAAATGCAACCTGATGGGCATGTAACTTGTGCCTGAAATGAGGGGCATGTTAGCTTAGTAAGATTAACTGACATGATTTGATAATAAACATAGAAAGAGATGAAACCAGAAAGTACCAGGCTGAATTCTCTGAGATATGACATGTCAACAAAAAGAACTTAAAATGATACCTGGAAATTAGTTTGAAGCTGATCTACTACAGAAAATAGGATTGTTCTATACAAAGAGAGAGTGGTTTGTATGGACATTATCAAAATCTACATAAATCCTCAGGTATTGCGCTAGTGATAACCCAAATTTCAGATGATCTTAAATTGACCTTAAGGCTTCCTTTTTATGGAACCTTTTTTAAAAAGCACATGCCCCAAGCAATCATTATCTCCTAAATCATAACCACGCTAGGAAGGTTGATCCTGTCATGAAATTACTCAGTCAACTTCCCATCAAATGTACTATATTTCAACAGGAACATACTTTGGAGCAGGGTATCAGTATCAAACCAACACTTCAGAACAGGGCAACTAGCAGCTCCAACACATAGTTGTACCAAGAAATGCTATGTGGTTTCTCTGGCAATTCAAGTACTACTTTCGTTGTCTGGGTTTATAAGTCCCCCCTTGAATTTTGATCCTAACTTTGACCTGAAGTTTTACTGATAAGTTATAAATTATATGCAACAAAAAGTATATCATTACAAAACTTTTTTCGAGTATGAACCCAATGATATATATTTTTTGTGGTATATAGCAACAAAAAATATATCATTACAAAACTTCTTTCGAGTATGAATCCAATGATATATATTTTTTGTGGTACATGTAAGTCGTATTTCTGGTCAAATTTAGGCTCAAAATCCGAGGGAAACTAAAAAACCCGGAAGGATGAAGTAGATAAATAGATTGCTAATAATGTTACCTTCAGATTGCTAGGTTTTCCGAGAAAGACAAGAGCCAACTTTCTTACACCAGTACACATCCTGAGAATATGGAATAAGCTTGCTCCAAATGAATGTCCTTTTGTCATTACATCCAGGGTCAAGAGTGTAATGTTAGGGAGCCTTGTCATGTCCTCCATCAGGTATTGATGGTGACCTTTGTTCTGTAGGTTTGTAGGAAGTCACAATAGAAAATAACTGTTAGAAAAGGACACGCATATCATTTTCTACGAAGTGAATAACACACAGGTAATGGTCTCCTCTCCACTCTTGGGAGTTCATGTCCCATTGAATAACTAAATGTACAAGTGCAGTGGTGCTAGTATAATTATAATGCTAAATACTTAAAAGGCAGAAAAACTGCATCATCCAAGAGATGCTCCCAGCCTCAGATATGTTGCATCGAATTGAGGAAAGCAAAACAAGTGAAAATTCGGAATGGCTATTCTCAGATATCCCAAATGAGATACCCCTCCATTCAGACGCCATGCCTGCATCGCTATATATTGACTTGCTAGCACATAACCCACACAAAAATGAACTCACCAGCAGATAGATGAGCGAGAGCTTTAAATGGTGCATGACCTCAAATTGCTGCAAGAGTCTCAAGCAATAGCGATTGGGTGTGTAGTCATCCAAATAATGTCCAAACACAAAAAAGTGACCAGTATCCAGACGTTGGAGATGTGCCATCTCGCCAAGCTGGACAGAGCTTGGATCATAAGCATCCGTCCAGTGGAGTGATTCCAGTTGAGGGGCTGAGATGTTTGCAACCGGTTGACTCACCACAGTGACATAATTCTGAAAGCAAGAACTCACATGTAACTCTTTAAGTACCTTTGCTTCTACAATGAGCTGCTGCAAGCCATACAAGTTATTCAGCTCCATTTGCAGGAGAGACTCGGAGTGGATGGTGAAGTTACCCAGACCCCAGGCATCACGTATCTTGAGTTCTCGTAAGGATGGGCACCGCGGTGAGGAGAGAGCTTCACCAAGCCCGCACGGGCCATGCAGATGGACACGAAACAGCCAGAGAGAGACGAGGCGGGTGAATACGCTGGAATGCGGCACGGCAAGGCCAGGAAATCCTAGGTCGAACACGATAGAGGTGGTGCTCTCGAAGCGTGGCAGCTCAAAGACGCATCTTTCCCTGGCCTGGTTCTGCGGTACAGCGTTGTAAAGCAGTATACAGCCGGAGAGGCGGCGCGCGGCTATGGGGAGCCAGGCCGCCACGGAGTCGGCAGAGATGTCGTCGACGAAGGCGCCTAGGCCCTGGAGCACCGGCGCTTGATGGGCGGCGAGAGCGGGCAGTATGCGGTGGTGGTCGGCGTCGCCGGTGAAGTCGAGATCCGGGAGGAGGGCCCAGAGGTGGCGCCAGCGGCGGGACAGGACGCTGGTCCGAGCGGCGTAGGCCGTGCGGCAGAGCTTGAGGAGGATGCCGATAAGAACGACGTCGGGTAGCGCACTGAGGCGGTCCTCGCTTGCGCCGTCGGCGGCCGGGAGCTTCGCTCGCTTGGAGCCGATCTCCCTATCGCGGTGCCCCATGGAGGAGGGTTCGAGCAAGCGATTTGGAGTACTGAAAGGGGGCGGGGTCGGAGCTGCGGACGCCGGTGGCGGGGGCTGGGAAAGTGTGGGAATGGATCGGATCGAATGCGCCGTCGCCATGAGGGGGAAGGGTTTGGGGTCGGGATCCCCTAGAGAGTGAAAACAAGTCTCTTTCTCAGTCAAACCCCCATCAGAACCCGGGATTGCTTTTCAATTGGCGGGTGCTATGCGCCGTCGCGCCGGCCCAAATTTGGGCCGGCCAGCTCGCAACCATCCGATCAGGTGGATCATAACCGTCGCATGCCTTCGTCTTCCTCACACACTTGTACGAAAGAATTTCCCTTACATCTGGCTCTCCTTCATCTTGCCTGCCGCACCCTCTCCGATGCCCGTCCCTCACCGGCCGTCCTCATCACCGGTCCCGCCCCCGTCGACTGTCCTCGTCGCCGTTCGCCACCCTCGCTGGCTGCCCTCGGCACTAGCTCCACCATGCAACAACTGCATGTGCGGTTGCAGCTCTTGGCATGACGGTTGTAGCTTCGATGGAGACGGCCGTAGCTCGCCGATGCGCTCACCGTCGTTCATGTCGGTGGTGTGCGGTCACCACGCTCGCCATCCTCTGTTTGTAGCAAAAAAGAAGTCGATTGTAGCAAACAATGGAGTCGGTTGCAGCTTTTCGTCGTCGTCCATGGCTTCTGTCGTCTATGGTCGGAATTTTTTTCGCCGCCGGATGAAGCAGTTCTCGTAGCCGGTTGCAGCTTTCGGGTTTGCGTAGTGCCTCACCTCCCAAATCAATCTTCTGGTTGAATCTTTTTTCCAGTTGAACGGTTGTCCGGTCGAAGCTTTTTTAAGCTATGGTTGAAGTTTTCATATGAATGATTGTAGCTTTTCAATTGCAGAATGTCTTGGTACGAGCTTTATATACCTACGGTTGAAGCTTTCGAATCAAACGATAGAAGCTTTCATATGAACGGTTCTAGTGCGCCATTGACGTGCACCAGCATTTCACGCGGCCATTTGCAGCTCCCCCACCTCGTTGTCTTCTCCGCTCCCGCCATGGCTCGCCATAGCAGCAAAACGGGCTCGTCATGCTGGTGCGCGGTGCGCGGCCTCGGAGATGGAGGAAAAGGATTGGTTGCAACAACACTTGGCGTCCACGTCGTGTGTAGGGGAGAAGATGATGAAAAAACGATTAGAAAGAGGAGTGCTCCCGTGGCCTGCGCGATGCACGATCGAGAGCGATCGCAATGCGCGCGTGACGGTGTCCTGGGTTAGGGGGTACTTACCATGTCATCTATCGACCAGGTCGGTCGGGCCGAGGACCCCCATGGCGGTTCACTAATAGACTTCTTCGGGCAAGCCATGACATATACGAGGAAGATTCCACAAGACTTGGTGATCAAGACAAGGATTCCTCTCCGCCGACATAGCCGACTAGGACTCTTGTTATCCTAGGCCTCCGATACATTATATAAGCCGAGGCCAAGCTAGTCGATAGATATATGATAGATCATTAGAATCATACACAACATACGATCTCGAGGTAGATCAACTTTGTACTCGATACATCATTATCAATATAAACAAGAGCAGGACGTAGGGTTTTACCTCTTTGAGAGGGCCCGAACCAGGGTAAACACAATTTCTTGTTACCCATCGATCCAAGATCCACGGCTCGGGACCCCCTACCTTGAGGTCTATCGGTTTTGACACCGACAATGGTGCTTTCATTGAGATTTCCGTCGTAAGGTCAACAAAAGGATCAATGGCTCGCCTGTAAATCAATTGCGACGTCGATATCTCCATCGCAGGCTCGACTGGTCACCTCGGCTGGACCAAGGACTGTGCTCTGCGTCAGATTGTCATGATCGAACGAGGGCCTTCATCAACATCAACTTCGATCTCTATCAAGATCATGGAGGAATCGTCCATGGAGCTCGGGAACTCAGTGTCAACATTATCACCGGGCGATCATGCTATTTTTATGTACAGTGGATTTGTATTCACCGTCGCCGCCTCCTCGAGCTTCTCTTTGACAATTGCTTTGGTGGAATTCTGCAGAATTGAGTCTAGAACAACCCTGTAAAATTTCATCGCGTTCCGATGGAGGAATCTCCAGGAAACTCCAATCTATCGGAGCCCTGTCAAATCTGGACGAGTTTAGGGCGACGAGTCCAGCGTCCAGCTCGGACATCTTTTGGAAGATCCAACTGTTCATCCACTGCAAAATTCCTATATCTACCACCCCTCAAAATTTCAGCTCGATCTGACCGTTCAAACTCCGGAAAACTTCCGATGAGTGGATCAATTTCCGGATTTGTTTTCTACGCGAATACGAATCCGACCCGAGTTCATCTTTCTTTGTGAACGGGATTCCGGACATCCTTTTTTAAGGAAATTTTATCTAGGGTATTGTGTTTTGCTCTCAAACACGTGCCTAGTAATTTTAAAGCCTTTCTCGAGGTAATCTTCACCATCGCGTCGGCGTCATACCAGACCAACAACGTTGCTCCACGACTGCCGACCTGCGCTAGACAGGTCGTCGCTTCATCGAGCCGAGGTCAACCTCATCGGATCATCACCTCAGTGAGCCGACCAAGAGTTCGGCATTGCGAAGGCTAAATCATCACCAACATCGGCGCCCCATGGATTCCGCGGGTCGGGCGTGCCGACATCGCCATGCAGTCACTTCATCAAGCCGGCATTGACCGCGTCACGAGTTATGCCCTGCGTTGGCATGGCCTCGTTGTTGCTTCTTCAAGCCGCTGTCTAACACGACGACCTACTTCAACACCTCAGTTGGTATAGCGGCTGCGAGGCCACCTTACCGACCTGCTCCGTCACCTCGGCTGGACTAGGGGCTTCGTCATCTCTTCATCAACCTACTCTAGGGACTTCGGCGCCACCAGCCGACCAGCTTCATCACGTTAGCTGGACCGGGGGCTTCGCCTCGCCGCATCGACCGTGCTGCGTCGTTACTTCGTCAAGCCGAGCTCCTCGGTCGGTCACCTTGGGCTTGGGGCTGGGACCTCGGCCAGGCCGAGGACTACGTCTTCGTCCCGCCACAAACCCAAACCTCGTCATCGACACCGAGCACATTAACCAGCTAAGTCCTTTCATGCTCAAATTTCCTCCAATCTTTTAAAAAAATCGGTTCGACCAAGTATTATATTTGTATTAAACAAAAAGTTATTTGTTAAAAAATTAGTTTGTCAAAAACATTGTTTGTAAAACACTTATTTTACCCAAGTTAACTATGGGCTCTTAAAATTATATGAGTCGTTTTATAATAAATGTTCTTCTTAGTCATTGCAAAGTCTTTTTGTACTACTCCTTTCTCGACTCGAGTGTGTAGTCAATAGCTAGATAGCATGGTTTCTCTCTAAAGCCACTCGATTTTAGTTCGCTAAACTGGTCTGAGAAGCACTCCACCTTCAGGATAGGAAGTTGAAGTCGAAGGCTAACCCTCTTGAAGTCTTGAGATCATATGTGTCATGTTAAAGCACGACAGAAGAACAAACTAATTTTAAGACCAATTTTCGGATTGGCACCAAAAAACTTGATTTAGTTCGGACGTAAAGTTTTACTAAAGTTTTTTGGTTTTCCGATCTTATGACACCTTTAACCTATTTTATGTTTTCCTTTCAGGAGGCAGGATCAAGGTGTTCCGCGTGATGGTATTGCTCGGGAAATCTTTTCCGAACCGAAGTTCGGCATCCTTCCAGCCAAGCTGAACCTCGGTGTTGTCCAAACGCACACAACAGTTGAACAAGTTCCCGAGGAGATACGATCCTAGGGTCGGCCATGTGCCCAACCCAAGTCTCACGGGCTATTGATATATTCAACGTAGTAAAACTCAAAGTGCAAAATAGTTTCCAAGGAGATTACGATCCTCAGGTTGGTCGGCCGCACCCAACCTGAGTCTCAGGGACTATGCACACCGTGTTTTTGTTCCTAAAGTATGCTGCCAAGCAAGGAATAGATCCTCAGTCTGATTTCGCAAATTGGCCTGAGTCTCAGGGGCTACTGGGATCAGTGGTTTTATTTTAAGGTGCATCTCGGGTTTTAGGCCGACACACACCTTGAGGGTTACTGGCTATATATCATACAGCAAATAAATTGCACCAATCGGAACTAAACTCCACAAAAAAACAGCCCAAGACCGAGGTGGTGCACCACCTCGGAAGCAGTCCGGCATAAAGCTCGGATGCACGTAGCTAGTTCCATAGAGGGCATTTCCGGCATTAAGCTCGGCTGAACTGCTTCAAAGTTTTTCAAAAATGAGGTAATTTATGACACCTCTGATGCAGATCGACGTTGGAGCTCGGCTGCAAATAGACATCTCGGATGCAGATCGACGTTGGAGCTCGGCTGGAAAAAGACACCTCAGATGCAGTCCGACGTTGGAGCTCGGACGAAAGAGGACACCACCGCACGGGAAACACTTCAAACCCAAGGTGTGGCGTAAAAAATAATAAGGCATTGATAAAGGCCGGAGACTTAAAGGGCTACTCGGATGCCCGACGTGTGAACACTTCAGATTTAGCTCGGCAATCCTCAAGATCGAAGATGGGAAGATTTGTTGAACCAATTTTCAAGTCCGATGACTGAAGATGAAGAACAGTTCTGAAGAATCGAGGAGCATCCCCAACTTGAAGAGCGGTTCAGGGGGCTACTGACGGTGTCCTGGACTAGGGGGTACTTACCACGTCGTCTACTGACCAGGTGGGTCGGGCCGAGGACCCCCATGGCGGTTCACTAATGGGCTTCTTCGAGCAGCCCATGACATATACGAGGAAAATTCCACAAGACTTGGTGATCAAGACAAGGATTCCTCTCCATCGACATAGCCGACTAGGACTCTTGTTATCCTAGGCCTCCGGGACATTATATAAGCCGAGGCCAGGCTAGTCGATAGATATATGCTAGATCATTAGAATCATACACAACATACGATCTCGAGGTAGATCAACTATGTACTCGACACATCATCGTCAATATAAACAAGAGCATGACGTAGGGTTTTACCTCATCGAGAGGGCCCGAACCTGGGTAAACACTGTCTCCTTTGTCTCTTGTTGCCCATCGATCCAATATCCACAGCTCGAGACCCCCTACCCCGAGGTCTGCCGGTTTTGACACCGACAGCGCGCGCGTCCAGCATAACAGTTTGGACGGTGCACCGGATGCAAATGTTTCCCTTTTCCATTTTCGACCACGAGTGCCAGGTTTTTAACACAATATTGTAAAAGGCCATTATATATCTCTCAGTCAGAGAACCATCAGAACCATGGGAGATCAGGCCACCCGCGAGCCATAAAAAACTCGGCTTCGTCGACTTCCAAACTCGCTCTTCCTCTCGTTCATCGGCTGATCTACACCATGGAGGTGAGTCATTTATCCTTTGCCCCTTTTTAGGGAATCATCTTTCGAAAAATGTTAAAAGTACCTTGTGAGTCCACACAAATTGTTCCCCGCAACAACAACAAAATAGTCCATGGAAGATGTAATGCTGCTTAATAATAAATAAAGCTAGCCATGATGGTCTTTCCTCAAAAAAATAGTCCATGGAAATTGTGTCTTCCAAATATCATGTTTAGTTACTGAAACACCATCCACCTGTTGTCCATAAAGGTTTTTTTTTGAGAGAAAATGACACCATATCCATTGGACATGTTGTTGCCCAGATCATGGATACCCACAAGGTTGAGATAGTCCAATTAGAAATTTTAACAGATGCGCATTACTCCCGCCATGACGATGATGATCTGGTCCACTATGGGAGAAAGTTTATGTTGTTATTTGAAACTTGCCTGACAGCATTTGGCGGTCTCAGGCGCCTCAAGCTGTAGGATTTGAGATTTAGTAAACTAGCCATAATATCCTCCTCAATTGCAAGCAACTAAAACATCTACACGTGTTCAATTGTGATTCAGGGGTTTGGACCTCATTGCAAGTTGAACCACTGCAGTTGAGTGAGCTTCAAATCGTTAATTGTTCATTTAGAAGAGTCAGGCTCATCTCACTCCCAAAACTCACACAGATAGCCTTTCATGGTTGGATTGCTTTCCAAGATCCACTGTGAGTTGGTTATATCCCATTGCTCAAGTCTGTAGATCTCAAAAATGTTTGTCTTAGTAGCCACAAAATGGTCCAAGTTAAGTGAGTTTCTTGGTGGCACCTCTGTTCATAACCTGAGGTTAGGATTTGAGAGTGAAAAGGTAAATCAACATAAATGTTTTGCTAGTTATGGGTTCACTTCTTTTCTACCTATCTCATCACATGATTATTTGATGCATATTTGGGTGCAATGAGAACATCTGACGAGAAGGTTGGCATCTGTGTTCTACCAACTAACATTTGTGCATGTGGCTGAAATTCTAGAAGGGTATGACCTCTCCTAGTCATTGATCATTATTGAACCTGCGCCCAACTTGAAGGAGCTATATTTGATGGTATGTTCTTAGCTTTATGCGTCGAATACAAATAGCTGCAAAATTAATAAATTGTTTCCATTTACAGGTGTCGGCCTATGGTATGCAGGTGTGGGATCATTTGTGTACAATGGAAATAGATAGTGAGAAGAGGAGGGCACTCTGTATAGTATAAGGAAGGGTGTAAGGTGGGAATCATGTGCATCTCATTTCCAACATCGTAGTCTAGAAACACTAGTAATCTTTGGTTTTGATTCTAAAGAATACATGTTGAGGTACGTTAGGTGTGTCATGGAAGCGGTGGTGAATCTTGAGAATGTTTAGCTATACAATAGGTTGGTGTGTAAGATGTGTCGTGACAACGCTCCACTGTCTAGATTTCCCTTTACTGAGACTAATAAGCTTTTGGTGGAGAAGATAATTACCAGTGGAATTGACTCAACTGCCACAGTTCACTTCCTGGCCGGCGAGACAATATGGGCTTCTCATGTTGCAAAGAAGAACTTCCCATAATGTCTTCGGTTCAAATTTGTGTTGTAACTTGTAATGCCCTTTGTGCCAAAGTTGATAACATAATCCTGGTAGCATCTTTTATCAGTAAGTTGATGCCCTGCAAGTGCACATGGTTTATTGTAGCTTTTTCGAAGTAAGAGTATCAATCCTAGGGAGCGCAATAATCAACCTTTTGTCTCTTGTAGGGTTTAAATAACAGTGCCTGCAAGTTAATGAAATCCAAAATCAATAGTAATATGGACACAAGCGGTGTAGCGAACGGTGAAGTAAACTGTGGAAATAAAACAAAGCAACACGGGACATGGGTGAAAGTTGTTGAAATCGATAGGACTAAGGCCTTCCCAATGAGTCAGGATTCCCCACTAGTGTGCATCTATTAACCGATGCCTAAGCATAATTCTACTTAGGATTCCTAAGTCACTTTGTATGTTTTCATTTGTGGGTGGAGCCTGTCGACGTTCTGGGAATGGGGGTCCCCAGACTTGCCTGCCTGCGGCCTGCAGCGTGGCTCAAAGGGGGGCCCAGCGCGGCCCATCTTCACCAACACAAACCCAAGACCCTCGCGAGGGGCCAAGCCTCGCGGGGCGGACGACGTGGAGCTTCCTCAGGCGCGGCCTCGTCAGGCTGGCTCACGAGGAGGCGGAGAGATCAAGGCGGGGTACCTCATGAGGTGCCCGTGATGCAAGCCATGACGACCGGGGGCGCCAGGCGGGTGCCAGCCCGCGCAGTGTCCTCCCTTCCTCTTTGGTGCAAAGGGGGCAAGCGCAGCCGCGGAGTACCGAGGCATCTGGCAAAGGTTGCCATTTCGGTGCAACGAGACCAAGACCAGGAGGACTGCGAGACGGAGGTCACCGTGGAGCCCAAGACGGCGTCATCACCAGAGCTTTGCGCAGGCGAAGACTACTTTTGTCAGGATAGCTGATACTAGCTATCCCCCTTCAAATTAGCCCGCCATTGTTGGCTCCCTTCTCGCTTGATATTTGGGAAGAGGACCAGGGCCTCTATAAATAGGACCAGCCACCCACAGAGCTAAGGGAGCAAGGCCGGGGGTTGGAAGGATAGAGAAGATCAGAAAGAGAGAGAGAGAAAGGTGACTGAGCTCCTCCCAGCAGTTCATCGCCCCAGCCAAGAACAGACCCTCGCGAGGCTGTTCTTCCTTGTATTGTTCATCATCATCAGCCTAAGAGGCAATCCACCACACCACACACTGGAGTAGGGTATTACACCACAACGGTGGCCCGAACCAGTATAAACCTTGCGTCTCTTGTGTTGTTCTTTCCATAGTTTAGATCCTAGCAAGGCGGAGAAGAGCAGGCAGGCAGGAAGCGAAATCTCCGCGCGCACCCCAGTGTTCGAACCTTAAGGGTCAGCCGGAACCCGAAATCCGACATTTGGCGTGCCAGGTAGGGGTGCACCGGGATTCGTCTTCCACCACCCCGTTCTCCTCCGACCGTCACGCCCATGTCTGACGCTCGTCGGGCCCGCACTAAGCGCCTGGCCGCGCTCGCTTCCCGCGTCGCCCAGACGGCCCATGTCGGTGAGCGTCCTCGCCGTTCCCCGTCACCTGCCGTCAACGCCGCCACCGGCCCGGCGGGGGACGGGCAGCGAGCATCGTCCCAGCATCCGTCCGTGCGGCAAGACGGCCGCACCGCAACTCCCTCGCTCACCCCAGCTGGTTCTTCGTCCCGCGCGCTTCGCGCGCCCATGGAGCCCCGCAACCTCTCCCCCGCCCATCGCGCTGCACCAACACCCCCGGTCGTCGCGGCCCTCTTGGGCGGCTCGCAGGCGCCGCCTACAAGTCACCACGTCAAGCCGTTCATCCGCCGGGTCAGCGCCGCTTCCACGCGGCAGGGGGCTCCCCTGGACCGGGCGGCGCCCGAGACCGGCCTGACCTTCAGCTCGGAGGACCACCCCTCCAACTCGGCCTGCTCGGGTGCGCTCCCCATGCTATGCACCCCCACCATCTGCCAGGTGGCCGTCACCAGAACCCTCATTGATGGTGGCGCGGCCTCAGCATGCTCTCGGTCGAGGCCTTCAACCTCCTCTGCATACCCCTGGAACGGCTGCAACCCAGCCGGCCCTTCTCAGGCGTTGGGGGCAAGTCGTCCAGCTCCTTGGGACAGATCCGGCTCCCAGTAACCTTCGGCACCTACGACAACTTCCGCACGGAGCTGGTCGACTTCGACATCACCCCCATCGGCCTCCCCTACAACGCCATCCTCGGCTACCCAGCGCTGGCCCAGTTCATGGCCGTGACGCACCCGGCGTACAACCTCATGAAGATGCCTAGGAGTAGCGGTGTCCTCACTGTGCACGGGGACACCGGGGACGCGCTGCGGGTGCTCAAGCTCGCCTTCAAGACGGCGGCGTCGGCACAGCCCGCCAACTTGGAGACCCCCGGGCCCAAGGGGGCTGCACCCGCCAAGAAGAAACAGTTGTTCACCCAAGACAAGGCAGAAACCAAGAAGATACCCGTTGATGAGGACGGATCCACCAACGCCACTTTCACCATAGGCGCCCACCTCAAACCCGAGCAGGAGAAGGCCCTGGTCGGATTCCTGCGCGCAAACAAGAAGGTATTCGCTTGGGAGCCTGACCAGTTGGCAGGGATCCCTAGGAGTGTAATCGAGCATCACCTCAATGTGTGCCCCAACGTGCGCCCTGTGAAGCAGAAGGCCAGGCGGAAGTCCACAGAAAAGCAGGCCTTCATCATCCAAGAGACCCGCAAATTAGAAGCCGCTGGGGTCATTCGCGAGGTCCGATACCCGGATTGGTTGGCCAACCCTGTCGTTGTGCCAAAGAAGGGAGGGAAGGAGCGCATGTGTGTCGACTTCACCAACCTCAACAAAGCATGCCCGCAAGATCCGTTCCCGCTCCCCCGCATCGACCAAATCATCGATTCCACTGCGGAATGCGACCTGTTATGCTTCTTGGATGCCTTCTCTGGGTATCAGCAGATCAAGATGGCGGTAGAAGATGCCGAGAAGACGGCCTTCCTAACCCCGTGTGGGGTGTACTGCTACACATGCATGCCATTCGGGCTGCGTAACGCAGGGGCGACCTTCCAGCGGCTAATGCACATCACCTTGGGCCCGCAGCTCGGGAAGAATGTTGAAGCTTATGTCGATGACATTGTGGTAAAGTCTCGGGAGGCCAGGACCTTGATACAAGACTTGGAGGAAACCTTCGCGAGCCTCAACGCAGTGAACCTACGGCTCAACCCAGAGAAGTGTGTGTTCGGAGTCCCCTCGGGCAAGCTCTTGGGTTTCCTCGTGTCCCATCGAGGCATCGAGGCTAACCCGGAGAAGGTCAAGGTGGTGGAAGATATGAGCCCGCCAAAGACCCTCAGAGAAATGCAGAAGCTCACGGGGCGCGTGACCGCGCTAGGGCGCTTCATCTCTAAGTTGGGGGAACGAGCACTGCCCTTCTTCCAGCTAAGGAAGAAAAAGGGGCCCTTCGAGTGGACTGAAGAGGCCGACAAGGCGTTCCAGGATCTCAAGAGATACCTGACCAGCCCACCGATCATGGTGGCTCTGCGCCCTCAAGAGCCCCTGGTGCTTTACCTCGCCGCCACTCCCTACTCCGCCAGCGCAGCCTTGGTGGCAGTCAGAGAGGAGCACCGAATCAAAACCGTGGCAGCAGCCCGGGACAAGGCAGAACAGGGACAAGGAAGGCCTACAGAAACCGCCACCGCGGCTGAGGAGGATCAGCCGCCACAGAGGGGCGCACCAGAGGCGGAAGAGGCCCCTCTTCCAGATGGCCAGTCTCAGGAGGCCTCATTGCCTCAAGAGGCGCCACGGTCTCTGAAGGGAGCCACCAGCACTGACGCGCTCCACCTCGTTGAGCACCCGGTGTACTTCGTTAGCACGATGTTGCGGGATGCAAGGGCACGGTACCCCATGCCTCAGAAACTCCTCCTCGCGCTACTGGTGGCCTCGCGCAAGCTGCGGCACTATTTTCAGGGTCACCCCATCAAGGTCGTCTCGTCATACCCCCTGGAGAGAGTGCTCAGGAGCCCTAATTCAGCTGGAAGGGTCGCTGAGTGGAACATAGAACTGCAAGCATTTCAGCTCGAATTCAGCACGACCAGAGTCATCAAGGGAGCGGCGTTGGCGGATTTTGTGGCAGAATGGACGGAGGCGCCAGTCCTCAAGGCCGACGAGGATCGGTCCCTTTCCCCGGGAAGCGAGGCGCCAGAAGGCTGGGTCATGTACTTCGATGGGGCGTTCTCCAGGCATGGCACTGGGGCTGGGGCGGTGCTTATATTGCCCGCTCAGGACAAGCTCTATTACGCCGTGCAGCTCTATTTCCAGCAAGGTGAAAAGGTCTCCAACAACATAGCGGAGTATGAAGGTTTAATAGCGGGCTTGAAGGCCGCGGCTGCCCTGGGGGTGAAACGCCTCACCATCAAGGGCGATTCGCAGCTCCTTGTCAATTTCTCCAACAAGGTGTATGAGCCGAAGGATGAGCACATGGAAGCCTACCTAGTGGAGGTCCGCAAGATGGAGAAGCAGTTCTGGGGGTTGGAGTTGCAGCATGTGCCCCGTGGCACCAATCAGGAGGCCAACGACATCGCCAAACGGGCGTCCAGGCGGTTACCTCAGGAGCCTGGCGTTTTCGAGGAGCGGCTCTTCAAGCCATCGGCCCTGCCGTCATTATCGAACACGGCTCAGCCCCGGGAGGAGCTCCCCTAGCCACCTGCCTCAGGGGGCCCGGCCTGTGGCCCGGCCTCAGGAGCACGTCTACTCCTGACGATGGAACCTCAGGAGGGATGTTGGATCACGGAGCTCCAGAGTTACCTAACGCAAGGGACCCTGCCGGAGAAGGAGGAGGAAGCGGAGCGAGTGGCACGCCAGGCCACGGCATACCGTATCAAGGATGGAGAGCTCTACTGGAAACGGCCAAACGATGTATCCCTGCGCTGCATCTCCAAGGAGCAAGGGAAGGAACTGCTGGAAGATATACACGGCGAAGACTGTGGACATCATTCATCATCACGGACCCTCGTCGGCAAGGCGTTCCGTAGTGGTTTTTATTGGCCCACCGCGCTCAATGACGCCGTCGAACTAGTGAAAGCTTGTGAGGCCTGCCAGTTCCACGCCAAGCAGATCCATCAGCCAGTAGGAGGCTTGCAGACTATACCCCTTTCGTGGCCATTCGCAGTCTGGGGGCTGGACATCTTGGGCCCGTTTCCTCGGGCGCCCAGGGGCTACCGCTACCTCTACATCGCCGTGGACAAGTTCACCAAGTGGGCTGAAGTAGAGGCTGTCTGCACCATTCCCGCGGGTTCCGCGGTCAAGTTCATCAAGGGCATCATGAGCCGGTTCGGGGTGCCTAATCGCATCATCACGGACAACGGTTCGCAGTTCACCAGTAACCTTTTCAAAACATACTGTGCTAACCTTGGAACGCAGATATGCTACGCTTCGGTGGCGCACCCCCGAAGCAACGGCCAGGCCGAGCGAGCCAACGCGGAGGTCCTGAGGGGCCTCAAGACCTGGACGTTCAAGAAGAAGCTGGAGGCCTGCGGCAGAGGTTGGTACGACGAGCTTCAGTTCGTGTTGTGGTCCATCCGCACAACGCGACCAAGCCGACTGGAGAGAACCCGTTCTTCCTGGTCTACGGAGCCGAAGCGGTCCTCCCTCACGAGGTCAGACGTCGCTCCGTGCGGGTCCTGGCGTTTGACGAGGCGCAGCAGGACGCCATGCGGGGGATGGACCTCGTGCTGGGGGAGGAACGTCGCCGAGAAGCCGCGCTACGAGCGCGAGGTACCAACAAGCACTGCGGCGATATCACTGCCGCAACATCCTCCCCAGAACTCTCGAGGTAGGAGACCTCGTGCTCAGGCGGGTTCTCTCCAGGGAGGGGCTGCACAAGCTCTCTCCCATGTGGGAGGGCCTGTTCAAAGTTGTTCATGTTTCCAGGCCCAGCTCCGCGCGCTTGGAGACTCAGGAGGGGCTGCCAGTCTAGAATGCATGGAACATCTAGCACCTCCAGAGGTTCTACCCCTAATAAGGCCCAGAGCCTGTGAAGAAGGCGAATGCTTGTGAAGCTATCATGTTTTGGAAAAGGCCCAGAGCCTGTGAAGAAGGCGAATGCCTGTGAAGCTATCACGTTTTGGAAAAGGCCCAGAGCCTGTGAAGAAGGCGAATGCCTATGAAGCTATCGCGTTTTGGAAAAGGCCCAGAGCTTGTGAAGAAGGCGAATGCCTGTGAAGCTATCGCGTTTTGGAAAAGGCCCAGAGCCTGTGAAGAAGGCGAATGCCTGTGAAGCTATCGCGTTTTGGAAAAGGCCCAGAGCCTGTGAAGAAGGCGAATGCCTGTGAAGCTATCGCGTTTTGGAAAAGGCCCAGAGCCTGTGAAGAAGGCGAATGCCTGTGAAGCTATCATGTTTTGGAAAAGGCCCAGAGCCTGTGAAGAAGGCCAACGCCTGTGAAGCTCGCCGCCCGTGACACTCTCACGTAATAATGAGTTGGGGCTGTACACGCCCCGGAGTCTCAGGAGCGCCGGCCTCATGCCCTGGGGCTCCCTCCCACGCCCAGTGGCAGCACTTAGCTCCGCGCTGGTGAGAAGACGTCGAAGACTAGATTAGGTGCCGGACGCGGCTTTTCATTTGCTTTCCACAGTTGGCTTGTTCATTCTCATTCGAAGTTTTATTGAAGTTGTTGCCATCTTTGGCTTGTGGTTCTTCGACTTTTCACTCTCCTGCCTCGGTTTCTCTTGTGCAAGGCCTCGCGAGGGGGGCAGCTGAGCGCCCTCGCGAGTGTTCCTATCCTAGTCATTCAAAGAGTTCGCGACCTGGGCCCCTTACAGGAGCACCCCTCCAGTCCGTGCCCCACGGGCACCGCGACACAAACAAAGGGCCTGGGTCAGTCGCCCCCCACGGCCGGGGCCGGGAACTATCCATGCTCGGGCACGTAGCCGGAAGGTACGGTAACGAAAGCAAAACGACGATCAACAGCAATAACCCAAACACGCCCCCGCGGGGCTCCACACTATTTTCTTTGTTACGCGGGAAAAAAGAAAAGAAAGAACAAATCTGGTGCAGCTCGCCTCACACCGGACCGCAGGGAAGGCCCGAGCTGCCTCCGGAGCTCAGGCGGACTCCCTCTCGCGCTTCACCAGGGCGCGACGGCGGGCGGACACGTTGCCACCTCCCAAGCAGATACGACGGCGTGGAGGCTGACCGCGGCCACCGCTAGAAGAGTCGCCGCCTAAAGAAGAACCGGAGAAGCTTGAGGAACCCTGAGCGCCGCCGGCCGCGCGAGCGCTGCCCTCTCCATCATCGCCGGAGCTGGGTTCCCAGCCGCGGTCGTCACCCTCGGGGCAACACCCTGCGCGGCGACCATCTTCCCCAAACACCCTCACGTAGAGGGTGGCATCGCCGTCGAACTTGAAGTGTAGGGTGCACCGACAGCTCAGGCCACGCGCACGGGCAAACGTCTGCCAACCGCGGGCCAGGAACAGGCTCCCGGCCGCGGAGACCTCCAGTGAGACCCATGAGGCCCGGCTGCAGCAGCCGTCGGCCTGGAGCCAGAGGCCGCCCGGGGCGCCGGCCGGGAGCTCGCCAAGGAGGAAGCGAGGAAGTGGAAGTCGGCTGCTGGTCGGCCCCGCCGACCACAGGACGAACTCCGGTAGCACTTCAGCAGCGCGAAAGCACGGCCTAGGGGGACGCGCAGCCGGAGCGCGCCCCCCGGCCGCAGCAATCCGCCCGTCGCTGTGCTGAAGATCGCCTCCACGACCGCGGGGAGCCACCGTGGTGGCCACAGGATGTTTGCGAGGGCGCCCTCGGCCGCGCTTGGGTGGGGTAGAGGCGGGCTCAACCTGGCGAGCCTTCCCCTTCTCTGCGGCCGAGAACCTCCTTGACGGGGCCATGAAGAAAAGGAGAAGCAAGGAGGGATGAACTGGAAGGGCGCGCGCCGGTCCATACTTATAACTGGCGATGGCCAACCAACGGCCCCCACGATCGCAGGTAATTATGACCCGCTTTGCATGCAGGGACTTGTCCAATCCGTGCAGTTGCCGAGGCGCCATGGGGAAGTGGAGACGCCCACGTCCAACCAACCGCCACGCGGTGCCCAGGGCCGCAGGCTGTTAGGGCCCGCGGCGCTTCGCTCTTGCCCTTCCGCCTCCCTGCACGGCCAAGTCCGGGCGCGCCTCGGGCCCGGGGGCTACTGTCGGCGTTCTAGGAACGGGGGTCCCCAGACTTGCCTGCCTGTGGCGTGGCTCAAAGGGGGGACCAACGCGGCCCATCTTCACCAACACAAACCCAAGACCCTCGCGAGGGTCCAAGCCTCGCGGGGCGGACGACGCGGAGCTTCCTCAGGCGCGGCCTCGTCAGCCTGGCTCATGAGTAGGCGGAGAGATCAAGGCGGGGTACCTCACGAGGTGCCCGTGACGCAAGCCATGACGACCGGGGGCGCCAGGCGAGTGCCAGCCCGCGCAGTGTCCTCCCTTCCTCTTTGGTGCAAAGGGGGCAAGCACAACCGCAGAGTACCGAGGCATCAGGCAAAGGTTGCCATTTCGGTGCAACGAGACCAAGACCAGGAGGACTGCGAGACGGAGGTCACCGTGGAGCCCAAGACGGCGTCATCACCAGAGCTTTGCGCAAGCGAAGACTACTTTTGTCAGGATAGCTGATACTAGCTGTCCCCCTTCAAATTAGCCCGCCATTGTTGGCTCCCTTCTCGCTCGATATTTGGGTAGAGGACCAGGGCCTCTATAAATAGGACCAGCCACCCACAGAGCTAAGGGAGCAAGGCTGGGGGTTGGAAGGATAGAGAAGATCAGAAAGAGAGAGAGAGAAAGGTGACTGAGCTCCTCCCAGCAGTTCATCGCCCCAGCCAAGAACAGACCCTCGCGAGGCTGTTCTTCCTTGTATTGTTCATCATCATCAGCCCAAGAGGCAATCCACCACACCACACACCGGAGTAGGGTATTACACCACAACGGTGGCCCGAACCAGTATAAACCCTGCATCGCTTGTGTTGTTCTTTCCATAGTTTAGATCCTAGCAAGGCGGAGGAGAGCAAGCAGGCAGGAGGCGAAATCTCCTCGCGCACCCCAGTGTTTGAACCTCAAGGGTCAGCTGGAACCCGAAATCCGACAGAGCCAGTACAGATACGTGCATACACGCAACAACCCCACATCACATAAGCCACCAGCCCACCACCATTCTTTCCCACTCCATTTACCAAACGACATTAAGGGGAAAAATGTCCTCGTGGACGCAACCTATAAGCGGTCTTCGTTTAACCCCTGCTGCAACGATCTTGGGCGAAGAGAGATAAGCCCTATCACTACTAGGGAAAACCTTATACACAGAATCTTAGCAGTAGCGCTGGATAAAATGAAGTGCTATTGCTACTTAGTAGTAGTGTGTGGCAGTAAAAGGCGTTGCTGCTACCCTGTTAGAAGTAGCGCGTGTTAGAAAAACGCGATGTGATACGTCTCCAACGTATCTATAATTTTTGATTGTTCCATGCTGTTATATTATCAATCTTGGATGTTTTATAATAATTTTATAGTCATTTTATATCATTTTTTGGTACTAACCTATTGACATAGTGCCAGGTGCCAGTTGCTGTTTTTTGCATGTTTTTTACATCGCAGAAAATCAATACCAAACGGAGTCCAAATGCAACAAAACTTGACGGAGATTTTTTTATGGACCAGAAGACATCTAATGGGCCAAGGATGCGCCTGGGGGGTGCTCCGAGGATAGTACAACCCACCAGGGCACACCAGGAGGCCCAGGCGCGCCCTGGTGGGTTGTGCCCACCTCGGTTACCCCCTCGGACCGCCTCTTTGCTCTATAAATACCCCAATATTACAAAAACCCTAGGGGAGTCGACGAAAATCAATTCCAGCCGCCGCAGAGTACAGAACCACCAGATCCAATCTAGACACCATCACGGAGGGGTTCACCACTTCCATTGGTGCCTCTCCGATGATGTGTGAGTAGTTCTTTGTAGACCTTCGGGTCCGTAGTTAGTAGCTAGATGGCTTCCTCTCTCTCATTTGATTCTCGATACAATGCTCTCTTGGAGATCCATATGATGTAACTCTTTTTGCAATGTATCTGTTGGGATCAGATGAACTTTAAGTTTATGATCAGATCTATCTTTTTATATCCATGAAAGTTATTTGAGTTTCTTTGATCTCTTATATGCATGATTTCTTATAGCCTCGTATTTCTTCTCCGATATTTGGATTTTGTTTGGCCAACTTGATTTATTTATCTTGCAATGGGAAGATGTGCTTTGTAGTGGGTTCGATCTTACGGTGCTTCACTACAAAAAAAAGACACATCCATGACATTTTGGGTCGAACGAAAAAAAGTTATGTCATGCTTATGACACTTCTATGACGATAATTGTGACAAAACCCGGTATCATCATATATGTGGTGGGCTCCTACTTCTATGACAAAAATCATGACAGAAAAAGGCCTTTTTGTCCTGGGCGGGCCGGAGACGCAGCTGCATGACATTCTTTGGGTCGTCCATGACGGAAAAACCATGGTAGAAGCGAGGGCGAGGAAAATATTGGGGAGTTCCCAGTTACAGTGGGTGGTCGGGGGCCGAGCGATGGGCGTTTCTCTCGTACACGTACGCGTGTGGGTGCGAGGCATTGGGCTCTAACTAAACCCGAGCGAGGCGTTCGCCTACTGAACCCGAGCGATTGCACTGCAGGCTACGCGTTACTGAACCCGAGCGAACGATCGATGGTTGTTAACTGAACCCAATCGAGCGATTCCTTCACCACACTGCTGCTAACTGAAGTCGATCGATGCTGCCTCTGGATGAACAATGAGTGTTGTTGGGGGGGTTGGATGAACAGTTCCCGGTGGGGGGTTGGATGAACGGGACCCCATGGTAGTAGAGGTTGTTGCCGCTGGATGAATAGGACCCCGATCGATCGAGCCGGTTGGGGGTGGATGAACAGGACCCCGTGGAGGGCTGGATGAACGGGACCCAGTGGAGGGCTGGTTGAACAGTGGCCGGTGGAGGGCTGGATGAACAGTAGCCCGTGGAGGGGTGGTGGAACAGGACCCCGTGGAGAGGGCTGGTTGAACAGTAGCCGGTGGAGGAGCGGTGGAGGCTGGATGAACAGGAGCCCATGGATGAACAGTCGTAGGTGGAGGCTGGAGGAGGTCGACGGTGGATGAACAGTAGCCCGTGGAGGCTGGAGGAGGTCGACGGTGGAGATGAACAGTATACCGTGGAGTCCCGTTTTGTGGTACGCCACCCCCCTCTCGATGAACAGGACCCCGTTTCGATCGTAGCGCTCCAACACAAGTTCGTTTCCTCCGTTTTGCGGTACGCCACACCCCTCCCAATCAACAGGATCCCGTTTCGACCGTAGGAGGTCCAAGAGAAGTCTGTTTCCTCTGTTTTGCGGTACGCCAGACCCCTCCCGATGAACAGGATCCCGTTTCGACCGTGGCCGGTCGAATACAAGGCCGTTTCCTCCGTTCTGCGGTAGGACATGCCTCATTTTGATCGCCTGTTCTGTCCAAGCCAGTTGGCTCCCGATGATCACGACGTATTCCGTTGCCTCCCGATGAACACGAGCATTCCGTTGCCTCCCCATGAACACGACGACACAGTTTCTCCATTCCGACCCAGCCATGTACATGATCCCTGGACGTACGCATGCGTGAGTAGGCGTTCGAGACCCCGCCCGTATGTACGTACGTGGCCGTATTTACTTTCTTGCACCCTGGCTGTACGTACGTGTACATGCTACGTGCACGCCTCTACTACGATACATGTGCGCCTATACTACGACACGTGCCCTTCCTTACACGGCTACGGTTCATCGCTGCAGCCTGCACACAGACCGATCGACCAGTATGTATGTACACGTTCGCGACCAAAATGACAATGCTACGTACGCTTCGACCAGGGGGATCCCGACTGTCAGGCACTTCCTTGCGTGCGAAGATGTAGCTGGTGGGTCCCAGCAGTCAAGGGGCGAATCATTTTTTGCCCGTAATATGGGCACACTTCCTTGCGTGCGAAGATGTAGCTGGTGGGTCCCAACAGTCAGGGGGAAATGTTATTTTTTATGAAATACGGTGGCCCTTCTGGTGGGTCCCTGCTGTCAAGTGGAGGAATCATTATTTTTCGCGTAATAAGGAGGCACTTCCTTGTTGCGGCCGTGGACCCAACTATCAGCCTCTCCACGTACAGTACTCTTCCGATGGAAGTCGTTCATTGACCACATTGACCACGCCGCGCCGAGAGCACCAAGGTGGTGGACGACGGCGAGGCCTAGGAAGGGGACGACGCGGAGCCAGGGAAGACGCGGCAGTTGATGCCCACGCGGAGAGGAGTACGAGGGTTCACTGGTTCGGCTGCAGTGTGAGGCTGCCGATGCCGCACGGCCTGGCCAGTGGTAGGAATAGTAGGGCGCGGTGAGGCCTCCACGGCAGCACAACCGGCCATGGGAGGCAGGAGCATGCAGCACGACCGGCACTGCTTTGGGCTACTAGAGCAAGAAGACCAGATGTTGAAGAAGCACTATAGTCGTTGGATGGACATCGTACTGTCACTGGAGCTAGAATCGTTCATATTGACTAAGTTGACAAAGCCCTCCATCCCCGTCAACTTAGTAGGCCCACAAGTCAGCCTCCCACTATGTTGGGTGCTACCTCTTGAGCACTGCGTTGGTTTTCCCCGGAGAGGAAGGGATGATGCAGCAAAGTAGCATAAGTATTTCCCTCAGTTTTTGAGAACCAAGGTATCAATCCAGTAGGAGGCTACACGCGAGTCCCTCGGACCTGCACAAAACAAATAAAGCCTTGCAACCAACGCGATAAGGGGTTGTCAATCCCTACACGGCCACTTGCGAGAGTGAGATCTGATAGATATGAAAATATAGTATTTTTGGTATTTTTATGATAAAGATGCAAAGTAAAATAAAAGCAAAGGAAAAGCAAAGAAAATAACTAAGTATTGGAAGATTAATATGATGAAGATAGACCCGGGGGGCATAGGTTTCACTAGTGGCTTCTCTCAAGAGCATAGGTATTTTACAGTGGGTGAACAAATTACTGTTGAGCAATTGACAGAATTGAGCATAGTTATGAGAATATATAGGTATGATCATGTATATAGGCATCACGTCCGAGACAAGTAGACCGACTCCTGCCTGCATCTACTACTATTACTCCACTCATCGACTGCTATCCAGCATGCATCTAGAGTATTAAGTTAATGAAAACAGAGTAACGCCTTAAGCAAGATGACATGATGTAGAGGGATAAACTCATGCAATATGATGAAAACCCCATCTTGTTATCCTCAATGGCAACAATACAATATGTGCCTTGCTGCCCCTACTGTCACTGGGAAAGGACACCGCAAGATTGAACCCAAAGCTAAGCACTTCTCCCATTGCAAGAAAGATCAATCTAGTAGGCCAAACCAAACTGATAAATTCAAAGAGACTTGCAAAGATAACCAATCATACATAAAATAATTCAGAGAAGATTCAAATATTGTTCATAGATAGACTTGATCATAAACCCACAATTCATCGGTCTCAACAAACACACCGCAAAAAGAAGATTACATCGAATAGATCTCCACAAGAGAGGGGGAGAACATTGTATTGAGATCCAAAAAGAGAGAAGAAGCCATCTAGCTAATAACTATGGACCCGTAGGTCCGAGGTGAACTACTCACACTTCATCAGAAGGGCTTGGATGATGATGTAGAAGCCCTCCATGATCGATGCCCCCTCCGGCGGAGCTCCGGAACAGGCCCCAAGATGGCATCTCGTGGATACAGAAAGTTGCGGCGGTGGAATTAGGTTTTTGGCTCCGTATCTGATCGTTTGGGGGTACATGGGTATATATAGGAGGAAGAAGTACGTCGGTGGAGCAACAGGGGGCCCACGAGGGTGGGGGCGTGCCTGGCAGGGTAGGGCGCGCCCCCCTACCTCGTGGCCTCCTGTTATGTGCCTTGACGTAGGGTCCAAGTCTCCTGAGTTGTATTCGGTGAGAAAATCACGTTCCCGATGGTTTCATTCCGTTTGGACTCCGTTTGATATTCCTTTTCTTCGAAACCCTAAAACAGGCAAAAAACAGCAATTCTGGGCTGGGCCTCCGGTTAATAGGTTAGTCCCAAAAATAATATAAAAGTGGATAATAAAGCCCAATATAGTCCAAAACAGTAGATAATATAGCATGGAGCAATCAAAAATTATAGATACGTTGGAGACGTATCAGTGTCGCACTTCCTCCGCGGGTTGGGATTTGCACTTAACGCCTTCGTCCGAGGGCTCATGTATTATTACGGGCTAGACTTCCACAATTTGGCTCCGGATTCTATTATTCTTATCTCGACGTTTATCATCACATGTGAAGCCCTCCTCTGAACTCCTCCGCACTTTGGCTTGTGGCTCAAGACCTTCGATGTGAAGCCGCAAGTGGTAGAGGGGGAGCAGGCCGAGTGCGGCAGTGCTGCAGTAAGCAAGCTTGCTAGCGCCGTTTGGCTGAAAGGATCCTTCGCCAAATCTTCCAATCTGTGGCAGCAGGGGTGGTTCTATATCACCGAGCCCTGCAGCTCCAAGTGGAAGACCACGCTCGTATTTCGACCCGGCCCTCCAACTCAACTTGCATTGTGGATTAATAAGGGGCTAGATTGGGGATCAACGAATGATGTGCAAACTCTACAAATTCGCATCCGGAACCTCATTGAGAGGGACATCGACATAGCCAGCATCGTTCATATAATGCTAGTTCGTTGGACCCTGCTGTGCCAGCGACGGCCTCTCCGCCTATGGGAGTTCAATCCAGAAGGGCAGCGGACTCTTCAGAACTTCTTCGGCACATCGCACAAAGGAATGTGGAGATTAGTCTTCGGAAAACAAAGATAATGGCCGGACACCGCCAGAGATGTCGGCCTAGACTGCAACCATCCGGACACCCCAGTAAGTACACGTTTACCGAATACCTTACAGTTAGATATCCAGTGGCAAGAAACCAACGGTATCATCCTTTTTCAAGGCTGGATAAAGAAGGTGCAATTGATTAGGTGTCCGGCTCCCCTTCCCGAAGACTCAGCTACTCATGTGTTAACAAGGATGCTGGCCTCGGTGCCATGCCAGGCATCAACAGGGGAGGGCGAGAAGACCCAAGATGACCTTGGTTCTGGAGGCAAGTCGGACACTGAGTCCGGAGAAATCGACCTTTCCTCGCCCGAAGATGGAGGCAGGAAAGGACCCAGTGTTCCTTATCCAAACAGGAGGAAAAGGGTCGCCTCCGAAGATGAGGAGGGGCAGTCTTTCAAGAAGGGCAAGATGCCACCGTCGACCAGCTTGGGCTTGGAAGACGATGCCGTTGAGCAGCTCCAACAAGGGGACAAACCCTCGGCCAAACCGTAAGAGAATCCGAAGTGTCTTGATAGTGTCAGATTTCGTTGCTGTTATCGTAACGCATTCATGCATTTTTACAGGTCGGCACCGAGTTTTTCTAGGTGACCCTCTTCTTCGGGGAGTCTCCTTCCAGAGATGATGGAGAGCGAGACGCCTCCTCCAACCTCCTCGCCCATCAAGGCGGATGACTCTGAAGTGTCATCGTGGAGGGTTCCTTTAGGCCAGGGAATAGAAGAGGCGGTACCCCAAGGTGGACCTCCGACCATCCGGGATTCCGGGGCTGATGGTAATGAGGGCCCCAAACTGTCTGGTTCACAGCCGACAGCGATTTTGGAGGCGGGCGAGCAGATTCCTTCAAAGTATGATCGTGTTGTTGGAGCAGTTTCCGAAAACCCGGATACTCTGGATATGTTGCGAGACATGTTGCGGAAAGCATCCATCTCGGGGGAACAGCGTACCTTGATGGGTACAATGATTGAGAATATTTCGTCCGCGAAGAGCGGATTAAATGAAGCCTTCATGAGCCTACTGAAGGGCTTTGAGGTTTGTAACATAATGTTTTCAGCTATGTGTCATTTGTGGAGATAGGCCTGTGTATAGGTAGTAGCCCCTGGTACTCGGGCTAGCTTCCGTTGGGAAGAAAACGGAGGATCGAAAAAGGATCGTTTGAGGACTAACCTGATAAACCTTGAACGCAGGCTGCATCCCCTTTGGCCACTTCCCGTACTATGGAGATTGCCGATTTGCAGCAGAAGCTTGATGTGGCAGGGGATGATCTTGCTTTAATCAATATGCGTCTTGACGAGTCGCAAGGTATGTATTCGGTGCAATCCTCATACATTTTTGTAGTGTAAGCATAACGCTGAAATTTGGCTGCAGATAGTGCTGCCGCCGTTGAAGTTCTTCGAGCGAAGCTAGCCCGGGCCAAGGAGCAGGCCCGGTGTAGCAATGCTGCTGCCGAAAAGGCATCGGCTGAATTAGAAGCTGAACGAGCTGCACGGCGCTAAGATGAGGAGAAGATATCCAAGGTGACGCTCGAGCTAGAGAATGCTACCGGTCGCTGTGAATTTCTGGAGAAGAAGAATGAAGCCTTAACGGCTGATTTAGAGAAGGCCTTACAAGAGGCCAGAGGAGCGCGGTCGGAATGCAGAGCGGCTCGTGCGGAGGTTCGACGGGCGAGGGAGATTGCGGCTGGAAAGCCCTTTCTGCTACAAACCAAGTTCGGTGACCCGAACTATGCCCAGCTCAACCAAGTATGGAGTTCTTCGGACGAGTTCTTGGATTTGCCAAAGAGTTCAGCCGGTGCGGCGCAATATTACCAAGTGCGGGATGGATATGCACCGGAGAAGCTTTTTTGGTCACAGTTTGGCGCGTCAAAGCGACCTTTGTTACTTAATGAACAGATGTCCCAGTGGGCCGAACTTCATAGGATGTCCGGCGCTGCCATGAAGGACGTCGTAGTCCGGTTGTGGCCAACCGAGCCTATTCCGAATAGCTATTTCGGTTTAGTGCAAAGGCTTGTTGACGCAGTGCTGCGTATTGATGCTGTGAAGCGGTCTGCGTGCATTGAGGGTGCACGGCTGGCTTTTGCTCGAGTCAAGACGTTCTGGGGGAAGATGAAGGCCATCGATGTTGCGACGAAGGGTCCACCCAACGACAAGGACCGTCCGGAACCGGAGCACTATTTTGAAGACATCCTAGAGGTCGCCCGCTTTGTAGAGGGTCAGTGCTCAAAAGACATAATGTTCGAGTGAGTTGTGTGAAAATTGTAAAAACAATTTTATAGTTAATCTATTTATGTTTTGCTTGAAAGCTTGAATTCCTCCTGTGCGGCTGTTTTGATATAATCTGAAAGTTTTCTAGTCGTCGGCTTCAGCCCCCTCGTAGGATGTACGGGGGTGTTCGAAAAAGCATTTAATCACTCTTTATCCAACGTCTTGGTCCATGAAGGAGGTGATAATGTGGTGAACCAGACAATCGGACTATAAAGCGTTAACACTTTCACTTAGCCATAGGAGTTTTATGGCGGAGCTATAACATAGCCCCTGGTATGTATGCGGCGTATGGTACCTTACATATTTGACCTAAAAAGGTCCCTCATGTGACACGGAGAATCGCTAAAGATTCTAATAAGTCGTCAAGTGGTTGACCAGCTCACGCCTCATCATGACAGTCGGTTTTCGGCTTTCTCTACTGAGGTGCCCGTCCGGTTTAGACCAGGGCACAATCGCAGTAGTTCTCCCTTTACTACCCTAGCCGATAGAGCGGAACATAGGGTAGCAAGCATAGGAGCCGGGCAACCCAACTATTGACCCAAGACAATGATTCGGAGCTGATGCATATAAGGCCAAACTTGCGACGCCAAAGTGTGCTATAGAGATGTTCGGACTTTTACTGGCAACTCATTTGTTCCCACACCGAGCCCCTGGCAAGTTAGGCCAAGGTATTTTTGTGAACTAACCGTAAGAGCCATATTTGTCGGGAAAACCATACGGATGACTAACTCGGATATTGTTTACTGGTAACTGAGCGATATGCCGATAATTACTTATGATATATGTATATAAGAGCCATCCCCCCGGCTATTTGACATGCTCGGGGTTGGAGGCGGAGTAACAGGCATGGTACAGGTTCGAAAAATAGAGAGTGCGGTCTACAAAAAGTTATTTTGGACCTCCTGTCGCACGTCTGTGCCGCCAGTCCTCGGTGGGGGGAGTCCTTGATGGACATAGTCCCTTAGGTGAGTATACGGATCCAAACTCCGATAGAGCCGGTTTTCGATTTTTATCCTGTTCGTCACCTGTTTTTTTAAAGGATATCAAAAGAGAAAATAAAAAAAGGTAAATAGTTGTATGTAGAAAAGGTTACTGGAGTGCTCACAGGCTTGTCCATATTGTGCTTCCGCCGATTCCCATGGTATCTTGAGTGCGTAATGATGTACGCATGGTACAAACTTTGTAGGTGTACGGAGTGGGCGGCGGAAGCCGGGTTGCTATTGCCGTTCTAGGGGTAGTCGATTCTCGGGTGGAGACTGCTTTAGACCCCCAGTTTTTCGTTGGTGAACCTTTCCGTCATCCCTGTCGCTTGGCGGCTTCCTTCCCCTGTGTTCGGCGTTGAGCTTGCCGGCCTATTTAAAGACCCATCAGTTTCTGTTGGTGTGATTGGCTAGTTTATTGAGGTGGCCATGAATCTGGCAGGGTCGGTCCAAAATCCTGTCCAGGTTGGATGGTTCATCTCGGTTCGCCCTGGATGGCTTCTTCCACTGACCGGGCTTGGGGTTGCTGAATCCGGTGTTGACCGCTATGTTGCCTGGTCTTTCATTGTCAGTGTGACTGTTGTTTTTGCTTCCCCGTGGCTTGCCGTTGGCGTCTCGGGTTTCGGAGGTGCCCTGGTTGTTGGTGCCATTCCTTCTACGAGCGAGCTAGCTGTCTTCTCCCACGCAAAAGCGAGTCATCAGAGCAGTGAGAGTTGTCATGGATTTAGGTCCTTCTTGGCCGAGGTAGCATGCAAGCCATTCGTCCCGGACGCTGTGTCTGAAAGCCGCGAGGGCTTCCGTGTCCGGACAGTCAATGATTTGGTTCTTTTGGACTAAGAACCGAGTCAAGAGCTCCCTGGCTGATTCACCGGGCTGTTGGACGATGTGACTTAGGTCATCGGCATCCGGTGGCCGGACATGTGTTCCTTGGAAGTTATCGAGGAAGGCCTCCTCCAAGTCCTTCCAGCTGCCTATGGAATTTTCAGGCAAGCTGTTTAACCAGTACTGAGCTGGTCCTTTTAGTTTTAGTGGGAGGCATTTAATGGCGTGGAGGTCATCTCCACGGGCCATATGGATGTGGAGGATGAAATCTTCAATCCATACCGCGGGATCGGTTGTCCCGTCATATGATTCAATATTGACGGGTTTGAATCCTTTGGGAAATTCATGATCCATTACCTCATCAGTGAAGCAAAATGGGTGTGCGGCGCCTCTATGTTGGGCCACACTATGGCGTAATTCCGAAGGAGTCCCATTGCGGTTTTCGGCCTGGTCGTGGCGAGGTGTGACACGTCTGAATAGGTAGCCATCGTCGCGTGTCGAAGCATGTTTTTGTGATCCGTAGATCGGTCTTGCACTTCCTGCTCTATTGTCCCAGTCCCTCTGCAGGTTGTCTGGGTAATCCTGGCCTGCGTTGTTCTTGCCTTTATGGCGAGGTGGGGCGGTCTGGTGTTCGGCTTGAGTTGCCTTTTTATCCAGACAGAGTTACCATCGACCTGCCATGTTGTGTGACGATGGTATGGGCCCCGACGCCCTGTCATCGGACTGGTACATCGATATGTGCTTTGGGTAGCTTTTGGCTGGGCCATTGAGGCCGTATTCTTCGGCGACCAGGACTTCGGTCCATCTGTCGTTGAGTAGGTCTTGGTCAGCTTGAAGCTGCTGCTGCTTCTTTTTCAGGCCCCTTGCCGTAGCTATCAGCATGCGCTTAAAGCGCTCCTGTTCGATGGGCTCTTTGGGTACGATGAAGTCTTCATCGCTGAGGCTTTCCTCATCTTCGGAGAGCGGAAGGTAGTTGTTGTCTTCCGATCCGTCGCTGTGCAGGGCCTGTTTGTCGGGGCTGGCTTGCCCGTTTTCCTGTTCCTCCTGCTTGAATGTTGCTCCCACAAGGTCTTCATTGCTTTCGGCGCCGTCCGGAGTACTATTTTCTCCAGTTCCATTGTTGCTGCGGTGTGGCTTGGGGCGCCGGAACTTAGACTATGATTCAGGAGTTTTAACTAGGTCTCCCTTGTCTCTGCCGCGAGGCTTTTTGGGTGTATCGATCATGTACACGTGATGTAAAGGGGTGGCTGTTTTGCGCCTGTTGACTGGCGGATCTTGGCCTTGCTCCTTATCTACATCGTTGTCTGGGCCGTCCATGTCTGCGGAGCCAAGGGTGGGCATGTCGGTTAAGTCCTCGACAGTGGCTATGAAGTGGGTGGCGGGTGGGAAGCAAAATTATCCGTCGTCAGCCCCTAGTTCGAACCGGACATAGTTCGGCTGCGAGCCTCCCATGAATGACAGGTTCCTTAAAGAGTTTAGCACATCGCCCAAAGGTGAGTGCTGAAAGACGTCCGCGACACTGAATTCGAAGATCGATAACCGATCTAGCTCAGCGTCTGCAAGCGTATATGGCCCAGAATTTATAGCCGGAGACGAATCCAGAGTTCCACTGACGCAGATATCGTAGGGTGCCGAGTCCGTGTGTGGCTCCAACACCGCGGACTCGGTGGCTTCGGATGGAACGATCTGCTCTGGTTCTAAGGCCGTTACAGCAACATGGACCATCTCCTAGATGTGATCCGATGACAGATTTAAGTCATGTTCCTCGGAGAGAAGGGGAACGATTGCTGCAGTCTCGAATCCATTGAAGATCAAGTCTCCACGGATATCCACGACGTAGTTCAAGTTCCCAAATCCGACCTGGTGGCCAGGGGCTTAGCTTTTGATCTGCTCCAGATGGCCGAGCGAGTTGGCCTGCGGTACGAAGCCGCCGAACACGAAAATCTATCCAGGGAGGAAGTTTCTCCTTGGAGAGCGTCGCTATAGACGATTGGAGGGGCCATAGAACCCTTCGTTGACGGCACAGTGGAACTCTCAATGAAAGCACCAATGTCGGTGTCAAAACCGGCGGATCTCGGGTAGGGGGTCCCAACTATGCATCTAGGATCGATGGTAACAGGAGACAATGGACACAATATTTACCCAGGTTCGGGCCCTCTCTATGGAGGTAATACCCTACGTCCTGCTTGATTGATATTGATGAATATGGGTGTTACAAGAGTTGATCTACCATGAGATCATGATGGCTAAACCCTAAAAGCCTAGCCTATTTGACTATGGTAATGAATGTGTCCTTTTCGGACTATCCCCTCCGGTTTATATAGACACCGGGGGGATCTAGGGTTTACATAGAGTCGGTTACATAAGAAGGAATCTTCATAGTCGGTCGCCAAGCTTGCCTTCCATGCCAAGGAGAGTCCAATCCGGACTCAGGTATAGTCTTGGGCCTTCATGTCTTCACAGCCCATCAGTCCGGCCCATGGATAACAGGCTGGACGCCCGAGGACCCCTTAGTCTAGGACTCCCTCAGTCACTGCTGCTAGAATCGTTTGTGGACTAAGTTGACAAAGCCTTTCGTACACGTCAACCTAGTAGACCCACAAGTCAGCCTCCAAATTTGTCCCAAACAACATACAGCCTGAAATTTCTAGCCAGATTCAAATTAATTTAAAAACTAAACATACCTTAATTTAAATCCAATGAAATTTTACCCACACAAAAACAATGAAATTTAAAATATCAAAACCCGAAAGAAAAAAGTATTTTGGAACTAATTGCCTGTTTATTGTATTTTTTTCATTTTACAACCCATTTATTATTACTTATAGCCCATTTCTTATTACTTATAACCCATTTTTTGGGCAAAATGCATCCCTCCTTGTCTTAAAAGATTTCTGGCCCAGCAGGGCATAGAAAAGCAAGTAGGCCTACGTTGGTTATTCTGTTAAAAAACAAAATAGCTGGGCTAGCCATTTTCAGAAAGGAAAAAAACAAACTGGGCTGGTCATGTGCTAAACATATGAAATAAAAGCTTGGGCTAGACGGGCCACAGCTCCCGAACAACCCAGTTGATACCCTTCTTCGTCCCGAAAAAACAAAATTACTGCGCGCGCTGCTGGGTCCCTACTGTCATCCTCACCATGTACAATCATCTCCTTATTCCTCTCGGTTGTTGACCATGTTGACAACACCGGAGGGCGGCGCCGCAGTGATCGACAAGGCAGAGGACGATCGTGAGGCCTCGGATGGGAACGGACAGGAGCCGGGGAAGATGCGCGGAGTTTTAGGATGAGATGTGGCGTGCATGGCAGCACAACCAGCTGTGGGAGGCGGGAGCAGGCAGTCCCACCGGCGCTGGTTTGGCTTTGGCGGCTGGAGGACGAAGAGACTGAAGAAACACGACAGACATTGAATGTCAATCCAACGGTCAAGGTTGGAACAATCGTCTGTTGACTAAGCCGACACCAAGTAGCATACTTCTTTTATATATAGGAACGAAAGAAAAACTGGGCTCGTTCGCCTGATAACATTCCTGAAACTGTGACCATTCGATCTTGCATCGCAACTAAAACTGCAAGGAAAATGCGTTTGTTTGCCGTCCTCTTCCCAGGGAACGTTCGCCACATAAGTGACTAACATCCTTGGTTTCAACCGAGAGGTCTTGGGTTCGAGTCCCAGGAACTCTCAACTTTGTCCTCCTTCCTTCCTCGCAAAAGAGAGAGAAAGAAAATCAAAGACTTGAGAAGGCGTACAGAACAAGCTAGTGTACCAGTAAAGAGACGTTGCTGAGTTTTAGAAAAGAGAGAGACGTGCTCCTGTAGCTGGCTCGAATCCAAACCTAGACTATGACTCTATATGGTGCTATGCTACTCTGCAAGTAATGAAACTGACATATCCAACATTCGCTTCTCCTCTTCTCTACTGCCTAGCATCAGAAGCTTTGGCCGCAGCAACCATGTCCGATGGCTGCTCGTCCACCTGCTCTTCAGCAGGAAACAACTCGATATGCGCCAAGTCGCCACCCATACTGAAGGATCTAGAAGTAGATGTGTCTAGAGGGGGGTGATTAGACACTTAATGCTAAAGTTGCAATTTTTTAAGCTTTTTCGGTTTAAGTAGAGTTTAGGCACAATTTCAACACACACAATACATATCAAGCAAGCATGCAAAGAGTATATGAGCAGCGGAATGTAAAGCATGCAACTTGCAAGAATGTAAAGGGAAGGGTTTGGAGAAATCAAACGCAATTGGAGACACAGATGTTTTTCCCGTGGTTCGGATAGGTGGTGCTATCCTACATCCACGTTGATGGAGACTTCAACCCACAAAGGGTAACGGTTGCGCGAGTGCACACAGGGCTCCACCCACAAAGGGTAACGGTTGCGAGAGTCCACACAGGGCTCCACCCACGGAGGGTCCACGAAGAAGCAACCACCCACAAAGGGTCCACGAAGAAGCAACCTTGTCTATCCCACCATGGCCATCTCCCACACAGGACTTGCCTCACTAGCGGTAGATCTTCACGAAGTAGGCGATCTCCTTGCCCTTACAAACTCCTTGGTTCAACTCCACAATCTTGTCGGAGGCTCCCAAGTGACACCTAGCCAATCTAGGAGACACCACTCTCCAAGAAGTAACAAATGGTGTGTAGGTAATGAACTCCTTGCTCTTGTGCTTCAAATGATAGTCTCCCAACACTCAACTCTCTCTCATAGGATTTGGATTTGGTGGAAAGAAGATTTGAGTGGAAAGCAACTTGGGAAAGGCTAGAGATCAAGATTCATATGGTAGAATGGAGTATCTTGGTCTCAACACATGAGTAGGTGGTTCTCTCTCAGAACATATGAGTTGGAACGGTGTATGCGTTCTGGTGGCTCGTTCTGGTGGCTCTCTTCTCGAATGAAGAGGAGGTGGAGGGGTATATATAGCCTCCACACATCCACACACCGTTACATAGTTTTCCAATCTTGGTGGACCGAATTCAGCAGACTCGGTCGGACCGAAAATGTAAACCTAGTGACCGTGGAGATTTCGGTGGACCGATTGGATCAACTCGGTGAGACCGATGTGCTAGGGTTAGGGTAAATCCAAAACTCGGTTTGACCGATTACTCAACTGGTGGACCGATTTGGGTAAGTGAACTGAGATTTGGCCAAGCAAACTCGGTGGGAACCGATTGCATCTCGGTGGGACCGAGAATATTGCAATGGGTAACAGAGAGTTTGCAAGCCCATCTCGGTGAGACCGAGATCCCATCGGTGAGACCGAACTGATTAGGGTTTGGCAGTGGCTTATGACAAGTGAAACTCGGTGGCGCCGGATAGGAAGAATCGGTAGGACCGAGTTTGGCTTAGGGTTTAGGTCATATGTGGAAGTGGGAAAGTAGCTGAGGATTTTGGAGCATATCACTAAGCACATGAAGCAAGAGGCTCATTAAGCAACACCTCATCCCTCCTTGATAGTATTGGCTTTTCCTATGGACTCAATGTGATCTTGGATCACTAAAATGTAAAATGAAGAGTCTTGAGTTGAAGCTTTAGCCAATCCTTTGTCCTTAGCATCTTGAAGGAGTTCCCACAACCTTTAGTCCATGCCACTCCATTGTTGAACTTATCTGAAACATGCTAGATAGAAATGTTAGTCCAACAAGAGATATGTTGTCATCAATTATCAAAAAATTATCAAAACCACCTAGGGAGCACTTGTGCTTTCAATCTCCCCCTTTTTGGTAATTGATGGCAACATACATCAAAGCTTTAGATAAAGATATAAAGAACAGGAAGTAAAGCTTTGGAAGGACATGTAACAAGCATAGGCTCCCCCTACATGTATGCACTCATGTAAATATGAAATATAGAGGCATGTGAGAGCATAGCCATGACAGAGTAGGCAACGTGTTACATGTATCTTGGCCATATGCATCAGAGCAAAAGATTATCAAGGAAAATACCTTCATGCTCATGAGTCCTTCTTGCAAACAGTATGTACATAAGCAAGAACTCCTCATACTCATGATTTTGATGCATATACTTACCTTGTGGTCTTGAGTTGGCTTAGGATGAAATGAACCTGCACAAACATGATTAGATAACACATGTACGTCCACTAGCTAGAGCAAACAAAAGAAACCACAAGAATACCAAGACTGGGATGACATGTAGAGAGTGTGTACAAGGTACTACATTGAATTCAACATGTCCCCAAGAATAAAGATATGCAATGAATTTGACTGATTTCTTTCCCTTAGGTGTCTTGCTCCCCCTAAATCTTACATGGGATATTGGGAGAAGATAGGAAACAGAAAATCAGAGCTGAAAGATATGAATAGAACTTAATTCTAGGATCCTTGAGTATTCTTTCCCCCTTGGAGATTTCTTTCTCCCCCTTAACTTTTGATGTGATCTCTCTCTCTCCCTGATGATAAGATTTGATGTGATCTCTCTCTCCCCCTTTGACATCAATTTCCAAGAAGGTTTTTCCTGGAATCCGTCGAATAGGTTTGGTCCTTGAGATTCAGCACAAAGCAGTGAATGAAACTGTGATGCTTGTAGAGGACAAGATTCGTTGAGTGGAGCTGGATTAGAAGAAATATAGAATATGTGGCAAACTGTTTTTCCTGTTGCGAAATCGGTGGCACCGAGTGGCATGTTTCGGTAGTACCGAAGGGATTCGGTTGGACCGAAAATGGCAATTCGGTGAAACCGAGTTCATCACAGAGAAAAACACTTGTCACTTCAGCTCACTAGTCAAGTAAGATCTCACAAAGATTTGCAATGAATTAGCTGAAAGATTTGCAAGGAATTTGATGCAGAAATATGCAGAACAAAAATCAAAAAGAAAAGAGTGAAAGTTTCTAGATGAAGTTTTTTTTTTGTGTTTGAAAAAGAAAGAAACAAATATGCAAGGGACAAATGCAATAACTCAGAAAAGAACACAAGAGAACTTCATCTAGAATTGGGCGGTGACATAGTCACCTATGTTAGAGTATATTAACTTAGGAGTCAAGTGAGGACACTTGATCGTAGGTCATACTCATTGTTTAAGCTCAAAATGGGGTTACCATTTTTCATTTAAGCATCTTGATGTATTCTCATCTTGTTAAGTTGCTTTGACTCATGTCTTGGAGTAAAGCTTCTCTAAGATGGAATAGCATACCTTGGGTGGTGGTGTGGTTCTTGCTCATGTAGTTGAACTTGTGTGGGTGCTCAAGGTTGATGTAGCTCATCAAGAGTTGGGAGCACCACTTGGAGTTTGAGTTCATCTACCTACATGGGTTAGTTCTTTGCAAGGAAGAGCACTTGTGTATCCAAAAGTGACAATCATGAGCTTAACATAGAATTTGTCAAAGGATATGTTTGAATGGTTTTGTGCTTCCTTGTCTTCAACCACTATTGTGTAGAGTCTTGGTCTTGCAGAGATTGCTCAAGATGTGAGTGAGTCGCAATCTCATGGAATTAGATTCAACCAAGCACCTACATGGGTTAGACAACATGCAAGGTGCAAATATATCCAAGACATAAGATAGTTATCATAAGAGATATATCATGGATTAGTCATAAGCTCATGTCTTGCATGTATCCAATGGAGCTTCTACTCCAAGTTCGAAGCATCAATGATGTTCAATTCTCCTCTCAACCTGCAAAACACTTTCTCATCAAGTGGTTTAGTGAATATATCCGCTAATTGCTTGTCGGTGCGAACATGCTTAAGATTGATGTCACCCTTAGCAACATGATCTCGAATGAAATGATGACGAACTTCAATATGCTTAGTTCGAGAATGTTGTACAGGATTATGACCAATTTTGATAGCACTTTCATTGTCACAAAGCAGTGGAACATGTTTCACATAAATCCCATAATCTTTAAGAGTTTGGGTCATCCAAAGTAATTGAGCACAACATGAACCAGCGGCAATGTATTCCGCTTCGGCGGTGGATAAGGATACCGAGTTTTGTTTCTTGGAAGACCAAGACACAAGAGACCTACCAAGAAATTGACAAGTACCCGAAGTGGACTTTCTATCAACCTTGTCTCCGGCATAATCCGAGTCAGAATAGCCAACAAGATCAAAAGAAGACCTCTTAGGATACCTAATGCCAAAATTTGGTGTATGGATTAAATATCTCACTATCCTTTTCACAGTCTTAAGATGACAATCTTTAGGAGCAGCTTGATATCGTGCACACATGCACACACTTAGCATAATATCGGGACGTGAAGCACATAGGTATAACAATGAACCAATCATAGAGCGATAAACCTTTTGATCAGCCGGTTCACCATCTTTGGTTAAATCATTATGTCCACTAGTAGGCATGGGTGTAGACATACCTTTGCATTCTTGCATATTGAACTTCTTGAATAAGTCCTTGGTGTACTTTGTTTGAGAGACAAATGTACCTTCCTTAGTTTGCTTGATTTGCAACCCGAGAAAGAATTTGAGTTCACTCATCATAGACATCTCAAACTTCTCTGACATTAGCTTTCCAAACTTTTCACTAAAGAAAGGGTTAGTTGAACCAAATATGATATCATCAACATAAATTTGGCATACAAATAGTTCTCCATTAACCCTTTTAGTAAAAAGAGTAGAATCAATTTTACCAATTTCAAAACCACTTGTAGTAAGGAACTTGGTCAAGCATTTATACCATGCTCTAGGAGCTTGTTTAAGACCATAAAGAGCTTTGTGAAGTTTCTAAACATGATTTGGTTTCTTAGGGTTGATAAAGCCAGGAGGTTGTTTGACATAAACTTCCTCCTCTATTTCACCATTTAGAAAAGCACTTTTAATGTCCATTTGGTACAAGGTGATATTATGGTGATTAGCATAGGCAAGTAAGATGCGAATGGACTCAAGTCTAGCAACGGGAGCATACGTCTCACCATAGTCCATACCTTCGACTTGTGTGTACCCTTGGGCGACGAGACGTGCTTTTTTGAGAACCACTTGTCCATCTTCATCTTGCTTGTTGCAAAACACCCATTTGGTACCAATGATGTTGTGGTTGTTGTCGGGCTTCTCGACCAATGTCCAAACTTGGTTTCTCTCAAAATTATGTAGCTCTTCATGCATAGCGTTTATCCAATCCGGATCTTCCAAAGCTTCTTCAACCTTCATAGGTTCAATGCTAGAGATGAATGAATAGTTTTCACAAAAGTTAGCTAAACGAGTTTTTGAGCGAGTGATTCTCCCGGTTTGTATATCATTGAGGATTTTCTCGACGGGATGATCTTTGGCAATTCTTGCTCGAACTCGTGAGAGCTTTTGCTTGGGTCTTCGTTGAACATCTTCTTCATCTTGTTCTTCTTCTTGGCCTTCTTCATTGTTGACGTCGTTGTTCTCTTGTCGTGGTGGAGAAGGAGGTTGTTGATGTTCATCTTGACGTACTTCCTCGTTTTCTTCATCTTGGTGTGTCCCACTTGTGGATGCTTCCATGTCGATCCTTGGTTCACCTTGTCGTGAAGTAGAAGCTTCCACTTGGACGGATGAAGTACTCTCCTTCACCTCCGTTGGACGAATTTTGCCAATGGACAAGTCTTGAATTGCTTCTGAAGGGTCTTTGTCTCCTACATCAATTGGCAATTGCTCTACTTGCGAGCCATTAGATTCATCAAACTTCACATCTACTGTCTCTTCAACCTTTCGGGTGAAATTGTTGTAGACATGGTAAGTGTGAGAGTTTGAGCCATAACCAAGTAGAAAACCTTCATGAGATTTAGGAGCAAACTTTGAACGATGATGCTTATCAAGAATGTAGCACTTTGAGCCGAATACTCGAAAGTATCCAACTTGCGGTTTGTTACCGGTGAGAAGCTCGTATGCCGTCTTGCCGAGTAGCTTGTGAAGATATAGGCGATTTGTTGCGTGACAAGCTGTCTCAACCGCTTCTGCCCAAAAGTGCTTTAGCGTCTTGTATTCATCAAGCATCGTTCTTGCCATTTCGATGAGCGTCCGGTTCTTCCTCTCAACAACTCCATTTTGTTGAGGTGTGTACGTAGCCGAGAACTCGTGTGAAATCCCTTCTTCGTCAAGAAAGGTGTCCACATTTGCGTTCTTGAACTCCGTTCCGTTGTCACTCCGAACCTTCTTGATCTTCACATCAAACTGATTTTGGGCCTTCCTAGCGAAGTTTCTGAAGATCTTCTGTACCTGCGACTTGTCATTAAGAAAGAACACCCACGTAAATCTTGAAAAATCATCAACTATAACTAGACCAAAGGAATTTCCACCGAGACTCTTGTAGGCGTTGGGACCAAAAAGATCCATGTGAAGTAGCTCGAGTGGCCTCCTTGTGGTCATGATGTTCTTCACGGGATGTCTTCCTCCAACCTGTTTACCTGCTTGACAAGCACTGCAAAGTCTATCCTTATCAAATATGACATCGTTGACTCCAAGGATATGATTTCCTTTAATAAGCTTGTCAAGGTTTCTCATGCCAACGTGACCTAGTCATCTATGCCACAACCAACCTTTTGAGGATTTAGCAACAAAGCAAGTTTTAGGTTGTGCCTTTTTAGAGAAATCGACAATGTAAAGATCACCTCTACGCATACTCGTAAAGACCATTTTATGATTGTCTCGACGAAATAGTTGGCAATCTACCTCAGTAAATAGGACATTCAAACCGAAATCAGCAAGTCTAGATACTGAAAGTAAGTTGTAGCCAAGAGATTCAACGAGCATGACATTTTGAATGGAACTATCATGTGAGATGGCCACCTTACCAAGGCCAACCACTTTACCCTTTGAATTATCACCAAAGGTGACATATTTTCGAGGGCCATCGTTTTCAGCAAGCTCACGAAACATCTCTTCATCTCCGGTCATATGATCAGTACATCCACTATCAAGAACCCATTCCTTTCCTCCTGATTCATATCCCCGAAGATTTGCCATAAGACCAAAATGTCTCATTGCATCATCAATATCGAAGTCACTATCATCATCATCGTAAAATTCATGTTCATCATGATCTTGTGACTCATCATTTCCTAGAGAGGGTAATTCATTAGATAAATGATCATCAAAGTGGTCACTTTTATGAATTCTTATAGCTTCGAATATGATATCATTAATGATTCCAACATCTCCTTTAGCATGCTTAAGATTGGTAAGTTCAAATAGACATTTACCAAAACTAGGATCACTAGTGTTCATCTTACTCAAGGCAATAGATTTATGAAGAATTTCATCCAAGGTTTTCAAGGAATGATCAGGAAATCGTTCCTCAAGAAATTTCCATATAGTATAGGCACAATTTTGAGTAGGCAAACTAGCAATCAAATTTTTGGGCAATCCTCTAATGATGAGCTCAATAGTTCTAAGATTGCGAATCATGTCAATATCTTCATCTAGGGTAGGATGCAAAGGATCAATATGAGATGCACAAGGGCTAGCAATATACTTGTTCAAATGATATTGATTGAAGATTACAAGCATCTCATTTTTCCACTCATGAAAATACTCTAGATCAAGAATAGGAACTCTATGTCTAAGACTCCCTAATGTAGACACATCCATCTTCCTCCAATGGTGATTAAACCAAGGCAATGGAGACCAAAGCTCTGATACCACTTGAAGGATCTAGAAGTAGATGTGTCTAGAGGGGGGTGATTAGACACTTAATGCTAAAGTTGCAATTTTTTAAGCTTTTTCGGTTTAAGTAGAGTTTAGGCACAATTTCAACACACACAATACATATCAAGCAAGCATGCAAAGAGTATATGAGCAGCGGAATGTAAAGAATGCAACTTGCAAGAATGTAAAGGGAAGGGTTTGGAGAAATCAAACGCAATTGGAGACATGGATGTTTTTCCCGTGGTTCGGATAGGTGGTGCTGTCCTACATCCACGTTGATGGAGACTTCAACCCACAAAGGGTAACGGTTGCGCGAGTCCACACATGGCTCCACCCACAAAGGGTAACGGTTGCGGGAGTCCACACAGGGCTCCACCCACGGAGGGTCCACGAAGAAGCAACCACCCACAAAGGGTCCACGAAGAAGCAACCTTGTCTATCCCACCATGGCCATCTCCCACACAGGACTTGCCTCACTAGCGGTAGATCTTCACGAAGTAGGCGATCTCCTTGCCCTTACAAACTCCTTGGTTCAACTCCACAATCTTGTCGGAGGCTCCCAAGTGACACCTAGCCAATCTAGGAGACACCACTCTCCAAGAAGTAACAAATGGTGTGTAGGTAATGAACTCCTTGCTCTTGTGCTTCAAATGATAGTCTCCCAACACTCAACTCTCTCTCATAGGATTTGGATTTGGTGGAAAGAAGATTTGAGTGTAAAGCAACTTGGGAAAGGCTAGAGATCAAGATTCATATGGTAGAATGGAGTATCTTGGTCTCAACACATGAGTAGGTGGTTCTCTCTCAGAACATATGAGTTGGAACGGTGTATGCGTTCTGGTGGCTCTCTTCTCGAATGAAGAGGAGGTGGAGGGGTATATATAGCCTCCACAAAAAATCCAACCGTTACACACAGTTTTCCAATCTCGGTGGGACCGAATCAATAAACTCGGTCGGACCGAAAATGTAAACCTAGTGACCGTTGGAGATTTCGGTGGGACCGATTGGATCAACTCGGTGAGACCGATGTGCTAGGGTTAGGGTAAATCCAAAACTCGGTTTGACCGATTACTCAAACTCGGTGGGACCGATTTGGGTAATAAGTGAAACTGAGATTTGGCCAAGCAAACTCGGTGGGACCGATTGCATGTCTCGGTGGGACCGAGAATATTGCAATGGGTAACAGAGAGTTTGCAAGCCCATCTCAGTAAGACCGAGATCCCATCGGTGAGACCGAACTGATTAGGGTTTGGCAGTGGCTTATGACAAGTGAAACTCGGTGGCGCTGGATAGGAAGAATCGGTAGGACCGAGTTTGGCTTAGGGTTTTGGTCATATGTGGAAGTGGGAAAGTAGCTGAGGGTTTTGGAGCATATCACTAAGCACATGAAGCAAGAGGCTCATTAAGCAACACCTCATCCCTCCTTGATAGTATTGGCTTTTCCTAAAGACTCAATGTGATCTTGGATCACTAAAATGTAAAATGAGGAGTCTTGAGCTTGAAGCTTTAGCCAATCCTTTGTCCTTAGCATCTTGAAGGAGTTCCCACACCCTTTAGTCAATGCCACTCCATTGTTGAACTTATCTGAAACATGCTAGATAAAAACGTTAGTCCAACAAGAGATATGTTGTCATCAATTATCAAAACCACCTAGGGAGCACTTGTTCTTTCACATACCATCGCCTATGGGTCTCATCACACCCCCGCCGGCACACGCACGGCAGCCGGTTGCTCATTGCAACCCGTTGCTGTTGGTGTGTGCTACCTCTTTAGCACTGCATTGGATTTCCTTGAAGAGGAAAGGATGATGCAGCAAAGTAGCGTAAGTATTTCCCTCAGTTTTTGAGAACCAAGGTATCAATCCAGTAGGAGGCTATGCGCGAGTCCCTCGTACCTGCACAAAGCAAATAACTCCTCGCAACCAACGTGATAAGGGGTTGTCAATCCCTTCACGGTCACTTACAAGAGTGAGATCTGATAGATATGATAAGATAATATTTTTGGTATTTTTGTGATAAAGATGCAAAGTAAAATAAAAGCAAAGTAAAAAGCAAAGGAAATAACTAAGTATTGGAAGATTAATATGATGAAGATAGACCCGGGGCCATAGGTTTCACTAGTGGCTTCTCTCAAGAGCATAGGTATTTTATGGTGGGTGAACGAATTACTATTGAGCAATCGACAGAATTGAGCATAGTTATGAGAATATCTAGGTATGATCATGTATATAGGCATGACGTCTGAGACAAGTAGACCGACTCCTGCCTGCATCTAGTACTATTACTCCACTCATCGACCGCTATCCAGCATGCATCTAGAGTATTAAGTTCATGAAAACAGAGTAACGCCTTAAGCAAGATGACATGATGTAGAGGGATAAATTCATGCAATATGATAAAACCCCCATCTTGTTATCCTCGATGGCAACAATACAATACGTGCCTTGCTGCCCCTACTATCACTGGGAAAGGACACCACAAGATTGAAACCAAAGCTAAGCACTTCTCCCATTGCAAGAAAGATCAATCTAGTAGGCCAAACCAAACTGATAATTCGAAGAGACTTGCAAATATAACCAATCATACATAAAAGAATTCAGAGAAGATTCAAATATTGTTCATAGATAATCTTGATCATAAACCCACAATTCATCAGTCTCAACAAACACACCGCAAAAAGAAGATTACATCAAATAGATCTCCATAAGAGAGGGGGAGAACTTTGTATCGAGATCCAAAAAGAGAGAAGAAGCCATCTAGCTAATAACTATGGACCCGAAGGTCTGAGGTAAACTACTCACACTTCATCGGAGGGGCTATGGTGTTGATGTAGAAGCCCTCCGTGATGGATGCCCCCACCGGCGGAGCTCCGGAACAGGCCCCAAGATGGGATCTCATGGATATAAAAAGTTACGACAGTGGAATTAGGGTTTTGGCTTCGTCTCTGATCGTTTGGGGGTACGTAGGTATATATAGGAGGAAGGAGTACGTCGGTGGAGCAACAGGGGGCCCACAAGGGTGGAGGGCGCGCCCGGGGGTGGGGGTAGGCGCGCCCCCTACCTCGTGGCCTCCTCCTTTGTTTCTTGACGTAGGGTCCAAGTCTCCTGGATCATGTTCGGTGAGAAAATCACGTTTCCAAAGGTTTCATTCCGTTTGTACTCCGTTTGATATTCCTTTTCTTCAAAACCCTAAAATAGACAAAAAAACAGCAATTCTGGGATGGGCCTCCGGTTAATAGGTTAGTCCCAAAAATAATATAAAAGTGGATAATAAAGCCCAATAATGTCCAAAACATTAAATAGTATAGCATGGAGCAATCAAAAATTATAGGTACCTTGGAGATGTATCAAGCATCCCCAAGCTTAATTCCTGCTCGTCCTCGAGTAGGTAAATGATAAAAACATATTTTTTGATGTGGAGTGCTACTTGGCATAATTTTAATGTAATTCTTCTTAATTGTGGTATGAATATTCAGATCCGAAAGATTCAAGATAAAAGTTCACATTGACATAAAAATAATAATACTTCAAGCATACTAACAAAGCAATCATGTCTTCTCAAAATAACATGGCCAAAGAATGCTCTCATCATGCACAACCCCGATGACAAGCCAAGCAATTGTTTCATACTTTAGTAATCTCAAACCTATAAACTTTCACGCAATATATGAGCGTGAGCCATGGATATAGCACTATGGGTGGAATAGAATATGATGGGGGTTATGTGGAGAAGACAAAAAAGGAGAAAGTCTCATATCAATGAGGCTAATCAATGGGCTATGGAGATGCCCATCGATTGATGTTAATGCAAGGGGTAGGGATTGCCATGCAACGGATGCACTAAAGCTATAAATGTATGAAAGCTCAACCAAAGAAACTAAGTGGGTGTGCATCCAACTTGCTTGCTCACGAAGACCTAGGGCACTTGAGGAGGCCCATTGTTGGAATATACAAGCCAAGTTCTATAATGAAAAATTCCCACTAGTATATGAAAGTGACAAAACAAAAGACTCTCTATCATGAAGATCATGGTGCAACTTTGAAGCACAAGTGTGGCAAAGGATAGTAGCATTGTCCCTTTTATATTTTTTATTTGGCCTTTCTTTTTCTTTTTTTATTTGGCCTTCCCCTTTTTTTGGAACAATGCTCTATGAATGATGGTCATCACACTTCTATTTACTTACAACTCAAGAATTACAACTCGATACTTAGAACAAGATATGACTCTATATGAATGCCTCCGGCGGTGTACCGGGATATGCAATGAACCAAGAGTGACATGTATGAAAGAATTATGAACGGTGGCTTTGCCACAAATACTATGTCAACTACATGATCATGCTAAGCAATATGACAATGATGAATGTGTCATGATAAACGGAATGGTGGAAAGTTGCATGGCAATATATCTCGGAATGGCTATGGAAATTCCATAATAGGTAGGTATGGTGGCTGTTTTGAGGAAGATATAAGGAGGTTTATGTGTGAAAGAGCGTATCATATCACGGGGTTTGGATGCACCGGCGAAGTTTGCACCAACTCTCAATGTGAGAAAGGGCAATACACGGTACCGAAGAGGCTAGCAATGATGGAAGGGTGAGAGTGCGTATAATCCATGGACTCAACATTAGTCATAAAGAACTCATATACTTATTGCAAAAATCTACAAGTCATCAAAAACCAAGCACTGCGCGCATGCTCCTAGGGGGATAGATTGGTAGGAAAAGACCATCGCTCATCCCTGACCGCCACTCATAAGGAGGACAATCAAATAACACCTCATGTTTCAAATTTGTTACATAACGTTTACCACACGTGCATGCTACGGGACTAGCAAACTTCAACATAAGCATTTCTCAAATTCACAACTACTCAACTAGCACGACTTTGATATTATTACCTCCATATCTCAAAACAATCATCAAGCATCAACCTTCTCTTAGTATTCAAAACACTCATAAGAAAAAAAATACTAATCTTGAATACCTAGCATATTAGGATTATTTAAGCAAATTACCATGCTATTTAAGACTCTCAAAATAATCTAAGTGAAGCATGAGAGATCAATAGTTTCTATAAAACAAATCCACCACCGTGCTCTAAAATATATAAGTGAAGTACTAGAGCAAAACTATATAACTCAAAAAGATATAAGTGAAGCACATAGAGTATTCTAACAAATTCCAAATCATGTATGGATCTCTCAAAAGGTGTGTACAGCAAGGATGATTGTGGTAAACTAAAATCAAAGACTCAAATCATACAAGATGCTCCAAGCAGAACACATATCATGTGGTGAATAAAAATATAGCTCCAAGTAAAGTTACCGATAGAAGTAGACGAAAGAGGGGATGCCTTCCGGGGCATCCCCAAGCTTTGGCTTTTAGTTATCCTTAGATTATCTTGGGGGTTCCATGGGCATCCCCAAGCTTAGGCTCTTGCCACTCCTTGTTCCATAATCCATCAAATCTTTACCCAAAACTTGAAAACTTCACAACACAAAACTTAAAGTAGAAAATCTCGTGAGCTCCGTTAGCGAAAGAAAACAAAAGACCACTTCAAGGTACTGTAATGAACTCACTATTAATTTATATTGGTGTTAAACCTACTGTATTCCAACTTCTCTATGGTTTATAAACTATTTTACTAGCCATAGATTCATCAAAATAAGCAAACAATACACGAAAAACAGAATCTGTCAAAAACAGAACAGTCTGTAGTAATCTGTAGCTAGCGCAAGATCTGGAACCCCAAAAATTCTAAAATAATTTGCTGGACGTGAGGAATTTATATATTAATCATCTGCACAAATAATTAACTAAATAACACTTTCCAAATAAAAATGGCAGCAGTTCTCGTGAGCGCTAAAGTTTCTGTTTTTTACAGCAAGATATAAAGACTTTCCCGAGTCTTCCCAATGGTTCTACTTGGCACAAACACTAATTAAACACAAAAAACACAACCTAAACAGAGGCTAGATAAATTATTTATTACTAAAAAGGATCAAAAAGCAAGGAATAAAAACAAAATTGGGTTGCCTCCCAACAAGCGCTATCGTTTAACGCCCTTAGCTAGGCATAAAAAGCAAGGATAGATCTAGGTATTGCCATCTTTCGTAGGCAATCCATAAGTGGCTCTCATAATAGATTCATAAGGTAATTTAATTTTCTTTCTAGGAAAGTGTTCCATGCCTTTCCTTAACGGAAATTGGAATCTAATATTTCCTTCCTTCATATCAATAATTGCACCAATTGTTCTAAGGAAAGGTCTACCAAGAATAAGGGCATGTACAATGGTGCTATCTTAGGAGTGCCACGTAGGATCAATGATGAGGTGGAGGAGAGAGAACTCATTAGAAAAGGCTTGTCTTCTTTTATTTAAGAGAAGACAAGAGATGATCTCTTAGCACAATATGTCTCACCATGTTTTTAGGAATTGCTAGTTATTGAAGATAAGGCTAAGATATGACCCATTGTAGACTCTCTTTTTTTTCATCTCTAAATTACATGCAAAATTTAAGATAAGACTATCTTATCAACCATTGTACATGCCCTAATAGGACATGAAGGATTGCAATCTATGTCAAGAACAATAAATCTACGGGCACATAATTCCTATTTGCGACAATAAGAACATCATTAATTCTTCCCATTGGTTTCTTAATAGTGGAATCCGGAAGGTGCAAGTTTACAGAGCAATCATCAAAATCACGGAAACCTAACAAATCACACAAAGTCTTTGGAATCGTGGAAACACTAGCACCCAAATCACATAAAGCATAGAACTCATGGTCTTTAATCTTAATTTTAATAGTTGGTTCCCACTCATCATAAAGTTTTCTAGGGATAGAAACTTCCAATTCAAGTTTTTCTTCATAAGATTGCATCAAGGCATCAACGATATGTTTAGTAAACGCTTTATTTTGACTATAAGCATGAGGATAATTTAGCACGGATTGCAACAAGGAAATACAATCAATCAAAGAGAAATTTTCATAATTAAATTCCTTGAAATCCAAAATAGTGGGTTTAGCAACATCTAGGGTTTTAATTTCTTCGATCCCACTTTCATCAAATTTAGCATCAAAATCTAAAAACTCCGAATTTTTGGAACGCCTTCTAGGTAAAGGTGGATCATGTTCAGTCCCATCATTATTAAGATTCATATTGCAAAACAAAGATTTAATAGGGGATACATCAATAACTTTTAGATCTTCAGCTTTATTTTCATAGGAACTAGAAGAACACGCTCTTATAACGGCATCTTTCTTAGCACGCATCCTAGCGGTTCTTTCTTTGCACTCATCAATGGAAATTCTCATGGCTTTTAGAGACTCATTGATATCATGCTTAGGATGAATAGATCTAAGTTTCAAATAATCAACATCAAGAGAAATTCTATCAACGTTCCTAGCCAACTCATCAATCTTAAGCAATTTTTCTTCAATCAAAGCATTGAAATTCTTTTGTGAAGTAATAAATTCTCTAATATTAGATTCAAAATCAGAGGGCATCTTATTATAATTTCCATAAGAACTGTTGTAGGAATTACCATAGTTATTAGAGGGATTACTAGGATAAGGCCTAGGAATAAAATTTCCTCTATACACGTTGTTACCAAAATTATTCCTACCAACAAAATTCACATGCATAGATTCATTATTATTCTCAATCATTAGGATCAGAAGAAACACTCTTACTAGCAAATAATTTCATAAGTTCATCCATCTTTCCTCTCAGAACATTAATTTCTTCTATCGCATGCACCTTTTTATTAGTAGATCTTTCAGTATGCCATTGAGAATAATTAACCATAATATTATCTAGGAGTTTAGTAGCTTCTCCTAAAGTGATTTCCATAAAAGTGCCTCCCGCGGCCGAATCTAAAAGATTTCTAGAAGCAAAATTCAATCCGGCATAATTTTTTTGTATAATCATCCACAAATTCAAACCATGAGTAGGGCAATTACGTATCATTAATTTCATCCTCTCCCAAGCTTGTGCAACATGTTCATGATCAAGTTGCTTAAAATTCATAATATCGTTTCTAAGGGAGATGATCTTAGCGGGAGGAAAATACTTAGAGATAAAAGCATCTTTGCACTTGTTCCAAGAATCAGTACTATTTTTAGGCAAATACGAAAACCAAGTTTTAGCACGATCTGTAAGCGAAAAAGGAAATAACTTCAATTTAACAATATCGTTATCCACATCTTTCTTCTTTTGCATATCACACAAATCAACGAAGCTATTTAGATGGGTAGCGGCATCTTCACTAGGAAGGCCGGAAAACGGATCTTTCATGACAAGATTCAGTAAAGCGGCATTAATTTCACAAGATTCAACATCGGTAAGAGGAGCAATCGGAGTGCTAATAAAATCATTGTTGTTGGTATTGGTAAAGTCACACAATAGTGTTATCTTGAGCCATCGTGACAAGCAAGCAATCCAACACACAAGCAAACAAAAAGAAAGCAGGCAAAAGGAGGCAAATAGAGAAAGAGAGGGAGGATAGAGAGAGAGAGGGCGAATAAAACAGCAAGGGTGAAGTGGGGGAGAGGAAAACGAGAGGCAAATGGCAAATAATGTAATGCGGGAGATAAGTATTGTGATGGGTACTTGGTATATTGACTTTTGCGTAGACTCCCCGGCAACGGCGCCAGAAATTCTTCTTGCTACCTCTTGAGCACTGCATTGGATTTCCTTGAAGAGGAAAGGATGATGCAGCAAAGTAGCATAAGTATTTCCCTCAGTTTTTGAGAACCAAGGTATCAATCCAGTAGGAGGCTACACGCGAGTCCCTCGTACCTGCACAAAGCAAATAACTCCTCGCAACCAACGCGATAAGGGGTTGTCAATCCCTTCACGGTCACTTACGAGAGTGAGATCTGATAGATATGATAAGATAATATTTTTGGTATTTTTGTGATAAAGATGCAAAGTAAAATAAAATCAAAGGAAATAACTAAGTATTGGAAGATTAATATGATGAAGATAGACCCGGGGGCGAAAGGTTTCACTAGTGGCTTCTCTCAAGAGCATATGTATTTTACGGTGCGTGAACGAATTACTGTTGAGCAATTGACAGAATTGAGCATAGTTATGAGAATATCTAGGTATGATCATGTATATAGGCATCACGTCCGAGACAAGTAGACCAACTCCTGCCTGCATCTACTACTATTACTCCACTCAATGACCGCTATCTGGCATGCATATAGAGTATTAAGTTCATGAAAACAGAATAACGCCTTAAGCAAGATGACATGATGTAGAGGGATAAATTAATGCAATATGATAAAAAAACCATCTTGTTATCCTCGATGCCAACAATACAATACGTGCCTTGCTGCTGGGAAAGCGCACTGCAAGATTGAACCCAAAGGTAAGCACTTCTCCCATTGCAAGAAAGATCAATCTAGTAGGCCAAACCAAACTGATAATTCGAAGAGACTTGCAAAGATAACCAATCATACATAAAAGAATTCAGAGAAGATTCAAATATTGTTCATAGATAATTTTGATCATAAACCCACAATTCATCGGTCTCAACAAACACACCACAAAAAGAAGATTACATCGAATAGATCTCCATAAGGGAGGGGGAGAACTTTGTATTGAGATCCAAAAAGACAGAAGAAGCCATCTAGCTAATAACTATGGACCCGAAGGTCTGAGGTAAACTACTCACACTTCATCGGAGGGGCTATGGTGTTGATGTAGAAGCCCTCCGTGATGGATGCCCCCTCCGGCGGAGCTCCGGAACAGGCCCCAAAGATGGGATCTCGTGGACACGGAAAGTAACGGCGGTGCAATTAGGGTTTTGGCTCCGTCTCTGATCGTTTGGGGGTACGTAGGTATAATAGGAGGAAGGAGTACGTTGGTGGAGCAACAGGGGGCCACGAGGGTGGAGGGTGCGCCTGGGGGGGGGGTAGGCGCTCCCCCTACCTCGTGGCCTCCTCCTTTGTTTCTTGACGTAGGGTCCAAGTCTCCTAGATCATGTTCGGTGAGAAAATCACGTTCCCGAAGGTTCCATTCCGTTTGGACTCCATTTGATATTCCTTTTCTTCGAAACCCTAAAATAGGCAAAAAAACAACAATTCTGGGTTGAGCCTCTGGTTAATAGGTTAGTCCCAAAAATAATATAAAAGTGGATAATTAAGCCCAATAATGTCCAAAACAGTAGATAATATAGCATGGAGCAATCAAAAATTATAGATACATTGGAGACGTATCAGTGTGGTGCCACTGCTACAAATCACGCAGAGTCATCCGTCGCGTCTCAACCACAATCATCAACCCTGGCCAAGTCTTCTACAAATGCCCGAATCATGGGGTAATAATATGTTTAAGTGTTGTTCTGCTGCTTTTCAGTTGCTGATTTTTTTAATAGTTTGGTTGATGATCTTCCAAGTTGATTCGTGCAGAAAAGGGAAGATTCGTGTGATTTGTATTTCTGGGAAGTTGCTGATGTGGGGGAATGCAACTACGCTGATTATTTGGTTAGCAGAGGAATCCCAATACTAGCAGGTTGGAGTGTTGGACAAGTAACTAAAGGAACGATAGACGAGGAAGATGCAGAGCAGAAGGTTAAACATGCAGTTCCTTTGATCATGGCCAAGCAACAACTGCTGAACGACCTTGACAGCAATGAGGATATGAAAGAGCTTGTGAAGATAATGGGCAAAATTGATGTGCTCTGTAGGATGATTGTCTCTTTATTTGCAGTTGTCGGTGTCAAAACCGGCGGATCTCGGGTAGGGTCCGCGAACTGTGCGTCTAAGGCGGATGGTAACAAGAGGCAGGGGACACGATGTTTACCCAGGTTCGGGCCTCTTGATGGAGGTGATACCCTATGTCCTGCTTGATTGTTCTTGATGTTATGAGTATTACAAGAGTTGATCTACCATGAGATCGTAGAGGCTAAACCCTAGAAGCTATCCTATGTTATGATTGTATGTTGTCCTACGGACTAAACCCTCCGGTTTATATAGACACCGGAGGGGGCTAGGGTTACACAGAGTCGGTTACAAGGGAGGAGATCTCCATATCTGTATTTCCTAGCTTGCCTTCCACGCCAAGGAGAGTCCCATCCGGACACGGGACGAAGTCTTCAATCTTGTATCTTCATAGTCCAATAGTCCGGCCAAAGGATATAGTCCGGCTGTCTGGAGACCCCCTAATCCAGGACTCCCTCAGTAGCCCCTGAACCAGGCTTCAATGATGATGAGTCTTGCGCGCAGTATTGTCTTCGGCATTGCAAGGCGGGTTCTTCTCCAAATCCTGAATATCTGCTAAGTAGTGTCCGGCTCCCATAAATGTTGGACTTCTTGGCTTCTGCGCCCAATAAGGGCCATCTTCCACGCGTCGAGTGAATGCGAGGAGCCAGGGTGTTTTTACATTCGCCCCCTAGCCAGGTAAATAAATCGTCTATTAAAGGGATGAGGATTCTTAGATCCAATCCACACCATCCTCCCATGACGAGAATCCATCGGAGCGCGCTCGGAAAAATCCATTCCATCATGGCCGGCCACTGCAGCTCCTTCTCCCGCCCCCGTAGCCCTAAGCCCGGTGATTGGGAGAGGTGTTCCATCCTGCACAGCCGATTAGTAGAGTTGCAGACCCAGGGATTTCTCCCTCCAGCGTATATGGTCCCCGTCCGAGCCGGGCTCACCACCTATAATGGCGGGGAGTAAGCGGAGAGCTTCCCCAGTCCCTCTAAGGGGGAGCGGGTATGCCTTGTCCCTTACTTACGAAGGGGACTCGTATTTCCAATTCATCCATTCCTCCGCGGGCTCCTGGAGTTTTACGGCCTCCAACTGCATAATTTCACCCCTGCTTCCATATTACACATCGCCGGTTATGTTGCCCTTTGTGAGCTGTTTTTGGGCTGCGAGGCTTATTTCGAGCTATGGAAAAGGTTATTTTGCCTTGTGCCCCGCACACAGAAGGGGTCACTTTATCATGTGGGCGGAGCCGAAATATGGCGCATCGCCGAGACCGGATACGAGTCCGGTACTCCGAAGAAGATGTCCGAAGACTGGCCTTCGGAGTGGTTTTACATGGAGGACGTCCCCCTTCCAGACCCTGTTCGGCGGGGTCTTCCTAAGTTCAACAATTCTCCTATGAAGAAACGCCAAAGCTAGCACCCACGGAGCCCCCAGGAGGAAGACAACGGAGAAGTCCTTTACCTGATGAACCGCATTAAAGCGCTGGCTTGATAACCCACAAGTATAGGGGATCGCAACAGTTTTCGAGGGTAGAGTATTCAACTCAAATTTGTTGATTCGACACAAGGGGAGCCAAAGAATATTCTCAAGTATTAGCAGCTGAGTTGTCAATTCAACCACACCTGGAAACTTAATATCTGCAGCAAAGTATTTAGTAGCAAAGTAATATGATAGTAATGATAACGGTAACAAAAGGTAACCATAGTAAAAGTAATGTTTTTGGTATTTTGTAGTGATGATAGCAATAGCAACGGAAAAGTAAATAAGCGGAGAACAATATATGGAAAGCTCGTAGGCAATGGGTCGGTGATGGAGAATTATGCTGGATGCGGTTCATCATGTAACAGTCATAACCTAGGGTGACACAGAACTAGCTCCAGTTCATTGATATAATGCAGGCATGTATTCCGAATATAGTCATACGTGCTTATGGAAAAGAACTTGCATGACATCTTTTGTCCTACCCTCCCGTGGCAGCGGGGTCCTTACGGAAACTAAGGGATATTAAGGCCTCCTTTTAATAGAGAACCGGAACAAATCATTAACACATAGTGAATACATGAACTCCTCAAACTACGGTCATCACCGGTAAGTATCCCGATTATTGTCACTTCGGGGTTAACGGATCATAACACATAATAGGTGACTATAGACTTGCAAGATAGGATCAAGAACACTCATATATTGATGAAAACATAATAGGTTCAGATCTGAAATCATGGCACTCGGGCCCTAGTGACAAGCATTAAGCATAGCAAAGTCATAGCAACATCAATCTCAGAACATAGTGGATACTAGGGATCAAACCCTAACAAAACTAACTCGATTACATGATAGACCCCATCCAACCCATCACCGTCCAGGAAGCCTACGATGGAATTACTCACGCACGGTGGTGAGCATCATGAAATTGGTGATGGAGGATGGTTGATGATGACGATGGCGACGGATTCCCCTCTCCGGAGCCTCGAACGGACTCCAAATCAGCCCTCCCAAGAGGTTTTAGGGCTTGGCGGCGGCTCCGTATTGTAAAACGCAATGATTTATTCTCTCTGATTTTTCTCTCCCCGAAACTCAATATATGGAGGTGGAGTTGGAGTCGGAGAGGGAACAGGGGGGCCACGAGGTAGGGGGCGCGCCCTAGGGGGGCAGGCGCGCCCCCACCCTCGTGGGGAGGTGGTGGGCCCCCTGGCCTTCATCTTTTGCAGGTATTCTTCTTATTTTCTGAAAAGTGTCTCCATGAAGATTCAGGTCATTCCGAGAACGTTTGCTCCTGCACATAAATAACACCATGGTAATTCTGCTGAAAACAACGTCAGTCCGGGTTAGTTCCATTCAAATCATGCAAGTTAGAGTCCAAAACAAGGGCAAAAGTGTTTGGAAAAGTAGATACGTTGGAGACGTATCAACTCCCCCAAGCTTAAACCTTTGCTTGTCCTCAAGCAATTCAGTTGACAAACTGAAAGTGATAAAGAAAAACTTTTACAAACTATGTTTTCTCTTATTGTTATAAATATGTAAAGCCAGCATTCAAGTTTTCAGCAAAGATTATAACTAACCACATTCACAATAACGCATAGGTCTCAAGTTTACTCATATCAATAGCATAATCAACTAGCGAGCCATAATAATAAATCTCGGATGACAACACTTTCTTAAAACAATCATAATATGATATAGCAAGATGGTATCTCGCTAGCCCTCTCTAAGACCGCAAAACATAAATGCAGAGCACCTTTAAAGACCAAGGACTGACTAGACATTGCAATTCATGGTAAAAGAGATCCAGTCAAGTCATACTCAATGTAAACTAACATTAATGAATGCAAATGACAGTGGTGCTCTCCAACTAGTGCTTTTTAATAAGAGGATGATGACTCAGCATAAAAGTAAATAGATAGGCCCTTCGTAGAGGGAAGCAGGGATTTGTAGAGGTGCCAGAGCTTGGTTTTGAAACAGAGGTGAATAATATTTTGAGCGGTATACTTTCATTGTCAACATAACAACCAAGAGATGGCGATATCTTCCATGCTACACACATTATAGGCGGTTCCCAAACAGAATGGTAAAGTTTATACTCCCCCTTCCACCAACAAGCATCAATCCATGGCTTGCTCGAAACAACGAGTGCCTCCAACTAACAAGAGTCCCAGGGGAGTTTTGTTTGCAATTATTTTGATTTAGTTTGCATAAAGCTTGGGACTGGGCATCCCGGTGACCAGCCATTTATCTCATGAGTGAGGAGCGGAGTCCACTCATCTTGAGAATAACCCGCCTAACATGGAAGATACAGACAGCCCTAGTTGATACATGAGCTATTCGAGCATACAAAACAGGATATTTATTTGAAGGTTTAGAGTTTGGCACATACAAATTTACTTGGGACGGCAGGTAGATACCGTATATAGGTAGGTATAGTGGACTCATGTGGAATAACTTTGGGGTTTAGGGAGTTTGGATGCACAAGTAGTATTCCCGCTTAGTATAGGTGAAGGCTAGCAAAAGACTGGGAAACGACAGCAGTCATGAACATGCATTAAAATTAATCAACACCGAATGCAAGCATGAGTAGGATATAATCCACCATGAACATAAATATCGTGAAGGCTATGTTGATTTTGTTTCAACTAGATGCGTGAACATGTGCCAAGTCAAGTCACTTAAATCCTTCAGAGGAGGATACCACCCTATCATACCACATCATTACTATCTCAATAGCATGTTAGCACGCAAGGTAAACCATTATAACTCATAGCTAATCAAGCATGGCACAAGAAACTATGATCTCTAATTGTCATTGCAAACATGTTTATTCATAGTAGGCTGAATCAGGAACGATGAACTAATCATATTTACAAAAACAAAAGAGGTCGAGTTCATACCAGCTTTTCTCATCTCAGTCAGTCCATCGTATATCGTCATAATTGCCTTTCACTTGCACGACCGAATAGTGTGAATAATAATAATAGTGCACATGCATTGGACTAAGCTGGAATCTGCAGGCATTCAATAAATAGGAGAAGACAAGGCAATGTGGGCTCTTTTGTCAGATCAACAATAATGCATATAAGAGCCATTTCAACAATTTAATTATGGTCTTCTCCTATCGACCCCCAAAGGAAAGAAAAGAAATAAAACTATTTACACGGGAAAGCTCCCAACAAGCAAAAGAAGAACATGAAATATTTTTGGGTTTTCTTTTTAATTACTACTACAAGCATGGAAATTAAATTGATTAAAAGCTACAACTAATTTTTTTGGTTTTTTCTTAAGGTTTATTAGGCACATAAGAAGAAAGCATAAAAAAGAAATTAAACTAGCATGGATGATATAATGAAAAAGTATGAGCACCGACATCTAGCAATGAGTGTGTGAACATAAATGTAATGTCGGTGGGAAATACATACTCCCCCAAGCTTAAGCTTTTGGCCTAAGTTGGTCTATGGCCACGGCTGGCGTGGCGGATATCCATAATAGTAGTTGGGGTCGTACTGCGATGCAGCGGCTATCGCCTGCTGAGCTACAGCGTGGCGACGAGCGGCCTCCTCTCTCCTCTCATACTCATCTGCGTCCTCTCTGGTAATAGTATATCCTCCTATTGCCTGATAATCAAAGAAGGTAGGAGCAGGGAGAGTAATACGGACAACACGGCGTCTGTCAAAGATTAGTCGATACTGGAGAGGTGATTCATTCCTCTCGACAAACTGGTGGTGATCCATAGCATTAAAATCTAGATAGGTACGAGATAATTCAATATCATCTTCGCGTATGGCTATACCAAGAAAATTAGCTACGCGGGTTGCATAAATTCCACCAAAGAAATCTCCATTAAGTCTATTAAGATGCAACCTACGTGCAACAATGGCTCCCAAATTATATGATTTCTCTCCTAACACGACACTCCTAAGAATACTAAGATCGGGGACACACAGGTGACATGCCTCATCTTTACCATCAATGCATCTACCTATGAAGAGAGCAAAATAATCTATAGCAGGAAAGTGAATGCGCCCTATGGTAGCTTGTGTAATATCTCTAGATTCTCCCACAGTTATGCTAGCAAGAAAATCCCTAAATTCAGATTTGCAAGGGTCCCTTATACTACCCCATTGTGGAAGTTTGCATGCAGTAGTAAAATCCTCTAAGTCCATAGTGTAAGATTTATCATAAAGATCAAGCAGGACAGTTGGAGAATTACGTGAAGTTGAAAATTCAAACCTCCTCACAAAGGTACTGGTGAGGTTGTGATACTGGCTGCACTTCTCTCTCTCGAAGCTCACAAGATCAGCATTACGCAAATATGCTTTTGAATTCTTCCTTAATTCCCGCTCGATCCATAAAGTTCTCAGAAGGCCATTCACAAGGACGCACTGGAGCGTCTCTTGGTGGCTCGTCATTAGCATCACGCATTGCAAGCCTGGGTCCTTGCTTCCTTGAAGAACCACCTTGGAACATTTTCCTAAGCATATTTCTTCCTCTGAAAAATTCTGAAATTTTTTAGTAACTTCAAAATAAAAGTAAACCAAACTCAATAATATTGATAGAAACTACTCCTACAAGTGTCTAGGGCCTATATCATGCATCAAAACTACTTTTGACCATATAAATTTGACATGCAAGCTCAAGAACAGGGTCACCTAAGCAACAAAAATTTGCAATGAATAAAGCACTAGAACAAAAACTAATTGGACCAATGGAGGAGTCACATAACAAGGAACAATCTCCCCAAGTAGTTTTGTGAGAGGTGCTTTGAGCAAGGAGATCGAAAATGGCAGCAAACGAGCTTGGACTCGGGTTTGAGCTGGTTATTCGTGTTTGTGGGAGGAAGAAGAAGTGTATGGGTGAAAGGATAAGTGGAGGAGGGCCACCGTGGGCCCACGAGGCAGGGGGCGCGCCTAGGGGGTAGGGCGCGCCCTCCACCCTCGTGGGCAGGTGGTTGACCCCCCTGCTGTGTTCTCAGTGCCAAATATTCTCAAATATTCTAGAAAAAATCATATTTAAATTTCAGGGCATTTAGAGAACTTTTATTTTCGAGGTATTTTTATATTGCACGGATAATCAGATAACAGACAGAAAAATATTTATTTTTATTTTATTTAATATAAATAACATAAAGTAAAAGTGGGGTACAACAGGTTGTGCCTTCTAGTTTCATCCATCTCATGATCATCAAAAGGAAACCTCTAACGAGGTTGATCAAGTCTTGTTAACAAACTCATTCCGAATAACATGGAAACGGAGAAATTTTGAATAACACTATGTTACCTCAACGGGGATATGCACATCCCCAATAATTAGAATATCATATTTCTTCTTGACAGTAGGAAGAGGAAATTCAAAACCTTCAAATATAATCGATGGAATTTTTCCAATAGAGTTGATACTATGAACTTGAGGTTGTTTCCTCGGAAAGTGTACCGTATGCTCATTACCATTAACATGAAAAGTGACATTGTCTTTAGTGCAATCAATAATAGCCCCTGCAGTATTCAAAAAGGGTCTTCCAAGAATAATAGACATACTATCGTCCTTGGGAATATCAAGAATAACAAAGTCTGTTAAAATAGTAACGGTTACAACTACAACAGGCACATCCTCACAAATACCGATAGGTATAGCAGTTGATTTATCAGCCATTTGCAAAGATATTTCAGTAGGTGTCAACTTATTCAAATCAAGTCTGCGATACAAAGAGAGAGGCATAACACTAACACCGGCTCCAAGATCACATAAAGCAGTTTTAACATAGTTTCTTTTAATGGAGCATGGTATAGTTGGTACACCGAGATCTCCAAGTTTCTTTGGTATTCCACCCTTAAAAGTATAATTAGCAAGCATGGTGGAAATTTCAGCTTCCGGTATCTTTCTTTTATTTGTAATATTATCTTTCATGTACTTAGCATAAGGATTAGTTTTGAGCATATCGGTTAATCGCATACGCAAAAAGATAGGTCTAATCATTTCAGCAAAGCGCTCAAAATCCTCATCATCCTTTTTCTTGTATGGTTTGGGAGGAAAAGGCATGGGTTTCTGAAACCAAGGCTCTCTTTCTTTACCATGTTTCCTAGCAACAAAGTCTTTCTTATCATAACGTTGATTCTTTGATTGTGGGTTATCAAGATCAACATCAGGTTCAATTTCTATATCATTATCATTACTAGGTTGAGCATCATCATGAACATTATTATTAGCATTACCACTAGTTTCAGGTTCATTACCAGATTGAGTTTCAACATCAGAAATAGAAATATCATTTGGATTCTCAGGTGTTTCAACAATACGATCACTAGAAGCATGCAAAGTCCTATCATTTTTCTTTTTCTTCTTTTTAGAAGAACTAGGTGCATCTATTTTATTTCTCTGAGAATCTTGCTCAATTCTCTTAGGGTGGCCTTCAGGATACAAAGGTTCCTGAGTCATTCTACCAGTTCTAGTAGCCACTCTAACAACATTATCATTATTCTTACTATTCAATTCATTGAGCAAATCATTTTAAGCTTTAAGTACTTGATCTACTTGAGTGGTAACCATAGAAGCATGTTTACTAATAAGTTTAAGTTCACCTTTGACATTAGCCATATAATCACCCAAGTGTTCAAGCATATTTGAATTGTATTTCAGTTGTCTACCAAAAAAAGCATTAAAGTGTTCTTGCTTAGCCATAAATTTATCAAACTCATCTAAGGATGGGCTAGCAATTTTAGTAAATGGGATTTCAACTTTATCATATCTATAGAGAGAATTTACCTTTACTACCTGTGTCAGATTATCAAGACCATGAGTTTCTTCAATAGGTAATGGATTAAGATTATATGTTTCTTCAACAGGCGGTAAATTAAGACCATGTATTTCTTTAATAGGAGGTAAATTCTTAACATCTTCAGCTTTAATACCCTTTTCTTTCATAGATTTCTTTGCCTCTTGCAAATCTTCAGGACCGAGAAATAGAATACCCCTCTTCTTCAGAGTTGGTTTAGGAATAGGCTCAGGAATTGGCTCCGGAGGTGTCCAATTATTTTCATTTGTCAACATATTATTCAATAGAATTTCAGCTTCATCCGGTGTTCTTTCCTTGAAAACAGAACCAGCACAACTATCCAGATAATCTCTAGAGGCATCGGTTAGTCCATTATAAAAGATATCAAGTATTTCATTTTTCTTAAGAGGATGATCAGGCAAAGCATTAAGTAATTGGAGAAGCCTCCCCCAAGCTTGTGGGAGACTCTCTTCTTCAATTTGCACAAAATTATATATTATAACCCTTAAAGCAGCTTGTTTCTTATGAGCAGGGAAATATTTAGGAGAGAAGTAATAAATCATATCCTGGGGACTACGCACACAGCCAGGATCAAGAGAATTAAACCATATCTTAGCATCACCCTTTAATGAGAACGGAAATATTTTAAGGATATAAAAGTAACGAGTTCTCTCATCTTTAGTGAACAGGGTGGCTATATCATTCAATTTAGTAAGATGTGCCACAACAGTTTCAGATTCATAACCATGGAAAGGATCAGATTCAACCAAAGTAATTATATCAGGATCAACAGAGAATTCATAATCCTTATCAGTAACAAAGATAGGTGAAGTAGCAAAAGCAGGGTGAGGTTTCATTCTAGCATTTAGAGATTGCTTACTCCATTTAGCTAATAACCTTTTGAGTTCATTTCTATTTTTGCAAGCTAAGATAGCGAAAGAAGCTTCTTGATAAAAAACATAACCCTTAGGAATAACAAGTGATTCTTCATCATCACTCTCATTAGTATCATCAGATTCAGTATTTTGAATTTCTCTAGCCCTAGCAAGTTGTTCATCAAGAAAATCACTAAGTGGCATAGTAGAATCAGGCATAGAAGTAGTTTCATCATAAATATCATGCATAGCAGAAGTGGCATCATTAATAACATGCGATATATCAGAACGAATAGCAGAAGCAGGTGTAGGTGTCGCAAACTTACACATAACAGAAGGTGAATCAAGTGCAGAGCTAGATGGCAGTTCCTTACCTCCCCTCGTAGTTGAGGGATAGATCTTGGTTTTTGGATCTCTCAAGTTCTTCATAATGATAAGCAGATATATATCCCAAGTGACTCAAGAATAGAGCTATGCTCCCGGCAACGGCGCCAGAAAATAGTCTTGATAACCCACAAGTATAGGGGATCGCAACAGTTTTCGAGGTAGAGTATTCAACCCAAATTTATTGATTCGACACAAGGGGAGCCAAAGAATATTCTCAAGTATTAGCAGCTGAGTTGTCAATTCAACCACACCTGGAAACTTAATATCTACAGCAAAGTATTTAGTAGTAAAGTACTATGATAGTAGTGATAAAACGACAACAAAAGGTAACAGTAGTAATAGTAATGTTTTTGGTATTTTGTAGTGATGATAGCAATAGCAACGGAAAAGTAAATAAGCGGAGAACAATATATGGAAAGCCAGTAGGCAATGGATCGGTGATGGAGAATTATGCCGGATGCGGTTCATCATGTAACAGTCATAACCTAGGGTGACACAGAACTAGCTCCAGTTCATTGATATAATGTAGGCATGTATTCCGAATATAGTCATACGTGCTTATGGAAAAGAACTTGCATGACATCTTTTGTCCTACCCTCCCGTGGCAGCGGGGTCCTTACGGAAACTAAAGGATATTAAGGCCTCCTTTTAATAGAGAACCGGAACAAAGCATTAACATATAGTGAATACATGAAATCCTCAAACTACGGTCATCACCGGTAAGTATCCCGATTATTGTCACATCGGGGTTAACGGATCATAACACATAATAGGTGACTATAGACTTGCAAGATAGGATCAAGAACACTCATATATTGATGAAAACATAACAGGTTCAGATCTGAAATCATGGCACTCGGGCCCTAGTGACAAGCATTAAGCATAGAAAAGTCATAGCAACATCAATCTCAGAACATAGTGGATACTAGGGATCAAACCCTAACAAAACTAACTCGATTACATGATAGATCCCATCCAACCCATCACCGTCCAGCAAGCCTACGATGGAATTACTCACGCATGGTGGTGAGCATCATGAAATTGGTGATGGAGGATGGTTGATGATGACGATGGCGATGGATTCCCCTCTCCGAAGCCCCGAACGGACTCCAGATCAGCCCTCCCGAGAGGTTTTAGGGCTTGGCAGCGGCTCCATATCGTAAAGCGCGATGATTTCTTCTCTCCAATTGTTTCTCCTCGAAACTCAATATATGGAGGTGGAGTTGGAGTCAGAGAGGCAACAGGGGGACCATGAGGTAGGGGGCGCGCCCCCACCCTCGTGGGGAGGTGGTGGGCCCCCTGGCCTTCATCTTTTACAGGTATTTTTCTTATTTTCTAAAAAGTGTCTCCGTGAAGTTTCAGGTCATTCCGAGAACGTTTGCTCCTGCACATAAATAACACCATGGTAATTCTGCTGAAAACAGCGTCAGTCCGGGTTAGTTCCATTCAAATCATGCAAGTTAGAGTCCAAAACAAGGGCAAAAGTGTTTGGAAAAGTAGATACGTTGGAGACGTATCATGGCTCAATCAGGATTGACAATAATCGAGGTTATATCAACATGCATAATGTGGGGAGTGCAGCCACTTCAATATCAAGGGCACCCCGTGTGGCGTTTTAACGAGGAAGATGATGCCACCCATTGCGGGCGTAAGGGACCGGACTCAGCTGTTGCTTTAGCAAAAATTCTGTCCGAGTTGTTTAAGGGAGAGGAAGAGGAGTTCATCCGTATCAAGCCACGGGATGGATTCTCCATGTACAACCCTCCAAGCTGGGTGAGTTGTACCTCTTTACTCCCATCCTTCCCGCATTCTTCGTCGTAGGTACTCACCTTGCCATTTCACGGCAGGAACTGCGAAAAGCTGTAAGGGAGGTCAACAACCCACCTCCACAACCAGAGGACCTTGGCCGGGCCCTTAATCCCAGACTTGAAGAGGATCCTGACATATTCGTGGAGCTGATAGACAGGAAATTCTATCAATTGAGTTGTGATGACGCCATGGTGGCCATAACGGCCGACTATCCCGGACTACTCCCCGCGTTGCACGTAAGAAAAACCAAAATCCCAACTCCCAAAAAGGATCCCCTTTTATGCACTTCACCTACCGTACACATATGGTGTTTTATAGGGAAGGCATTTGGGACGCCGTGCCGAACCCGCAGCAACTCGCCAACAAGAGGCACCGAAGCCGGGTAGGCCAAAAAGGAAGGCGGTCAGGACGGAGACGCCGGCATAGAGGTATGACGCAAAACCTCACTCCGTGGTCGTCGTCTTTCTTAAAATATAATGACGTCTGTGTTTCTTAGCAGAAAAAACGCTCGCCGGATATATCCGGAGAGGCTGCCGATCACGCCTCGACCAGTCGGGCTCCAGGGCCGGACATGGAGGCAGAAGCTAACGTGGGGCAGACGCCGGATGATCCTCCTACAGAGGATGCGGACAGACTATCCTCTACAAATTCCGAAGTGGAGAGCGCCATGAATCACAGGCATTGCCGGGCCGTACTCCGTGACGCTTGTTTCTCACCAGAGGCATTTGATGCCTTCAATTTCGGAGATGTGTACATCCGTGCTGCTCAAATAGTCTAGCCAGAGCCACGGACCAGTATGTAAGGGATATACGGGTAAGCAAATCTGACGATTATATGTATCAGTAGCCCCTGAGACTTGAAACAGTTGACACAACTGATTTAAGGATCATTATTTGTGTAGGTTCTTACAGAGAGGAATTCCCAATTGTCTCAAGAGCTGGACGAGTGCAAGGCCCAGCTAGGGGCCGCTGTTGCCGCGTTGAAGGAGTCCGAGAAGGGTCCCTCTAGTAACACTTGTGTCCCTTGCAAAGAATACGGGTACTAGGTAGTATGCGGCATGTATGCAAATCTAACAATAGATGTTGCAGGTGGCCCCGGAGCGAATTCGGAGGCCGTGGAGGTGGATGCGGCACGTGATGATCGACATCGAAATGCTGGCAAGCGCGTGCTGACGCGAGTCAGGCAGGAGAAAAATGATCTCCAAGACGCCAATATCCGGCTGGGCGTGGAACTGAAAGATGTCCGAGCTCAGCTTGCGGAATCCGTGAAGGAGAATAAACGGCTTCGACGCGGCATTTTTAGTAAGTGCTTGAACGAACTTTTAAAGGAGTTCGGCGAAGAAGCCAACTAACAGAGTTATGTCTGCAGGTATGCTGACGGGGCGTCCCGCGGAGGAGATGCCCGGGTCTTCGGGTGATCTTCTACCAGAGCTCTCACAACTGCACGAGCAAGTTCAGCAGGTGATGCAGGGTATTGCCCAAGCCTTGTGGCCATCTGCGTCCCCACCAGGAGGCATGGGGGAGCTTATAGAGAAGCTCAAGGGAGCGCGGCGGCGCTTCCAATTATGGAAGATATCAGCCTGCCAACAAGGTGCAAGGGAAGCCTGGGCTATGGTGAAGACATGATATACCAAAGCGGACCCAAACCACATGGCCGAGGTCGAACCTGTTGGGCCCGATGGGAAATAGATCCCCGTCAGTTTAGTGTATGATCAAGTAGAATTAGCCGCAAAGTATTCCCAACAGGATTGTAGGCTAGACAGCCTGTTGGATGGTATAGAAGAAGAATTGAATCAGTCTTAGCAACTGTGCAATTCAAGTGGCATATATAATGTCCCTAGCCGGATTGTAAATCATTTGTCATGGCGGACCTTTTCGTTTCGACCTCTGGACCCGATAGTCCAAAGTGTATCCGAATACCCGCTCGATTATGTAAAAACCGGGGCATGCATGGAGACTAGGCGTAGGGGTCATAAGTGCTTGAACAGACAAGTACCCAACTAGTTATGTTATATTACATGGGTAGTAAGAAACATCTTCCAGGGACAATAGTTTGGTTAAGGGTTCCTTTCCCTGGGTACGCATGCCCTAATGTGCATGTCCGAACTGCGAAAAGAGACGCATGATATAAACATCTTGGGGCATGTTTCGAATTAGATAAAAGTCATCTTTTATTCACCGACCAAATATTCCCTTAAGAACGCTAGCTTTCGGCTTCACCCAGTCTGAGCTACACATCCGGCTGACCCGGCAGTAACAATCGTAGAGGTGCTCCCCTTATGCCCTAGCCGAATTAACGGGAACGTAGGGCATAAATACAAGAGCCAGGCAACCCAGCTTGGCCAAAACTTAAGTCATATCGATGCATATAATGGCGAAAAAGGTACATGCGGAAGAATAACACATGTATGGGACGTAAAGCCCAGGAAAATAGTTAGATTCAGCTTCTGTATAAGAAGCCCCCAGGTATAATGAGCGCGGTTAGCGCATCAAGATTGTGTAACCAGGACACAAGTATAGCCTTTAAGGGCCTTGCAGAGAGTAAAAAGGGAGAAAGAGAGAAAATACATATATGCAAAAAATTGACGGAGGTGAGGAGACGAACATAGAGTCCGGCGCTAGGCGTAGAATCTTCAGAGTCTGGCTGCATTCCATGGGTTTGGCTCGAGTCGATTATCCGATGCATCCCACAGACGGTATGCTCCACCGGTTAGAACCTGGTCAATAATGAAGGAACCCTCCCATTTGGGCTTGAGCTTGTTCTTTTTCTTCTCCGGCAGGCGTAGAACTAGTTCGCCAACGTTATAGGTTTTGGCCCATACTTCTTTGCTTTGATACCTTCGAGCCTGTTGCTGATAGAATGCGGACCGGGCCTTTGCCACGTCGCGCTCCTCCTCCAGGGCGTCCAAACTGTCCTGCCGATCAAGCTCGCCTCTTTTTCTTCGTACATGCGCACTCGAGGTGAGTCATGAATTATGTCGCAAGGCAGAACCGCCTGTGCGCCGTACACCATGAAGAACAGTGTATATCCGGTAGTGCGATTCGATGTAGTCCGCAGCCCCCATAGTACGGAGTCGAGCTCCTCTACCTAGTGCGTGTTTGACTCCTTTAAGGACCGCACTAATCTGGGTTTAATGCCGCTCATGATAAGACCATTCACTCGCTCGACTTGACCGTTAGTTTGCGAGTGATAGACAGAAGCATAATCGAGCTTGATGCCCATGTTGCTGCACCAAAGTTTCACCTCGTCGGCTGTAAAGTTCGTGCCGTTGTCAGTGATGATGCTGTGGGGGACGCCATAACGGTGTACAACCCCGGATATGAAGTCTATCATCGGTCCGGATTCAGCCGTTTTGACAGGTTTGGCTTCTATCCATTTGGTGAATTTATCCACCATGACTAGTAAGTATTTTTTCTTATGGGCTCCCCCTTTAAGGGGTCCGACCATATCAAGCCCCCAGACCGCAAAGGGCTAAGTAATGGGGATTGTTTGGAGAGCGGTAGGTGGCATATGGCTTTGGTTTGGAAATAGCTGGCAACCGACGCAATGCTGGACCAGATGCTGAGCATCTGCCCGGGCCGTCGGCCAATAAAAACCTGTACGGAAGGCCTTGCTTACAAGCGCCCGAGCTGCGGCGTGATGGCCACCGAGTCCGGCATGGATTTCTGCCAAAAGATTCCGCCCTTCCTCTTCGGAGATGCACCTTTGAAGGACTCCGGTAGTGCTTTTCTTATAAAGCTCTCCCTCGTGGACCTTGTAGGCTTTAGATCGCCGCACTATGCAGCGTGCCTCATTTTGGTCCTCGGGTAGTTCCCGCCTGGTTAGGTAGGCCAGGAATGGTTCTGTCCACGGGGCGATGACGGCCATTATTACGTGAGCTGAAGGTGTTATCTCGTTGGCAGAGCCTCTGATTGTGTCAGAGTGTTCGGTATCTGGGGTTGTGGTCGGGTCCGGACTATTGTTGCCGGTGTCCCCTTCCCATACCACGGATGGTTTAAACAGTTTTTCCAGGAAGATGTTCGGTGGGACAGGGTCGCGTTTAGCGCCGATACGGGCGAGGATGTCCGCCGCCTGGTTGTTTTCCCGAGCCACATGGTGGAATTCAAGCCCCTCGAACCGAGCTGACATTTTGAGGACGGCGTTGCGATATGCCGCCGTTTTCGGATCCTCGGCATCAAAATCTCCATTTATTTGGGATATTGCGAGGTTCGAGTCCCCACGCCCCTCCAGGCGTTGAATGCCCATGGAGACTGCCATCCGGAGACCGTGTAATAGGGCCTCGTATTCAGCTATGTTATTGGAGTCTGTATATAGTATTTGGAGTACGTATTGCATAGTATCTCTGGTGGGGGACGTCAGGACAACGCCAGCCCCCAGACCAGCCAGCATTTTAGAGCCGTCGAAGTGCATGATCCAATTGGAGTATGTGCCGTACTCTTTAGGGAGTTCGGCTTCTGTCCATTCGGCTATGAAATCAGCCAGTACTTGCGACTTAATGGCTCGCCGTGGTTTATATGTTATGTCGAATGGGAGGAGCTCAATAGCCCATTTGGCAATCCGGCCCGTGGCATTGCGGTTGTTTATTATGTCGCTGAGTGGTACTTCGGAGGCCACCGTAATTGAACACTCTTGAAAGTAGTGTCATAATTTCCGGGATGCCATGAATACCGCGTATGCTATATTTTGATAATGTGGGTACCGTGATTTGCATGGAGTGAGGACGGTAGATACATAATACACCGGCTTTTGAAGTGGGAATTTATGTCCGTTCATCTCTCGTTCGACGACGAGCACTGCGCTTACAACTTGGTGAGTTGCCGCTATATATAATAGCCTTGGTTCACCAACAGTTGGGGTGGTCAAGATTGGGTTAGTGGCCAGGATGGCTTTTATTTCTTCCAGTCCGGCCGTGGCTGCATCCGTCCACTCGAAGTGTTCCGTGCGCCGAAGAAGGCGATAAAGGGGGAATGCCTTTTCTCCTAGTCGGGAGATAAAGCGGCTTAAAGCCGCCACACATCCAGTTAACTTCTGGATTTGCTTGAGGTTAGTTGGGATAGCCAACTACGACAGAGCCCAGATTTTGGCCAGATTTGCTTCAACTCCTCTGCTGGAGGCGATAAAGCCCAGGAGCTTTCCGGCGGGTACGCCGAAAACGCATTTTTCCGGATTGAGCTTAATGTCGTATGTTCGGAGATTGTCGAACGTGAGCCTCAAGTCGTCTATTAAGGAGTCGACGTGTCTAGTTTTAACGACCACATCATCGACGTATGCCTCCACTATTTTGCCGATCTGCTTTTCCAGACATGTCTGAATCATGCGCTGATATGTTGCGCCGACGTTTTTGAGCCCGAAGGGCATTGTATTAAAACAGAAGGGGCCGTATGGAGTGATAATTCCCGTTGCGGCTTGGTCAGACTCCGCCATCTTAATTTGGTGGTAATCGGAGTATGCGTCGAGGAAGCACAATGAGTCGTGTCCTGCGGTAGCGTCGATAATTTGATCGATGCGAGGGAGGGGGAAGGGATCCTTTGGGCAAGCCTTATTAAGGTCCTTGAAGTCAACGCATAGGCGCCAGGAATTGTCCTTCTTTGGCACCATCACCAGGTTTGCTAGCCAGTCCAGATGCTTTTTTTTCTCTAATGAATCCAGCCTCCAGTAATTTTGGCTAGCTCCTCTCCCATGGCTTGTCGCTTAGGTTCGAAGAAGCACCGAAGAGTCTGCTTGACCGGCCTGAATCCTTTTAGAATGTTAAGGCTATGCTCGGCCAGCCTGCGTGGGATTCATGGCATGTCTAAAGAATGCCAGGCGAATATGTCCCAATTCTCGCGCAGGAACTCCCGTAGTGCGGTGTCTACGTTGGGGTTTAACTGTGCCCCAATGGACGTTGTTTTTGTGGGGTCCGTTGGATGGACTTGGAATTTGACTATTTCATCCGCTGGTTTAAAGGAGGTGGACTTGGATCTTTTGTCTAGTATCGCGTCTTCCTTGTCCAGTGTGGAGCGCAGCGCGGTTAACTCCTCCGCCACAACGGCTTCGGATAATGCCTCGAGGGCCAGTGCGGCTGTTTTGTTCTCGGCGCGGAGTGCTATGTCCGGATCACTAGCTAGAGTGATGATTCCATTGGGTCCGGGCATTTTGAGCTTCATGTACCCGTAATGGGGTATGGCTTGAAAAATCGTGAATGCCTCCCGCCCTAGAAGGGCGTGGTATCCGCCACTGAACGGGGCCACTTGGAATGTGATTTCTTCGTACTTGTAATTCTCCGGAGTGCCGAATACCACATCTAGTGTGATTTTCCCAGTGCAACGTGCCTCCCGACTAGGGATGATTCCTCGGAAGGTCGTGGTGCTTTGCTCAATACGGTTGTTGTCTACTTCCATTTTTTGAAGAGTCTCCTCATAAATGAGGTTTAATCCGCTGCCGCCGTCCATGAGCACTTTAGTGAGCCGAAAGCTGTCCACAATTGGACTGAGGACCAGAGCGGCTGGTGCTCAGGCTGTTTGGAATTTAGGTTCGTCACTGGCATTGAAAGTAATGGCCATGTCACTCCATGGATTTATTGCTACTACGTGGCAGACTTCGGCAAGGCTGTGGAGTGATCGCTTACGCCTATTATTTGAGGCGAAGGTCTCGAAGGCTGTTAATACTGTATTGTTATCCGCGGGAGGGTGTTCCGGCGTGTTTTGGATGAGGAGATCCTCACCGCTCTTGGCCACCTGCTGGAGTACCCAACATATGCTCTAAGGCTATGTGTTGGTATGGTGTCCGCCGTACTATGAATTTTGCAGGGCCCGTTAAGCCATCCCTCCAATACGGTTCCACGCCCTGTAGTGGGCTTTTGCTTCTTTGTAATTGAGTCGGGCGACTTATGAGAGTGCACCCTTTTAGTTCGGACTGGGGATTTTGTCAGAGCCGGATTGTCCCAAAATTGTGTTTGGGTTTTCCAGGCGCTTTCCATCGCACAGTATTTCCGTACTATGGCCGCCAAGTCAGTGAAGTGTGCTATGTCACGGTGACTTATGGTGTTGAGGATTCCCTTGTTCGTGCAATTGTTGCAAAAGAACGAAATTGCATCTTCCACGCGACAGTCCTTGACCTTGTTCATTACAAGGAGGAATCTGGCCCAATAGTGATGTACTATCTCTTGGGGCGCTTGCCTAATGTGGGAAAGATCGTTTGTATCTGGGTGGGTGGGTGGATTTAAGTCCAGACCTTGACCCAATATGAGATCCCGGGGCAGCGGAGTTTCCGATCATGGAAGTTCGGGCTCCGGGATGTTGCTCCGCGGGTTCGGTATGCGACCTGATTCTAGGTTCAGGGTTAGGGCGATGTCCTCCCTTGAGCGGGTATCCGGCTCGGAGAGCTCGGGAATCCGGACATAGTTCGTCCTCAGGATAGAGGGAGAACCGCCGCGTTGCTCCTCCACCACCGCTATTTGATGGGTGACCGGCGGAGAGTTAATCTCCCTTTGGTCAGGTTTAAGCCCGATCCGATCGTAGTCCGTAGCGACTCCCAGAGCGGCGATGCGATCCAAAAGCTCCTTCAAAGAGGAGAGCTCCATTGGATCCATCTGCTCGGCGAATTTTGAGCCGATGTGGAGGCTATTTTCGATGACCCGAGAAGTCATCGTCGGCGCAATGGCCGAGAGGGCGGTCAAGACAAAACCGCCTAGTCGGAGTGTTTGGCCTACAGCCAGGGCTCTCCCAGAAGTGATGTTGTCCTTGACAACGAGACAAGCCATCCCCCCTTATGATGACAGCACAGTGGAACTCTCAATGAAAACACCAATGTTGGTGTCAAAACCAGCGGATCTCGGGTAGGGGTCCCGAACTATGCGTCTAAGGTGGATGGTAATAGGAGGCAGCAGACACGATGTTTACCCAGGTTCGGGCCCTCTTGATGGAGGTAATACCCTATGTCCTGCTTGATTGTTCTTGATGATATGAGGATTACAAGAGTTGATCTACCACGAGATCATAGAGGCTAAACCCTAGAAGCTAGCCTATGGTATGATTGTATGTTGTCCTACGGACTAAACCCTCCTGTTTATATAGACACCGGAGGGGGATAGGGTTACATAGAGTCGGTTACAAGGGAGGAGATCTCCATATCCGTATTGCCTAGCTTGCCTTCCACGGCAAGGAGAGTCCCATCCGGACATGGGACGAAGTCTTCAATCTTGTATCTTCATAGTCCAATAGTCCGGCCAAAGGATATAGTCCGGCTGTCCGGAGACCCCCTAATCCAGGACTCCCTCAGCAGTGTATGTACCACTCGTGGTGTATTCAGTGGCTATGACATGAGCACTTTGATGAAACTAGTAATGAATGAAACATGTGTAGTAGCCTGGGCGTAGTGTTATGAACATCTAATGATTTCTATTAAGGAAATCAGGTGGTATCCCCTTTTGCTCATAAATAAATAAATAGCAGAGACCCTTTTGGTAATAAATAAATAAATTAGCAGAGGCCCTGTCAGGTCAGCTTTGTTCCCATTCGAAGACGTGGAACAAATTGCAGCCCAACAACAAACTATGTTATCAAATTCAAGTTTCACAACCAAATTTGAGTACAACTAAACAAAAATGTCATCATGTTTTAGTCTTCATACAATCATCAAGCACAAATCAACATACATAACAAGTGATGTTCTCACAGCAAAATACTAAAGAACATGTTCATTAGGTTTCGGTTGTCATAGCAAACACAATTTCACATAGTAGATAAAAAACATCTTCTGACAGGCAAATACGACAAAAGCAATCTAATCATCATCCGCAGCAGCAGCGTCAACATCTTCGCCATGTGTATCAGTCTGAATCGTAATTCCCCAGAGTGTCATATTCTTATTCATCCTCAATGTCCTCAAACATTGGCTTCTTCTTGATCAACTATTGTATGTCCACAGCACAACTGGCAATCCTTTCACCATCGTCATTGACGTGATGGTTCTCAAAGATATTAGGAACATTTGTGGAATCTTGTACATCAGGAGTAGTGTAAGCATCATCTTGTTGTGCAACTTCATTAAATGAATTCCTCTGCTCAAACCTTTGCAATACTCTCCAGTCATCGCTACGTGCAAATATGTCTTCCAAGAAAAATATTTGTGTTGCTTGATTTTGCCAAAATAAAAGGCTCGTTGGTCTGGTAAGCCGCCTTGACATTGATGGATTTGAAATAATCATCAGCTCTGGGTTTTGCAATCCTGGAAAAGAGGTTATACCAACGACAACACAACAGAACCACACACCGATGATTGATACGTCTCCAACGTATCTATAATTTTTTATTGTTCCATGCTATTATATTATCTGTTTTGGACATTTAATGTGTTTGATTATGCACTTTAATATTATTTTTGGGACTAACCTATTAACCGAAGGCCCAGTGCAAATTGCTAATTTTTTTTGCCTATTTCAATGTTTCGCAGAAAAGGAATATCAAATGGAATCCAAATGGAATGAAACCTTCGCAAGGATCTTTTTTGGAACAAATGCAACCCAGGATACTTGGAGTGGAGGTCAAGGAAGCAACGAGGCGGCCATGAGGTAGGGCGGCGCGCCCCCCACCCTCGTGGGCCCCTCGTAGCTCCACCGACCTACTTCTTTCCCCTATATATACTCTTATACCCTGAAAACATCGAGGGGAGCCACGAAACCACTTTTCCACCGCCGCAACCTTCTGTACCCATGAGATCCCATCTGGGGACCTTTTCTGGCGATCTGCCGGAGGGGGATTCGATCACGGAGGGCTTCTATATCAACACCATAGCCTCTCCGATGATGTGTGAGTAGTTTACCACAAACCTTCGGGTCCATAGTTATTAGCTAGACGGCTTATTCTCTCTCTTTGGTTCTCAATACAAAGTTCTCCTCGATGTTCTTGGAGATCTATTTGATGTAATACTTTTTGCGGTGTGTTTGCCGAGATCCAATGAATTGTGGGTTTATGATCAAGATTATCTATGAACAATATTTGATTCTTCTCTGAATTCTTATATGCATGATTTGATATCTTTACAAGTCTCTTCGAATTATCAGTTTGGTTTGGCCTACTAGATTGATCTTTCTTCCAATGGGAGAAGTGCTTAGCTTTGGGTTCAATCTTGCGGTGTCCTTTCCCAGTGACAGTAGGGGCATCAAGGCACGTATTGTATTGTTGCCATCGAGGATAACAAGATGGGGTTTATATCATATTGCTTGAGTTTATCCCTCTACATCATGTCATCTTGCCTAATGTGTTACTCTGTTCTTATGAACTTAATACTCTAGATGCATGCTGGATAGCGGTCGATGTGTGGAGTAATAGTAGTAGCTGCAGAATCGTTTCGGTCTACTTGACATGGACGTGATGCCTATGTTTATGATCATGCCTAGATATTCTCATAACTATGCGCTTTTCTATCAATTGCTCGGCAGTAATTTGTTCACCCACCGTAATATATGCTATCTTGACAGAAGCCACTAGTGAAACCTATGGCCCCTGGGTCTACTTTACATCATATAAGTTTCCAATATACAATTTTAGTTTACTATTTATTTTGCAATCTTTATTTTCCAATCTATACAAAAATACCAAAAATATGTATCTTATTATCTTTATCAGATCTCACTTTTGCAAGGGGCCATGAAGGGATTGACAACCCCTTTATCGCGTTGGTTGCAAGGTTCTTATTTATTTGTGCAGGTACTAGGCGACTTATGTGTAGTCTCCTACTAGATTGATACCTTGGTTCTCAAAAACTGAGGGAAATACTTACGCTACTTTGCTGCATCACCCTTTCCTCTTCAAGGGAAAACCAACACATGCTCAAGAGGTAGCAAGAAGGATTTCTAAAGCCGTTGCCGGGGAGATCTACGCTCAAGTCAAGACATACCAAGTACCCATCACAAACTCTTATCCCCCGCATTACATTATTTGCCATTCGCCTCTCGTTTCGCTCTCCCCCGCTTCACCTTTGCCATTTTATTTGCCCTTTTTCCGTTCGTCTCTTTTCGCTTGCCTCTTGTTTGCTTGTGTGTTGAATTGATTGTTTGTCACGATGGCTCCAGATAATACTACATTATGTGACTTTTCCAAATACCAACAATAATGATTTTATTAGCACTCCGATTGCTCCTACTACCGATGTTGAATCTTGTGAAATGAATACCGCTTTGTTGAATGTTGTTTTGAAAGATCAATTTTCTGGCCTTCCTAGTGAAGATGCCGCTACCCATCTAAACAACTTCATTGATTTGTGTGATATGCAAAATAAGAAAGATGTGGATAATAATATTGTTAAATTAAATCTATTTCCGTTTTCGCTTAGAGATCGTGCTAAAACTTGGTTCTCTTCTTTGCCTAAAAATAGTATTGATTCATGGAATAAGTGCAAAGATGCTTTTATCTCTAAGTATTTTCCTCCCACTAAGATCATCTCTCTTAGAAATGATATTATGAATTTTAATCAACTTGAGCATGAGCATGTTGCACAAGCTTGGGAGAGGATGAAATTAATGATACGTAATTGCCCTACACATGGTTTGAATTTATGGATGATTATACAAAAAATTTATGCTGGATTGAATTTTTCTTTTAGAAATCTTTTAGTTCGGCCTCGGGAGGCACTTTTATGGAGATCACTTTAGGAGAAGCTACTAAACTCCTAGACAATATTATGGTTAATTATTCTCAATGGCATACCGAAAGATCCACTAGTAAAAAAGTTCATGCTATTGAAGAGATTAATGTTTTGAGTGGAAATATGGATGAACTTATAAAATTGTTTGCTAATAGGAGTGTTCTTTCTGATCCTAATGATATGCCTTTTTCCACTTTGATTGAGAATAATAATGAATCTATGGATGTGAATTTTGTTGGTAGGAACAATTTTGGTAACAACGCGCATAGAGGAAATTTTAATTCTAGTCCGTTCCCTAGTAATTCCTCTAACAATTATGGTAATTCCTACAACAACTCTTATGGAAATTTTAATAAGATGCCCTCTGATTTTGAGACTACTGTTAAAGAATTTATGAATTCGCAAAAGAATTTCAATGCCTTGCTTGAAGAAAAATTGCTTAAGATTGATGAGTTGGCTAGGAACGTGGATCGAATATCTCTTGATGTTGATTATTTGAAACTTAGATCTATTCCACCTAAGCATGATATCAATGAGTCTCTCAAATCCATGAGAATTTCCATTGATGAGTGCAAAGAAAGAACCGCTAGGATGCGTGCTAAAAAGATTGCTTTGTGAAAGCATGTTCTGCTAGTTTTCATGATAATAATGATTAAGATCTAAAAGTGATTGGTGTGTCTCCTATTAAATCTTTGTTTTCCAATATGAATATTTATAAATATGGGATTGGAGATGAGTCAACTTTAGTTAGAAGGCATCCCAATGATTCAGAGTTTTTAGATCTTGATGCAAAAATTGGTAAAAGTGGGATTGAAGAGGTCAAAACTTTACATAGCAATAAACCCACTATTTTGGATTTCAAGGAATTTAATTATGATAATTTCTCTTTAATAGATTGTATTCCCTTGTTGCAATCCGTGTTAAATTCTCCTCATGCTTATGATCAAAACAAAGCTTTTACCAAACATATCGTTGATTCTTTAATGCAATCCCATGAAGAAAAGCTTGAATTAGAAGTTTCTATTCCTAGAAAAATTTATGATGAGTGGGAACCTACTATTAAAATTAAGATTAAGGATCATGAATGCTATGCTTTATGTGATTTGGGTGCTAGTGTTTCCACGATTCCAAAAACTTTGTGTGATGTGTTGATACGTCCATTTTGTATCATGCTTTTATATCGATATTTATTGCATTATGGGCTGTTATTACACATTATGTCATAATACTTATGCCTATTCTCTCTTATTTTACAAGGTTTACATAAAGAGGGAGAATGCTGGCAGCTGGGATTCTGGGCTGGAAAAGGAGCAAATATTAGAGACCTATTCTGCACAGCTCCAAAAGTCCTGAAACTTCACGGAAGTCATTTTAAGAATATATAATAAATAAAGAGTGCAAGAAGTTCCAGAGGGGGGCCACACCCTGCCCACGAGGGTGGGGGTGCTCCCTACCCCCTGGGCACGCCCCCTGCCTCATGGGTCCCCTGGTGGTCCTCCAATGCCCATCTTCTGCTATATGGAGTCTTTCGATGAGGAAAAAATCATAAGCTAGCTTTCGGGACGAGACTCCGCCGCCACGAGGCGGGACCTTGGCAGAATCAATGTAGGGCTCCGGCGGAGCTGTTCTACCGGGGAAACTTCCCTCCGGGAGGGGGAAATCATCGCCATTGTCATCACCAACGATCCTCTCATTGGGAGGGGGTCAATCTCCATCAACATCTTCACTAGCACCATCTCCTCTCAAACCCTAGTTCATCTCTTGTATCCAATTCTTGTCTCGAAGTCTGGGATTGGTACCTATAGGTTGCTAGTAGTGTTGATTACTCCTTGTAGTTGATGCTAGTTGGTTTATTTGGTGGAAGATCATATGTTCAGATCCTATATGCACATCAATACCCCTCTGATTATGAACATGAATATGCTTTGTGAGTAGTTACGTTTGTTCCTGAGGACATGGGAGAAGTCTTGCTATTAGTAGTCATGTGAATTTGGTATTCGTTCGATATTTTGATGAGATGTATGTTGTCTCTCCTTTAGTGGTGTTATGTGAACGTCGACTACATGACACTATACCATTATTTGGGCCTAGAGGAAGGCATTGGGAAGTAATAAGTAGATGATGGGTTGCCACTACAACAAACACCCCCCTACAGCAACACATGTCTAGCAACGACAATAATACAATGTGTTGCTTGATTGAACCCACCTTCCCCACTTAGCGCTAACCTCCCCGTGGCCACCTCCATCTCTACCCACCTCCATCTCTTTTTGATCTGTCAACGCCCGCGCACGAAGGGTGAAATCTCCCTTCGCTAAAAAAGTTCGAGAGGCACACCCATCAACCAAGGCTCCCGCCGCCGCCGCCCCCTCACCCTCGGCCGCCTGCCCTCGTTCCTCCTCCCAGCTTGCCTCCCTCACCAATTTCTCCGCTCGTCAGGGACGCACACTGCGTCGTCGCCCATCCTTCTGCGTCGAGAAGGCATCGACCCTGCCATTCCTCCGCATGACCGGAGATGCAGACACCATTGCCGCCCCCTCGCCCTCGGCCGCCTGCCCTCATTCCTCCTCCAAGCTCGCCTCCCTCGCCAATTTGTCCGCTCGTCGGGGACGCACACTGCATCGGGAAGACATCAGGGAAGGCATCGCCCCTGCCGTTCCTCCGCGCGACCGGAGATGCAGATGCCGCTGTTGTTCGCCCGCACGGCCAGGAATGACACAAGTACCGACGGACCCGTCCTCCTCAACTGCAGCAGTTCAGCAGGTCTGGTTCTGTCCCTCCCTCATCTACAATTCTTTATTTGTGTCTTTTTTTGACTTGTGCAATTCTTTAGTTGTTTCCTTAAGGCTTTGTCCGATTCGATTTATTCCCCAAAGAGAACCAATCAACACATGTTACTCAGATCCTTTAGGGACTGAATCCCTTGCATCAACTATTCACCTTTATATAAATATTATTCGGTTATATACAGAGTTTAGCAGGGATTATTAGTTATTATATCATGATGGCAGACAACAAAACACAGAGGAGATGTTTGGTTCAGATCATGGTAACACAAATGGTAACGAAATCATAATACACTGGTAATGGAAATGGAATGAGAAAAACTCAACTTTGTTTGTTTTGTCACTGTAACGGTATGCATATACAATATTTCATTCTGATTCATGACTTGGGGAAGATTTTATCTGAACAATAGCCATAGGTCAGCACGAACACTGCAAGCACTGAATCTAAAACCAAAAGGCCGTGCAGCTGGTGATGATCTTGCGCTACCATCGATGGCGGCGTCTCACTGCTCTACACAACGTACTGCCACCCCATGGCCGTCGTGTTGTCCTCCTGGTCCGCCGCCATGAACGGCTTACTGGTGCTGGTAGATAGGTTGAGCGACGCCGCCAGTTAGGGCCACCTGGTCGGCTCGACTGCTCTTGGTTGTCGCATCCCACGCGAACCACGGCCCCTCCGCCCCTCCCTCGCCCCCTTGCCGGAGATCAGATTTGAGGAGACGAGAAAGAACGGGAGGGATAACCCTGGTACCGTTAACTTTTGCCGGTGAGGGTTGAGCGGTACCGACCGTCAGTAACAATGTAATTGGATTACATGGAAAGGGATTACAACCCATGTAAACCAAACACGAGTAATGTTTTCAAGTTACGCTGTAATCTGGTTACGGGCAAAAATTGACGAACAAAAAAACCTCCAGACATTTCAAGCACAAGTACTCTTATTATAAAAATCATGAATCAATGTACGTATAGATCTCAATTAATGCATCATTACATTGCTTTTTCTAGACAACCACATGTTTGTTTACCACGATTATTGCTAGTATATATTTTCTCATTTAATAGTAAAGCAAGATCTTTTTCTCTTGTTGTTTCACAGTTTAAATCTTCACTGCAAAGGCATTACACAGTTACTAATAAGCTGAGTATACTCTAATAAGTATATTGGTAATCAACTCTAATACTAAGTTGATTTCACAAATCTGGAAAATGAAAAAACCAAATATACACCCACAACAGCCACAACAACTGATTAGTTTGTGAGGAGAATTGAATAATTCCGCCCTAGCTAGGATGTAGCAGGAAACTAGGATCAAGAACCGTCTCAATCTAACCCTAGTCTATAACTTAAGAAGGGGAGAAGAAAGAGAAGGGCGATGTATCCGTGTCACCGTCGCTGCCGTCGGAAGATGGCTGCCCCGTCCCTGTCACTTCTGCCTTGTGGTGCAGACTCGCAATGTTATGTTCCTGTTCAAGCCATGACGTCTTTCTATGCATGAATGTGTAATGCAAGGAGAAGACCCTCTAGCCTGTACGAGCGTGCGCCCAAGCTAGCGCTGCCGGCAGCAAGCCAACAACAACGCCATCATGTCCTTGCCTATAGTCCCTTAAACCTCTCACCAAACGTGTTCTTCCTCCCATCTCATCCTCGTGAAGGGGTTGAAAGTGCTAGCTAGCGATTCTCTTCCATCTTCTCCATATTTGGTGAGCTAATCTTCTAAATTTTTGCCCCCAACAATTGATTCCTCACAAAATTTACATCACCCTTTTGCTCCTGCTCACCCTTATTCATGTGGAGCTAGCAACTTAAATTGGGCATGGAACAATCGTAAGTGCCATTACTTTACTATTTGTACCTACAGTTCTGCTTCTTGATTTTCCTGTGTGATTACTTTACCTCGCGGCATTGATTTCAGGTGGCTCTTTCAAATTATGAATGGATATAGAATGAGGTATCTGTGATCTTTCAGTTTTTGTTCTTTCAATTGTTTTCCTCTTACCTTAATGAATTTATTTATCATATAGCTCCTTTAATTTCCTAATTGAACTACATGTGGACCAGTATGTACTTGCCCCGTTGAACTACTATCTATAATAGGGAGATATTGTGCCTTTTGCTTTGTAACAAATGAATTCATGGCATGTGTGTTTGGCTCAGCTACTTTGGATTGTATATGTGTTTTTTGGGAAATGTGTTGTGTAATACACAAATGCTTAACCATGGATTGTTTCTGCAACCAACACAAGTGACCTCTTCTCAAGTTTGTTTTCTTTTCACAATTTTAGTTTAGTGAGTAACTACTCCATATTTGGTTACTTGAGTGTCCTCTACTGACAACTGGATATTAGATGTCTCATTGATCGTGCACGCATGCCCGATAATTCTGTCAATCAGGTATACCTAATCTTTCTTTGAAATGGCCGCATGGCTGTGTCCATGAAGCCATTTGTGACTCTCATGTGCAGGTAATAAAATGCATCTCGGCAAGTAATGGCTAACCAATGATACTGTTGATGTTAAATGCTATTTGGTTGCTATGTGTGTCACGAAGCTTGGTTTGAGTACCCAGTATTACATAGGCACTGCCTAGGTTCTCGAAATTAGTTTAGATGTATCCTCGTATGCTTAAATTTGGCTAGTGTTGAAATGAAATCTCTTAACTATAAGATAACATAGTATACGGAATGTTCTACACTAGATCAGATGGGGTGATGATCTACTTTTCAGTTTGGTTGCCCCTTGCCATGTTTTATTGGAGAGAAAATGTGACCATGAGTTGATAACTGAAACTGTCCCAAATCTGGTGATGCTTTTTTTCATGTTGTTGCTTCTGCAGGTTCTGATAATCTTATTCATGGATCAGGAAATTATAATTTGTGACTTTGTAGTTCTCAGGTAACTACGAATTTTTGTGTGATGTAGATTATCTAAGGATATTCAAGTTGTTTGCACTGATAGTTTCTCTTAATACACCATAGCAAGCATGGCTAATGAATCATCCCAAGCTAAGTAGTACAGGAGTAATGTGACGCAAAGCTAATTAGTGCAGAGACCTTTGGAAAATGGAGATGTTCAATTTTCTAGTAATCGGTACTATTGGATTTGCCATTAGCCAGTTACTGAATTCATCTCATTGTTAATATAATATTATGTTTGTATAATTTCGAATAGTAAAGACAAGCTGATAGTTTTCACAATGGACATCCACATCCTATAGGTCAAAGGTGCTTGGAGTTTTGCTGATCAAAGATAAATAAATAAATTAGTAGACAGATATAGGTTGAATAATCTGCAATGTTGTTTAATAAATTCATGTTAAAGCAGTTTTTCTATTCAGACTATTAATTAGCCTCACATCTACTTATAAAACTAAGTCCTTGTTAATCACATTTGTATGGTGTCCATTTAAATTTTACTTCTCTATTAGCCTGATTTTCTCCACTGTAAGTTACTCACCTCATATTGTTGTTGTAGATCACCAAGTTAAATTGACGATGCATGGGTCATATGTTCATTGCAAGGATAAGAATGGAGCTACTACAAGATAATTAGAATGCCATTTTAGGATCAATGTTTCAAACATTATAGTTGATTGCAAGGTCAAGAATTGGGCCACTACTAGATATAGATTCACCTCTTGTAATCGTTGGACCATGTTCTTTGTAATGCAACATAGTCGATTTAATATATGAAATCTATAATCTTTTGACCATGTTCTTTGTAATGCAACATAGTCGATTTAATATATGAGATCTTTTGGTTTGTTATACTGTGCTTCCTATGCACTATGGGCATTGACCTAATAATTATGGATGATAATATATAAAATGTCATGAATTGTTCATGCTATATAATGAAGCTTTAATAACACCAACACATATGAAGTGCTGTTGGTCTCTAGCTTTATACGTTGCTACTTAACAACGCTTCTACACGCTATTTACCAATGCATGCATATACGTTGTTGTAGATCCTTCCAACGCCACCAACGGCAACGGATACTAATCCATTGGTGTAGACCTTAGCAACACATATATGGACATAAGGCAACGCATTGATACGTTGCTGTAGGGGGTTCTTGTTGTAGTGAGCTAGAGTGATAGAAGCTTAAACCCTAGTTTATGTGTTGCTTCGTAAGGGGCTGATTTGGATCCATATGTTTCATGCTATGGTTAGGTTTGCCTTAATACTTTTGTTGTAGTTGCGGATGCTTGCAATAGAGGTTAATCATAAGTGGGATGATTGTCCAAGTAAGGTTAGTACCCAAGAACCGGTCCACCCACATACCAAATTATCAAAGTACCGAACGCGAATCATATGATCGTGATGAAACCTAGCTTGACGATATTCCCATGTGTCCTCGGGAGCGCTTTACATCATATAAGAGTTTGTCCAGGCTTGTCCTTTGCTACAAAAAGGATTGGGCCACCTTTCTGCACTTTATTTACTTTTGGTACTTGTTGCTCGTTACCAATTATCTTATCACAAAACTATCTGTTACCTATAATTTCAGTGCTTGCAGAGAATACCTTGCTGAAAACCGCTTATCATTTCCTTCTGCTCCTCGTTGGGTTCGACACTCTTACTTATCGAAAGGATTACGATAGATCCCCTATACTTGTGGGTCATCAAGACTCTTTTCTGGTGCCGTTGCCGGGGAGTGAAGTGCCTTTGGTAGGTGGAATTTGGTAAGGAAAAATTTATATAGTGTGCTGAAATTTACTGTCACTTGTTCCTATGGAAAGTAATCCTCTGAGGGGCTTTTTTGGGGTATCTTCACCCCGACCAGTAGAGCAAAGAGTTGCTCCTCAACCTACTGAAAATGAAAATGTCTACTTTGAGATTCCTTCGGGTATGATAGAAAAACTGCTAGCTAATCCTTTTGCAGGAGACGGAACAATGCATCCTGATGAGCACCTAATATATGTGGATGAAGTTTGTGGATTATTTAAGCTTGCAGGTGTGCCCGATGATGTTATTAAGAAGAAGGTCTTCCATTTATCTTTGAAGGGATATGCATTGACATGGTATAGGCTATGTGATGATATGGGATCATGGAACTACAAATGATTGAAATTGGAATTTCATCAGAAGTTTTATCCTATGCATCTTGTTCATCATGATCACAATTATATATATAATTTTTGGCCTCGCAGAGGAGAAAGCATCGCTCAAGCTTGGGGGAGGCTTAAATCAATGTTATATTCATACCCCAATCATGAGCTCTCAAGATAAATAATTATTCACAATTTATATGTTCGGCTTTCTGATAACAATCGCACCATGCTCGATACTTCTTGTGCTGGCTCTTTTATGATGAAGACTATTGAATTCAAATGGGATTTATTGGAAAGAATTAAAGGCAACTCTGAAGATTGGGACCTCGACGAAGGTAAGGAGTCAGGTATGGCACCTGATTGTGTTAAATCTTTTATGGATACCGATGTTTTCCGTAAATTTAGCACTAAATATGGGCTTGACTCTGAAATAGTAGCTTCTTTCTGTGAATCTTTTGCTACTCATGTTGATCTCCCTAGGGAGAAGTGGTTTATATATCATCCTCCCATAGAAGTAAAAGTAGCCGCACCTATTAAAGTTGAAGAAAAGACTGTCACTTATAATGATCCTATTGTTCCTACTGCTTATGTTGAGAAACCACCTTTTCCTATTAGGATAAAGGATCATGCTAAAGCTTCAACTGTGGTTCATAAAAGCAAAATTAGAACCTATACACCTCCTGAGAAAATTAAAGTTGAACCTAATATTGCTATTGTTAAAGATCTCTTGTCTAATAATATTGATGGGCATGTTATTCATTTTTGTGATGAGACTGCTAGAATTGCTAAACCTTGTGCTAAAGATAAACATAGACCCGTGGTAGGCATGCCTGTTATTTCTGTTAAAATAGGAGATCATTGTTATCATGGCTTATGTGATATGGGTGCCAGTGCTAGTGCTATGCCTCATGACTTATATAAAGAAATTATGCATGATATTGCACCTGCTGAGTTAGAAGATATTGATGTCACAATTAAACTTGCCAATAGAGATACTATTTCACCAATTGGAATTGTTAGAGATATTGAAGTCTTGTGTGGGAAAACTAAATATCCTTCTGATTTTCTTGTTCTTGGTTCCCCACAAGATAGCTTTTGTCCCATTATATTTGGTAGACCCTTCTTAAATACTGTTAATGCTAAGATAGATTGCAAAAAGGATGTTGTTACTATTGGTTTAGGTGATATGTCTCATGAGTTTAATTTCTCTAAATTTCATAGACAACACCGTGAAGAAGAATTGCCTAGTAAAGATGAAATTATTGGTCTTGCTTCTATTGCCGTGCCTCCTAGTGATCCTTTAGAACAATATTTGCTAGACCATGAAAATGATATGTTTATGAATGAAAGAAGGGAAATAGATGAAGTATTCTTTAAACAGGAACCCATCCTAAAACACAATTTGCCTGTCAAAATCCTAGGGGGTCCTCCTCCACCCAAGGGTGATCCCGTGTTTGAGCTCAAACCGTTACCTGATACTCTTAAATATGCTTATCTTGATGAGAAAAAGATATATCCTATTATTATTAGTGCTAACCTTTCAGAGCATGAAGAAGAGAGATTATTGAAAACTCTGAAGAAGCACCGTGCTGCTATTGGATATACTCTTGATGATGTTAAGGGCATTAGTCCCACACCATGTCAACACAAAATAAATTTGGAGAAAGATGCCAAACCAGTTCGTGATCACCAACGACGGCTGAATCCTAAGATGAAAGAAGTGGTAAGAAAGGAAATACTAAAGCTCCTTGAGGCAGGTATAATTTATCCCATTGCTGATAGTCAGTGGGTAAGTCCTGTCCATTGTGTCCCTAAAAAGGGAGGTATTACTGCGTTCCTAATGATAAAGATGAATTGATTCCGCAAAGAATTATTACAGGTTATAGGATGGTAATTGATTTCCGCAAATTAAATAAGGCTACTAAAAAAGATCATTACCCCTTGCCTTTTATTGATCAAATGCTAGAAAGATTATCCAAACATACACATTTTTGCTTTCTAGATGGTTATTCTGGTTTCTCTCAAATACCTGTGTCAGCTGATGATCAATCTAAGACCACTTTTACTTGCCCGTTCGGTACTTTTGCTTATAGACGTATGCCTTTTGGTTTATGTAATGCACCTGCTACCTTCCAAAGATGCATGATGGCTATATTCTCTGACTTTTGTGAAAAGATTTGTGAGGTTTTCATGGACGATTTCTCCGTTTATGGATCCTCTTTTGATGATTGCTTAAGCAACCTTGATCGAGTTTTGTAGAGATGTGAAGAAACTAACCTTGTCTTGAATTGGGAGAAGTGCCACTTTATGGTTAATGAAGGTATTGTCTTGGGGCATAAAGTTTCTGAAAGAGGTATTGAAGTTGATAAAGCTAAGGTTGATGCTATTGAAAAGATGCCATGTCCCAAGGACATCAAAGGTATAAGAAGTTTCCTTGGTCACGCCGGTTTCTATAGGAGGTTCATTAAGGACTTCTCAAAAATTTCTCGGCCTCTGACTAATTTATTACAAAAAGATATACCATTTGTTTTTTATGATGATTGTGTAGAAGCATTTGAAATACTTAAGAAAGCATTGATCTCTGCACCTATTGTCCAGCCACCTGATTGGAATTTACCCTTTGAAATTATGTGTGATGCTAGTGATTATGCTGTAGGTGCTGTTCTAGGGCAAAGAGTTGATAAGAAATTAAATGTTATTCAATATTCTAGTAAAACTCTAGACAATGCTCAGAGAAATTATGCTACTACTGAAAAAGAATTCTTAGCAGTTGTATTTGCTTATGATAAGTTCATACCTTATATTGTTGATTCTAAAGTAACTATTCACACGGATCATGATGCTATTAAATATCTTATGGAAAAGAAAGATGCTAAACCTAGACTCATTAGATGGGTTCTCTTGCTACAAGAATTTGATTTGCATATTATTGATAGAAAGGGAGCTGAGAACCCCATTGCAGACAACTTGTCTAGGCTAGAGAATGTTCTTGATGACCCACTACCTATTGATGATAGCTTTCCTGATGAACAATTAAATGTCATAAATGCTTCTCATACTGCTCCATGGTATGCTAATTATGCTAATTACATTGTTGCTAAATTTATACCACCTAGTTTCACATACCAGCAAAAGAAAAAGTTCTTCTATGATTTGAGACATTACTTTTGGGATGACCCACATCTTTATAAAGGAGTAGATGGTGTTATTAGACGTTGTGTACCTGAGCATGAACAGGAACAGATCCTGCGCAAGTGTCACTCCGAAGCTTATGGAGGACACCATGCTGGAGACAGAACTGCACATAAGGTATTGCAATCCGGTTTTTATTGGCCTACTCTCTTCAAGGATGCCCGTAAGCTTGTTGTATCTTGTGATGAATGTCAAAGAATTGGTAATATTAGTAGACGTCAAGAAATGCCTATGAATTATTCACTTGTTATTGAACCATTTGATGTTTGGGGCTTTGATTATATGGGACCTTTTCCTGCCTCCAATGGATACACACATATTTTAGTTGCTGTTGATTATGTTACTAAGTGGATAGAAGCTATTCCAACTAGTAGTGCTGATCATAACACTTCTATTAAGATGCTTAAAGAAGTTATTTTTCCGAGGTTTGGAGTCCCTAGATACTTAATGACTGATGGTGGTTCACATTTTATTCATGGTGCTTTCCGTAAAATGCTTGCTAAATATGATGTTAATCATAGACTTGCATCTCCTTATCACCCACAGTCTAGTGGTCAAGTAGAATTGAGCAATAGAGAACTCAAATTAATTTTGCAAAAGATTGTTAATAGATCTAGAAAGAATTGGTCCAAGAAACTTGATGATGCATTATGGGCCTATAGAACTGCATATAAAAATCCTATGGGTATGTCTCCATATAAAATGGTCTATGGAAAAGCATGTCACTTACCTCTCGAACTAGAACATAAGCCTTATTGGGCTATTAAAGAGCTCAATTATGATTTCAAACTTGCCGGTGAGAAGAGGTTACTTGACATTAGCTCACTCGATGAATGGAGAACCGAAGCCTACGAGAATGCCAATTTATTTAAAGAAAAAGTTAAAAGATGGCATGACAAAAGAATACAAAGGCGTGAGTTTAATGTAGGCGATTATGTATTGCTATACAACTCTCATTTAAGATATTTTGCAGGAAAACTTCTCTCTAAATGGAAGGTCCTTACGTTATCGAGGAGGTATATCGTTCCAGTGCCATAAAAATCAACAACTTCGAAGGCACAAATCCGAAGGTGGTGAATGGTCAACGAATCAAGCATTATATCTCAGGTAATCCTATAAATGTTGAAACCAATGTTATTGAAACCGTAACCCCGGAGGAATACATAAGGGACACTTTCCGGAACGTTTCAGACTCTGAAAAGGAAGAGGTATGTGGTACAGTAAGTAAACCGATTCCAAAACAGTTCTAATGGCAATTTTCTTCCGCTTTGGAATATTTAGAAAAATAGAAAAATAAGAAGCAGTCCGGGAAGGACATGAGGGCTCCACGAGGGTGGAGGGCGCGCCCTACCCCCTGGGCACGCCCCCTACCTCGTGTGCTCTTCGGACTCCGTTTTCTTATGCGACACGTATTTTGATCGGTAAAAATTCATTATATAATCTCCCGAAGGTTTTGACCACTGTATCACGCAAAAATCCTCTGTTCTTGTTTCGAGCTGTTTTCTGCCAGGGTTGTCAACGCCAAGCATCATGTCGTCTCCCTCCTCCTCCAACAATGAGGGCAACGATACTTGGCTAATGAAGATAGAGCTGAAGAGAGAAGAACCCATGGAGATCAACAAGGATGAAGGGATCAAGAAGGCCATGGAGGAAGAAGTTCCGGCAACAGATGACATCCTTCAACTTCATCACAATCTTCTTACCCCAACTGAGATCGAAGCTTTCAAGATGATTGAGCTAGCTCGTATACAAAACAAGTATCTCACACGTGAAAATATTTTGTTGAAGGAGCATATCATCGCACTCAAGGGCATTATCCGCAAGTTGGAAGACCTCCTATGCTCGATGTGCGACTACCCATCATCACCACCATCTTCTTCACTAACAAAGGAGACATAATCACATGGGCATGGGCACTCCCCTTGGCAACTGCCAAGCTTGGGGGAGTGCCCCGGTATCGTATCACCATCACTTCTATCTTTACCATTTTTCTTAGTTCAATCCTTTTGGTAATATCTTGATCTAGTAGTATAAAGTTTTTAATATGATCTAGTTGTGAGTTTTGCTTTATGACCTTTCTATGTAATCGAGTCCGTGAGCTATATATAATAAAGATTAGTGTTGAGTCAAGGGCTTGATTATTTTGCCATGATCTTGAGTGAATAAAATAAAAGAGAAAGAATAAAAAGAGAAACAAAGAGATCATATGGATCTTATGGAGAGTAATGAGCTCACATATAAAAAGTATGATGAATAAAAGTTGTTGAGAGTTGACAAACATAGTTTTGGTCATCGTTGCAATTAATAAGAAGTAATAAAGAAAGAGAGGTCTTCACATATAAATACACTATCTTGGACATCTTTTATGATTGTGAGCACTCATTAAAATATGACATGCTAAAGAGTTGACGTTGGACAAGGAAGACAACATAATGGGTTATGTTTTCTTACATCCGAGAAAAATTATATTGTCATGGATCATCCAACATGATTGAGCTTGCCTTTCCACCTCATGCTAGCCAAATTCTTTGCACCAAGTATAGATACTACTTGTGCTTCCCAACACCCTTAAACCAGTTTTGCCATGAGAGTCCACCATATCTACCTATGGATTGAGTAAGATCCCTCAAGTAAGTTGTCATCGGTGTAAGCAATAAAAATTGCTCTCTAAATATGTATGACTTATTAGTGTGGGAGAAAATAAGCTTTATACGATCGTGTGATATGGAAGAAATAAAAGCGACGGACTGCATAATAAAGGTCCATATCACAAGTGGCAATATAAAGTGACGTTCTTTCGCATTAAGATTTTGTGCATCCAACCATAAAAGCGCATGACAACCTCTGCTTCCCTCTGCGAAGGGCCTATCTTTTACTTTTATCTCCTACCTTGCATAAGAGTCATGGTGATCTTCACCCTTCCTTTTTACATTTTATCTTTTGGCAAGCACAACATGTTGGAAAGATCCTGGTATATATGGCTAACTGGATGTAAGTTTTCATGAACTATTATTGTTGACATTGCCCTTGAGGTAAAACGTTGGGAGGAAAAACTATAAGCCCCTATCTTTCTCTGTGTCCGATTAAAACTCCATACCCATAAGTATTGCGTGAGTGTTAGAAATTGTGAAAGACTATATGATAGTTGAGTATGTGAGCTTGCTGAAAAGCTCTTATATTGACTCTTTCCTATGTTATGATAAATTGTAATTGCTCCAATGACTGAGATTATAGTTTGTTAGTTTTCAATGAAGTTTATGATTCATACTTGAAATTGTGATTGAATTGTTACTCTAGCATAAGAGATCATATGACAAGAATTATATAAGTTGCTTTTCTAAGAATGATCATGATGCCCTCATGTCCGTATTTTATTTTTATCGACACCTCTATCTCTAAACATGTGGACATATTTTTCGATTTCGGCTTTCGCTTGAGGACAAACGAGGTCTAAGCTTGGGGGAGTTGATACGTCCATTTTGCATCATGCTTTTATATCGATATTCATTGCATTATGGGCTGTTATTACACATTATGTCACAATACTTATGCCTATTCTCTCTTATTTTACAAGGTTTACATAAAGAGGGAGAATGCCGACAGCTGGGATTCTGGGCTGGAAAAGGAGCAAATATTAGAGACCTATTCTGCACAGCTCCAAAAGTCCTGAAACTTCACGGAAGTCATTTTAAGAATATATAATAAATAAAGAGTGCAAGAAGTTCCAGAGGGGGCCACACCCTGCCCACAAGGGTGGGGGCGCGCCCTACCCCCTGGGCACGCCCCCCTGCCTCATGGGTCCCCTGGTGGCCCTCCAATGCCCATCTTCAGCTATATGGAGTCTTTCGATGAGGAAAAAAATCATAAGCCAGCTTTCGGGAAGAGACTCCGCCGCCACGAGGCGGAACCTTGGCGGAATCAATGTACGGCTCCGGCGGAGCTGTTCTGCCGGGGAAACTTCCCTCCGGGAGGGGGAAATCATCGCCATCGTCATCACCAACGATCCTCTCATCGGGATGGGGTCAATCTCCATCAACATCTTCACCAGCACCATCTCCTCTCAAACCCTAGTTCATCTCTTGTATCCAATTCTTGTCTCCAAGTCTGGGATTGGTACCTGTAGGTTGCTAGTAGTGTTGATTACTCCTCGTAGTTGATGCTAGTTAGTTTATTTGGTGGAAGATCATATGTTCATATCCTATATGCACATTAATACCCCTCTGATTATGAACATGAATATGCTTTGTGAGTAGTTACATTTTTTCCCGAGGACGTGGGAGAAGTCTTGCTATTACTAGTCATGTGAATTTGGTATTCGTTCGATATTTTGATGAGATGTATGTTGTCTCTCCTCTAGTGGTGTTATGTGAACGTCGACTACATGACACTTCACCATTATTTGGGCCTAGAGGAAGGCATTGGGAAGTAATAAGTAGATGATGGGTTGCTAGAGTGACACAAGCTTAAACCCTAGTTTATGCATTGCTCCGTAAGGGGCTGATTTGGATCCATATGTTTCATGCTATGGTTAGGTTTGCCTTAATACTTTTGTTGTAGTTGCGGATGCTTGCAATAGAGGTTAATCATAAGTGGGATGATTGTCCAAGTAAGGTTAGTACCCAAGAACCGGTCCACCCACATACCAAATTATCAAAGTACCGAACGCGAATCATATGATCGTGATGAAACCTAGCTTGACGATATTCCCATGTGTCCTCGGGAGCGCTTTACATCATATAAGAGTTTGTCCAGGCTTGTCCTTTGCTACAAAAAGGATTGGGCCACCTTTCTGCACTTTATTTACTTTTGTTACTTGTTGCTCGTTACCAATTATCTTATCACAAAACTATCTGTTACCTATAATTTCAGTGCTTGCACAGAATAGCTTGTTGAAAACCGCTTATCATTTCCTTCTGCTCCTCATTGGGTTCGACACTCTTACTTATCGAAAGGATTACCATAGATCCCCTATACTTGTGGGTCATCATGTGTTAGGTTTCCGTGAATTTGATGATTGTTCTTTAAATTTGCATCTTGCGAATTCCACCATTAAGAAACCTATGGGAAGGATTAATGATGTTCTTATTGTTGCAAATAGGAATTATGTGCCCGTAGATTTCATTGTTCTTGATATAGATTGCAATCCTACATGTCCTATTATTCTTGGTAGACCTTTCCTTAGAACGATTGGTGCTATTATTGACATGAAAGAAGGAAATATTAGATTCCAATTTCCATTAAGGAAAGTCATGGAACACTTTCCTAGAAATAAAATCAAATTACCTTATGAATCTATTATGAGAGCCACATATAGATTGCATACCAAAGATGACAATACCTAGATCTATTCTTGTTTTTATGCCTAGCTACGGGCGTTAAACGATAGCGCTTGTTGGGAGGCAACCCAATTTTATTTTTGTTCCTTGATTTTTGTTCCTATTTAGTAATAAATAAATCATCTATGCTCTGTTATGATTTTTTTATGTTTTAATTAGTGTTTGTGCCAAGTAAAGCCTTTAGGATCTTCTTGGATGATTGTTGTTTGATCTTGCTGAAAAAACAGAAAGTTTGCGCTCACGAGAATAATTTTTATTTTTACCAAAGAGTGATAAAATACCAATTCCAACTGCAGTAGATCAATATACAAATTATTTAGGACGTCCTAATTTCTCAGGATTTTTGGAGTTACTGAAGGTATTCGAAACCTACACATTACTACATATTGTTCTGTTTTTGACAGATTCTGTTTTTCGTGTGTTGTTTTCTTATTTTGATGAATCTATGCCTAGTATCGGGGGGTATGAACCATAGATAAGTTGGAATACAGTAGGTTTAATACCATATAAATAAAGAATGAGTTCATTACAGTACCTTAAGGTGGTGGTTTGTTTTCTTATACTAACGGAGCTCATGAGATTTTCTGTTGAGTTTTGTGTTGTGAAGTTTTCTAGTTTTTGGGTAAAGATTTGATGGATTTTGGAACAAGGAGTGGCAGAGCCTAAGATTGGGGATTCCCAAGGCACCCCAAGGTAAAATTCAAGGACAACCAAAATCCTAAGCTTGGGGATGCCCCGGAAGGCATCCCCTCTTTCGTCTTCGTCTATCGGTAACTTTACTTGAGGCTATATTTTTATTCACCACATGATATGTGTTTTGCTTGGAGTGTCTTGTATGATTTGAGTCTTTGCTTTTTAGTTTACCACAATCATCCTTTCTGTACACACCTTTTGGAGAGACACACATGAATCGGAATTTATTAGAATACTCTATGTGCTTCGCTTATATCTTTTGAGCTAGATAAATTTTGCTCTAGTGCTTCACTTATATGTTTTGAGAGCACGGTGGTGGTTTTATTTTATAGAAATTATTGATATCTCATGCTTCACTTATATTATTTTGAGAGTCTTTTAGAACATCATGGTAATTAGCTTTGGTTAAGAAATTAGTCCTAATATGATAGGCATCCAAGATGGGTATAATAAAAACTTTCATATGAAGTGCATTGAATACTATGAGAAGTTTGATACTTGATGATTGTTTTGAGATATGAATATGGTGATATTAGGGTCATGCTAGTTGAGTAGTTGTGAATTTGAGAGATACTTGTGTTAAAGTTTGTGATTCTCGTAGCATGCACGTATGGTGAACCGTTATGTGATGAAGTCGGAGCATGATTTATTTTTTGATTGTCTTCCTTATGAGTGGTGGTCGGGGACAAGAGATGGTCTTTTCCTACCAATCTATGCCCCTAGGAGCATGCGCGTAATACTTCGTTTCGTTAACTAATAGATTTTTTCAATAAGTATGTGAGTTCTTTATGACTAATGTTGAGTCCATGAATTATATGCACTCTCACCCTTCCACCATTGCTAGCCTCTCTAGTACCGTGCAACTTTCGCCGGTACCATAAACCCACCATTTACCTTCCTCAAAATAGCCACCATACCTACCTATTATGGCATTTCCATAGCCATTTCGAGATATATTGCCATGCAACTTTCCGCCGTTTCTTTTATTATGACACGCTCCATCATTGTCATATTTCTTTGCATGATCATGTAGTTGACATCGTATTTGTGGCAAAGCCACCATTCATAATTTTTCATACATGTCACTCTTGATTCATTGCACATCCCGGTACACCGCCGAAGGCATTCACATAGAGTCATATTTTGTTCTAAGTATCGAGTTGTAATTCTTGAGTTGTAAGTAAATAAAAGTGTGATGATCATCATTATTAGAGCATTGTCCCAGTGAGGAAAGGATGATGGAGACTATGATTCCCCAACAAGTCGGGATGACACTCCGAACGAAAAAAATATGCCATAAAAAAGAGAAAAGGCCCAAATAAAAAAATAAAAAATGAGAGAAAAAGAGAGAAGGGGCAATGCTACTATCCTTTTCCACACTTGTGCTTCAAAGTAGCACCGTGATCTTCATGATAGAGTGTCTCTTATGTTGTCACTTTCATATACTAGTGGGAATTTTTCATTATAGAACTTGGCTTGTATATTCCAATGATGGGCTTCCTCAAAATGCCCTAGGTCTTCGTGAGCAAGCAAGTTGGATGCACACCCACTTAGTTTCTTTTGTTGAGCTTTCATATACTTATAGCTCTAGTGCATCCGTTACATGGCAATCCCTACTCACTCACATTAATATTTATTGATGGGCATCTCCATAGCCCGGTGATACGCCTAGTTGATGTGAGACTATCTTCTCCTTTCTGTCTTCTCCTCAACCACCATTCTATTCCACCTATAGTGCTATATCCATGGCTCACGCTCGTGTATTGCATGAAGATTGAAAAAGTTTGAGAACATCAAAAGTATGAAACAATTGCTTGGCTTGTCATCGGGGTTGTGCATGATTTAAATATTTTGTGTGATGAAGATACAACATAGCCAGACTATATGATTTTGTCGGGATAGCTTTCTTTGGCCATGTTATTTTGAGGAGACATAATTGCTTGGTTAGTATGCTTGAAGTATTATTGTTTTTATGTCAATATTAAACTTTTGTCTTGAATCTTTCGGATCTGAATATTCATGCCACAATAAAGAAAGTTACATTGAAAATTATGTTAGGTAGCATTCCACTTCAAAAAATCTGTTTTTATCATTTACCTACTCGAGGACGAGCAGGAATTAAGCTTGGGGATGCTTGATACATCTCCAACGTATCTATAATTTTTGACTGTTCCATGCTATTATATTATCTGTTTTGGATGTTTAATGGGCTTTATTATGCACTTTTATATTATTTTTGGGACTAACCTATTAACCGAAGGCCCAGTGCAAGTTGTTGTTTTTTGCCTATTTCAGTGTTTCACAGAAAAGGAATATAAAACGGAATGAAACCTTCATGAGGATATTTTTTGTATAAACGCAATCCAGGAGACTTGGAGTGGGGGTCAAGGAAGCAACGAGGCGGCCACGAGGTAGGGCGGCGCGCCCCCACCCTCGTAGTCCCCTCGTAGCTCCACCGACCTACTTGTTTCGCCTATATATACTCTAATACCCGGAAAACATCCAGGGGAGCCACGAAACCACTTTTCCACCACCGCAACGTTCTGTACCCGTGAGATCCCATCTGGGGACCTTTTTCGGCGATCTCCCGGAGGGGGATTCGACCACGGAGGGCTTTTGCATCAAGACCATAGTCTCTCCGATGATGTGTGAGTAGTTTACCACAGACCTTCGGGTCCATAGTTATTAGCTAGACGGCTTATTCTCTCTCTTTGGTTCTCAATACAAAGTTCTCCTCGATGTTCTTGGAGATCTATTTGATGTAATACTTTTTGCGGTGTGTTTGCCGAGATCCAATGAATTGTGGGTTTATGATCAAGATTATCTATGAACAATATTTGATTCTTCTCTGAATTCTTATATGCATGATTTGATATCTTTGCAAGTCTCTTCGAATTATCAGTTTGGTTTGGCCTACTAGATTGATCTTTCTTCCAATGGGAGAAGTGCTTAGCTTTGGGTTCAATCTTGCGGTGTCCTTTCCCAGTGACAGTAGGGGCATCAAGGCATGTATTGTATTGTTGCCATCGAGGATAACAAGATGGGGTTTATATCATATTGCTTGAGTTTATCCCTCTACATCATGTCATCTTGCCTAATGTGTTACTCTGTTCTTATGAACTTAATACTCTAGATGCATGCTGGATAGCGGTCGATGTGTGGAGTAATAGTAGTAGCTGCAGAATCGTTTCGGTCTACTTGACATGGACGTGATGCCTATGTTTATGATCATGCCTAGATATTCTCATAACTATGCGCTTTTCTATCAATTGCTCGGCAGTAATTTGTTCACCCACCGTAATATATGCTATCTTGACAGAAGCCACTAGTGAAACCTATGGCCCCTGGGTCTACTTTACATCATATAAGTTTCCAATATACAATTTTAGTTTACTATTTATTTTGCAATCTTTATTTTCCAATCTATACAAAAATACCAAAAATATGTATCTTATTATCTTTATCAGATCTCACTTTTGCAAGTGGCCATGAAGGGATTGACAACCCCTTTATCGCGTTGGTTGCAAGGTTCTTATTTGTTTGTGCAGGTACTAGGTGACTTGTGTGTAGTCTCCTACTGGATTGATACTTTGGTTCTCAAAAACTGAAGGAAATACTTATGCTACTTTGCCGCATCACCCTTTCCTCTTCAAGGGAAAACCAATGCATGCTCAAGAGGTAGCAATGATCCTACAAACTGGAGATATACTGCAACTAAATAATGTCTGTTATGTTAGCATACATTTTAGTTGTCTCTCTGTCGTACGTATTCGTGCTCATGATGGCACTGTTTTGTGTCTTCCTGACTTCGTCGCGTGCAAGGGTGTTGTAGCGCACATCTCCAACAATGCAAGATTCATAATGTCTTACCCGAGTATCAGGACCCATTGCTAGTGCATAAAGGGCATCATCAACTGCCTGCCCATCCTCCCTCATCTTCTTAACCTATGGTTAGAAAATAGACAAGTTGATCATCTTATGTACTCAATATATTAAAAAAAACTAACAGTGCAATTCAAAAGCTTACATGGCTCTTGAACCATTTCGCAAATCCTGCCATAACCAGTTTGTCAATGTTTCTTGGATTTTGCGGCAGTCATGAGTTTTCAACCCTTGTACCTTGTTTCCATCTGCACTGACTCTCCTTTCAGGGTTGGAAGCAAATCCATGTGGGAATCTCACACATGATAGGACTTCACAGAATTCTTTTCTTTTTACCTTGTCCAAGACGTACACAGCTGGTGCCATATCCCCTGGTTTACCTTCATCTTCCACCTGCAAATCCTTTCTGATACCTAGGTGTGTCAAATCAATCCTAGATTTTAAGGTATCTTTTATCTTGCCTTCAATATTAAGAAGTGTGCCGATAATGTTGTCACATATATTTTTCTTGATGTGCATCACATCAAGATTATGCCGCAGATCCAAATCTTTCCAATACCCCAAGTCCCACAAAGTGGACTAGCGAGTAAACAATAATCTCTCTTCTGCCCTGCCACGCTTCCTTTTCCTGCTTCCATTACCAGGATGGTTTCCTGGTGTAATATGCCTGACCTTCTCTAATTCCACTTGCAACTCATCGATGGTGAGCCTCTTTGGTGCATCACGGTTTTCATGCTTTGCATTGATCACATGTCTTCGGTATATTGTAGGACGTGACTTGTCCTTGGCAAGAAAACGACGGTGTCCATTGTAACAGATCTTGCTAAGTATTGCATATGACAGCAGATTCCTATCACAGCGAACACATGCATTGTAACCATGTGCCGTTCGCCCTGACATAGTTCCCAAAGCCGGATAATCACGGATGCACCAAATTATAACATCACACAGAAAGAAATCAGCTGGTGGGCTGCTATGTAGGTCTCGAGTGAGAACACCCCTCCATAGCTGTTGAAGTTCCTCCACAAGAGGCCCCATGAATAAATCAAAATCCTTTCGAGGACCTTTTGGACCTGAGATGAGCAAGGCCATCATGTAGTTTTATTCTTTGGTGCAGACATTTGTAGGCATGTTGTAAGGGATAACAATCACTGGCCACATGCTATATGTGGCGCTCTGGTGGCCAAATGGGTTAAATCCATCTAAAGCTAAGCCAAGTCTAATGTTTCTCGGGTCAGCAGCAAACTTTTTGTGTTTCTGATTAAAGCTTTTCCACTCACTACCATGAGATGGATGGCTCATTACATTCTGATCTTTTTACTCCTCGTTCCTAGAATGCCACAGTACATCCTCTCTTGTTTCAGCATCATGAAACAACCTCTGCAATCTTGGTATAATTGGAAAATGTCTCAGAACATTATGAGGAATCCTCTTCACAGCATCGCCATCTTTTCATCTTGATGATTTTCATTTAGGGCATTCACTTAAGTTGGCATAATCCTTTCGAAATAGAACACAATTATTCTTACAAACATGGATCATATCATACCCAATTCCAATTGCATCCACGAAGGAAATTCTTCGTTTTACTGTAGGTGTCTGGCAGCTCAGAAGCATCTGGGAAAGATTTGCGGAAAGCAACCAACAACGCATCGAATGATTTGTTGGTCATCCACTTAGATGTCTTCACCTGAAGAAAGGTGACGATAGCTGAGAATACTGACAGCTTATTTCCTAGGGTGACAGCCACATTGCATTGTTCCAACATGCGGGCCCACCATTTTTCTTGTGCGGGTGAAAGTTCACGAAATGTTGGAAATATGCCCTAGAGGCAATAATAAAATGGTTATTATTATATTTCTTTGTTCATGATAATTGTCTATTGTTCATGCTATAATTGTGTTATCCGGAAATCGTAATACATGTGTGAATACATAGACCACAACACGTCCCTAGTGAGCCTCTAGTTGACTAGCTCGTTGATCAAAAGATAGTCATGGTTTCCTGACTATGGACATTGGATGTCATTGATAACGGGATCACATCATTAGGAGAATGATGTGATGGACAAGACCCAATCCTAAGCATAGCTCAAAGATCGTGTAGTTCGTTTGCTGTAGCTTTTCTGAATGTCAAGTATCATTTCCTTAGACCATGAGATTGTGCAACTCCCGGACACCGTAGGAGTGCCTTGGGTGTGCCAAACGTCACAACGTAACTGGGTGACTATAAAGGTACATTACAGGTATCTCCGAAAGTGTCTGTTGGGTTGGCACGAATCGAGACTGGGATTTGTCACTCGTATGACGGAGAGGTATCTCTGGGCCCACTCAGTAATGCATCATCATAATGAGCTCAATGTGATCAAGTGGTTGATCACGGGATCATGCATTATGGTACGAGTAAAGTGACTTGCCGGTAACGAGACTGAACAAGGTATTGGGATACCGACGATCGAGTCTCGGGCAAGTAACATACCGATTGACAAAGGAAATTGTATACGGATTGATTGAATCCTCGACATCGTGGTTCATCCGATGAGATCATCGTGGAGCATGTGGGAGCCAACATGGGTATCCAGATCCCGCTGTTGGTTATTGACCGGAGAGTCGTCTCGGTCATGTTTGCATGTCTCCCGAACCCGTGGGGTCTACACACTTAAGGTTCAGTGATGCTAGGGTTGTTAGGAAGACTTGTATGTGATTACTGAATGTTGTTCGGAGTCCCGGATGAGATCCCGGATGTCACGAGGAGTTCTGGAATGGTCCGGAGGTGAAGATTTATATGTAGGAAGTTGTCATACGGTCACCGGAAAGGTTCGGGGGCATATCGGTATTGTACCGGGGCCACCGGAGGGGTTCCGGGGGTCCACCGGGAGGGGCCACCTCTTCCGGAGGGCCTTATGGGCTGTATGGAGAAGGGAACCAGCCAAAGTGGGCTAGGGCGCCACACCCCCCTAGGGCCCATGCGCCTAGGGTTTGGGGGAAACCCTAAGGGGGGGCGCCACACCCCCCTAGGGCCCATGCGCCTAGGGTTTGGGGGAAACCCTAAGGGGGGCGCCCCCTTGCTTGGGGGGCAAGCCCCCCTCCCCTTGGCCGCCCCCCTCTAGATCTCATCTAGAGGAGGCCGGCCCCCTTCCCCCTTCCCCTATAAATAGAGGGGTGAGGGGAGGGCTGCATACAACATCCAAGGCGCAGCCCCTCCCCTCCCCAACACCTCTCCTCCTCCATAAGAGCTTGGCAAAGCCCTGCCGGAGTACTGCAGCTTCATCACCACCACGTCGTCGTGTTGCTGTTGGAGCCCTCTTCCTCAACCTCTCCCTCCTCCTTGCTGGATCAAGGCGCGGGAGACGTCCTCGCTCCGTATGTGTCTTGAACACGGAGGTGCCGTCCGTTCGGCGCTAGGATCTTCGGTGATTTGGATCACGTCGAGTACGACTCCATCAACCCCGTTCTCTTGAACGCTTCCGCTCGTGATCTACAAGGGTATGTAGATACAGTCCTCTCTCCCTCCTTGCTAGATGACTCCATAGATTGATCTTGGTGATGCGTAGAAAATTTTAAAATTCTGCTACGTTCCCCAACAGTGGCATCATGAGCTAGGTCTATGCGTAGTTACTATGCACGAGTAGAACACAAAGTAGTTGTGGGCGTCGATATTGTGAATTATCTTGCCGTTACTAGTCTTATCTTGATTCGGCGGCATTGTGGGATGAAGCGGCCCGGACCAACCTTACATGTACGCTTACGTGAGACCGGTTCCACCGACTGACATGCACTAGTTGCATAAGGTGGCTGGCGGGTGTCTGTCTCTCCCACTTTAGTCGGATCGGATTCGATGAACAGGGTCCTTATGAAGGGTAAATAGAAATTGGCAATTCACGTTGTGGTTTTGGCATAGGTAAGAAACGTTCTTGCTAGAATCCTATAGCAGCCACGTAAAAACTTGCAACAACAATTAGAGGACATCTAACTTGTTTTTGCAGCAGGTGTTTTGTGATGTGATATGGCCAAAGGATGTGATGAATGATATATGTGATGTATGAGATGATCATGTTCTTGTAATAGGAATCACGACTTGCATGTCAATGAGTATGACAACCGGCAGGAGCCATAGGAGTTGTCTTTATTTATTTATGACCTGCGTGTCAACATAAACGTCATGTAATTACTTTACTTTATTGCTAAAGCGTTAGCCATAGTAGTAGAAGTAAAAGATGACGAGACAACTTCAAGAAGACACGATGATGGAGATCATGGTGTCATGCCGGTGACAACGATGATCATGGAGCCCCGAAGATGGAGATCAAAAGGAGCAAATGATAATAGCCATATCATGTCACTATTTGATTGCATGCGATGTTTATCATGTTTTACATCTTATTTGCTTAGAACGACGGTAGCTTAAATAAGATGATCCCTCGTAATAATTTCAAGAAAGTGTTCCCCCTAACTGTGCACCGTTGCGAAGGTTCGTTGTTTCGAAGCACCACGTGATGATCGGGTGTGATAGATTCTAACGTTCGAATACAATGGGTGTAAGCCAGATTTACACACGCAATACACTTAGATTGACTTGACGAGCCTAGCATGTATAGACATGGCCTCGGAACACAGAATACCGAAAGGTCGAGCATGAGTCGTATAGAAGATACGATCAACATGAAGATGTTCACCGATGTTGACTAGTCCATCTCACGTGATGATCGGACACGACCTAGTTAACTCGGATCATGTTATACTTAGATGACTGGAGGGATGTCTATCTGAGTGGGAGTTCATTGAATAATTTGATTAGATGAACTTAATTATCATGAACTTAGTCTAAATCTTTACAATATGTCTTGTAGATCAAATGGCCCACGTTGTCCTCAACTTCAACGCGTTCCTAGAGAAAACCAAGCTGAAAGACGATGGCAACAACTATACGGACTGGGTCCGGAACCTGAGGATCATCCTCATAGCTGCCAAGAAAGATTATGTCCTAGAAGCACCGCTAGGTGACACACCCGTCCCACAGAACCAAGACGTTATGAACGCTTGGCAGACACGTGCTGATGATTACTCCCTCGTTCAGTGCGGCATGCTTTACAGCTTAGAACCGGGGCTCCAAAAGCGTTTTGAGAGACACGGAGCATATGAGATGTTCGAAGAGCTGAAAATGGTTTTTCAAGCTCTTGCCCGGGTTGAGAGATATGAAGTCTCCGACAAGTTCTTCAGTTGTAAGATGGAGGAAAATAGTTCTGTCAGTGAGCACATACTCAAAATGTCTGGGTCGCATAACCGCTTGACTCAGCTGGGAGTTAATCTCCCGGATGACGCGGTCATTGACAGAATCCTTCAGTCGCTTCCACCGAGCTACAAGAGCTTTGTGATGAACTTCAATATGCAGGGGATGGAAAAGACCATTCCTGAGGTATATTCAATGCTGAAATCAGTAGAGGTAGAAGTCAAAAAGGAACATCAAGTGTTGATGGTGAATAAAACCACTAAGTTCAAGAAAGACAAGGGTAAGAAGAACTTCAAGAAGGACGGCAAGGGAGTTGCCGCGCCCGGTAAGCAAGCTGCCGGGAAGAAGCCAAAGAATGGACCCAAGCCCGAGACTGAGTGTTTTTATTGCAAGGGAAGTGGTCACTGGAAGCGGAACTGCCCCAAATACTTAGCGGACAAGAAGGCCGGCAACACGAAAGGTATATGTGATATACATGTAATTGATGTGTACCTTACCAGTACTCGTAGTAGCTCCTGGGTATTTGATACCGGTGCGGTTGCTCAAATTTGTAACTCGAAGCAGGAGCTGCGGAATAAACGGAGACTGGCGAAGGACGAGGTGACGATGCGCGTCGGGAATGGTTCCAAGGTCGATGTGATCGCCGTCGGCACGCTACCTCTACATTTACCTACGGGATTAGTTTTAAACCTCAATAATTGTTATTTAGTGCCAGCTTTGAGCATGAACATTGTATCAGGATCTCGTTTAATTTGAGATGGCTACTCATTTAAATCCGAAAATAATGGTTGTTCTATTTATATGAGAGATATGTTTTATGGTCATGCTCCGATGGTGAATGGTTTATTCTTAATGAATCTCGAGCGTAATGCTACACATATTCATAGTGTGAATACCAAAAGATGTAAGGTTGATAATCATAGTCCCACATACTTGTGGCACTGCCACCTTGGTCACATAGGTGTCAAACGCATGAAGAAGCTCCATGCAGATGGACTTTTAGAGTCTCTTGATTACGAATCATTTAACACGTGCGAACCATGCCTCATGGGTAAAATGACCAAGACTCTGTTCTCAGGAACAATGGAGCGAGCAACCAACTTATTGGAAATCATACATACTGATGTGTGCGGTCCAATGAGTGTTGAGGCTCGCGGTGGCTATCGTTATGTTCTCACCCTCACTGATGACTTGAGTAGATATGGGTATGTCTACTTAATGAAACACAAGTCTGAGACCTTTGAAAAGTTCAAGGAATTTCAGAGTGAGGTTGAGAATCAACTTGACAGGAAAATCAAGTTCTTGCGATCAGATCGTGGGGGAGAATACCCGAGTCACGAATTTGGCACACACTTAAGAAAATGTGGAATAGTTTCACAACTCACGCCGCCTGGAACACCTCAGTGTAATGGTGTGTCCGAACGTCGTAATCGCACTCTATTAGATATGGTGCGATCTATGATGTCTCTTACCGATTTACCGCTGTCATTTTGGGGCTATGCTTTAGAGACTACCGCATTCACTTTAAATAGGGCTCCGTCGAAATCCATTGAGACGACACCGTATGAATTATGGTTTGGGAAGAAAACTAAGCTGTCATTTCTAAAAGTTTGGGGATGCGATGCTTATGTCAAGAAACTTCAACCTGAAAAGCTCGAACCCAAATCGAAAAAATGCGTCTTCATAGGATACCCTAAAGAAACTGTTGGGTATACCTTCTACTTCAGATCCGAAGGCAAGATCTTCGTTGCCAAGAATGTGTCCTTTCTAGAGAAAGAGTTTCTCTCGAAAGAAATAAGTGGGAGGAAAGTAGAACTTGATGAAGTATTGCCTCTTGAACCGGTAAGTGGCGTAGCTCAAGAAAATGTTCCTGAGGTGCCTGCATCGACTAGAGAGGAAGTTGATGATGATGATCATGAAACTTCAGATCAAGTTGCTACCGAACTTCGTAGGTCCACAAGGACACGTTCCGCACCAGAGTGGTACGGCAACCCTGTCTTTGAAATCATGTTGTTAGACAACGGTGAACCTTCGAACTATGAAGAAGCGATGGTGGGCCTGGATTCCGACAAATGGCCAGAAGCCATGAAATCCAAGATAGGATCCATGTATGAAAACGAAGTATGGACTTTCACTGACTTGCTCATTGATCGGCGAGCCATAGAAAATAAATGGATCTTTAAGAAGAAGACAGACGCGGATGGTAATGTGACCATCTATAAAGCTCTGCTTGTCGCTAAGGGTCATCGACAAGTTCAAGGGGTTGACTACGATGAGACTTTCTCACCCATAGCGAAGCTGAAGTTCGTCCGAATCATGTTAGCAATTGCCGCATTCTATGATTATGAGATATGGCAAATGGACGTCAAAACGGCATTCCTTAATGGTTTCCTTAAGGAAGAATTGTATATGATGCAGCCGGAAGGTTTTGTCGATCCTAAGAATGCTGACAAGGTGTGCAAGCTCAAACGCTCGATTTATGGGCTGGTGCAAGCATCTCGGAGTTGGAACATTCGTTTTGATGAGATGATCAAAGCGTTTGGGTTTATGCAGACTTATGGAGAAGTCTGCATTTACAAGAAAGTGAGTGGGAGCTCTGTAGCATTTCTCATATTGTATGTGGATGACATACTGTTGATGGGAAATGATATAGAATTCTTGGAAAGCATAAAGGCCTACTTGAACAAGTGTTTTTCAATGAAGGACCTTGGAGAAGCTGCTTATATATTAGGCATCAAGATCTATAGAGATAGATCGAGACGCCTCATTGGTCTTTCACAGAGTACGTACCTTGACAAGATATTGAAGAAGTTCAAAATGGATCAGTCAAAGAAGGGGTTCTTGCCTGTATTGCAAGGTACGATATTGAGCACGGCTCAATGCCCGACCACGGTAGAAGATAGAGAAAAGATGAGTGTCGTCCCCTATGCCTCGGCCATAGGGTCTATCATGTATGTTATGCTGTGTACCAGACCTGATGTAAACCTTGCCGTAAGTTTGGTAGGAAGGTACCAAAGTAATCCCGGCATGGAACACTGGACAGCGGTCAAGAATATCCTGAAGTACCTGAAAAGGACCAAGGTAATGTTTCTCGTTTATGGAGGTGACGAAGAGCTCGTCGTAAAGGGTTACGTCGATGCTAGCTTCGACACAGATCTGGATGACTCTAAGTCACAAACTGGAAACGTGTATATTTTGAATGATGGGGCAGTACGCTGGTGCAGTTGCAAGCAAAGCGTTGTGGCGGGATCTACATGTGAAGCGGAGTACATGGAAGCCTCGGAGGCAGCACAAGAAGCAGTCTGGGTGAAGGAGTTCATTACCGACATAGGAGTCATACCCAATGCGTCGGGCCTGATGACTCTCTTCTATGACAACACTGGAGCTATTGCCCTTGCCAAGGAGCCCAGGTTTCACAGGAAGACCAGGCATATCAAGCGTCGCTTCAACTCCATTCGTGAAAGTGTTCAAAATGGAGACATAGAGATTTGTAAAGTACATACGGACCTGAATGTAGCAGATCCGTTGACTAAACCTCTCCCTAGAGCAAAACATGATCAACACCAGAACTGCATGGGTGTTCGATTCATCACAATGTAACTAGAATATTGACTCTAGTGCAAGTGGGAGACTGTTGGAAATATGCCCTAGAGGCAATAATAAAATGGTTATTATTATATTTCTTTGTTCATGATAATTGTCTATTGTTCATGCTATAATTGTGTTATCCGGAAATCGTAATACATGTGTGAATACATAGACCACAACACGTCCCTAGTGAGCCTCTAGTTGACTAGCTCGTTGATTAAAAGATAGTCATGGTTTCCTGACTATGGACATTGGATGTCATTGATAACAGGATCACATCATTAGGAGAATGATGTGATGGACAAGACCCAATCCTAAGCATAGCTCAAAGATCGTGTAGTTCGTTTGCTGTAGCTTTTCTGAATGTCAAGTATCATTTCCTTAGACCATGAGATTGTGCAACTCCCGGACACCGTAGGAGTGCCTTGGGTGTGCCAAACGTCACAACGTAATTGGGTGACTATAAAGGTACATTACAGGTATCTCCGAAAGTGTCTGTTGGGTTGGCACGAATCGAGACTGGGATTTGTCACTCCGTATGACGGAGAGGTATCTCTGGGCCCACTCAGTAATGCATCATCATAATGAGCTCAATGTGATCAAGTGGTTGATCACGGGATCATGAATTATGGTACGAGTAAAGTGACTTGCCGGTAACGAGACTGAACAAGGTATTGGGATAACGACGATCGAGTCTCGGGCAAGTAACGTACCGATTGACAAAGGGAATTGTATACAGATTGATTGAATCCTCGACATCGTGGTTCATCCGATGAGATCATCGTGGAGCATGTGGGAGCCAACATGGGTATCCAGATCCCGCTGTTGGTTATTGACCGGAGAGTCGTCTCGGTCATGTCTGCATGTCTCCCGAACCCGTAGGGTCTACACACTTAAGGTTCAGTGACGCTAGGGTTGTTAGGAAGACTTGTATGTGATTACCGAATGTTGTTCGGAGTCCCGGATGAGATCCCGGACGTCACGAGGAGTTCCGGAATGGTCCGGAGGTGAAGATTTATATGTAGGAAGTTGTCATACGGTCACCGGAAAGGTTCGGGGGCATATCGGTATTGTACCGGGGCCAGCGGAGGGGTTCCGGGGGTCCACCGGGAGGGGCCACCTCTTCCGAAGGGCCTTATGGGCTGTATGGAGAAGGGAACCAGCCCAAGTGGGCTGGGGCACCACACCCCCCTAGGGCCCATGCGCCTAGGGTTTGGGGGAAACCCTAAGGGGGGCGCCCCCTTGCTTGGGGGGCAAGCCCCCCTCCCCTTGGCCGCCGCCCCCCCTCTAGATCTCATCTAGAGGGGGTCGGCCCCCTTCCCCCTTCCCCTATAAATAGAGGGATGAGGGAAGGGCTGCATACAACATCCAAGGCGCGGCCCCTCCCCTCCCCAACACCTCTCCTCCTCCATAAGAGCTTGGCGAAGCCCTGCCGGAGTACTGCAGCTTCATCACCACCACGCCGTCTTGCTGCTGTTGGAGCCCTCTTCCTCAACCTCTCCCTCCTCCTTGCTGGATCAAGGTGTGGGAGACGTCCTCGCTCCGTACGTGTGTTGAACGCGGAGGTGCCGTCCGTTCGGCGCTAGGATCTTCGGTGATTTGGATCACGTCGAGTATGACTCCATCAACCCCGTTCTCTTGAACGCTTCCGCTCGTGATCTACAAGGGTATGTAGATGCACTCCTCTCTCCCTCATTGCTAGATGACTCCATAGATTGATCTTGGTGATAAGTAGAAAATTTTAAAATTCTGCTACGTTCCCCAACACGAAATGCACGAGCATTTCGTAGCATTGTTTCAATGTTGGTCAAACTCACTGGCTCCGCGACCACCACCTCCTCCTCTTCCACCTGAGCATCAGGCAGATCAAGATGGTGATCTGCTGCTTCCACGTAGTCAGTAACATTGACGTTCACAGCTTCACCATGATGAACCCACCTAGTATATAGACCGACATCCTATACAAGTGTAGATGATTTTGCACAGTTTACTGGGGTCTTGTAACTGAATTCATACAACTGCAACACGGGCAGAGCACATATGATTTCGGACCACCGTACTCATCTCTGATAAAGTTCATGAAGTTTTCAACCCCCTTGACATATGCAACGGAGAATCTTTGAGCAGAAGTTATCCAAGTCCTGTCCATTTGCTAGAAATAAAAATTAGTTCTTCTACTAGATATTATAGGAAAAACATATATGCTTTTTTATGAAGTCCAGAAAAAATACCTAGGTTGATGTCTAAAGCTATGGCAAGATATTTGGACGAGCAGATCTAAGTAACAAAATATATGTAAAGCTCATTCAACAAACAGATTTGAGTGCTAAATTATGGCAGGCTATTTTAGCAGTCAATGAGGCCGAGCACACAACCATCGAACTATCGAAGGCCATCGCAACAACAAAGATCAAGTATAAAACGGTGTAGAGCTATTTCACCTAACAGATTGGCTACTAGACCATGGCAATCTATGTCACAATAAATATATGGCAGGATATTTTAGCAACTAATCGGGCTTGGCCTGCCATCTCAGCTAAGCAGATTGAGTGCAGAACAGGGCAAGGAAGCTTCTTAATCAGAACATATTGACTGTAAACTACATCGGCAAACAGTGAGATTAACAGCGTCTATCAGCTAACATCCAGTGCTACACTGACATGCGCAGGGCCTCAGTCTAGAATGCGCGTACCGTGCGAGAAGTTGACCACCGTGCGTCTCCACACGAACATTGCCAACGGTGGTGGCGCTGACCGTCGTGTGCCTCCACAAGAACGTCGCCAGCGGTGGCGGCGCGGCTAGAGGACGGTAGTCTACAAGAGTGTACTGTGGGAGCGAGAGGATCGTTATGCGTCCCCTCAATGAACCGCGGCACCAACGTATCGGCGTGGCAGGGAGGGCGGCTTTGGCGGAGCGAATGGAGTGGAGGGGGACGGGGGGAGGGGGTTTGGGGAATATTATTGGCTAGTTGGCCAAAGGGTGGTTGAATTTGGGATTTGGGGGGAATTATTGGGGGGGGAGGGGTTTCGCGCAGTGGGCAGGGGGAGTTTGACGCATGGTTGGTTTCTCCAAGTGCATTCCCACGTGTCAGTGAAGAGGCAAGCCGAAGCGCATTCCGTTTGCATGAGCCGTGTGCAGGACCGAACGTGTGTGGGGTGCAATGCGCCCGCGACATGGGTGCTGTGAGTGTACCACCTTTTTTCCTTTTAAACTAGGTGCTTTGCCCCCTCAAAAAAACATTGGTGCCTCGCGCAATCCATCGATACTACTACTAGTAATCCAGTAATCCTGACTAAAACGGCGTGGCCGGGTCTTTTCCCACGCGATATGCTGGGAGGTTGGCTTAGTTGGGTTTTTAGGACGAGTAATGCTACACTTACGTAATCCCAGTTACATAAGTAACATAACGTGAAACGTGTGAGCTATTGATTGTAGATTGGGGGAGGGAGGGGCCCACCACCATGAAAATCAAGGAGGAGAGAGAGAGAGGCAATTTACATTAACCCTTTCGTAGGTTCCCGTAGATGTAGAAAGATGTGAAATGTGTGAATGTGTAGTGGACATACTATTTCAATTCCTAAGATAAATTGTTCATGTAGACCCTATGTGTTTATTTACTTCGCATGTTAGCTTTGTCTCGGTTCAATAAAAAGCAGAGTTGGTGATGATGGTGTTCCTGCCATCCTGCAATATAGGCCATCCGATCTATATCTAATGGATAGGAAGGAAACTATGACAATTTACCCGCACTCCTCTCCACATTTGCAGAAAGGCCTTCCCTCGTTCATCCTTTTCTCCCACAAGATCTTGATGTTCCGTGCAACGCACGGGCATGTTGCTAGTTTTCTATAAATTTGGTCAAATTTTATGAAGTTTGACTTTAGTCAAACCTAATACGCGGAGTAAATAAAAACAGAGGGAGTATCTTACTCCGTGACCAAGACGGAAGGGAAAAGGAGACAACTTATTGTTTATTTGAGCCGTTCAAGTATAATCATGTGGCATTTCTTATTTCTCATTCCTCTCCAACCCTCTTCTCCATCGATCATGCCGCCCTCCAATCGAGTCCATCCTCCCGCATGCCTCATTTGAACATTTCGCCGAGTATCATTCGCATGTGGGCCAAGACCATGCTTATATTTCCAATGTTGTAATTTGTCCGACATGCATACAAACAAATGGTTCGTTTAAAGTTTCACTTTGCCTCCACTACGTGTCACTTCCCGTCTTACTTTTGACATCCCATTCGGTTCATGCCCCGACACATCTTGACAAGATTGATTGATGTTGAGAAATCAATTGCGTGTCGTGCAAGGAGATAAAGTTTTGATCTGTTTCTATGATAGAAATGACCCGCGGGGGGGGGGGTCTGTGGGGATCAGAGGGAGTATATTGTACGTTCATAAGTGAAACGAACGTATTATACCCACCCTAGTCCTCTTTTAATCGATCTCAGCACCCTGAGATGAAATCGAGAGAGAATTTGTGGGTGCATGTTTGATACCTAAGGCGGATTCAAAATTTTGAACCGGTGATCATAGCATCCGCAAATCATATATAAAGGATATTCAATGTTCATTTCGCTTTTGAACGTACAATATACTCCCTCCGATCCTTTTAGTTTAAATAAAAGTTTTATGTGTAGTCAAAGTATCTCTACTTTGATCAAACTTACAGAAAAAAGTATCAACATTCAACAACACCTAATCAATATTGTTAGATTCGTACGTACTCCTAGATTTGTATTCAAACAGAGATGGTTTCCAATTTGTTTTCAACCACGTGAATGTGCTTGTTCTCGCGCATGCTCTTCCTACTAGGATTTCGCCACGTATAGCTAGTCCAATAGTAACTTTTTTAAGCTCCCTATCCAATAGTACTAGTGGAGTACTGACAACATCTGTAGTAGAGTATGAAGTGCTCATAGTACTCCCTCTTCCATTTATATAGGGCCCAAAAGCAAGTACAATAGTGGGCTTATAGCCCGCTTACATGGCACTTTTGCCTATGTGGAGGAGAGAGATGTGAAAAAGTAAGGGGAGTGAGCTCTCATGCAAGAGACTAGCTATATACGCATTCCTAGGTAAATACAATAAATATGAAGAGAGAGATAGAGAGGAGATGGAAAAAAGTACTAATACAATAGCCAACCTTACATATTTTTTGCGGGAAATAGCCAACCTTATAGCCCACACAATTGTATGAGTGCATATAGATGATGGCTATAGATGACATGGAAGTTCCTTATAGCCATTGGCTGGCTATATTATTAACCATGCTCTAATGTGTTTTTCAAAACCGCCTTTGACTATTGACAAGATTAATAGTACATGAGATGTATAATGTGAAAATTATATCATTGGAAGCTCCTTTCACATGCGAATTTGACCATATGCTTTGTGTAAGTTGCATGTCATATATTATTACTTTAACATTTGGTCAAAGTTAGCCTCAAAAAAATGCATTAGGCCATGTATAGTAGATGGAAGGATGGAGTAGTAGTGGAACTGGATCCTCTGACGTAGGTATCCCTGCCTTACCCTCCCTTTCAGTCACTTACTGGCGGACCCCATGCTTGCTAGGCCCCGCATGTTAGTTACTCAATGGGTTCGGCCACGTTAGGGGATCCTCATCTGTAGTACTATACTCCCTTTGTTTTTATTTACTCCGCATAAAACAGGGGGAGTGGTAGTATAAATGACGCGAGCGGGGGAGGGGGAGGGACGTCGGTTTGCTCTCAACTGCGGTCCCACAAGCGAGCAAAAATGCAAGACAAAGCGCGTTCCATTCGGTGAGCGACGTGGAGGGTCCAGCGTGCCGGGGTGCAACGCGAACGCGACAAGAGCGATGTATAGTCAAAAGCGATTGACCAGTCGTCGCCGGAACCACTATTCACACCAGAACCTTCGCTGCTCGGCCTACGCCAGCCACTGCCCCAAAACCACACCTCCTCTCCAGCCCATTCCCCCACCTTTCGATGCCCTGGCCCACATCAAGCATCCCCTAGTTCATCGGAAAGCCATGGTGCGCTGTAAGATCACGTACTACAAGATGCTGACGCCGGAGCGCCGCGTAGAAATCGCGGCGGCGGTCGGTGCCACATACCTCCATTCCTAAGCTCGCTTTGCAGTGGGACAATCCCCGAGTTCTCTGGAGCCAAGCTACGAGGAGGAGGAAGCCGATCCAATGTTCATGTTGGAGGTCGCGGCGCAGAAGGCCCCCGATGGGTATGAGACGATGGACCTTGACTTTGTGCTGGCGTCCGGGTCCCCCATGGTGCAGGCGGACCAGCGGTTCAACCTGGCGATACTAAAGGAGGACTGGGAGGCAGAGGCTCAACTCGATGCAGAGCACGCGCATGCTGCTGCCATCGAGGCTCTCTTGCAGGCGGAATCGGATGTCGTGGATGTGAACCGGGCGGCCGAGGCTCAACTTGACGTGGAGCGCACGGATGTCGCTGCCATCGAGGCCCTCTTGCAGCTGTAACCGGACGCCCTGGACTTGAACCAGGCGGCAGAGGCTGAACTCGACGCAGAGCGCGCGGATGCCGCTGCCATCGAGGCCCTCCTGCAGGCGGAACCGGACGTCCTAGACTTGAACCGGGCGGCGGCGGCTCAACTCAACGCGGAGCGTGCGGCTGCCGCTGCCATCGAGGCCCTCCTGCAGGCAGAACCGGATGTCCTGGACTTGAACCGGGCGGTGCTCTTGTCTGTACAGAGCGCCCACATGCTCCGCGTGAACGAGGAGCTGGAGGCCGAGGACAACCACGGTGCGGAGACACACGTCGGCAGCTACGGCTGGTTCGCGATACGTCTCCAACGTATCTATAATTTTTGATTGTTCCATGCTATTATATTATCTGTTTTGGATGTTTATGGGCTTTATTATGTACTTTTATATTATTTTTGGGACTGACCTATTAACCAAAAGCCCAGTGCAAATTGCTGTTTTTTGCCTATTTCAGTGTTTCGCAGAAAAGGAATATCAAACGGAATCCAAATGGAATGAAACCTTCGCGAGGATCTTTTTTGGAACAAACGCAATCTAGGAGACTTGGAGTGGAGGTCAAGGAAACAACAAGGCGGCCATGAGGTAGGGCGGCGCGCCCAGGGGGCAGGCACGCCTCCCACCCTCATGGGCCCCTCGCAGCTCCACCGACCTACTTCTTTCGCCTATATATACTCTTATACCCTGAAAACATCCATGGGAGCCACGAAACCACTTTTCCACCGCCGCAACCTTCTGTACCCATGAGATCCCATCTGGGAACCTTTTCCAGCGATCTGCCGGAGGGGGATTCGATCACGGAGGGCTTCTACATCAACACCATAGCCTCTCTGATGATGTGTGAGTAGTTTACCACAGACCTTCGGGTCCATAGTTATTAGCTAGATGGCTTCTTCTCTCTCTTTGGATCTCAATACAAAGTTCTCCTCGATGTTCTTGGAGATCTATTCGATGTAATTCTTTTTGCGGTGTGTTTGTCGAGATCCGATGAATTGTGGGTTTATGATTAAGATTGTCTATGAAAAATATTTGATTCTTCTCTGAATTCTTATATGCATGATTTGATATCTTTGCAAGTCTCTTTGAATTATCAGTTTGGTTTGGCCTACTAGATTGATATTTCTTGCAATGGGAGAAGTGCTTAGCTTTGGGTTCAATCTTGTGGTGTCATTTCCCAGTGACGGTAGGGCAGCAAGGCACGTATTGTATTGTTGCCATCGAGGATAAAAAGATGGGGTTTATATCATATTGCTTGAGTTTATCCCTCTACGTCATGTCATCTTGCCTAATGCGTTACTCTGTTCTTTTGAACTTAATACTCTAGATGCATGCTAAAAGTGCAACTATCCCTAGGTGGTTTTGGTAATTCATAACAACATATAGCTCATTGAGCTAATGCTATTCCAAGATGACTATTTCAGGAAAGCTCAATGATTGGCATGGCATGGATGTGAAAGTGGAACCCTCAAAATGCTAAGGACAAAGGATTGGCTCAAGCTCAAAAGCTCAAGACTCTTCATTTTATATTTTAGTGATCCAAGATTGTGGAGTTGAACCAAGGAGTTTGTGGAGTTGAACCAAGGAGTTTGTAAGGGCAAGGAGATCGCCTACTTCGTGAAGATCTACCGCTAGTGAGGCAAGTCCTTCGTGGGCGATGGCCATGGTGGGATAGACAAGGTTGCTTCTTCGTGGACCCTTCGTGGGTGGTTGCTTCTTCGTGGACCCTTCGTGGGTGGAGCCCTCCGTGGACTCGCGCAACCATTACCCTTCGTGGGTGGAGCCCTCTGTGGACTCGCGCAACCGTTACCCTTCGTGGGTTGAAGTCTCCATCAACGTGGATGTAGGATAGCACCACATATCCGAACCACGGGAAAAACATCCGTGTCTCCAATTGCGTTTGAATTCTCCAAACCCTTCCCTTTATATTCTTGCAAGTTGTATGCTTTACTTTCCGCTGCCAATATACTCTTTGCATGCTTGCTTGAATTGTGTGATGATTGCTTGACTTGTCCTACAATAGCTAAAATCTACCAAGAACTAAAATTGGGAAAAGGTTAAGTTTTTATTTGGTCAAGTAGTCTAATCACCCCCCCCTCTAGACATACTTTCGATCCTACAAGTGGTATCAGAGCTTTGGTCTCCATTTGCTTTGATCTCCATAGCTTTTGGTGGTCATAGCCTTGGTTTCACAACCTAGGAGAGTATGGCGTCTAGCGAGGGAAATTATCACCGTAGAGGTCCTTACTTTGATGGTACTAATTTTGCTAGTTGGAAGCATAAAATGAAAATGCATATTCTTGGACATAACCCCGCCGTTTGGGCTATTGTGTGTGTTGGTTTGCAAGGTGACTTCGTTGATGGGAAAGAACCAAACCGTGAAAGCTACCGCGGATGAGTTGAAGATGTTGCAATACAATGCTCAAGCTTGTGATATTCTCTTCAACGGATTGTGCCCCGAAGAATTCAACAAAATCAGCCGTCTTGAGAATGCAAAGGAAATTTGGGACACTTTGATTGATATGCACGAAGGTACCGACTCCGTCAAGGAATCCAAGTTGGATGTGCTTCAAAGTCAGCTTGACAAGTTCAAAATGAAGGATGGTGAAGGTGTCGCTGAAATGTACTCTAGGCTTGCTCTCATCACAAATGAGATTGCCGGCTTAGGAAGTGAAGAGATGACCGATAGATTCATCATCAAGAAGATTCTAAGAGCCTTGGATGGAAAATATGATGCCGTGTGCACATTGATCCAAATGATGCCCAATTACAAAGATCTCAAGCCAACGGAGGTGATTGGAAGAATTGTTGCTCATGAGATGTCACTTAAGGATAAAGAGGAACTTCACAACAAATCAAGTGGTGCCTACAAAGCCTCATGTGAAGCCCCTACATCATCAAGTGAGAAACAAAACTTCAATGAAGAATTGAGCTTAATGGTGAAGAACTTCAACAAGTTCTACAAGAGTAGAAGCAAAGATAGAAGCTTCAAGTCAAGGTCCTACAATGACAAAAGATCTTCTAGTCGAGAGCGAAACTGCTACAGTTGTGGAAGACCTGGACACTATTCCAATGAGTGTACGGCTCCCTACAAGAGAAGAGGAGATTCTCCAAAAAGAAGAAGCAAAGAATCACCACCAAGAGAGAGAAGGAGTAGAGATGATCGTTATGAACGAAGATACTCACGGAGAAGCAAGGATTCGAAAAGGAAGGAAAAATCATCAAGGAGCTACACAAAACGAAGACATCAAGCTCATGTTGGTGAATGGGTATCCGGCTCCGACTCCGACAGCCACTCCGAGAGAAGTTATCACTCCGACTCCGAAGATACTCAAGATGAAGGTGTTGCCGGTCTAGCACTTGTGTCAACCAACTCCTACGACATATTTGACTCACCAAATGAAGGAATTGGAAGATGCTTCATGGCCAAAGGTCCTAAGGTAACACACCCCGAGTATGTTGATTTCAATAGTGATGAAGATGACTTGTTAGGTGATGATTTGCTTGTTGACAACTCTAGTGATGAATACTATGATGAAACGTCAATTAATCATGCTAATCAAGATAAAACGAATGACAATGATAAGGAGAAGATTGAGGCTCTAACTAAAGAACTAAACACTCTTAAGTTAGCTCATGAAACTATCTTCGAAGATCATCGAGAACTTTTAAGAGCTCATGAGAAATTACACTTTGAAAAGCTCAATCTTGAGCAAGAGCATGAGTTCTTAAAAGCAATCAATGATGATCTCCGCAAGAAAAGTTCTTCTTACATTGCCAAGCATTTACTCTTATCCACTTACATGCCTCAAGTCAAGTCTAGTAACAAGAACAAGAAAGATTCTTCCTCTAGTAGTAACAATGATCATGCTAAATCCAATATTGTTGCTTCTAGTAGTTCTCTTGATTCCACTAATGATTCTCTTAGCCAATTTACACTTGAGCAAGAAAATAGCTTATTGAAGGGAATTATAGAGAAAGGAGTGTACAAAAGCCTTGCCGGGAGTAAGCAATTCGAGGAAATTGTGCGCAAGCAAGGAATGCACCGGAAGAATCAAGGTGTTGGTTTTGAACGAAAGTTCAATGACAATGGAGTTGAGTGGGAAGAAGATCAATACCCCAAGACAAAGTTTGTTCCTCAACAAGAGAAGTATGATACTTATTTCAAGGGGACACAAGCTCAAGATGATCTTCCACCACAAGACTACAAGCAAAAAGGCAAGGACAAGCTTCAAGAGGAAATTGATGCATTTGAAGAAGCTCCTAAGACCTTAGTCAAGTGGATTCCCAAGACTACTTCAAGTTCCACTTCATCAAGTACGACTACAACTCCAAGGATTCCCATCAAGATGGTGTGGATCCAAAAGAAAAAGAACTAGAGAGTTCTTGAGGGTGACTCCGCCAACATACTTCACTCTTATCATTTTGGCAAGAACAAGTGCAATCAACTTCCACATCTTGCACTAGTTCAAGGAGTCACAAACCCTCTTGTTGGTAAGACAAGGGACAAGGTAACCTAAAAGTTTTCATGGACATCATCTTGTGTGTGCATCACTCTATGTCTATGGATATCCTTGTTTGTTCCTTGTGGGACTAACCCATGTAGGTATTGAAAGTGCAATTCACTCAAATGGATAGCTCCAAGTGATCTACATCAACATTGAGCATCCACATCTTCAACATCTACATGAAGTCATCATCGACAAAACCCAAGGTTAGTTCATCCCTCTAAGGGGGGATATCACATCTAGGGGGAGCTTTACTCTAAGACTTGAGCTAAAGCAACTCTAAAGATGTGAACACAACAATGCTTTATGTAAAAGTGGTAACCCCACTTGAGCTTAAACGATGAGTATGACCTATGATCAAGTATTCTCACTTGACTCCTAAGTCAATATACTCATATATAGATGACCTTGTCATCGCAAATTGCTTGATAGATGCTAGAATTGGTTGTGCATGCCTTGTCACATATTTCAGTTGCCATCTTATTGTGTGAGCATGCTAGTTGCATATTTTACTCATTCGAGGACATCCACTTGTTGTTTTGATTGTTTGGTTTTATTTCCTTTTGCCAAGTGGATGGACAAGAATGCCTAAGAACCTCCTCTAGCTATCTATGCTTTTCTCGTCTCAAACTCTATTCATGCTACATCACAAAATTTGATCAAGTCAGATTCGAACCACTCTGTGTGAGGAGCGCTCGGAGTCCCCGATTCGTCATAGACTTAAACTTCCAAAACCTCTTTATGATTCTCGGTCTGACCGATACCCTACTTTCGGTCCTACCGAGATCATTAAGTTGATCTAGGTTTTCGATCTCGGTGCAACCGATTTGAACCATTCGGTCACACCGAGTTGCAACAACTATATACAGTTTTGCATCTCGGTGCCACCGAGTTGTTCCACTCGGTCACACCGACAGGGTCGGGCTATATATAGTCACGGGAAAAAATTTGGAAATTTCTCCGAACCCCTTCGCCCGCGCGATAGCCTGCTCTGCCAACTTGGTCTCCGGATCATCTCCTCGCCGCCAGCCGCCTCCAGTCGCTGGTCTCCGTCGCCGTCAACGGAAATTCAACCCCGCCGTTGCCGCCGTAGCGAGTCTCCGCCGAACTAGGGTATGGACTCGATCTTTGTGCTATTCCCCAATCCGATTCTTAGCACATTGTGATCATCATGATTCTTGCCACGTTTGTTAAACTTCTATCCAGTCAATGAACTCGTAGATTAGGTTTAATTCGAAAATTTTAGGGTTAGGTTTCCGCCGAAACCATCTCGGACCCACCGAGTTGAAAAACTCGGTCCCACCGATTTGGCTTATGCCATTGCACAAGTGAGACTCGGTCTGACCGAGAATTACTTATCAGTGTGACCGATTTTGGAACTCTGTGAAACCCTAGCAGTCTCGGTGCCACCGAACTGTGACTCGGTCTGACCGAGTTCACTAGTTTAGGTGCCAAAACTGCTTCGGTATCACCGAGTTTAGAAATCGGTAGATCCGAGATGCTTTCAGTGGGAAACTAAAACTAAGTTTTTGAATTATTCTTTTGCAAAAATCTCTGCATTTTGTGATGCTTATCCACTCTATCTCATCTATAACCTATTCACAGGGTCAGCAGTCAGAGTTTGCATCATGTCAAACCAAAGTGATAGCCAGAACTTGTCAGAGCAGCAAGTGCAGATCAGTGAGGGCACTAGTCCCTCAAGTTCCTCAGATGATGGCAGCAGGAGCACCCCTAGCAATCTGCCTAAAGCTGCCACAAGATAGAGAAAGAAGAGAACCTCAGACTCAGAAGATGAGGATTATGTGGCAGAAGAGGAAGCAACTTCCAAGAGAGTTGAGCCAGCACAGGGCATAAAACCAGGGATGAAGATCAAAAGGCCAGCAGGCAGGCAGCCTATGTCAAAGGCCAGAGCTTCAACTGAGAGCCCACTCCCATTGAGCCAGTTGCTACTGAAGGCAAGAAGAGGAAAGAAAGGGTGAAGAAAACTATAGCCAGAGTGCTTGGCAACTCTTCCATCACGGAAGATGAGGAGGAAGAAGAAGAGGTAGCTGCACCAGCACCTAAGGCACCCAAGCTGATGGGTGATGCCATAAGAACAGGGGCAGCTGCTTCCAAGGCCAAGCCAGCTCCAAAGCCAAAGCCAAAGAGGAACACAAGAAGCATCCCAGCTACTGAGAAGAACAAGGCCCCAGTGCCTGAAGCTGCAGAAGAAGAAGAAAATGTTCTTAGAAAGCTCAAGCCCAAGATCCCAGACCACAACGATGCTCATCCTGTGGCTGAGGATATGAAACTCAGGAGAGATTCAGGGCTCCGAAAGTGGAGAGAAGCAGACCCGTATGCTTCAAGGAGAAGGACTGCAGTTGACTACAGGTTTCACACCAAGGAGCAGCAAGACTTTTATGAGACAGTGTTGCTAGACAAGAAGCCAATTGTCTGTGATATGAGATGGGTTGATTGGCAATACATCAAGGACAACGAAGAGTACTACCTTGGAGTGCTCCGGACTCCACCACCACCTGAAGATCAAGCCTGAGTGTCGACTTAGCACTATGCATTTTCTAGGAACTTTTTGGTAACTTGTTGCCAAAGGGGGAGAAAATGTATAGATCATAGGCTTCGAGAGAGAGTGTTGCTTTTATTCTCTCTTGTTTTATTTGGTGGTTTTTCGAACTTTGTTTGCTTTTGTGTGAGATACTATGTCATTGCTCATGAGACATTGATGATCATGTGTTTGATCATAAGCTACACTTAATGTTTGCTTAATATTATCATCTTATCTATCTTATGTGATCATTCACTATTCTTGGTGATGAGTGCATGTATTTCATTCTTATCATTTTAAGCGCTCCACCAAGATGTATGTGACATGGAAGAGTAACCCATGACTCTAACTCTTTGTGCATTTGCAGTCCAAAGCAAATTTTAAATATGCACAAATTTAGGGGGAGCTCTTACTTGTCACATACTTCTCAAAGCAACGATATATTTCATGCTTATTATCATTTGTCGAAGCTTTGATCTATATGTTGTCATCAATTACCAAAAAGGGGGAGATTGAAAGTGCAACTATCCCTAGGTGGTTTTGGTAATTCATAACAACATATAGCTCATTGAGCTAATGCTATTCCAAGATGACTATTTCAGGAAAGCTCAATGATTGGCATGGCATGGATGTGAAAGTGGAACCCTCAAAATGCTAAGGACAAAGGATTGGCTCAAGCTCAAAATCTCAAGACTCTTCATTTTATATTTTAGTGATCCAAGATCACATTGAGTCTTTGGGAAAAGCCAATACTATCAAGGAGGGATGAGGTGTTGCTTAATGAGCCTCTTGCTTCATGTGCTTAGTTATATGCTCCAAAACCCTCAACTACTTTCCCATATCCACATATGACCTAAACCCTAAGCCAAACTCGGTCCTACCAATTCTTTCTATCCGGCGCCACCGAGTTTCACTTGTCATAGCCATTGCCAAACCCTAAGCAAATCGGTTCTACCGATAGGGATCTCGGTCTCACCGAGATGGGATTGCAAACTCTCTTTTTCCCTTTCGTAACTTTTCGGTCTCACCGAAAGAGCGAATCGGTCCCACCGAGATTGCAATGTAAATTCAGTGTTTCCTTTTTGTAACTTTTCTGTCTCACCGAAAGAGCAAATCGGTCCCACCGAGTTTGCCTGACCAACTCTCTGGTTAGATAATTACCAAAATCGGTCTCACCGAGTTTGTGTAATCGGTCTCACCGAGATTACGTTATGCCCAAAACCTAACCATATCGGTCCTACCGAGTTGCATGTCAGTCCCACCGAAAATCTCTAACAGTCACTAGGTTTACCTTTTCGGTCCGACCGAGTTTGTTGATTCGGTCCCACCGAGATTGGAAAACTGTGTGTAACGGTTGGATTTTGTGTGGAGGCTATATATACCCCTCCACCTCCTCTTCATTCATGGAGAGAGCCATCAGAACACATACACAATTCCAACGCATATGTTCTGAGAGAGAACCACCTACTCATGTGTTGAGACCAAGATATTCCATTTCTACCATATGAATCTTGATCTCTAGCCTTCCCCAAGTTGCTTTCCACTCAAATCTTCTTTCCACAAAATCCAAATCCTATGAGAGAGAGTTGAGTGTTGGGGAGACTATCATTTGAAGCACAAGAGCAAGGAGTTCATCATCAACACACCATTTGTTACTTCTTGGAGAGTGGTGTCTCCTAGATTGGCTAGGTGTCACTTGGGAGCCTCCGACAAGATTGTGGAGTTGAACAAAGGAGTTTGTAAGGGCAAGGAGATCACCTACTTCGTGAAGATCTACCGCTAGTGAGGCAAGTCCTTCGTGGGCGATGGCCATGGTGGGATAGACAAGGTTGCTTCTTCGTGGACCCTTCATGGGTGGTTGCTTCTTCGTGGACCCTTCGTGGGTGGAGCCCTTCGTGGACTCGCGCAACCATTACCCTTCGTGGGTGGAGCCCTCTGTGGACTCGCGCAACCGTTACCCTTCGTGGGTTGAAGTCTCCATCAACGTGGATGTAGGATAGCACCACATATCCGAACCACTGGAAAAACATCCGTGTCTCCAATTGCGTTTGAATTCTCCAAACCCTTCCCTTTACATTCTTGCAGTTGCATGCTTTACTTTCCGCTGCCAATATACTCTTTGCATGCTTGCTTGAATTGTGTGATGATTGCTTGACTTGTCCTACAAGAGCTAAAATCTGCCAAGAACTAAAATTGGGAAAAGGTTAAGTTTTTATTTGGTCAAGTAGTCTAATCACCCCCCCTCTAGACATACTTTCGATCCTACACATGCTGGATAGCGGTCAATGTGTGGAGTAATAGTAGTATATGCAGAATCATTTCGGTCTACTTGAAACGGATGTGATGCCTATGTTCATGATCATGCCTAGATATGATCATAACTATGCACTTTTCTATCAATTGCTCGGCAGTAATTTGTTCACCCACCGTAATATTTGCTATCTTGAGAGAAGCCACTAGTGAAACCTATGGCCCTGGGTCTACTTTACATCATATAAGTTTCCGATCTACAATTCTAGTTTACTATTTATTTTGCAATCTTTATTTTTTTGATCTATACAATAAGAATACCAAAAATATTTATCTTATTATCTCTATCAGATCTCACTTTCGTAAGTAACTGTGAAGGGGTTGACAACCCCTTTATTGCGTTTTTTGCGAGGTTCTTGTTTGTTTGTGCAGGTACTAGGTGACTTGCGTGCAGTCTCCTACTGGATTGATACCTTGGTTCTCAAAAAACTGAGGAAAATACTTATGCTACTTTGCTGCATCATGCTTTCCTCTTCAAGGGAAAACCAATTCATGCTCAAGAGGTAGTAGTTTGCGCAGGCAGCCAAAGACGACGAGGTCATCTCGTTCCGCAAGCAGTGATAGTTTTTCTTTATGTCGTTGTTTTTAGGGATCTTTTGTTGTGTAAAAACATATATTGTCATGCAAGTCGCCTCACTTTCATCATTTGGGTCAGTCTACCATTTCAGGTGGTTGGATGAATATCCTACGTCTCCCAACCCTTCTTCCTCACCTCTTCTTGTTCCCCAACAGACCACCGCACGGGCCGTACGGATCCTCCCCAACATGCGAACATACTGTATGAACGAAAATTATGTGCCAGCGGTAGGATGGGTGAGTTTGGTTTGTTCACATGCGGTAGCACGTGTCAGTGAGGGTGCGTTCCCTTGGTTGGGTTTGCGGCGTGCAGGAGTGACTATGTGAGGGTGCAGTGTGACCGCGGCGTGCAGGAGCGACTGTGTGAGGATGCGGTGCGACCGCGACAGCCGTGCGCAAGTGTACCTCCTTTTCATTTTGAAAACTTTAGGCAAGATTGGCAAAAATGTGTGGCGAAGTATGGCAATGCAAGGCCTAGACCCAAAAAGGATACAAGTACGTACTTACTAGGAGTACTAGTGTTAAAAAAGAAAGGCGGGGTTTTCCTTCACGGGATTAATCGATACAAATCATCGTTTGACGTGTCAATGCATATTTTCTCTCCAAAGCCCAAAGAGCTAACCATCTCACTCCTCATCGCTTGATTAATGCAGCGCCATGCAAACCAACCTTCTCACTTCAGCATGCATGCAACGGTATATTAATGTCCTTGGTTGCTAGTACGAGGCAAACACCATCAATTTTGCCTCGATTAGTGTTAGTGGCCTTTTACAAATTGTAATTTTGATATAGTACTGGCCTTGTGTACAAAAAAATGGATGTAGTAACTATTTGACTTCCTTCCCCATTGCGGTGACGTCGACGATATCTCGAACATTGTGGTTTGGCGAAGTGCGTTCGACGGAGAACACCATTGAGGGAGACCACGGTAAGTCGTTCGCAAGTGCCGCCTGCAAGCCGAGACAACCGCCTTATTTGCATCCAAGAAGTCCATTGAACCAAAGGACGTGTAAATGTACTAGTACTACTAGTACACAATAGCGTCGTCCGTCCAGCTCAGTGTGGTGAGGTGGTTTCTCGAAGAAGACGATGGAGAAGCGGAGTCAGCGTAGAGTGAAATGATGGTTGCTTCGTCCGTGCTTTGTGATTTGATGCCTCACTGCTTTGTGATTTGTGATAGAAGGGACAGGGGAGTAGACTATGTGCTCTATACCATACATGCGTCCAAGCATAGGAGAAAAAGGAGAGACATTGCATTTTCCTATTCCTTCAATCAATCAATCAGGGAGCTTCCGTTCCATCTTTTTGGCTTTGGCAGCACCGTCCACAATGGTTCCCATCAATGCCAAAAGCTATTTTCACATTTGGCTACACATTGTGGATGCCATTAACCGTACCACTTGGTTTTGCTCCTGTGTGCTATCTATACAAATCTCAATTATATTGATCAAAAAAATTATAGAATCAAGATTAGTAAAAAGGAGGTGATTTTGCTGCGTGGATGGTGGGGGAGGTTTCTTATTTTTAGAGGACGTTGGCCTGACGGTTTGCCAACATGCGGTCCCAGGTGCCAGTGCTTTACCAAGCCGATCCGCGTCCCGCATGAGGCAGAACAACGGCAGAAGCAACACGTGCTTAACTTCAAGAAGATGAGGGAGAAGCGAATTCAGCAACGAGTGAAATGATGGTTGCTTCGTCCTTCCAACTTCTTTTTTAGCATTATTACTTCGCCCCTCCAACTTAACTGCGGGAAAGGTGCAACTTTGTGATTTGACACCTCATTGCTCATTACTACACCGGCCCATGACTGGGGTGCTTCACCCCTGCTGCTCTGCACTGTATTTCGGTATGGCACGTGGACCCGGTAGCTTGATGTCCCACATGTCGGGGAAAGGGACTAGAACATTTATGAAAGCGAGCGCTCCACTCTTATGACGGAGGAGTACATGACATGGCGGCCCAGTGAACTGTTACTTGTACTGTATAGTACTATAGTTTTGCTGTTTCGCACGATCCATCAATACAAACACGATTAAACAGGAAAGGGCAGGATTTTCCCGCGCAGAAGATGATACTGGCCATACATTTCAAAGGCAATTTTAATGTATGCAAACTGAATAATTAAGTAACAATATGATATCTAGTAAAACTAAAAACACATATGATTTATTGTGTTAGAGTGTAGTAGTAGTGCTGTATTGCATAGTTGTTAGATGTAACATGCGAGAACGTGTAGAGATGTAGTTTTAGATGGCCTACAAAGAGAAAAGCGTAATACGGTCACTGAACTTCAGAATACGCTCATTACGGTCACTATATACATTTTGCGGTGATTATACGGTCACTTGTTCATCGTTCAGCATCGGATTGCACTCTGTTGACCGACCAAATAGTCTGAGTGGCACCATGTTGACTAGTTAAATTGACCATGTTCCTTGTGGGTCCCACCTGTCATTTCGCATAGGCAAAATGTCAGATAAACGCAAATTTACGCAAGCGCGACAAGACTCCAACCCGTGCGCGGGAACCACCTGGTTGTGTATGTGTCTGTCAGGGCCTGATGTGTGCGCATGCACGTGTAGGTTGAGCACTTGAGCATGAGAGTGTGTGTTGGTCGTGTGGTGTGTGCATCCATGCGTGCGTGTGTGCGTACGAGTGTTGCGTGCATGCGTGGCTGCGTGTGTACGTGTGAGTGTTGCGTGGGTGCATGGCTGCATGTGTTCGTGTGAGTGTTGTGTGCATGCAATTCGTGTGCATATGTGCATGTGTGTATAATCACCACACCAGCTCATGTGTGTTAAAACAGACGCCTCAACATACCAATACAAGGCCACCTTGTCCGTTGTGCCCGCGGTCATGACTTCGAACCATCGTCCAATATTTTTTTGTCATTTCATTCTTACTAGCAAGATGCCCGTGCGTTGCACGTAACATCAAGATGCATTTGTATGACTAGTTTATCTTGTGAGAGAAAAGGATGAACGAGGGAAGGCCTTATTTGCAAATTTGGAGAGGTGTGCGGGTACCTTTTTGAAAAATTGCCATAGTTTCCCTCCTATCCGTAAGATATAACTCGGACGACCTATATTGCAGGATGGCAGGCACACCATCATCACCAACTCTGTTTTTTATAAGAGTGTAGAGTAGATACAAGCCGACAGGTGGGCCCAATGATAGTGAGATAATGTGATGCAACACTAGAGGTGCCACGTGGAGCGTTTAACTGGTCAAGTAGTCGTGTCTTGAGCAAATACAGAGCTGTACGGTGATCCCGTGACTGTATAATAACCACAAAACGTAAATGGTGACGACAAAGCTTGAATTGAATCCACCGAAGAAGAAAGAGAACGAAGAATGATGAACTTGAAGCTTCCTTAGTATCTTCCTGAGAATCACCGGATAAGAACATTGATGGAAAAGAATGGAGAGACTTCCCATCAATAAAAAGGATACTTGATTAAGAAATCTGAGTCCTTGAAGAAAAAAGGTGGGAGGGCGGGAAAACAAAGGCAACTTGGGGCAGATGGAGTGGATATCGTTGAGAAAACTTAGAATTGATCTCGCGAATGGGAAAAATGATAGGATTAGCCTGGAGAGAAGCACGCTGGTTGGAAAAGAATTGACATGACAAACTCGATGATCGAAAGGATTAGCACTCCCATATAAATATGAGAACACCATTTAGAAAAGGTATGGAATCTACATTTGACTACAAAGCAACTCGAATACCGCAACTCAGAACAAAACAAAAGATTGGCTTGCAGAATATGCCAAAAACAAACATATGATAGATCCCATATCGTATCATGTGTTTTTGTTGAAAATATATCCTACGTGATACTTGAATTCCCACCTAAGAACTCCTGAAACTTTCTGGTTATGCAATTTGGTGTTGGGGATACAGGGAGGCACAATATATATCACACAACTAACAAGCCCTACGCTCCAACTGTATCCATCCGTCAACACATAACTAAGAAAACTTCGGAAATCATGTACCTCAACCTTCAAAAACCATCCGTTATACGAGATATGGCAATACTCCCGAACTCCCGCCCCAGTATTGGGTGGCGTCGAGGTTATCTTACCACTAACTGCATAAAAGAGATTTTCAATGTCGGCGAACTCAGGTATTCCAGAACTGCAACAATAAAGCTCAACTCCCCAGGACACTGCCACAACCCCTAAATGTCAGGAGGCACCAAGAACAATGTTCTCGTCACAATAATATCGGAATGATTCCAAGATACCCGTGTGATCCTAAATTTTTTTAGTGAAATTTGAGGAGAGGAAAGACAAAACATCTACATCAGGAGGCCTCACCAGAGCGACGAAGGGGTAGAGGAGTAAAAGGAATCCTACTCTCCGTTATATATAATCCTAAGATTCAAAACATTTTTTTGTTCTAGACTCAACAACGTCAGCGATTCGATCAAGCAGGGGGCTCCTAAGTCGGGGATGGCTCTGATTACCAACTTGTAACGCCCGGACACACCCGCCGGTGGTCGCTACTCCTGGCGAGATCTAGACTGGCCCCACAGATCAATACTAGTCTTTTCTGCGCACTTTGTCCTCACTCGTGCGCACCCGGGAGCAACTTCCCGGTCGGTCACCCATCCTGAAATTACTCCAAGCTGAGCATGCTTAATTTTGGAGTTCTGTCTGAATAGGCTTCCGGAAAATAAGGAATTCCTTATTGATATGAGTAGTCTGTCATCCTTAATAAGCCAGGCTATCACATACACCCCCACTCAGAGGAACCGACGTCCTCGTCAGGCCACAAGAACGTTCCCTCTTGGCACATACGTATGTGCATCCAGTCTGGCACATGTGCCATGCCGTGTGCCACGACGGGTCACAAACGTCATGCACAACATGACCGCACACCTGTTAGCAAACATCCTGTAATCGTGAGGGTCAGCTCTGATACCAACTTGTAAACGCCCACGATGCGGCTATATCTTTCACGTGTCGAGGCATGACTTAGAGGCATAACCGCATTGTGATTTTGTCGCAAGAAGGGTCATCTTCACATAATCCCATGTAATGAACAAGAAAGGGATAAAGAGAGTTGGCTTACAATCGCCACGTCACACAATACTTAAATAATTCATACATCATCCAAAATACACACATAGTTTGACTACGGACAAAACCAAATGAAAAGAAGATAACCCCAAATGCTAGATCCCTGATCGTTTCAACTGGGCTCCATTACTAATCATCAGGAAATGAAACATAGAAACAACCGAAGTCCTCGTCGAACTCCCACTTGAGTTCGGTAGCATCAACTGCACTGGTATCATCGGCACCTGCAACTGTTTTGGTAGTATCTGTGAGTCACGAGGACTCAACAATCTCAAAACCCACGAGATCAAGACTATTTAAGCTTATGGGTAGGATATGGTAATGAGGTGGAGTTGCAGCAAGCGCTAAGCAAATATGGTGGCTAACATACGCATACAAGAGTAAGATGAGAAGCTACGTACGCAACGGTCGTTAAGCTAGAAGTGATCAAGAAGTGATCCTGAAACTACTTACATTCAAACATAACCCAAATCGTGTTCACTTCCCGGACTCCGCCGAAAAGAGACCATCACAACTACACACACGGTTGATTCATTTTAATTAAGTCAAGTGTCAAGTTCTCTACAATTGGATATTAATAAATTCCCATCTGCCGCATAACTGCGGGCACGGCTCTTGAAAGTTTATACCCTGCATGGGTGTCCCAACTTAGACCATCACAAGCTCTCACGATCAACGAAGGATATTCCATCTCCCGGAAAGACCTGCTCAGTCTCGGAATCCCGGTTACAAGACATTTTGACAATGGTAAAACAAGACCAGCAAGACCGCCCGATGTGCCGACAAATCCCGATAGGAGTCGCACGTATCTCGTTCTCAGGGTACACCGAATGGGACAAGCTACGAGTAAAACCAACCCTCAAGTTTCCCCGAGGTGGCCCCACAGGCTGCCCGTTTCGGACCAACACTCAGAGGAGCACTGGCCCGGGGGGTGTTAAAATAAAGATGGCCCTCGGGTTTGCAACCCCAAGGGAAAGTGATACGTTGTTAAGGAAATGTAAAACCAAGGCTGGGCCTTGCTGGAGGAGTTTTATTCAAAGCGAACTATCAAGGGGGTCCCACAACCCCAACCGCGTAAGGAACACAAAATCCAGGAACATAACACCGATATGACGGAAACTAAGGCGGCAAGAGTGAAACAAAACAGCGAGCAAAAGGCCAAGCCTTCCACCCTTTGCCAATTATATAGATGCATTAATTAAAATAAGAAATAATGTGATATCCCAACATATCCATGTTCCAACATGGAACAACCTGCAAGGCACCTGCAAATAGCAATGCTATAAGAGGGGCTGAGCAAAAGTGGTAACCTAGTGAAACAACGGTTTGCTAGGAAGGTGGGTTAGAGGCTTTACATGACAATATGGGCGGCATGATAAACAAGTGATATGTAGCACAACATAGCGATAGAACGAACAATTAGCAAGCAAAGATAGAAGTGATATCGAGGGTAATGGTCATCTTGCCTGCAAAGTTCTCAGAGTTGTTGAAAGCTTGATCCTCGTTAACGTACTCAACAGGTTCCTCGTTCACGAACTCGTCTCCCGGCTCTACCCAAAGCAAGAACACAAGCAATGAAATAACAATCAATCACGGAGCAATGCACAAGCAACATGATGCAAGACACGGCATGATCTGCAAGATATGATGTGCAATGCATATGGGTACTCCAGAAGGGAAAGGATGATCAAGGCATCAACTTGGAAAACCAAGTATGCCACTAGAAAGACGAGGTGATTTCGGTCGAAATCGATATAAGGATCACCGGAAACGGATGCACGGTTTGCAAATGACAAGCAAAACAAGAATGATGCAAACATGCGATTAACAGCATCATAGCACTTAGAATGCAACAAGAAACTATGCTACAACACTTCAACATAGCAACAAAGCATATGGAATCAAAGTACACATGAAGCTCTACAAATCATGAACACTGAGCTCCTGCTAGAACTAACTAGAACAAGCTTAAAATAGCATGTCAAAGATGCAAATGATATCAGCTTCACAGACTTAGAGAAAATACTAAACATGTCAAAATAGCATCAGGTAGCAATGTTTAGAGCTAGCAAACAACAAGCTACAGGAACATATCATGGCAAACAAAGGCATGGCATGCTATTACTAAAGGCATAGAACAAAACTCCCTTACTAAAATTTACCCAAAGATGCATATAAAATGATGTGGCACCCATGCAAACATGGCAAGTTATATGAACAATTTCAGACTTAGAAGAAAAACAGAGCATGGCAGGAACAGATTCATGATAGCAACTTTGCAAGCTCATGCCACTCACCACAAAGCATTTCATGGAATCACAAGGTAACTAACAGTAAGTAGGCATATTCATGAAGCTAAACATGGCAAAAGAAAGTTCATAGGATACATGTATCACTAGCAAAACACATGGCAAAACTGAACCTCATGTTAACAATCTGCCAGGAACAATATTTAGCAAACGTAGAGCATGGAAATGACATGCTACACTACTCCATAATTACAACCAGAGGCATTAATGGATAGAGAAAAACCACATATTCAAAACACTCTTACTGAACTACCTCAAAATGTGCATGAATCTACTGATAGCAACAAGTTTACATAGCATCAAAATGTAACAGGAAAAGGACTTAGCCAAAACTAGCAAAATCACTAAGTGTCTGAAATCATCAACATCACATAGCCTACTTTGCATGCTTGTGATAGTCACCACATAGCTCCTAAAAATACAAGACTTGCACCCTTGTAAAGATGGCATGATGGTGTATACATCATGCTCATAGGATGCACACAAAATGCAATGAAAATGACAAATCATCAAGTTATGTTAAATTACAGCAGACAACATCATATAACACTTTTGCAACGAAGGTTAGGGCATCAATATTGACAGTAACATGCATGCAAATGACACTAACTTTAAGATCATCACGAGACGAACATTTTGATATATCATGCACGTAAAACGGAGTTATGAGCATGGAGATATGGCATGATGAACAAGTGCACATATTATGAGAATTCTGGGGACTTAGTAGAAAATTAGACCTCGAGAAACTGGACAAGGAGGTCCCGGGACGAGACGGATCCGGGACAACGGGGTACCGCGGGCCGTTTGGTACGACGAGCCAGTGGATCTCATCCACCCCGGCTCCGGCGATGATAGAGCGACTCTGGCGAGGCACGGCACGGCCGGAGGAGGCCGGAGAGGGCGCAGGATGGCCGGGTGGGCGCGGATCCGGTCGGCCCTGACCCGAATCCGGCCGGAGGAGGCACCGACGACGAGGAGGAAGCCGGGCGCAGTGGCGGCGAGCTCCGTGGCACGGCGGCGCAGCGCGATGCGGGGCGGCGGCGTGGGCAAGGGGTGGCGGCGCATGACGGTGGCGGGAGCGGACGGCGGGGAGCGGGGGAGGCGAACGGCCGGGGCAGCGAGCATGCAGGTGGCGGCGGTCGGAACGCAGCGCGCGAACGACGAGAGGCGGCGGCGCGCATCGGAGCGGAGCGGGCCGGTCGGCGTGCGCGGCGGGGCCCGATCGCGGCTCCGGCTGGCCGGCGGCGCGGGGAGAGAGAGGAGGGTGACGTGGCAGGAGCGGATAGGACATGTTCGGCGCGGCGCGGACGTGTCCGGTGGCGCGAGGATGAAGAAGACTAGGGTTTGGACTGCGAATTTCGGGGGAGGGAACTTATTTATAGGTAGAGGGAGTTAGGAGAGTCCAAATGAGGTGCAGTTTTCGCCCACACAATCGTGATCCAACGACGGAGAGTATGGAGGGGGTTTAGATGTGCTAGCGGGCTGTTTTGGAGGGGTGTTGGGCTTCAACAAGAGAGGGGCTTTTGCGGTTACCCAATTAACTGTTGGGGCATCAAACGACCTCCAAATGGAACGCAATTTGACAGGCGGCCTACCGATGATGTACCAAGGCCTCTCGAAAGATCTCGACCCATTCTGAGAACGTTTTTCTCCCGCTCACGAAACGAGATTTGAAGGGTGCAACGGGTGCATGTGGGAGTGTCGGATTGCGAAACGGACAACGGGGAAAATGACCGGATGCATGAGACGAACACGAATACAAATGAGATGCACATGATGACATGAGATGAAATGCATGACATGAACAAAATGCAAAATTAAAGACAAAAATCCAACCACGAAGGATATATCATATCACATAGCTGGAAATGGCAAGAGTTGGAATTATAATTATAGAAAGTTACATCCGGGCGTTACACTAACCAGAAGATATAAATGGCAAAGTGCCTCTGTGCATTTGGTTTTCAGTCATTCTCGGGGCATCCACAGTGTGAGTATTTTCTGCCTCCAAGTCTATAAGGGTTGCCTCTATACATATCATCCTCAGCTTCTAAGCAAAAGAAGCTTTATATCTAGAACCATCTGACAACTTTATGGAGCAAGGTTGCAGCAGAGTACTATACCCTATCGATGCACTTTGTTCCTCTCTCCCACCTACTTTTCTTACTCCCACACACTAGTATATGAATTTTATTTTCAATCTTAAACTTCAAACAACTATATATTTTAAAATATAGGATAAATAATCCATATAAAGGTGTGTCTTACTTTCAACGATATCTTTGAAACAAGTTCACTATTTAATACTCTCTCCGTTCGAAAATAACTGGAGTGGTTTTAACTAAAACATGTCAGTTATTTCTGAGTAGAGGTAATATGTTTTAATAGTCTTGAATTTTGAATTTTTGAAATATAGTGAAAGATATGCGAAATGGATTATTACATGATGGTTTTTGCATGGACATATAACTACGTTGTGTTCTTGGACACATTAGTAAGTTTAATAACGATGGAAAGTAACTTATGCAAATTGGTCTAAAACAAGTCTAACAATCATAATTTTTATTGTTTCATCAATGTTTCAAATTTACGTTTCGAAATGATGAAATATATTCATGGTTAGTCTTGTTGAAAAGATCTCCTCGCCAGGAATGCAAATATATAAGTCATTGTCGGTGTTCTGGGAACGGGGTCCCCAGACTTGCCTGCCTGCGGCCCACGGCGTGGCTTTGCTGGCAGGCCTGTACGGCCCATCTTCGTCAACAAGGAATCAAGACCCTCGCGAGGGGCCAAGCCTCGCGAGATGGACGACACAAGACCTCCTCAGGAGTGGCCTCACCAGGCTGGCTCGTGAGGGGCGGAGAGTTCAAGGCCGGGCAAACCTCGTGAGGTTCTCGTGACGTAAGCCATGACGATCGAGACCAGGCGGGCGCCAGCACGCGCAGCGTCCTTGTTTCCTCTTTGGTGCTAAGGGGGCAAGCGCAGGCGCGGAGTACCGAGGCATCCAGCAAAGGTTTCCATATTGGTGCAATGAGACAAAGACCAGAAGGACGGCAAGATGGAGGTTACCGTGGAGCCCAGGACGGCGTCACCACCAGAACCTTGGGCAGGCGAAGACCAGTTTTTGTCAGGATAACTTGTACTAGTTGTCCCCTTTTAAATTGGCCGTTGTTGGCTCCCTTCCCGCTCAATATTTGGGAAGAGAATCAGGGCCCCTATAAATAGGACTAGCCACCACCATATGGGAGACGAATTAAGACCATCCTCAACCACACACTCACCAAGCACAAGGACACCTCAACCTCAGAAGGTTGTTCTTCCCTTTGTACTGTTCGTCTTCTGCCCAAGAGGCAATCCATCACCACCACACTGGAGTAGGGTATTACACCTCAACGGTGGCCCGAAGCAGTATAAATATTGTGTCCTTTGTGTTGCGAGTTCGTCGAATTAGTTCGTGAGATCTTAGCTAAGTTAGGACGCCCCCGTGTTCGAACCTTAAGGATTTTGCCGGAACCCGTGATCCGACAGTCATAAATCAAAATTTTCTTTAAAACTATTACAGTTTCAAATTTGAGGCTGAACATAAAATGCATGGGCGAATTAAGGAGGGGAAGGGGGAGAATCTAGGTAGGGGTATGGTGGAGCATGTGTGTTGGCTGTCATAATAGAGTTAATGGTGATGCCATGCACGGGATCGCGAAAAAAGTCGGTCTCCACATACACCGCCTCGCCGCTTCATGAGGTGGTTTGGAAGGCGTGGGCACTAGCCAAGCTCAAGTTGTCCGCGTGGCTACTCTCCATCAACAGGTTGCTCACCTCCGACCGGCTCATGGCAAGGCAGTGGCAGAACTGTTATTTTTGCCCTCGTGTAGGCGAAACCTCGAAACCAATGTCCATCTCTTCCAGGAGTGTCCTTGGGCTCGTGAGCTGTGGAAGAGTGTTGTGTCAAGATTCAACCTGCTATCACTCGATCCCACCAACTAGAAAGACGCGGGCGGCACCGCCGATTGGCTAGCAAACCTTGTTGCGACTTCGCCACACCAGAACCATGCCCGATCCATGGCAATCCTGGTCGCATGGTCAATCTGGAACGAGCAAAGTGGTAGAATCTTCAGGGGCATTGAAGGCGGTGCTTGGGGTCATTTGCGACGAGGTCATGGCCTCGCAGATGGCTGGTGGAAAACACTTGATGCCACGAGAGTAGACCGGCGCCTAGTCTCTGCTTTCTAGTTTTCCCCTTTTCCTTTCATTTCTTCTTCCTTTTGGCGAGCTCGCTCGTCTTTGTACAGTGGGCACTCTTCCGCCATTTACCTCTTATAATGCAAACACAATTCTCTTGCGCTTCCTCAAAAATATACAACACCACAAATTCCATTACTTAGCATGCATAATCAAGTTAGTATCTCCTTCCTTATTTTTGGTTAGGATTGTGATTTCGTTCTTTGTGTATATACATATTTACTACTACTATTTTTTTACTCTCTTATACTAAGAGAACGGGATCTGGTCTGATCCTTCCTATATGTAATTGTGTTTGTCATGACTGACAAAGATACCCTACAACATTGCATTGCATTTTTTTGTAAGACATATTTGAACTAGCTTAGTTCCTCCAATAATTATTAGGAGTACTGTATTGTTTTTCTCACCGATTCTTCTTGTTACTGTTTTGTGGTAGAGATGAATAAATATCCCGTTGTACTACTCCATCCATGCATCATTGTGTCTTACTTACATTGCTGCGATCGAAGAGTTTTGTCCCCGGCATATTGTGAAATGGAATGTTTGCAACATTCATATTGATAGAAAATGCAGGGCATTTCATTTGGCCTGGAAATAGGCCAACAAAAAGTTAGGGATTCTTTTTACTCAAAAATCTCTATACTAGTTTAAAAAACGTAAGAATCTATCATACGTGAAAACTACAACATTGGGCGTTCTACTATATTGTAAAGATAGTAATTTTCGGTTACCATTGCAAAGCACGGATACTCGTTAGTCTCTACTACTTAAAAAGAACATAAAGTTACATGTTTCACTTTTCCTCTTACCATCCATTCGTCTAACCTTTCTCGTATGATAATCAATCATCTTAATTTACTAAGTGCATCATTTCTACACCCAGGCTCGGCTACACCTGATGATGAATAGTAAAATTAAAAAAATAGCACAAATATTCCAAACAAAAACTGAAATCTTTATACATGAAAGTTGAGAGAATCTTCTAGGTGCGTGCGGAATTTCAAGCTGTTTGGACATTTGAGAAGCTCGTGGCAAAAATAACAAATTTGGCTTGTCAAAGAAACTTTTAAAAAGTGCACTGTGTAGACCGATCTTTTTTACCACGAGCTCGTGAAATGTCCAAACACCTTGAAATTTTGCACGCACCTAGAAAATTCTCTCATCTTTCATGCGTAAAAAGTTCATATTTTTTGAATCTGTTTGCTATTTTCTGAATTTACTGTTCACCGGAAGCAGATGAGCCTGGGCACCGTTTTGAATTATCGTAATTTATTTACCTTCTGAGCCAATTTCATTTTAATTTACTTCTCAAACTTCTCATCAGAATATAAAGTAAATCACGGGCAGGATTTAGTAAACATTAATTTACAGAATTGCATTAATATGGACAGGTAAATCACAAGGTGACATACTTGAATGAGAGTACCTAGAACTCATCTAAAGATATAATTTGGTCTCATTCACTTGGAAATCAAGAACAAAAACAACCCATGTCAGCACACACGCATCTTATAACATCACATCCAATGGCTATAAAAGATGAATGAGACCAAATTATATCTTATCTAGATGAGTTCTAGCAAAACTGTACTTGAATATTTATATCCAGCTGCAATCGCACGGCTGAAAAAAAAAAGGAAAAAGAAAAGCAGGACACTAAAGAAGAGACAGCCTTTCTTCACAGGGATATTTTTGTTGTCCAACTGACAAACTCGTCCGGCCACGCATTTATTGAATTCAGTGTCTCCTGAGACGGTGACACGAAATTCAATGGTACCGACTATATGAAAAATCAAGGAGTACGTTTGTGCTTGCGTATGCTGCGCTCCGAGATCAATCACCACAGGGCTTGGCATTTCCAAAAGAGATCAGCACAAGAAACAGCTGGGATATTTGGCTCATTCCGCATAAGAACTTTCTAGTGCATGCATGAGTAGTGAACAGGCTGAACTGACGTACATGCATCTTCTTCTCCTCACTTCCATGTTTTGCTGCGTGTTTGCGTTGTCTGCTGGAAGAGAACAACTTACGCCGTGAGTCGTGATCCAAACCATGTGCGTTCCAACGGGAGCTACCGAGCCCGTCAAGATACGGCCATGCACTACCCCACTGGTGGGCTCGCATCCCTAGACGGCTAGCCTTCTTCTACATTCTTCTGTAGCACCTATAAATTCGACGAGCCGCTACACCCGTAGCAGCTACGTTCCCATGGAAAGCCCCAGCAACGACAAACCTATTCCTGGCCTGCACGAGCTGCCACCGGCAGTCATGGACAGAGGCAAGGCCAAGGCCGACCCTGCCAACCCCCACGCCGTGGCTGTTGCCACCGAGCCGGACCTACAGGACGACAGCGAGTCCGAGTCAGGTTCAGAGTCTATCGAGATCGCGGACCTCAAGAAGCGCATGTGGAAGGACCAGTTGCTTCTCATGAAGCTCGAGGGCACCCCGGGGCACGAACGAAGAGCAACCGGGCAGAGGCCGGGCACGGACCTGGCCCAAGCAGAGAAGGAGGCAGAGATGCCGGAGTCACGGTACCGCCGCAAGGCGATGCTCCGGGCGCAGGACGGCGTCCTCCGGCACATGCTCAGGATGATGGAGGCGTGCAACGCGCGGGGGTTCGTGTACGGCATCGTGGACGAGACCGGCATGCCCGTGTCCGGCTCCTCCGACAGCCTCCGCGGCTGGTGGAAGGAGGACGTTGGGTTCGAGCGGACCGGGCCGACGGCCCTGGCCGGCCCGTCGACGGCCCTCGAGAGCCCGGGATCATCGTTCCTCCACGGGCTCCTCGACATCCAGGACAGCACGCTGGGGTCCCTGCTCTCGGCTCTGATCCAGCACTGCGAGCCCCCGCAGCGGAGCTTCCCGCTGGACAGGGGACTGCCGCCGCCGTGGTGGCCGACGGGCCAGGAGTTCTGGTGGGGCCTGCAGGGCGAGACCCAGGCACATCAGGGCCCGCCGCCATACCGGAAGCCTCACGACCTGAAGAAGGCGTGGAAGATCTCACTGCTGAGCGCGGTGATCAAGCACCTGAGCCCGCGTTTCGACCAGATGCGCAAGCTCGTGTGGCAATCCAAGCGGCTGCAGCATAGGATGAGCGCCAAGGACGCCGAGACCTGGTCCAGGGTCATCACCCAGGAGGAGGCGCTCGACCGCCAGGTGCAGCGCGCCCTGCGGATCACGCCGCTCGAGGAGGAAGACGACGACAAGGAGCCGCAGGAAGCGGAACACGGCCTGCACGTCAACAAGCGCAAGCGAGAGGTCGGCAACGAGAGTGCGGGAGGTAATGACGACAGTGGTAGTGGCCGGGAGCTGGTTGCGCTGCCGGTCATTGACGGCGTCGCGGAGGCGGACCGCAACTCCATCGACGAGCTCATGAAGATGTACTACAGCTGTCTGCAGGGAACAGACGGTGGTGAGCAGGAGATCAAGGACGTGGCGGCTGGAGGCGGGGAGCAGAGCAATACCTCTTCTGCTGAGACCGGCGTATTGGACGCGGCGACGGTGCGCGATGACATGTTCGACGATTTCTTGAGCGTTGCCGATGTGGTCGACATGAGTGACTTCCCGGGCAGTCCGATATGGCACTGGGGGAGTTCGGATTTGGATTAGTGGGTTAATAGTTACTGTATTTCTTACATCAAGACGATGTGGATTATGGAGTGTGTATATATGTAAGGGTTGGGTTTTCTGTTAACTATTTGCGCCTTTTTGATTAGGACGTGGCTAGCGAGCGCTCGGGCGTCTGCTGGTATGATCCAGCGTTCTTACCATATATAGAAAATGCAATCGGTCTCTCCGCACGCGCTTCCAAAAAAGGAAGCACCTTGGTCCTTTGTCACCATCTCCTCCCACGTGATCCTGTTAAATCATCCTAGATCTTGTCGTCACGTGTATATGTTGGGGTTCAAAAAATTTTAAAAGTCATAACTTTTGATTCAAGCGTTGAAATTCAGTTCCGTTTTCACCATTGAGTTTCTCACGACGAGTTCTTCAAAACTATATCCCATATGAATAGATTTCGTCAAACTTTTTTTTGGGCAACTTTGGGTACGATGGAGGCAACTATAATGCTATACGAAGCAACTTCTTTTTTTATCCTAGTAGACTGTGTATTAGGTTGGTTTGCATAAAAATGAGAAAAAACACAAAACATCAGACCCCTTTGGTGCTATATACAAAACAACTTCGCTGGACTATGTGTATCCGTGAATTTTGCTAACATTACCCCAACTTGTCTATCACGGCTACTCAGTTGTCTATTGTTTGATGGTTAGTTGCCTACAATTGATGTTCAGTTGCCTATAAATACTATAAATTACCTAACATTGATGCCTAGTTACCTGATATTGGTAATTAGTTGCTTATCATTGCTGCCCAGTTGCCTAACTTTGTAGAAATAGTTGCCTACAATATTGTGAAGTGGTTTATCATTATTTTTCTAAGTTGCCTACAAATACTTTGAAGTTGCCTCGATTCACCACCAAGTTTCCTACCATAACTAGCAATAGCACACAAAAAGAGTATCGATGGTAGATGACATTGTAATATTATAGGCAATGTAGAAACAGCGACTTGCGAACATGAACAATAGAAAACTTAGAAGTACCGGTGGGGAAGTTAGGAGAATGTCATAAAAATTAACTAGGACACAAAATGTAGAGAAGTTGCCTATTTTTAGCACTAAAGTTGTCTCTAGTAGAAAGAAAGTTGCTTATGAAGGTGATGTGATGTTATTTACGCCTGTTTTGAAGTTGTTCTCTATTACTATTTCCTTGCTTATTGTTGGTAATTAGTTACATTTACTGAAGTGAAGTTGCTTCTGTTTAGCACTAAAGTTGCCTCATCTGGCATTAAAGTTGCTTTTTTTAAACATTAGTACATATCCATGTGGGGTTTAGTTTTGAAATAGCTCATCGCGACCTGGGTAGCCAATACTCACGCGCTCAGTAGTGTTGTCGGACAGACTCCGCCCTAGAAAGCACACGGATCTTATACCATCCATCCCCACATAGTTTCAAAATTTGAAGTCATGATAGATGACTTAGATCCCATAAAAAACCTTTTAACATCGTAGGCAACTTAGGTCCCTTATGGAGAACTTCCATTGTATTGTAGGAAATTGAGGATCACTCATAGCCAACTTCGTAGCGACGTAGGCAACTTGGTTTTTGAAGCCATGTTGGAGAAGTTTCCACTATATGGTAAGCAACTTCCACAGTATGGTAGGCAACTAAACAATCTACAACTTAGTTTCTGAACCATGGTAACCACCTATTACACTAGTGCACACAGCTAATTAGGAGGTTACTAGGCGAATTCACTTGTACACACGGTGCAATTCCTGTAGCATCAAAGTTGCTGATTTTTAACACTAAAGTTGCCTCATATAGCATCAAAGTTGCTTTTGAAAAAGTTCAGCAGAACATATTTGTTGGGGATATTACTACTGGGCGTAAACCGACCTATCTGGGCCGAGTTAACTTCATCAGTAGTTAAGTATGTTAAAGCCCATGAAGGTAGATGAGGGCTCAAGACCCATAATCGGTTGAGAGCCTGTAGTCGTAAACCGGCGTCAATATGTAACTTGTATTGTAAGTTAGGAATAAGTAAAGACCAAACCAGACACATCTATGAGCCGGTGTTGGGACTCTGTAAACCAACGGGCGTCACCCATGTATATAAGGGGACGACCCGGCGGCGGTTCAAGGGCAATAGACAACAACTCGAGACATAGGCGAAGCTTGTTTGCTCCCTAGTCATTGAAACACCCATCAATTCCATCACAACTAGACGTAGGCTTTTACCTTCATTGAAGGGGCCGAACTAGTATAAACTCTCTTGCGTCCTTGTGTCCGCTTTAACCCCTTCAAGCTAACCCGTCGCGATGGCTCCACGACTAAGTCCTTTCTCTAGGACATCTGCCGTGACAAAACCACGACAGTTGGCGCCCACCGTGGGGCAATCGCACGATGGTTTCCGGTTCTTGGAGGGCCACTTTGAAGGACTCGAGGGCTACACTATAGGCCGGATGACTAAGAGTCGTCGCGGCAAGCTCTACATCGACGACGCAGGCTGGGGCCTCGAGGTCGGCTCAATTGAGTACGGGTACCGGGTCCCCTTTGGTAGCATTCACGTTTTCATTGGCAAGATCGGTGAACCGGGCCCTGAGCCGGACATCTGCACCGACCTCGTCGAGACGGCTCAGCATGCGCGATCCGCCCGGGTTAAACCGGCCATGAAGCGTGCCTTCGTGGGAGTGATCCATGGAGGAAGTTATGAGGACGGATCGGAGCTTCGCGGGGCGACTGTCGTTTGTTCCGGTGACGAATCTTCGACCGGAGAAACCGAATCTCTTTATCAGCTACAAGATGGCCGGATTGAGAGCTGTTCCGATGGCGACAGTATTCCGGACCCCTCTGATCTGCCTAACCGGGTTGGAATATTCATGACCGAAACACAAGCAGCGCTTTATTCTTCGACAGCCGCGGCAACGATCTCCGGTTCAGCAGCGGCGACGGCTGCCGGGGCAGGAGGCCCTGTGCGCCCGCCGGCTCAGGTTCTATCAGAACTATTTGATGCGTTGGCTGTGCTTATGGCGGAAGTTAATCCGCCAGATCAGGACGTTCACAACACGGAGATTGCAAAGGTAAAGGAACAACTCACCCAGGCCAAGACGGATCTGGCGGCTGAGGACACCAGGATGGCCGCAGAGCGGGCCGCTTTAGACGCGCAGGCCTACAGGCTTATGTTGGACCAGAGCGCGTCGCATGAAGTCATGAGGAGGAAGCACCGATCCCGCTTACCTCCGGTTTTCTAGGCCAGAGATCTTTTCAACACTCCAAGACCAAGAGCCGGCAATCTGCTGGAGGGGAACCGGGCAGAAGCCCCTGGGACCGGTGCACCGGTTCAGCCCCGTCAGATGGACCCGCCTCGTCAAAACACCGTTATACCTCAGGATGCTTTAACACCTCCGGGTCATTACTCCAACCCAATGGACAATCTTGTTGCCGCTGCTGCACGGCTGGAGGCCATTCCAATTGAAGGTGACTTGCCGCAGGCAGTAGAGACGCGACGGGTCAAGGAACTTCTGAGGACAGCTTTGGCCCAACAGGAAGCGTACTCGTACAGCCGCGACCGGATCCACTCGACCCCCCGTCCAAGCCGGAGCTATAGCAGACATATGGATGAATCAGCAGTGTCGAGTAATGAACGACGTGGAGCACCCCGTGGCAACAACCCGACGGGTGGTGCTGATGACGCTCAGGAAGTGGTGAACCGGGCCCGAGCGCGCAGGGAGGCCGAGTTAGCCGCATAGCATCAGGCTCGGCAGCTCACGCCGGTTCGTCCAACCATCTCGATCGAACCTGGTGTTACTTCTAGTTCTTTGGGGGTGCCTTGCCTTATCCCTGCTTTACGCAACGTGCTCCTGCCCAAGGATTTCAAAGGCCCGCACAAGGTACCAAATTACACGGCGGATCAACCTCCAGAGACATGGGTGGAGAGCTATGAGATGGCCATGGAGATGCTTGATGTGGATGACACGGCGTGTGCGAAATACTTCACCATGATGCTTGAAGGAACGGCCCGTACTTGGTTAAAAAGCTTGCCAGCTAATTCTATTAGTTCATGGGCCCAATTACGAGCCCGGTTTATCAGCAATTTGAAGGATACCTGTAAACAGCCTATGTCGATAGTGGACTTAGCTGCATGCGTCCAGGAGGAAGGAGAATCAACGACTCATTGGGTGCGCCGGCTTTCACAAGTGTTGCACTCCTCAGACCGCATCAACGCTGACACGGCAGTATTACCCCTAGAAGGCAACTGCCGGTTTGGGCCCCTGAAGTTGAAATTGGGACGAATGAAGCGTCATTGCACCGACATGCGACATGGGGACCCTCATGGCCGCTTTGGTAAAATATGCTGATTCTCATAGTACCAAGGATCCCGAATCTGATGATGACAAGACAGGGAAGGGGAAGAAGAACAGCAGCTCCAAAGGTCAGCAGCATCACTGGGTAGGCAATGGCGGAGGAGGCAAGCATAAAGCGGATGGTAACATGGATTTTGTGGCTAATACCAACGCACAGGACAATGGCCAGCGACGCAAGGGTAGGCCGAAAAATCATAGTGAAGCACCCAACCCTAACCCAAACCGCCTGAACTATCTGCTAAGCCAGCCCTGTCCAAGACATGGGACGAAGGAGGAGCCAGCAAACCACCTTTGGAAGGATTGCTTTATTATGCAGGAGTTTAAGAATTCTAATAATTTCTGGTATGATCACGGATCTGGCGCTGGATCAGGATCCGGGCCGGGTTACGGTGGAGGAAGTTCCGGTTCAGGATTTAATGGTAATCCGGGCGGACATAATGGTCAAAATAGTCAGAACAACTAGGGTGGTTACAACCAACAGCAGCAACAGTCAGGTTACCAGAGCAACCCAAAGCAGTTGAGTAGTGGGCAGTACCATGTCTTCACCACTAGCTTGGACAAGCGAGACTGGAAGGTTTAGAGGCGGGCAGTCAACTCTGTTGAACCGGCCATACCCCGTTATCTACGTTGGTCTGAACAGCCAATCATATGGAGCAGAGAGGATCACCAACCCCAGGTTGATAATCCGGGTCAGTTGGCTCTGGTGGTGGCGCCTCAGGTGGATGGAGGGAGCAGCATTAACATCCTGTACTATGAGACCTTCCGTCGTATGGGACTGGCAGATAAGAATCTCAAATCGTCTAATACAGTATTCCACGGTGTAGTGCCTGGCAGATCAGCATATCCCGTTGGTAAGATAGCTCTCAAAGTGGCCTTTGGGGATGATCATGATTCCAGGTCGGAGACATTGACGTTTGAAGTGGTGAAAATCCAAAGTCCATATCATGCCCTGTTTGGGCGACCGGCATACGCCAAGTTTATGGCTAGGCCCTGTTATGTGTATTTGCAGCTCAAGATGCCGGGTCACAAGGGGATAATAACAGTTCACGGAAGCCGCAAAATCGCTTTGGAATGCGAGGAAGGAGATGCGGCTTATGCAGAGTCGGTTTGTGCCACCGAGGAGTTGAAGTACTATAAAGACAATGTTGATCCGGCGGACATGACTCCGTTGAAGAAGCCAACTACGGAGCATGATCCGGCCCTGAAGTTCAAATCGGCAGCAGAAACTAAGCTTGTTGACTTCGTACCTGGCGATTCGTTCAAGCAGTTCAGCATCAGTGCCAACTTGGATCCGAAATAGGAAAGCGCGCTCATCGAGTTCATCCGTGAGAATCGGGACATTTTTGCATGGAAACCCTCTGACATGCCAGGTGTACCGAGGCAACTCGCTGAGCACACACTTAATGTGGATCCTAAATATAAACTGGTGAAACAGTTCCTCCGCCGATTTAATAAAGAAAGACGCAAGGCGATTGGAGAAGAGGTAGCCAGGCTCTTAGCAGCTGGCTTTATTGTTGAAGTTTTTCACCCCGAGTGGCTTGCCAATCCGGTGCTGGTCCTCAAGAAAAACGGCACCTGGTGCATGTGTGTGGATTACACAAATCTTAATAAAGCTTGTCCAGCAGATCCTTTTGCCCTCCCTCGTATTGATCAAATTATTGATGCCACGGCGGGTTGTGAGCGTTTAAGTTTTTTGGATGCGTATTCTGGCTATCATCAGATCAAAATGGCAGTTAAGGACCAGGAGAAGACAGCATTTATAACTCCCTTTGGAGCCTTCTGCTATGTGTCTATACCCTTCGGGCTCAAGAGTTCCCAGGCAACTTACCAACGGTGTGTACAAAATTGTCTTCACAAGCAGATTGGCCGTAATGTACATGCTTACATGGATGATATCGTGGTTAAATCCAGGGAGAAGGAGACTCTGATTGAGGATTTGAGGGAAACCTTTGATAACCTGAGAACATACAAGATGATGCTTAATCCGGACAAGTGTGTTTTTGGTGTACCGGCGGGCAAGCTATTGGGTTTTCTAGTGTCCAACAGGGGAATTGAGGCTAATCCGGAGAAGATCACGGCTATCACATCCCTGGCTAAACCGAAGTGTATCAACGATGTTCAACGCCTGGCAGGCCGGATTGCTGCGCTAAGCCGGTTTATCAGTCGCCTGCGTGAGAAGGCAATCCCTTTGTATCAGATGTTGAAAAAGACGGATCAGTTTATTTGGAGTTCTGCTGCTGATGAAGCATTTGAGGACTTAAAGCGCCAATTGGTCAATCCTCCTGTGCTCGCCGCTCCCGTTGACAAGGAGCCATTACTACTATATGTTGCTGCTAATGTTCGGGCGGTCAGCGTAGCTATTGTGGTGGAGCGAAAAGAGGCAGGTAAGAAGCATCCGGTTCAACGTCCGGTCTATTATATCAGCGAGGTGCTCATTGAGTCCAAGCAAAGGTATCCGCATTGGCAGAAGCTGGTGTATGGAGTTTTTATGGCAAGCCGGAAGCTTAAACAATATTTCCAAGGGCACCCAATTACGGTAGTCAGTTCTGCTCCTTTGGGAGATATCATCCAGAACCGGGAAGCAACTGGCCGGATTGCAAAGTGGGCTATAGAGCTGGGGCCGTACGGTTTGAAGTATGTGCCTCGGACAGCGGTTAAGTCTCAAGCACTTGTTGATTTTATCAATGATTGGACGGAAATGCAAGCACCTGAAGAAAAGCCGGATCATACGTATTGGACCATCCATTTTGACGGATCCAGGCAGTTGGAAGGCTCGGGGGCTGGAGTCGTATTAACTTCCCCACGAGGTGATAAGTTTTGTTATGTTCTCCGTTTAATGTTCCCTTGTACTAACAATGCAGCTGAGTATGAAGCCTTGCTCCATGGTCTCCTGATCGCTAAGGAGATGAATCTAAGTCGAGTTAAGTGCTTCGGTGACTCGGACCTTGTGGCCCAGCAAGTGTCTAGCACTTGGGACTCCAAGGACCCACTCATGGCAGCATATCATCGTGAGGTGGATATTGTTGTAGGTTATTTCAGAGGCTATCAGGTGGACCACGTGGACCGGCGGAAAAATGAAGCGCCAGACACTTTAAGCCGGCTGGGCTCTCAGCGCAAACTGGTCCTGCCCAATGTTTTTCTGGATGTGCTGCACAACCCGTCGATGAAGATCCCTGGTGAAGAGGATTTGGCTATTCCTGATCCAGAGGCTCAATTGGTGGCAGTTCTTCATGTTATTCCAGATTGGACGCTTCCTTACCTGGCGTACAAGAACCGGGGCGAGTTGCCGGAAGATGAGATTCTGGCCCGGCAGATAATCCGGCGATCCAAGTCCATGGCTGTCATCAACGGCGAATTGCATCATTGTAGTGTATCAGGAGCTTTTCAACGTTGCGTGTCTCCTGAAGAAGGCCGTGAAATTTTTGCATGAGATCCACGAAGGAGATTGTGGTTACCACGCCGGTTCAAAGTCTCTGTTGGCTAAAGCGTTTCTCCATGGTTTCTATTGGTTAACTGCTCATGCTGATGCGGAGGATCTGGTCAGACGATGTGATGGTTGCCAAAGGTTTTCAAGACGTGCTCATGTACCGGCTCAAGAATTGAGAATGATTTCAATTACTTGGCCATTTGCGACTTGGGGGCTGGATATGGTTGGGCCTTTCAAAAGGTCCAAAGATAAGAAGACCCACCTCCTGGTGGCGGTTGACAAGTTTACAAAGTGGGTGGAGGCAGAACCTGTTAGCAAGTGTGATGCGGCCACGGCGGTTCAGTTCATCAAAAAGGTGATTTTCCGGTTTGGCTTTCCACACAGTATTATCACAGATAATGGTACCAATTTATCCAAAGGTGCTATGAAGGAGTTCTGCGAACGGGAGCACATCCGGCTCGACGTTTCATCAGTGGCACATCCATAGTCCAATGGTCAAGCAGAAAGAGCTAATCAAGATATCTTGAGAGGCATCAAGCCCCGGCTCATGGTTCCTTTGCAGAGAACGACGGGCTGTTGGGTAGAAGAATTACCATCTGTGTTATGGAGCATCAATACAACACCCAACAGATCAACAGGATACACACCGTTCTTCATGGTTCATGGAGCGGAGGCGGTTCTCCCCAGTGATATCCGTCATGATTCACCTCGTGTCACGGATTATATTGAAGCGGACAACGAGACAGCATGACAAGATGCTTTGGACCGGTTGGATGAAGAGCGTGACATCGCAGCCACCCGATCGACGATTTACTAGCAGGATCTTCGTCGTTATCACAGTCGCCGGGTCAGAACCAGAGCCTTTCAGGAAGTAGATTTGGTGCTTTGGCTCATCCAAGATCAGACTGATATGCATAAGCTATCCCCACCTTGGGAGGGGCCTTTCATGGTCAGCAAGAATCTGCACAACGGGTCGTACTATCTGATCGATATTCGAGAGCATAAGGAGTCACGTACATCAGAGGAGGAGACTAACAGGCCGTGGAATATAGCTCATCTTCGGCCTTACTATACCTGAGCCATTGGCTATACTTATGTACATATTACGACAATGCATATATTATGATTAAATATAATAAACCGGAACCTCATCTAAAGTGGGGTATCTGTCCTTTTACATCATGTGAGGTTACACGGAGTTGCTCTAAAGCGGCCTCTGGTTTACCCCTTGAGTTCGCTTTGCTAAAAGCATCGTGTTATATCACTTGGAGGATTGGTCGTGTCCGAACCAATACCATGCCTCTTGATAGGCGAGAGCCACCAGATCACTTGGGGACTTGGTCATGTCTGAACCAGTCATGCCTCTTGATCGGCCTAAGGCCACAGAATCACTTGGGGGCTTGGTCGAACCCGAACCATGACCACGCCATTTGGTCGGCATAAATGCCACAAGAATCACTTGGGGACCTGGCTAACTAGAACCATAGTTACACCTAACGGGAGCTTGGTCGTGTTTGGCCATGGTAACACCATTTGATCAGCTTAAATAAATCTTTTTTGGCAAACGTTTTTGTCGTTGCTTTTGCTTCATACTTTTCTTTGAAGGTTTTTTTTGCTTTTCATTGTGTTCTTTAAACCGACAAAGTTTTTTAACCAATCAATTGACGGAACACAGTTCACGTCAATCCGGAGACTATTTGTCCGGTTTGATCCTTGTTGTTAACATCCTCTTATGGAGTAACCCGGTGTTTATTATAACCCGGCATGGTTTACATGGTAACCAGCGTCATATATATATACAGGAGTTTTTATTTCCTCCAACAGTGTGGATTTGCAAAACTCCGCTTCAAGGTTGGCCAAGCCAACTTCACACTCAACGATGGCAGGTATTATGTATCTCAAAAATTTGATCATATACTTAAAATTTTGTTTTGGATGTTTTGATTTTATATGTACAGACATCATATTCCGCCTGACGGTACAACCGCGGTGGCACTTGACGAATTTCTTATTTCAGAAAGTGTTTTGGAAAGTTCATTACCACAGGAAGAACAAGTTATGCACGAAGGCATATCAACATCAAAGGTATCAGCTAGCCTATTACAAGGCAACATGGTGCCCATAATGACATAATTGTTTTTCACAAAGGAGAGGCAGTTTTAAAACCGGCTTCCGGTTTAAGCTTGGCCACCAGCCTGGCCTGATGGTTGTGGGTCATCCTGCGCCGCTTCAGCTTCCGTTTCTCTACCCAGTGGCTGGAAATCCACAGTTGTCTAGTCGATTCCCATTAATGCTTGAAAAACAGCTTCGTCATGGATTAGCAATGACGGGTCAATATCGGGAGCGTAAGTATGCTTACGGATTGGAGGGATTAGATTTTCCGATTCATGGATTGGTGTAGCTATTCGCTTGTTCTGGCTGTCATATTGGGCTTGATAATGAGACAAGTCTGCTTCCTCAGCCAGTTGACAAGCTAGCGGACGTACCTCCCGGTTTATTGCTCGCAAATCTGCTTCACCAAATTCTGACCCGTCTTCCTTCAAGCTGGGATAACCCTGAGCCGCTTCAATAGGATGAAAATCCAGTACCCAGGCTTTTGCCCGGATTAAAGCATTGATTGCACCGGTTCGAGCAGCAGATTTCTTCAGCTCTTCAACCCGGGCAGGAAGCACTGACAGTTTCATCAGAGTATCTTGAATCAAAGTGGGCGCCGGTTTGTTATGAGACACGGTACAGATGATCCGCTAGGCACCAGTATACAATTGTTCAACCAATGTATAGGCGGCTTTCAATTTCTTCCGCACATCTGACCCCAAGTGACCAATGCGTGTCCCTGAAATACCATAAAGGGTTAATAAACCGGCGACTCTGTAAGAAGGCAGAGCTAATTCAGAAGGCAAGCTGGCTTACCAAAGATAGCAGTGGTCATGGCATGAATGTGCCGCTTTATGCTGGTCAGTTCATCCGTCACTGGTTTTAGTGCAGCCTCGGCATCCTCTGCTCGTTTGATCAAAGCGGACTTTTCAGTGGCCCAATCCGCCCGTTTCTTCTTGAAGTTCTCCTTAAGTTGTTCCATGGCGCTTAAAGCACTGGCCAATTCCTCTTTTGCTTTGGAGGTTTCAGCCTGTTGGGTTTTCAGGTTTTCTTGAAGATCGATGACTTGGTTTTCTTTCGCCTTCAGCTCCACCTGCAGGCATACAGATATATGTTTCAACAAATCGGTAGAAGGATTCAAGTACCAACCACATAACAAGTTATGCGCTTAGCACTTGGGGGCTAATGCATATTCGATCTTCATCTTTCAATTGTTTACAAAGTCCCAAGATCAATACAAGCATTCAAATTGGCACTTGGGGGCTAATGGCTATTTGATCATATGTATTCTGATGCGGCAGTTTCAATTACTTAAAGTACCGGTTTAACTACGCTAAGTTGAACCGGCCCTTGGGGGCTACATCAGCAAATTTCAAAGCATCAAGATTTATATTATTAAGTCCCGGTTTGAAAGAATATTTCAAACCAGCCCTTGGGGGCTAGGAGAGTCAGCAAGAATGGAAGCATACAAGCAGGAAGGAGCATATGGAAGTTACCTCATATTTATCTTTCATCATCTTAACTAGACCGGCTTCGTAGTCACGGCTGGTATATAGCCGGTTCAGATAGCCGGAATGGATATCTTGGGCGTTCAGAGCAGCGTAAGTCGTCAGATCAGCGTTCCACTTTCCTTTGCCAAAAGCAGCAAATTCTTCCTTGGCAGAATGTTTGGATAAAGCGACAGGATTGCTTGGCTCAGTATGGCCAGTGCCAGTAATGACAACCTCATCATCCTTGGTACCGCTGGTTTGCACTGGAGCTGTTGGCTTGTCAGTAGGTTTTGCTGGACCGGTGGAGCTTTCAATCCGGATGGAACCCGTGGGCTGATGGATAGGACCTGAGGCATCAGTAGGTATCTCTTCAGAAATAAGATCATCATCTGGCTGCGGTGGATCGTTGGGAATATCCTCAGGAATAGCCGCTTCAAGATTGGGTGTTTTGCCTGGTTCAAGAATGACATCTTCTTCGGCCGCTTTGTCCAGGCGGGCCTTCTTGCTTGGCCTAGGTTTGGCCCTGAGAAAAATAACAAAATTAAATACAGCATATGTTCTAAGGCAATGTACTACAAACATCACAATAAGTATAGCTTACCCAAGCACCGTTTTGAGCGGTGGAAGCTGAGTAGCCGATGACTCTCCAGAAGATGAGTGGGAAATAACCTGGTAATCGGAGTCAGACGGATTAAGAGGTTGACGAAAGCAGCCCGCTTTAGGACAAGAACTGACAAGCAAATTAGAGACCTCGGAATGGCGTTTCCTAATCGGACTGTTCGGTAAACCGGCAGAGGTAACTACCTGGCCGCTATGCCGGGTGGTGCGGCGAGCTTCGTGTTGTTGAGTCTTCATAAGAAGTTTAGGATCCAAATAAGCAAGAGGATGAGAAAATTTAACTTTCCGGTTTGCCTGACGGATTTTTTGTGAAGGCAAAGTTTCTGAATCGGAAGAGAGAATAATTACCTCTGCAACATCCGCGTGGCTGGCTTCGGCATCATCCTGACAAATATCATCATCAATAAGACGCATAAAAAATAAACCAAGTGAGTCAAGCTCTACCTCAAAGTCCGGATTATCCACCTCATCATCAGGGGCTGGATTAGAAGATGCAGTGGTTCTTTTCCTATGAGCAGTCTTCTTCACAGCTTTAGTCTTTTGCCGGGTTGCTCTTTCCGGTTTGTCTGGTTTCTCTGGTTTCTCCTGCGGCAGCTTTTTGCTCCAAAACGGATCATTACCCTGATTATGCAGACACTGATATTAAAAACAATGACCAGACATATCAATAACAGATTCAGCAAAGAGAAAAATCAAAGTCTTACAGCTGGCGGTTTGTTGGTGGCACAGAAGGAAAGCAGGCCAGTTCTAGCGCAGACATGTTCCGGTTCATTCAGTATCTTACGCACAGCCTCTGTGATTTCTTCACCGGAGAGCTGGAGTTTTGAATGTCGCAGTGGGTCATCAACACTATCAGTATACTCGCACATCAAACCGGAGCGCTGACTAAGGGGCAGTATGCTCCATGATATCCAACAGCGAGCGAGATCAACCCCTGTTAAACCGTTGGCCATAAAGGCTCTGAGCTTTGACAGCTAAGAAGCATATTTGCTTCTCTCCTGGGCAGTCAATCTTTGAGGAAAAGGGTGTGTATTGCTGAGCCGCTCCGGACGAAAGCCAGGCAAGGGATTCTCACCAGCAGGGGAGGTGTCTTTGCAGTAGAACCATGTCTGATTCCACTCCTTGGGGTGACTGTGCAGCTTGGCATGAGGGTATGTAACCTCTTTCCTTTTCTGAATCGCCATGCCACCCAACTCCGTATTAGAGCCATCAGTAAACTCAGTACGGCGGTTTAGATGGAAAAGATCTCTAAATAATTCCACTATGGGCTCCTCTTGAAAGAACACCTCACAGAGCACTTGGAAGTGGCACATATTTGTAACAGAGTTGGGGCCAGTGTCTTGCGGATGGAGTTGGAAATCGGCTAAAACATCCCGGTAAAATTTAGAACCGGGCGGCTTAAAGCCCCGGGCTAAGTGATCTACGAAAACAACAACCTCTCCTTCTCGAGGTGTGGGAGGGCATTCTTTGCCAGGAGCCCTGCAATGGATGGTATCTTTGCTGCCTAAGGCGCCAATTAGGACTAAATCGTCCAGTTGATCCTCTGTGACACGAGAAGGAACCCAATTGCACTCATAGACTTGCTTGGCCATGATAAAATCTACAAGGTAGAAGATCCCGGTTCAAAAATACATTTGATCAAGGTACGTTGGTATGGGCACTGTTAAACCGGAGACAGAACTATCTGAACCGGAGTTTCATGAAGCAACCAACATCTGGCATTTCAACAAGGGGACTAATGGTATATACCGGTTTGTCAAATTTTTCTACAAAGTTAAACCGCCTGGTCTAAGCATTGAACAGTCAAGACTGCAGATGAGTAAGTACGCAAAAACAGATTTCACAAGATTATACTACAACTTTGGATCTGGAACATGTTTATAAAGGAGATCAATATTCAAGGCCCAAAAGGAGCAGTGCTGAATCAATAAGCGAAGGTACGGATAAGATCTATGGTCTTAATATGCGAAAGTGAAAACGGAGGATAAAAACTACTGCTACACAGAGCGAAGATTCACAGACTCGTCTAAGGATCTATCATATGAACAAGAAGCAAGCGATGAACGCTAGAGAACATGGAAACCCTAGAACAGATCTATGATGAAAAGGATAGAAGACTTACCGGAGTTGAGGAAGAAGCGGAAGGTCGCCGTGGTGCTCTGGTACGCTCAGGGTGATGCAGCGGCCAAAGTTGGTGCAGAGGTCGACGGCGGCGGCGGAGCTCCGAAGCTGGGCGATGCGAGGAAGATGAAGCAGAAGGGCACGAAGGGGAAAAAGAAATGACCCTTCGGTCCTATTTATAAAGCAAGGGACATGGGTCAGGCACGAAAATCAAGGGGCCGCAAGTTTGGAAACAGAGCTGTCGCCTCGATTATCGCAGATCTATTAAACAAGAAGGTATCGTGGATAGTTTCTTTATGACAGATGATGTCATGTCGGTTTACAGCAATCAGAGAAGATGACATCACGGCGGTTCACCAAAGTACAAGAAGATGTTGAAGATGAAGTTTTTGCTAAGGGTTGACATGAACCTGTTCAAATCAATCTGGGGCCTAATGTTGGGGATATTACTACTGGGCGTAAACCGGCCTATCTGGGTCGGGTTAACTTCATCAGTAATTAAGTATGTTAAAGCCCATGAAGGTAGATGAGGGCTCAAGACCTATAATCGGTTGAGAGCCTGTAGCCGTAAACCGGCGTCAATATGTAACTTGTATTGTAAGTTAGGAATAAGTAGAGACCAAACCGGACACATCTATGAGCCGGTGTTGGGACTCTGTAAACCGACGGGCGTCACCCATGTATATAAGGGGACGACCCGGCGGTGGTTCAAGGTCAACAGACAACAACTCGAGACATAGGCGAAGCTTTTTTGCTCCCTAGTCATCGAAACACCCATCAATTCCATCACAACTAGACGTAGGCTTTTACCTTCATTGAAGGGGCCGAACTAGTATAAACTCTCTTGCGTCCTTGTGTCCGCTTTAACCCCTTCAAGCTAACCCGTCGCGATGGCTCCACGACTAAGTCCTTTCTCTAGGACATCTGCCGTGACAAAACCACGACAATATTCATATGGGATCAAGTTTTGAAGAGCTCGTCGCGAGGAACCTAATGGTGAAAACGGTTCTTCGTTCTGACATCCATTTCAAAAGTTGTAGCTTTTTGAAAAAACTTGTAACGGAATAAATAGGTGACGTTAGCACATGCATGTGCATCGGCGGCGGCTATCCACATGCACGCTGACATAGTCCCCACACGCCGGCACCAACTGTTGTGTTAAAATAGTCAAAGCATCAACACATGCATGCATCGGACGACTCGCGCGCATGCGCTCGCGACGCCCGGATAGTGCAGCTGCGCGTTTAAGTATTTAGGTTTTGATTATTAGTCCTATTAGTACTTCACTTTTTTTTGAATAAGTTAAAGAGTATTACGATTCTTTACTTCTAATTTTGAAGAATGCATGAAGGAATAGAAAAATCTAAAACAAATAATTTAGAACGGAGGGAGTACTACTACAGAATAATGCATCTTTGTGAAGCATGCAACCTAGGGACCAATGGGTTGCATATGTTACAAATGGAATTGGATACTGTTCTTCTTCCAATCAAAATGGGCGCAACCCTAAGCTCCTCTCATTAAGAAAATGAAACTAGTACCACAGGCCATTTGGGCAACCTAAGGGTTTAAACACTAAGATCAAAAGCTAACAAGGAAATAAAGCTTAACCAAACAACATGAACAACCAGGCCATAGAACAGCCACACCACAAGACAAAACTAAAACATAAACTACATCACCACCACCACAACCACAGGGGAAGATGATCCCACCACGCTGGGCTTGATCACATGCACCTCGGTCATCAAGCTCAGGATTCTTCCTTAAAGTCCTCCAGAGTCGCTCTTCCACCATGGTTGGCTCCACGAGTTGCATCAATCCAAGACATTGAGTCAAATACCACCTTGCACCTCACTAATCTGGTTGTTATTAAGTACTCCAAGAACCACCCAGATGATTCATTAATTATGTTGTTATTATGTGGTCATCCATAAATTAACCTTTTGAATGTTGGTCCCAATCCCCGTTGGTAACAGCTAAGCAACTACACGTTGTTATAAGGAACAAGGTAAATGGACCTAAGTTTCTTTTACTGGGTTCTTGTCTAAGCAAAAATCATACAGGGAATTCCCAGTTGGAAAAACTACAATGCATGAAAAGATAGATTATGATCAAAGGTTCCACTTTCCTGGTATTGACGATTCTTCAAACTCACAATCTTGATCAAGCTACTCTTCGCCCTTCGTTTAATCTAATGTGTGTAAAGAGTAACCATAAACAACCATACAATACAAATCAACATACAACAAGTGCATTGCATGGTGTCAGTGTCATTGTGTTGTGAGATCATGTGTCATGTGTTAACTCAAGGGTTTGGAAAACAACATAGTGGTTGTTAAGTGGAGTACATGTGACATAAAGGTTCACATGCAAGTTTCAGTTTAAAAGGGTTCATCCCATAAGGAGTATGTGATGCAAATTTGTGGTTGCCAGACTCATTCAAAAGAATCTTGCAACTCGAGTCATGGTCTATGAACAATGGATAACCAAGTTCATTTTTAGGTTTGAATGACAATCCAAACTTGTTAACCTTTCATGGGCAACACACACTATAGTTGGCTAGATTTAAAAATGATTTGAACTAGGTTTAACTAAACTAAATTACTAAAGCTGGGTTCAATTTCAAAATATTTCATAAATGACTAATGTTAGTTCTTGAATTCATTTGCCAAAGTATTTCATTCAATTTTTATAATTTAATGACTTTAAGTTCATTTAAGTTTAAACTAAGTTCAATTTAAGTTTGAATTCCTAAAGTCAAATAATAATCCAAAATGTTCTCTAAAGTTTATTTCAATTTTGAACTAAAGTAAGTTTAAATCCAATGTTATTCACTATAGTTTAATTTTAGGTTCCTAAAATTTAATGCAAATTATTATCCCAGTTTAACCTATGGTTTTATGTTATAGCCAAACTAAGGTTGTACTGAAATAAAATAATATTTGAATTTTCTAAAGTCAAATATAAATAGAAAAAATATTTACTTGAGTCCATCATGAGTTTCTAAACTATGTTGCAAAATAGTTAATCCACTTAAACCTTTATTTTTAAGTTATAACCTAAATATTTTTAAGTTTCACTTGAATTTCTAGCTTCTACCGAATTATATTTAGATTCATATTCTAAATTATTCAAATTTTAAATCCAGAGATCCAAGTTGAAACTATATTTAATTAGGTTTATTTTGGAAACCAAAGCAATTATATTGGATTTATAAATTTGAATCTAGACCCTACTTAAGTTTTAACACATTCTATTTGAATTTCAGTTTTAAACTTTTCAAAACTGATGGCTTCATATTTTACGCATCTTTAGAGCTCATTGAATGTTATCTCCGTATATCAAGTTATATCATGTTCCATTGAGCCAATTACATGTCCATATGCATGATTTCTAGTTTTTACTCTTTTAACCGCGAGCATTGCATAACCTCTATTCTTTTTTAGTCTTTGTTATTTTTCTTTGCCTTTGTGTCTTGTAGGTGACACGGACTTCCCATGATGAAAGGAGTTCAAACAATGGACATCCAGCCCTCAGACTTGCCATTTCGGAGAGTGAAAAGGTTATTTTCCAAGTTGCTCGAAGCAAAGATCTAATACCAGAAATGGATCGGGGTCGTTCATAATAATCCAACAAGCCCAAGAACGTCAAATTACGAGTTTGTTTGAAGAAATGGCGGACAATGTACCGAAGAGGACCAGAGCAAACGACAACGTGTCATACGACCATAGCTCATCGTACACAAGGTCGTATGGAAGGAAACGAGTCCCAAAAGTTGCCTCTCCAGATGTGATTCTTCACTGGTTTCATCCATGTTTGTTCCTATGACTTCCTTGGCCTTCAAGGGATGTTTTGGGAGAGGATGAGGCTCACCTTGAGCCCTTGGATCAAATGGGAGATGATATATATGAACGGAGGAGAGGCTACCGGAGAGCCATTATATAAACACCTTCAACCCTAGCCGCCGTCTCCATCTCATATCATTGGTCATTCGTCATTCATCTCCATGTCCAGCCACCGTCCACATCAAGAACACTATAGTTGCAACCAAGAGGGGGATCGAAGGGAGCCGTTGTCTCCTCTCCATCACCACCATCATTCGCCGTCGCGCCATCATCATCACCATCACCACCCCTTCTTCCTCCTCCATAACGGTATCTGTGATGGGTTGTAACAACTCTTGAACCCCCTTATATGTGATGTTATTTGAGTAATTTTTAGCTATGGGTCGGTCAATTAGTAAGTGGTTGTTTGGTATGTTTAGTCTATTTATGTGTGTTTCTTTTTGTTGCTTACTTACCTCTGTGGTAATTTAGTGATTGGAGATGTTCAATCCATTGGCGTAGTTGGAGACGTTCAAATCTTAGGCCACACATGAAGTTGATAGAATGTTGTGGAAACCGATAGACCTGCGACGTGACAAGTGCAGATATCTTAAGGGGAACACAATTATTCTAGGAACACGGTTGTCCATAGAACTTATTCCTTCGTCCGGTCCTCGTGACCTTAATATCTTTGTGTTTCCCGCCACAGGTATGGGACAAGAAGTAGGACGAATGAGTTATCTCAATACAATGTGTCTTGAGGGATAACATTATGCGAGGGATCGCCCACCATTAGTAGATTGTCATATCCTATAATGCAGTTACTGACTTAGCCACCACGTGTCATAGTCGTAAATCTTAACACCATTTTGTGCCTGTACCGAACGAGACCATACCTACATGCCAGCAATCTCATCTAAAACATCACATATTTCTCTTAGTTTATTTTCGCCTATTTATATTATTTATTTTCTATTCTCTCTAGTACTTAGTTCTCCCTTTTACCATTCCCTAGCAACCTACTCGAGTGAACTATTTCCAAACTCTGGTTTGGGTGTGAGCGTAGTTGTGTTAAGTGACAACGGGGATTGTGGTGCCATCCTATTCGCTTTCTGTGGGATCGACAAACCTTACTTATCATGAAATTTCTACATAGCCTTGTGCACGTGCATGCCATCAAAAACCTAATCTTTATTGGTCTAGGTGAAAGCTTACTTCATAAGGTCTAGTCTGCAAAAAGTTTCACTCAATTTGGACCTACTCATAAAACTTATAAGGGTTAAAGTTCCAGGGGGTTTCCATAAAACTACCAAGTGTTTTTAATTTAAATAAAAAAATGTTGTGGATAAGGCTGGGACACGTGGATGGCTCCTACTAGTCTATACCGATTCGGTTAAGTGAGTGGACATGGGGTCATGCGCTCATTTGTGCTCGGTGCGCGGGCAAGCGACGTGGGGCGGCAGTTAATGGAGAAAGACAAAGCTGACAGGTGGGGTCAGCCCGTCAGTGAGAGAGAGAGAGGGCGTGCAACTGGCTAGCTAGATCGTAGTGTTAGGTGAGCCTCTAGGTTTAGGTTGTTCTTTCTTTTCGATTCCCTTGGTAAATTCACAACTCTTTAGAAATTGAATTTTCTTCCAAAATTTAACTAGCCTAAATTCCAAATGGAATACTCCTGATCTGGTGATCATTTTTATTTGCCCCCTTTGGGAAAATAACTTCTGCCACCTTATATTTTCTTTTTTTGTTTTCAATTCCTTTTTGAACTTCAATTTGGTTTGAAACCAAATGTACTCTAAATCTAACTTGCAATATTAATAGAAAGGGTTTATTTGGGCTTATGGTAATTATTTTTCTTGCCAAATAATGCAAGGCCCTTTTAAATAATTTTCCCTTTTGATTTTTGAATTCATTCCAACATAAATTAATTTTAATTATTTGGTAAATTTATCGGGGTTATGAATATCATTTCGAACTTATTAAGAATACCTTTATGCCCAAATAAAGATTTTATTTGCACCCTATTTTAGGATTCAAAATTATTCCCTAAAACCTTTTACGGTTCATTCTGTTTTACCAATTTCAATCTAGGGTTTCAAATGTTGGCATAGGGCCTTCGACCCTCTAGGTTGATCAATTAAACCAATCACAAGCAAATTATAGGGGATGTTAGATAATTAGAGAGCAAGCAAAGGTTTTTCTACAAAAATATTAATTCCTTGTGAAATTTAAAACATACTAGATTTGGGAAAAATCTCGGATGTGACAAAAATGCAGTTTTATTCTTTTCATTGACTATACAATAAATATCCCAGAACTGGGTGCCTAGAGGTGAGTTTACAAACCAAATATCTTCACCAAACAATTGTTGGAAATATGCCCTAGAGGCAATAATAAAATGATTATTATATTTCCTTGTTCATGATAATTGTCTATTATTCATGCTATAATTGTATTATTCGGAAATCGTAATACATGTGTGAATACATAGACCACAATGTGTCCCTAGTGAGCCTCTAGTTGACTAGCTCGTTGATCAACAGATAGTCATGGTTTCCTGGCTATGGACATGGGGATGTCATTGATAACGGGATCACATCATTAGGAGAATGATGTGATGGACAAGACCCAATCCTAAGCTTAGGTCAAAGATCGTGTAGTTCGTTTGTTGTAGCTTTTCTGAATGTCAAGTATCATTTCCTTAGACCATGAGATTGTGCAACTCCTGGATACCGTAGGAGTGCCTTGGGTGTGCCAAACGTCACAACGTAACTGGGTGACTATAAAGGACATTACAGGTATCTCCAAAAGTGTCTGTTGGGTTGGCACGAATCGAGACTGGGATTTGTCACTCCGTATGACGGAGAGGTATCTCTGGGCCCACTCGGTAATGCATCATCATAATGAGCTCAATGTGACCAAGGGGTTGGACACGGGATCATGCATTACGGTACGAGTAAAGTGACTTGCCGGTAACGAGATTAAACAAGGTATTGGCATACCGACGATCGAGTCTCGGACAAGTAACGTACCGATTGACAAAGGAAATTGTATACGGGATTGATTAAGTCCTCGACATCGTGGTTCATCCGATGAGATCATCGAGGAGAATGTGGGAGACAACATGGGTATCCAGATCCCGCTGTTGGTTATTGACCGGAGAGGCGTCTCGGTCATGTCTGCGTGTCTCCCGAACCCGTAGGGTCTACACACTTAAGGTTCGGTGACGCTAGGGTTGTAGAGATATTAGTATGCAGTAACCCGAAAGTTGTTCGGAGTCCCGGATGAGATCCCAGACGTCACGAGGAGTTCCGGAATGGTCTGGACGTAAAGATTTATGTATAGGAAGTCCAGTTTCGGCCAGCGGGAAGGTTTCGGGGGTTACCGGTATTGTACCGGGACCACCGGAAGGGTCCCGGGGGTCCACCGGATGGGGCCACCTATCCCGGAGGGCCCCATGGGCTGAAGTGGCGTGGGAACCAGCCCCTGATGGGCTGGTGCGCCCCACCCAAGGGCCCAAGGCGCCTAGGGTTGGAAACCCTAGGGGCCGTTGCCCCCCGAGGGGGCATGCGCCCCCTGGTTGGAAACCCTAAGGGGGCCGTTGCCCCCAGGGGCCGCCCCCCCTTTTAGATGGGATCTCCAAGGGGGCATGCACCCCCCTAGCCCCTATATATAGTGGAAGGGAGGGAGGGAAGCCGCACCTTGCTCTTGGCGCCTCCCTCTCCCTCCGTAACACCTCTCCTCACCGCTTGTGCTTGGCGAAGCCCTGCCGGGATCCTGCTGCATCCACCACCATGCCGTCATGCTGCTGGATCTTCATCAACCTCTCCTTCCCCCTTGCTGGATCAAGAAGGAGGAGACGTCTTCCCAACCGTACGTGTGTTGAACGCGGAGGTGCTGTCCGTTCGGCACTTGGTCATCGGTGATTTGGATCCCGGCGAGTACGACTCCATCATCCCCGTTCACTTGAACGCTTCCGCTCGCGATCTACAAGGGTATGTAGATGCACTCCTATTCCCCTCGTTGCTAGAATACTCCATAGATTGATCTTGGTGATGCGTAGAATTTTTTTTAATTTCTGCTACGATCCCCAACAGTGGCATCATGAGCTAGGTCTATGCGTAGTTACTATGCATGAGGAGAACACAAAGTAGTTGTGGGTGTCGATATTGTCAATTTGCTTGCCGTTACTAGTCTTATCTTGATTCGGCGGCATCGTGGGATGAAGCGGCCCGGACCAACCTTACACGTACGCTTACGTGAGACTGGTTCCACCGACTGACATGCACTAGTTGCATAAGGTGGCTGGCGGGTGTCTGTCTCTCCCACTTTAGTCGGATCGGATTCGAGGAACAGGGTCCTTATGAAGGGTAAATAGAAATTGGCAATTCACGTTGTGGTTTTGGCGTAGGTAAGAAACGTTCTTGCTAGAAACCTATAGAAGCCACGTAAAAACTTGCAACAACAATTAGAGGACGTCTAACTTGTTTTTGCAGCAAGTGTTTTGTGATGTGATATGGCCAAAGGTTGTGATGAATGATGAATGATATATGTGATGTATGAGATTGATCATGTTCTTGTAATAGGAATCACGACTTGCATGTCGATGAGTATGACAACCGGCAGGAGCCATAGGAGTTGTCTTTATTTATTTATGACCTGCGTGTCAACATAAATGTCATGTAATTACTTTACTTTATTGCTAAAGCGTTAGCCATAGTAGTAGAAGTAATAGATGACGAGACAACTTCAAGAAGACACGATGATGGAGATCATGATGATGGAGATCATGGTGTCATGCCGGTGACAACGATGATCATGGAGCCCCAAAGATGGAGATCAAAGGAGCAAATGATATTGGCCATATCATGTCACTATTTGATTGCATGTGATGTTTATCATGTTTTACATCTTATTTGCTTAGAACGACGGTAGCTTAAATAAGATGACCCCTCGTAATAATTTCAAGAAAGTGTTCCCCCTAACTGTGCACCGTTGCGAAGGTTCGTTGTTTCGAAGCACCACGTGATGATCGGGTGTGATAGATTCTAACGTTCGAATACAACAGGTGTAAGACAGATTTACACACGCAATACACTTAGGTTGACTTGACGAGCCTAGCATGTATAGACATGGCCTCGGAACACAGAATACCGAAAGGTCGAGCATGAGTTGTATAGAAGATACGATCAACATGAAGATGTTCACCGATGTTGACTAGTCCATCTCACGTGATGATCAGACATGGCCTAGTTAACTCGGATCATGTTATACTTAGATGACTGGAGGGATGTCTATCTGAGTGGGAGTTCATTTAATAATTTGATTAGATGAACTTAATTGTCATGAACTTAGTCTAAAATCTTTACAATATGTCTTGTAGATCAAATGGCCCACGTTGTCCTCAACTTCAACGCGTTCCTAGAGAAAACCAAGCTGAAAGATGATGGCAGCAACTATACGGACTGGGTCCGGAACCTGAGGATCATCCTCATAGCTGCCAAGAAAGATTATGTCCTAGAAGCACCGCTAGGTGATGCACCCGTCCCACAGAACCAAGACGTTATGAACGCTTGGCAGACACGTGCTGATGATTACTCCCTCGTTCAGTGCGGCATGCTTTACAACTTAGAACCGGGGCTCCAAAAGCGTTTTGAGAGACACGGAGCATATGAGATGTTCGAAGAGTTGAAAATGGTTTTTCAAGCTCATGCCCGGGTCGAGAGATATGAAGTCTCCGACAAGTTCTTCAGCTGTAAGATGGAGGAAAATAGTTCTGTCAGTGAGCACATACTCAAAATGTCTGGGTTGCATAACCGCTTCACTCAGCTGGGAGTTAATCTCCCGGATGACGCAGTCATTGACAGAATCCTTCAGTCGCTTCCACCGAGCTACAAGAGCTTTGTGATGAACTTCAATATGCAGGGGATGGAAAAATACCATTCCTTAAGTATTTGCAATGCTGAAATCAGCAGAGGTAGAAGTCAAAAAGGAACATCAAGTGTTGATGGTGAATAAAACCACTAAGTTCAAGAAAGGCAAGGGTAAGAAGAACTTCAAGAAGAACGGCAAGGGAGTTGCCGCGCCCAGTAAGCAAGCTGCCGGTAAGAAGCCAAAGAATGGACCCAAGCCCGAGACTGAGTGTTTTTATTACAAGGGAAGTGGTCACTGGAAGCGGAACTGCCCCAAATACTTAGCGGACAAGAAGGCCGGCATCACGAAAGGTATATGTGATATACATGTAATTGATGTGTACCTTACCAGTACTCGTAGTAGCTCCTGGGTATTTGATACCGGTGCGGTTGCTCACATTTGTAACTCAAAGCAGGAGCTGCGGAATAAGCGGAGACTGGCGAAGGACGAGGTGACGATGTGCGTCGGGAATGGTTCCAAGGTCGATGTGATCGCCGTCGGCACGCTACCTCTACATTTACCTACGAGATTAGTTTTAAACCTCAATAATTGTTATTTAGTGCCAGCTTTGAGCATGAACATTGTATCAGGATCTCGTTTAATTCGAGATGGCTACTCATTTAAATCGGAAAATAATGGTTGTTCTATTTATATGAGAGATATGTTTTATGGTCATGCTCCGATGGTGAATGGTTTATTCTTAATGAATCTCGAGCGTAATGCTACACATATTCATAGTGTGAATACCAAAAGATGTAAGGTTGATAATGATAGTCCCACATACTTGTGGCACTGCCGCCTTGGTCACATAGGTGTCAAACGCATGAAGAAGTTCCATGCAGATGGACTTTTAGAGTCTCTTGATTACGAATCATTTGACACGTGCGAACCATGCCTCATGGGTAAAATGACCAAGACTCCGTTCTCAGGAACAATGGAGCGAGCAACCAACTTATTGGAAATCATACATACTGATGTGTGCGGTCCAATGAGTGTTGAGGCTCGCGGTGGCTATCGTTATGTTCTCACCCTCACTGATGACTTGAGTAGATATGGGTATGTGTACTTAATGAAACACAAGTCTGAGACCTTTGAAAAGTTTAAGGAATTTCAGAGTGAGGTTGAGAATCAACGTGACAGGAAAATCAAGTTCTTGCGATCAGATCGTGGGGGAGAATACTTGAGTCACGAATTTGGCACACACTTAAGAAAATGTGGAATAGTTTCACAACTCACGCCGCCTGGAACACCTCAGTGTAATGGTGTGTCCAAACGTCGTAATCGCACTCTATTAGATATGGTGCGATCTATGATGTCTCTTACCGATTTACCGCTATCATTTTGGGGCTATGCTTTAGAGACTGCCGCATTCACTTTAAATAGGGCTCCGTCGAAATCCGTTGAGACGACACCGTATGAATTATGGTTTGGGAAGAAACCTAAGCTGTTGTTTCTAAAAGTTTGGGGATGCGATGCTTATGTCAAAGAAACTTCAACCTGAAAAGCTCGAACCCAAGTCAGAAAAATGCGTCTTCATAGGATACCCTAAAGAAACTGTTGGGTATACCTTCTACCTCAGATCCGAAGGCAAGATCTTTGTTGCCAAGAATGGGTCCTTTCTAGAGAAAGAGTTTCTCTCGAAAGAAATAAGTGGGAGGAAGGTAGAACTTGATGAAGTATTACCTCTTGAATCGGTAAGTGGCGCAGCTCAAGAAAATGTTCCTGAGGTGCCTGCACCGACTAGAGAGGAAGTTGATGATGATGATCATGAAACTTCAGATCAAGTTGCTACTGAATTTCGTAGGTCCACAAGGACACGTTCCGCACCAGAGTGGTACGGCAACCCTGTCTTGGAAATCATGTTGTTAGACAACAGTGAACCTTCGAACTATGAAGAAGCGATGGCGGGCCCGAATTCCGACAAATGGCTAGAAGCCATGAAATCCGAGATAGAATCCATGTATGAAAACAAAGTATGGACTTTGACTGACTTGCCCGAAGATCGGCGAGCCATAGAAAATAAATGGATCTTTAAGAAGAAGACAGACGCGGATGGTAATGTGACCATCTATAAGGCTCGACTTGTTGCTAAGGGTTATCGACAAGTTCAAGGGGTTGACTATGATGAGACTTTCTCACCCGTAGCGAAGCTGAAGTCCGTCCGAATCATGTTAGCAATTGCCGCATTCTATGATTATGAGATATGGCAAATTGACGTCAAAATGGCATTCCTTAACGGCTTTCTTAAGGAAGAATTGTATATGATGCAGCCAGAAGGTTTTGTCGATCCTAAGAATGCTAACAAGGTGTGCAAGCTCCAACGCTCAATCTATGGGCTGGTGCAAGCATCTCGGAGTTGGAACATTCGCTTTGATGAGATGATCAAAGTGTTTGGGTTTATGCAGACTTATGGAAAAGCCTGCGTTTACAAGAAAGTGAGTGGGAGCTCTGTAGCATTTCTCATATTATATGTGGATGACATACTGTTGATGGGAAATGATATAGAATTCTTGGAAAGCATAAACGCCTATTTGAACAAGTGTTTTTCAATGAAGGACCTTGGAGAAGCTGCTTATATATTAGGCATCAAGATCTATAGAGATAGATCGAGACGCCTCATCGGTCTTTCACAAAGTACGTACCTTGACAAGATATTGAAGAAGTTCAATATGGATCAGTCCAAGAAGGGGTTCTTGCCTGTATTACAAGGTGTGCGATTGAGCACGGCTCAATGTCCGACCACGGCAGAAGATATAGAAGAGATGAGTGTCATCCCCTATGCCTCAGCCATAGGGTCTATTGTGTATGCCATGCTGTGTACCAGACCTGATGTAAACCTTGCCGTAAGTTTGGTAGGTAGGTACCAAAGTAATCCCGGCAAGAAACACCGGACATCGGTCAAAAACATCCTGAAGTACCTGAAAAGGACCAAGGATATGTTTCTCGTTTATGGAGGTGGTGAAGAGATCGTCGTAAAGGGTTACGTCGACGCTAGCTTCGACACAGATCTGGATGACTCTAAGTCACAAACCGGATACGTGTATATTTTGAATGGTGGGGCAGTAAGCTGGTGCAGTTGCAAGCAAAGCGTCGTGGCGGGATCTACATGTGAAGTAGAATACATGGCAGCCTTGGAGGAAGCACAAGAAGCAATCTGGGTGAAGGAGTTCATCACCGACCTAGGAGTCATACCCAATGCGTCGGGGCCGATGACTCTCTTCTGTGACAACACTGGAGCTATTGCCCTTGCCAAGGAGCCCAGGTTTCGCAGGAAGACCAGGCATATCAAGCGTTGCTTCAACTCCATTCGTGAAAGTGTTCAAAATGGAGACATAGAAATTTGTAAAGTACATACAGACCTGAATGTAGCAGATCCGTTGACTAAACCTCTCCCTAGAGCAAAACATGATCAACACCAGAATTCCATGGGTGTTCGATTCATCACAATGTAACTAGATGATTGACTCTAGTGCAAGTGGGAGACTGTTGGAAATATGCCCTAGAGGCAATAATAAAATGATTATTATATTTCCTTGTTCATGATAATTGTCTATTATTCATGCTATAATTGTATTATCCGGAAATCGTAATACATGTGTGAATACATAGACCACAATGTGTCCCTAGTGAGCCTCTAGTTGACTAGCTCGTTGATCAACAGATAGTCATGGTTTCCTGGCTATGGACATGGGGATGTCATTGATAACGGGATCACATCATTAGGAGAATGATGTGATGGACCAGACCCAATCCTAAGCTTAGCTCAAAGATCGTGTAGTTCGTTTGCTGTAGCTTTTCTGAATGTCAAGTATCATTTCCTTAGACCATGAGATTGTGCAACTCCCGGATACCGTAGGAGTGCCTTGGGTGTGCCAAATGTCACAACGTAACTGGGTGACTATAAAGGTACATTACAGGTATCTTCGAAAGTGTCTGTTGGGTTGGCACGAATCGAGACTGGGATTTGTCACTCCGTATGACGGAGAGGTATCTCTGGGCCCACTCGGTAATGCATCATCATAATGAGCTTAATGTGACCAAGGGGTTGGACACGGGATCATGCATTACGGTACGAGTAAAGTGACTTGCCAGTAACGAGATTGAACAAGGTATTGGGATACCGACGATCGAGTCTCGGACAAGTAACGTACCGATTGACAAAGGGAATTGTATACGGGATTGATTAAGTCCTCGACATCGTGGTTCATCCGATGAGATCATCGAGGAGCATGTGGGAGCCAACATGGGTATCCAGATCCTGCTGTTGGTTATTGACCGGAGAGGCGTCTCGGTCATGTTTGCGTGTCTCCCGAACCCGTAGGGTCTACACACTTAAGGTTCGGTGACGCTAGGGTTGTAGAGATATTAGTATGCAGTAACCCGAAAGTTGTTTGGAGTCCCGGATGAGATCCCGGACGTCACGAGGAGTTCCGAAATGGTCTGGACGTAAAGATTTATGTATAGGAAGTCCAGTTTCGGCCAGCAGGAAGGTTTCGGGGGTTACCGGTATTGTACCGGGACCACCGGAAGGGTCCCGGGGGTCCACCGGATGGGGCCACCTATCCCGGAGGGCCCCATGGGCTGAAGTGGCGTGGGAACCAGCCCCTGATGGGCTGGTGCGCCCCACCCAAGGGCCCAAGGAGCCTAGGGTTGGAAACCCTAGGGGCCGTTGCCCCCCGAGGGGGCATGCGCCCCCTGGTTGGAAACCCTAAGGGGGCCGTTGCCCCCAGGGGCCGCCCCCCCTTTTAGATGGGATCTCCAAGGGGGCATGCGCCTCCCCTAGCCCCTATATATAGTGGAAGGGAGGGAGGGCAGCCGCACCTTGCTCTTGGCGCCTCCCTCTCCCTCCGTAACACCTCTCCTTCCCGCTTGTGCTTGGCGAAGCCCTGCCGGGATCCTGCTGCATCCACCACCACACCATCGTGCTGCTGGATCTTCATCAACCTCTCCTTCCCCCTTGCTAGATCAAGAAGGAGGAGACGTCTTCCCAACCGTACGTGTGTTGAACGCGGAGGTGCTGTCCGTTCGGCACTTGGTCATCGGTGATTTGGATCACGGCGAGTACGACTCCATCATCCCCGTTCACTTGAACGCTTCCGCTCGCGATCTACAAGGGTATGTAGATGCACTCCTATTCCCCTCGTTGCTAGAATACTCCATAGATTGATCTTGGTGATGCGTAGAATTTTTTTTTAATTTCTTCTACGATCCCCAACAACAATACATATCCACCATTACCTAAAAACCACTTATATCCGAACCTAACAAATTTCATAGCCCATATAACCCCTTTCCAAAATTGAGAAGGATGTGGATCATTGCAGCACATAGTATTAAGGTTCTTGGTATTATAGTTAGCATCTATAACTCTACTCCATAGAGCGCCTTCTCCTAAGATATCTCTTATAACCTAGGAGACGGTTAGGCAAAGATTCATATCATGTATATTATGAACTCCCATCCACCATATTCCCTTTTCATGCATATGGAGGGCCAATTGGCAAGGTGCATCTTTTGGCCACCTTCACTATCACTCCAGGAATAATTATAAAACCATGAATTGACCAAAGGCACATACCATTTTGGGAACTTATAGGAAGACAACATGTAAATATAAATACTAGATAGACAAATCCTAACCAAGGTGACTCTCCCTAATAAGGACTAGGAGCTTACCCTCCATCTAGCCATCTTGGCCAGCTTGGTATCAACTAGAGATTGGAGGTCCTCTCTCTTGGCCAGCTTGGTATCAACTAGAGATTGGAGGTCATCTCTCTAAGTACTTAATAGGCAAACCCCCTTGAATAAATTAAAAATACCCAAGAAAGGTTTAACCTCTCCATGTTCTAAATTGATAGGCACCAATTCACTTTTGTGATAATTAATAGACATCCCTGAAACCAACTCAAATCAAGTCAAGACCCACTTAAGATTTAAAGCTACTGGAAGGCCATTATCTATGAGCAACAAAGTGTCATTTGCATATTGCATACACACTACACCACCAGGGCAAAAATTAGGGAAGAGCCCTCTAACTAGCCCAACTCGTCATCCTTTCACTAATATCCTAGCAAACACATCCACCACCAAATTAAAAATCAATGGGGACAAACGGTCTCCCTGTCTCAAATCCCTACTAGTGATGAAGAAGTAAGTTTCCCTCACCATTAATCTTCACATCCACTGATCCTGCTGGGTGAATCTCCTAATCCAACCAATACATTTCGCACTAAAACCCCTCAAGAACCCCATACAAAATATATATCTAAACTAACCTTGTCATAAGCCTTTTCATAATCAATCTTAAATACAGGGCCTTTCTAATCAGAAGAGTGTACAGAGTGAGCAACCTCATGGACAGTCACCACACTCTTCAAAACAAACCTACCTCTAAGAAGCAGATTGATGCTCAGAGATTAGTCTGCCAATAATCAGGGCTAGTCTATTGGTAGACTTTAGTAAAGATCTTAAAACAACAATTGAGGAGATTTATAGGCTTAAATTTCTTCATGTTTTTTGCATCAACTTCTTTAGGAATAAGAGGGATGCAAAATCAAGTCTAAAGATGTCTAGGTTTCGATCAAACCAGACTTCAAACATAGCTATCAAATTAACTTTAATAATGTCACAGAACAGTTGGTAAAGTATAAAAGGCAATCCATCGGGCCTAAGGGCACCATCACAATAGGAGTCAAAACAGCTTCCTAATCTCCTCCTCGGTACACCTAGTATTCTTCTCTACAGAAATTTTCTCGTCCTCTCCATAGAAATCACTCTTAAGAGAGATATTAGGTCTGTGTTCATATCTAAGTAACTCCTTATAATAGTCCAGAGCCCTCAGGTCCCTCAGGTCCATCTAGAACACTAATCAGTTTTTCCTTCACCTCTGATTAGCTACAACATGGAAGTAAGCGGTGTTTGTGTCATCCTCCATAATATCCCTATCCCTAGACCTTTCTCCCGCTGTAGTCTCCTATTTACTCCAAATGTCTGCTAACTCTAGCAGAATTTCATCAATCCTGCCCTTATACCAACCTCAAAGAGGGTATTAGATTCAGTCTAGACACCAGAGGATACTGTTTTTGGATTAACAATGTCGCTGGGTGCTACTTTGGCACCTATGGTACAGTTGCTTTTGGTAAATACATGGCAATTTTGAGATGAACTCTGTAGGAAAGTTTGCAAAGAACCCTGCGAACGTGGAATGCAACACCTCTGTTTCTTTATTTATTCCTAATTTTCCTCTGTTTCAGGTTCAGGAATGAGTGCTCCTGTTAATATATTCTGTGTTATAATATGTTTTCAGAGCCAACACCTGTTCCTGTTCGACTGGTACTCACTGCATTATTTTTAGATGAATCTCGTGATCCTATCTTGCGCTGAGCAGTTCAGACTTTGGTAGTTTTCGTGCTTCCTTCAACTGATGCAATTTTTTCTTCTTTTTGCGGGTTGTTTAAATATGCCAGCAGTGTTCTAAAAGACTTGGTAGGTGATGAATCAAATGCCCTTGCTCATTCTGCCTTAAATTACAGAGCTCAGACTATATATTACATGGTACATACGCTGGAGAAATAAAGAGTACTTGATTCCCCATTCGATTTACACACACTACCCCAAAGAAGTCACGGACACAGATACATTGCTGCTGCTTCTTCGACCTCCAGCCGATCCCATGCAATCCATGCGTCCTGATGCAATGCAACAACCCCTCTCCCACCACGCGCGCAAGCCAAAAATCGTCTTATAGGCCGAGCGCGCCGAGCGGCGTTTTGCCCTGTCCGGCCTCGAAGTAGAAGATGAGCATGGCGAGCATGGCGAGGCGCGAGTGCTTGATCTCGGCCACCTTGAGCCGCTCGAGCTTCTCGGTGTCGGGGATGTAGACGCCGTCCTTGGTCTCGCCACCGAGGCCGAGCGGGTCGAAGAACTTGCCGCCCGGGTACCCTTGCTCGCCGGTGAAGTTGGCGAAGTTCTCGGCTGTGCGCGACCACGGCGTGGCCCACTCCACCGACTGGGAGTCCGGGTTGAAGAAGTCGACCCACCGCTTGGACTCCACCCACCCCATGAGCAGCAGCTGGGTGCCCAGGAGCGACCCGAAGGAGAAGGGCGCCACCGCGCCTGGCTGCGCTCCGGCCTCGAACCACGGCACGCCGCTGTACGCCTGCCCGATGAAGATGCCCAGCACGGCGGCCATCGCCCAGCGCCCGTGGATCAGCTCGGCCTCCCTGTACCACTTGAGGAACGCCGGGTCCTTGCCAAGCCCCAGCGGGTCGAAGCCGAAGTCACCGGGGAGCCTGCACGTACGCGTTGAGTGAGTCTCAGAGTTGCTGCCATGCATGGAGGCCTCCCCCCGCGTAGAGTGGGATTAATGCAGGGCGACGAACGAAGAGAAACAATACGAACGAGGAAGACTTACGAGCCATCGAGCCAGGACGGGTTGATGAACTCGGCATCGCTCTTGACCGCGGGGATCCACGACTTCTTGCCGACGGCCGCGGCGACGACCACCACGCGGCGCGTCACGGGCTTGGCGGCGCCGAGGGAGGCGGCATTGGCGAGCGCGCGCCTCGCGCCGAGGAACGGGTTCTTGAGCACGGCCGCGGAGGCGGTGGCGGAGGTGGAGGCGAGCGCCATGGGTGCGGGTCTTGCTTCGCCGGTGTGACGGTGAGGTCGCTGACGCGCGCGGCGGAGTGGCAGCTAAGGACGTCTGTTGGAGCGCGCAGGATTTGCAGGATGCCACGACGGTTTTGATGTTAAATCGTGGCGTTGCGGCGCGGGGCAGCCACAAGATGTGGGCTGGGAAATCCTGGGGTGGTAGGATGGATAGAGCGCTGGCCAATGGGGAGCTGGTGCCATCGGATTCTGCTGCGCCGGTGGACGCCGCGTGGACAATATCCTGGGCTTTGATGCTCCTTGTGATCTGTGGGGACTGCCTGCCAATCGGACCGTGTCGTAGGATCTCCGTGGTGAATAGTGAAAGAAGATCCGATCCATCCATCCACGGGCGTTATAATTGCCAAGGAGTCGTTTCGCACACGATGACGGTCACCTTTGGAGATGGTATGACATACCGCACATATAATGCAACTTTTTTTAGACACATAGAACGCAATATGGTACTGTTTTCTACCATCAAAATATGCTTCATCGTGCGAACCGATCTGTGGTTAAATGATTAAAAGAACAGTGGCATCTTCAACACACCAGAGTTCAAGTCCTATGTTAAAAACATATTCTTCATCGTTTCCAAGAGATATGCATTAGATCATCAAGGCGCTTAACACAAGCTCACACATGTGTGTTGCCATCCAACATAACATGTTGGATTTCTTTTTCCTCTTTTTTTTCAACGGAAGACCTTACGCCTAGCTAACCTTTTATTTAGCGCAAAATGCATATAATTTGATTTAGAGTAAATTTCAGTTTTGTGCAGAATGCATATAACTAGATTTAGAGAGAATCTTAGTTATTACCTTCTGTTTTGACCTTTTAACGCTAGAATGTTTTTCATTCTAGATTGCCATATTTAGTGAAAGTGTTGATAGTTTTTACACAGTTAAAATTTTTGGAGTGATCCTTTAGGTTTTTGTGTGTGTGTGTCAGTCGATAGAGCAAGCTGCTAGTTCTTTTTGTCATTGAGAAACACCTGCAATTTTATTTATACTCTTCTCGCATTATTTATACTTGTTAACCGTTGCAGGTACAATACTTTGGATACAAGACCCAAGGAATTACATGTTGGGGAACGCAGTATTTTAAAATTTTCATACGATCATGCAAGATCTATCTAGGAGAAGCATAGCAACGAGCGGGAAGAGTGTGTCCAGGTACCCTTATAGACCGAAAGCGGAAGCGTTTACTAACGCGGTTGATGTAGTCGAACGTCTTCGCGATCCAACCGATCCAAGCACTGAACGTACGACACCTTCGTGTTCAGCACACGTTCAGCTCGATGACGTCCCTCGATCTCTTGATCCAGTTGAGGACGAGGGAGAGTTCCGTCAGCACGACGGCATGGCGACGGTGATGATGAAGTTACCGGCGCAGGGCTTCGCCTAAGCACTACGACGATATGACCGAGGTGTGTAACTGTGGAGGGGGGCACCGCACACGGCTAAGACAAATCTTGGAGTGCTTTTGGGGTGCCCCCTGTCCACGTATATAAAGGAGGGAGGGAGAGAGGCCGGCCCTCCTAGGGGCGCACCAAGTGTAGGGAGTCCTACTAGGACTCCCAAGTCCTAGTAGGATTCCCTTTCCTTTTCGGAGTAGGAAAGAAGGAAATGAGGGAGAGGGAGAAGGAAAGGGGCGGGGGGCGCCCCCACCCCTTGTCCAATTCGGTTTGGGTGGGGGGGGCACCTTGTGGCCCTTCTTTCCTCTCTCCACTAAAGCCCAATAAGGCCCATTAACTTCCCCCGGCGAATTCCCGTAACTCTCCGGTACTCCGAAAAATACCCGAATCACTCGGAACCTTTCCGATGTCCGAATATAGCCTTCCAATATATCGATCTTTACCTCTCGGCCATTTTGAGTCTCCTCGTCATGTCTGTGATCTCATCTGAAACTCCGAACAAACTTCGGTCATCAAATCACATAACTCATAATACAAATCGTCATCGAACGTTAAGCGTGCGGACCCTACGGGTTCGAGAACTATGTAGACATGACCGAGACATATCTTCGGTCAATAACCAATAGCGGAACCTGGATGCTCATATTGGCACCTACATATCCTACGAAGATCTTTATCGGTCAAACCGCATAACAACATACGTCGTTCCCTTTGTCATCGGTATGTTACTTGCCCAAGATTCGATTGTCGGTATCCTCATACTGTAACACCCCGGATGTAACTTTCCTAATATGTATTCTAACTCTTGCCGTTTCCGGTCTTAAGTTATTTTATTTTCTCGGGTTCGGGTTTTTGTCTCCGTGTGTTGTTGTCGTTGTCATGCATCTCATATCATGTCATCATGTGCATTGCATTTGCATACGTGTTCATCTCATGCATTCGAGCATTTTCCCCGTTGTCCATTTTGCATTCCGGCGCTTCGTTCTCCTCCGGTGGTCATTTCTACCTTTCTTTCGTGTGTGGGGATTAAACATTTCCGGATTGGACCAAGACTTGCCAAGCGGCCTTGGTTTACTACCGGTAGACCGCCTGTCAAGTTTCGTACCATTTGAACTTCGTTTGATACTCCAACGGTAAACCGAGGGCCTGAAAAGGCCTCATGTGTGTTGCAGCCCAACAACCCTTCAATTTGGCCCAAAACCCACCAAAACCTTCTCCATCACCTAGAGCGTTCGATCACGATCGCGTGGCCGAAAACCGCACCTCATTTGGACTCTCCTAGCTCCCTCTACCTCTATATAAAGACCCCTCCCGAAATCCGCGGATCTCCTCTCTCCCTAACCCTAAAAATCCCCTCGCGCCGCCGCCGGACACGTCCGTCCTGGGCGGACGAAGTCGCGCCACCGCCCCGCACCAGTGGCGTAGCACCACGTGGCGCCTCAACGCCCCCGCGCCGCCGGCCCGGGCAGGCCCATCGCCGGCCCCCGAGGCCCGCGCGCTAGCGCCGCCCACCCGGCTCGCCCCGCCGCCTTGCTCCTCCTCGCCGGTGCCCGGAGCCCGCGCCGGCCACCGCCTCCTCGCCGTGGTCGCCGCTCCGCCGCCGTGCTCCGCCTCGCCGCCCGCCGCCACCTAGTCGCCGGTCGCCGCGCCGCATCGCGTGGTCGCCATCACCGGCTCCGGCCTCCTCCTCCCTCCTCGGCGTCCGCGCCGCCCCGGCAAGTCCGGCGCCGTCCCGAAGCTCCGGTGAACAGTTCCGGCCAACATCATATTCCGTGCGGCTAGATCTAGATCCAGATCTCAGGGTTGACTTTTGCCCCGAAACCCTAATTATTTGCTCCTGTTCATCGCATCGTAACTTTGCATCCGTAGCTCCGTTTTGGGCATATAGCATATCAAAATGTTCGTCTCAGAGAGTACATCATTTCATTCCATTGCATCATTTTCATTTGAGTTCATCTTGATGCCCGAAATGCTGTTAGAAGAGTGCTACTTGAGATAATTGTCAGATCTGCTACTCCATTTAGATATTTGTTATTTTTGCCATGATTAATGTGTGCAAGATATGCCCATGAGCTCTACATATGTTTTGCTAAGGGATTTGCCATCTTTCCAGAGGTGCAACCCATGTATTTTTGTGATGTGTGTGGTGACTAGCACAAGCTTGCAAAGTGAGGCACTTGGTAATTCTGATTTCAGGGACTTAGTGTTTCCACTAAGTCCTTGACCTGTTTATCTCATATGGCCATATGTTCATGTTGTTTCCTAGTGATCCGTGCCTCTTTTGAGGATGATCACTAAGGATGTTTTGTTAATCTTGTAATGCTCTATACATCCATGTCTTTGTTTGCAATTATGGAGCACCCTAGCTTGAGTCAATCGAGCTCTACTTTTACTACTTCGTGAATCTGGACAGATTGTCTACTTGTTAGCGATTTTGCCAAGGATGTTGTAGTTGATCCGTGCATGCTATGCTATTGTTCTTGCCATGTCTAGCTTGCATTTTGTGTAGTCTTGATGGATGTATGCTTAGCTTGTCATGACTTGCCCCGTAGTGAGTGCATCGAGCTCGTAAACATGACTACTTGATATCTGTTTCAGCATGCTCCAGTTTTCACTAAGTCTGAGAACTGATTATGTTTTTGCCATGTTCACATGCTTGCAATTGTATTTTCTGATCCCTTTTGGCTCAAGGTCACTAAGGGACTTTTGTTAAGATCTTTGAGTAGCTCCATGCCATGCTTTACTTTGCCATGTTCAGGTCCTGTAGCATATAGTTTTGTTGCTCTAAAGTGTGCTACCTAATCTGAAATTCCAGACAAGTGTTAATTTCACTGTCTGAAATCTGTTTGCCATATGCATTTTTTGCCATGCTTGTTTGAACCTGTTAATGGATGAATTGGCCGTAGCTCAGTGCTAGACTTTTGTTAAGCATCATGAATGCATCCCTGACATGTATTTTTTTGTCATGTTTGGGTGCTGTAGTTTGTTCATCTCATTGCATTTAGATGGCTACTTGTTGTAAATCGCAGACCGGTGTCATATTTGAATTGCTTGCCATTTCCAAACCGTAACTCCGATTCCGGCGTTCTTTATATCGTTTTCAAGCGATTTCATCTCATCTTTCCAGTGGCACACTTGGATTCCCGTGTTGAGGCCAGGTTCATGCATCCCTTGTCAAATCTTGCATATGCATCCCGCATCGCATCCCGCATAGCATACCATCCTTGCATCATATTGTTTGATCCTTGCACGTGGTTGATTGTGTCCTTGTTTCTTGTTTGTCTTGTTTGGGTAGAGCCGGGAGACGAGTTCGCTAACGAGGAGCCCGTTGAGTTTGATTTCGAGGATCCAGTCAACTCTGACCACTTTTCAGGCAAGATGATCATACCCTCGAAATCACTACTATCTTTGCTTTGCTAGATGCTCGCTCTTTTGCTATGCCAATGCTACGATGCCTACCACTTGCTTTCAAGCCTCCCAAATTGCCATGTCAAACCTCTAACCCACCATGTCCTAGCAAACCGTTGATTGGCTATGTTACCGCTTTGCTCAGCCCCTCTTATAGCGTTGCTAGTTGCAGGTGAAGATTGAAGACCGTTCCTTGTTAGAACATTTATTTACTTGTTGGGATATCATTATATTATCTTGTTATCTTAATGCATCTATACACTTGGTAAAGGGTGGAAGGCTCGGCCTCTCGCCTAGTGTTTTGTTCCACTCTTGCCGCCCTAGTTTCCGTCATATCGGTGTTATGTTCCCGGATTTTTGCGTTCCTTACGCAGTTGGGTTATAATGGGAACCCCTTGATAGTTCGCCTTGATTAAAGATTTTCCAGCAATGCCCAACCTTGGTTTTACCATTTGCCACCTAGCCTCTTTTTCCCTTGGGTTTCCGGAGCCCGAGGGTCATCTTATTTTAAACCCCCCCCCCCCCCCCGGGCCAGTGCTCCTCTGAGTGTTGGTCCACCTGTCAGCTGTCGGTGGCCACCAGGGGCAACTCTGGGATGGCCTACCCGTACCTAGGACAATCTGAGTGTGCCCTGAGAAAGAGATATGTGTAGCTCCTATCGGGATTTGTCGGCACATTCGGGCGGTGTTGCTAGATTAGTTTTAACCTGTCGAAGTGTCTTGAAGAACCGAGATACCGAGTCTGATCGGAACGTCTCGGGAGGAGGTCTATTCCTTCGTTGACCGTGAGAGCTTGTCATGGGCTAAGTTGGGACTCCCCTGCAGGGATTTGAGCTTTCGAAAGTCGTGCCCGCGGTTATGGGCAGATGGGATTTTGTTAATGTCCGGTTGTAGATAACTTGAACCTTAAATTAATTAAAATGAATCAACTGAGTGTGTTACCGTGATGGCCTCTTCTTGGCGGAGTCCGGGAAGTGGACACGGTGATGGAGTAATGTTTGCGCAGGTTGCCCTCTAGTTTCTCGCTCGCGCTTTGCCTCCTCTTCTCACTCTCTTTTGCGAACAGGATAGCCACCATTTTTGCTAGTCGCTTGCTGCAGCTCCACATATTTACCTTGCCTTACCTATAAGTTTAAATAGTATTGATCGCGAGGGTGCGAGATTACTGAGTCCCTATGGCTCACAGATTACTATTAAACCAGATGCAGGGCCTGATGATTCTGCTCCAGGTGACGCGCTTGAGCTCAAGTGGGAGTTCGACGAGGACTCTCAACGTTTTTACATGTCTTTCCCTGATGATCAGTAGTGGTGCCCAGTTGGGGGTGATCGGGACCGTGTCGCTTGTTGGGTTATCTTTTATTTTGGCGCCGTAGTCAGGACATGAGTGTTTGGATGACGTAATGTTATTTATGTACTTGATTGATGTGGCGAGTGTAAGCCAACTATGTTATCTCCCCTTTTATTATCTATATATCACATGGGATGTTGTGATGATTGCCTAACTTGCGACATTGCTTTCAATGCGGTTATGCCTCTAAGTCGTGCCTCGACACGTGGGAGATATAGCCGCATCGAGGGCGTTACACATACCTAGTTCAATCTCGTTACCGGCAAGTCTCTTTACTCGTTCCGTAGTGCGTCATCCCGCAACTAACTCATTAGTCACATTGCTTGCAAGGCTTATAGTGATGAGCATTACCGAGAGGGCCCAAAGATACCTCTCCGATACACGGAGTGACAAATCCTAATCTCGATCTTTGCCAACTCAACAAACACCTTTGGAGACACCTATAGAGCATCTTTATAATCACCCGGTTATGTTGTGACATTTGATAGCACACAAGGTGTTCCTTCGGTATTCGGGAGTTGCATAATCTCATAGTCAGAGGAACATGTATAAGTCATGAAGAAAGCAATAGCAATAAAACTAAATGATCATAATGTTAAGCGAACGGATGGGTCTTGTTCATCACATCATTCTCCTAATGATGTGATCCTGTTCATCAAATGACAACACATGTCTATGGTCAGGAAACTTAACCATCTTTGATTGACGAGCTAGTCAAGTAGAGGCTTACTAGGGACACTCTGTTTTGTCGATGTATTCACACATGTACTAAGTTTCTGGTTAATACAATTCTAGCATGAATAATAAAGATTTATCATGATATAAGGAAATATAAATAACAACTTTATTATTGCCTCTAGGGCATATTTCCTTCAGTCTCTCACTTGCACTAGAGTTAATAATCTAGTTCACATCGTCATGTGATTTAACACCAATAGTTCACATCTTTATGTGATTAGTTCACATAGCCATGTGACTAATACCCAAAGGGTTTTGCTAGAGTCAATAATCTAGTTCACATCACCATGTGATTAACACCCAGAGAGTACTAAGGTGTGATCATGTTTTTCTTGTGAGAGAAGCTTAGTCATTGGGTCACATTCAGAGCTGTATGTATTTTGCAAATTTTATATGTCTACAATGTTCTGCATGGAGCTACTCTAGATAATTGCTCCCACTTTCAATATGTATCCAGATTGACTCAGAGTCATCCAGATCGGTGTAAAAGCTTGCATTGACGTAACTCTTTACGACGAACTCTTTATCACCTCCATAACCGAGAAATATCTCCTTAGTCTTCTAAGGATAATTTTGACCGCTGTCCAATGATCCACACCTGGATCAATACCATACTGATACGTCTGCAATCTATAATTTTTGATTGCTCCATGCTATTATATTATCTATTTTGGATGTCAATGGGATTTATTTTACACTTTAATATCATTTTTGGGACTAACCTACTAACCGGAGGCCCAGCCCAAATTGTTGTTTTTTTGCCTATTTTAGGGTTTTGCCGAAAAGGAATATCAAACGGAGTCCAAACGGAATGAAACCTTCGGGAACATGATTTTCTTAACAAACGTGATCTAGGAGACTTGGAGTGAGCATCAAGAAACAACCGAGGAGGGCACTGATACGTCTCCAACGTATCTATAATTTTTCATTGCTCCATGCTATATTATCTACTGTTTTGGACTATATTGGGCTTTATTTTCCACTTTTATATTATTTTTGGGACTAACCTATTAACCGGAGGCCCAGCCCAGAATTGATGTTTTTTGCCTATTTCAGTGTTTCGAAGAAACGGAATATCAAATGGAGTCGAAACGGAATGAAACCTTCGGGAACGTGATTTTGTCACCAAACGTGATCCAGGAGACTTGGACCCTACGCCGAAGCATCATAGAGGCGGTCACGAGGGTGGGGGGCGCCCCCCCTAGGGCGCGCCCCCTGCCTCGTGGGCCCCTCGGAGCTCCACCAACGTACTCCTTCCTCCTATATATACCTACGTACCCCCAAACGAACAGATACGGAGCCAAAAACCTAATTCCACCGCCACAACTTTCTGTATCCACGAGACCCCATCTTGGGGCCTGTTTTGGAGCTCCGCCGGAGAGGGCCGTCATCACGGAGGGCTTCTACATCATCATAGCCTCTCTGATGAAGTGTGAGTAGTTTACCTCAGACCTTCGGGTCCATAGTTAGTAGCTATATGGATTCTTCTCTCTTTTTGGATCTCAATACAAAGTTCTCCCCCTCTCTTGTGGAGATCTATTCGATGTAATCTTCTTTTTGCGGTGTGTTTGTTGAGACCGATGAATTGTGGGTTTATGATCAAGTCTATCTATGAATAATATTTGAATCTTCTTTGAAATCTTTTGTGTATGATTGGTTATCTTTGCAAGTCTCTTCGAATTATCCATTTGGTTTGGCCAACTAGATTGGTAGTTCTTGCCATGGGAGAAGTTCTTAGCTTTGGGTTCGATCTTGCGGTGTCCTTTCCTAGTGACAGAAGGGGCAGCAAGGCACGTATTGTATCGTTGCCATCGAGGATAACAAGATGGGGTTTATTTCATATTGCATGAATTTATCTCTCTACATCATGTCATCTTGCTTAAGGCGTTACTCTGTTTTTAACTTAATACTCTAGATGCATGCTGGATAGCGGTCGATGAGTGGAGTAATAGTAGTAGATGCAGAATCGTTTCGGTCTACTTGTCACGGACGTGATGCCTATATACATGATCATGCCTAGATATTCTCATAACTATGCTCAATTCTGTCAATTGCTCAACAGTAATTTGTTCACACACCGTAGAATACTTATGCTCTTGAGAGAAGCCACTAGTGAAACCTATGGCCCCCGGGTCTATTCTCATAATATCAATCTCCATCAGTTTGCCTTTACTTTTTACTTTGCATCTTTATACCAAAATACCAAAAGTATTATATCTATCAGATCTCACTCTCGCAAGTGACCGTGAAGGGATTGACAACCCCTAATCGCGTTGGTTGCGAGTAGCTATCGTTTTGTGCAGGTACGAGAGACTTGAGTGTGGCCTCCTACTGGATTGATACCTTGGTTCTCAAAAACTAAGGGAAATGCTTACGCTACTTTGTTGCATCATCCCTTCCTCTTCAGGGAAAACCAACGCAAGCTCAAGACTAGCATGAAGGATTTTTGGCGCCGTTGTCGGGGAGTCTATGCAAAAAGTCAACATACCAAGTACCCATCACAATCCCTATCTCTCGCATTACATTATTTGCCATTTGCCTCTCGTTTTCCTCTCCCCCACTTCACCCGTGCCGTTTTATTCGCCCTCTCTGGCCCGTTTGCTTTTTGTTTTCTCGTATGGTTGGAATAGTCATTTATTTATTACTAAACAGAGAACCTAAGATTTATGGATCCTCATCTGCTTGCTAATCTTTTTAAGAGATCTAGTTATGTTGAACCAATTGCTAGTGAGTTTTGTGCACTAGATTATCTTTATGAAGTTTTGCTTGAAATTCGTGAATCTGAAAATTGCAATGAAGTATGTTATGAAGTGATTCACGATAGATCTTTGAATAAAAAGCATGATTGCAATGATGTTATTATAAATTCTATTAATGACAATTGTGCTAATAATATGCAAAACCCTAAGCTTGGGGATGCTAGTTTTGTTATGTCCTCTACTTGTTGCAATGATCATGATTGGGGTGATTCTTCTTTTGATCTTGAAAATTTATTTAAACCCCATGATGAATATGAGATTGATTATAATGTTTGCAATAATATTGAAAGTGGGTTTGGAAGAATGTCCACATATTTAGAGAATGTTCAATCTTATGAAGTTTTTGATAAAAGTGCGTTTGGGAAGGTCATGACTTTAGTTAATGTTAATCCCACTATTTCAGAAAAGTGCCAACTTTGCATGCATGTGGATCATATTGAGAATATTTTATGTGATAGATATATTTTTGAATTTGCTTATGATCCTGCATGTAATTACTATGAGATAGGAAAATATGGTGGTAGAAATTTTCATGTTACTAAATTACCTCTCGTTATGTTGAGATTGCTATTGTTTCTTTCCTCTTCCTTGCATATGCTAGTTTTTTCTTGCCTTGATAATTTGTTTGCCTATAAGATGCCTATGCATATGAAGTATGTTAGACTTAGATGTGTTTGTCACATGCTTTATGATGCTCCTTTTGTGCTTCAATTCTTGTCTTTCATGTGAGCATCATTAAAATTATCAATGCCTAGCTATAAGGCTTTAAAGAAAAGCACTTGTTGGGAGACATCCCAATATTTTTACTTGCTGTTATTTAATAAATAATTTATTTAGCCTCTGTTTTGGTTGTGTTTTTGTGTTTAATTAGTGTTTGTGCCAAGTAGAACCGTTGGGAAGACTTGGGGAAAGTCTTGTTGAACTTGCTGTAAAAAACAGAAACTTTAGCGCTCATGAGAACTGCTGTAATTTTATTTGAAGAGTGTTATTTAGTTAATTCTTTTTGCATATGATTAATAGATAAATTCCTCACGTCCAGAAATTTATTTAGAATTTTTGGGGTTCCAGATCTTGCGCTAGCTACAGATTACTACAGACTGTTCTGTTTTTGACAGATTCTGTTTTTCGTGTGTTGTTTGCTTATTTTGATGAATCTATGGTTAGTAAAATAGTTTATAATCCATAGAGAAGTTGGAATACAGTAGGTTTAACACAAATATAAATAAATAATGAGTTAATTACAGTACCTTAAAGTGGTCTTTTGTTTTCTTTCGCTAACGGAGCTCACGAGTTTTCTACTTTAAGTTTTGTGTTGTGAAGTTTTCAAGTTTTGGGTGAAATCTTTTGATGGATTATGGAACAAGGAGTGGCAAGAGCCAAATCTTGGGGATGCCCATGGCACCCCCAAGATAATCCAAGGACACCAAAAATTCAAAGCTTGGGGATGCCCCGGAAGGCATCCCCTCTTTCGTCCACTTCCATCGGTAATTTACTTGGAGTTATATTTTTATTCACCAACATGATATGTGTTTTGCTTGGAGCGTCTTGTATTATTTGTGTCTTTGTGTCTTAGTATTCCACAATCATCCTTGCTGTACACACCTTTTGAGAGAGCCATACATGAATTAGAATTTGATAGAATACTCTATGTGCTTCACTTATATCTTTTTGAGCTAAGTAGTTTTTCTCTATGTACTTCACTTATATCTTTTTGAGATAAATTAGTTTTGCTCTATGTGCTTCACTTATATATTTTTGAGCTAAATTAGTTTTGCTCTATGTGCTTCACTTATATCTTTTGAGCGCTATAATTTTGCTCTATGTGCTTCACTTAGATCTTTTAGAGCACTGTGGTGGATTTGTTTTAAAGAAACTATTGATCTCTCATGCGTCACTTAAATTATTTTGAGAGTCCCTTAATAGCATGGTAATTTGCTTAATAATAATATGCTTGGTATTCAAGATTTGTGAAACTTTCTTTTGAGTGTGTTGAATACTAAGAAAAGATTGAAGCATGATAATTGTTTTGAGATATGGAGGTGATAATATTAAAGTCATGCTAGTTGAGTAGATGTGAATTTAAAGAATACTTGTGTTAAAGTTTGTGATTCCCGTAGCATGCACGTATGGTGAACCATTATGTGATGAAGTCGGAGCATGATTTATTTATTGATTGTCTTCCTTATGAGTGGCGGTCAGGGACGAGCAATGGTATTTTCCTACCAATCTATCCCCCTAGGAGCATGCGCGTAATACTTTGCTTTGATAACTTCTAGATTTTTGCAATAAGTATATGAGTTCTTTATGACTGATGTTGAGTCCATGGATTATATGCACTTTTTCCCATCCTTCCACCTTTGCTAGCCTCTCTAATACCGCGCACCCTTCGCCGGTATCATACACCTACCATATACCTTCCTCAAAATAGCCACCATACCTACCTATTATGGTATTTCCATAGCCATTCCGAGATATATTGCCATGCAACTTTCCACCGTTCCATTTATTATGACACACTCCATCATTGTCATATTGCATATCCCGGTACACCGCCGGAGGCATTCATATAGAGTCATATTTTGTTCTAAGTATCGAGTTGTAATTGTTAAGTTGTAAGAAAAATAAAAGTGTGATGATCATCATTATTAGAGCATTGTCCCAGTGAGGAAAGGATGATGGAGACTATGATTCCCCCACAAGTCGGGATGAGACTCCGGACGAAAAATAAATAAAAGAGGCCAAAGAAGCCCAAATAAAAAAAAGAGGCCATAAAAAAAGAAAGAAAAGGCCCAAATAAAAAAATATTAAAAATGAGAGAAAAAGAGAGAAGGGACAATGTTACTATCCTTTTACCACACTTGTGCTTCAAAGTAGCACCATGATCTTCATAGTAGAGAGTCTCTCATGTTATCACTTTCATATACTAGTGGGAATTTTACATTATAGAACTTGGCTTGTATATTCCAATGATGGGCTTCCTCAAATTGCCCTAGGTCTTCATGAGCAAGCAAGTTGGATGCACACCCACTTAGTTTCTTTTTGAGCTTTCATATACTTATAGCTCTAGTGCATCCGTTGCATGGCAATCCCTACTCACTCACATTGATATCTATTGATGGGCATCTCCATAGCCCGTTGATACACCTAGTTGATGTGAGACTATGTTCTCCTTTTTGTCTTCTCCACAACCACCATTCTATTCCACCTATAGTGCTATATCCATGGCTCACGCTCATGTATTGCATGAAGATTGAAAAAGTTTTGAAAAAGTTAGAGTATGAAACAATTGCTTGGCTTGTCATCGGGGTTGTGCATGATTTAAATACTTTGTGTGGTGAAGATAGAGCATAGCCAGACTATATGATTTTGTAGGGATAACTTTCTTTGGCCATGTTATTTTGAGAAGACATAATTGCCTTGTTAGTATTCTTGAAATATTATTATTTTTATGTCAATATAAACTTTTGTCTTGAATCTTTCGAATCTGAATATTCACATCACAATTAAGAAGATTTGCATTGAAATTATGCCAAGTAGCACTCCGCATCAAAAATTATCTTTTTATCATTTACCTACTCGAGGACGAGCAGGAATTAAGCTTGGGGATGCCTGATACCTCTCCAACGTATCTATACTTTTTGATTGCTCCATGCTATATTATCTACTGTTTTGGACTATATTGGGATTTATTTTCCACTTTTATATTATTTTTGGGACTAACCTATTAACCGGAGGCCCAGCCCAGAATTGTTGTTTTTTTGCCTATTTCAGTGTTTCGAAGAAACGGAATATCAAACGGAGTCCAAACGGAATGAAACCTTCGGGAACGTGATTTTCTCACCGAACATGATCCAGGAGACTTGGACCCTACGCCAAGCCATCAGAGAGGCGGTCACAAGGGTGGGGGCGCCCCCCTAGGGCGCGCCCCCTGCCTCGTGGGCCCCTCGGAGCTCCACCGACGTACTCCTTCCTCCTGTATATACCTACGTACCCCCAAACGAACAGATACGGAGCCAAAAACCTAATTCCACCGCCGCAACTTTCTGTATCCACGAGATCCCATCTTGGGGCCTGTTCCGGAGCTCCGCCGGAGAGGGCCGTCATCACAGAGGGCTTCTACATCATCATAGCCTCTCCGATGAAGTGTGAGTAGTTTACCTCAGACCTTCGGGTCCATAGTTAGTAGCTAGATGGCTTCTTCTCTCTTTTTGGATCTCAATACAAAGTTCTCCCCCTCTCTTGTGGAGATCTATTCGATGTAATCTTCTTTTTGTGGTGTGTTTGTTGAGACCGATGAATTGTGGGTTTGTGATCAAGTCTATCTATGAATAATATTTGAATATTCTCTGAAATCTTTTATGTATGATTGGTTATCTTTGCAAGTCTCTTCGAATTATCCGTTTGGTTTGGCCAACTAGATTGGTAGTTCTTGCCATGGGAGAAGTGCTTAGCTTTGGGTTCTATCTTGCGGTGTCCTTTCCCAGTGACAGAAGGGGCAGCAAGGCACGTATTGTATCATTGCTATCGAGGATAACAAGATGGGGTTTATTTCATATTGCATGAATTTATCTCTCTACATCATGTCATCTTGCTTAAGGCGTTACTCTGTTTTTAACTTAATACTCTAGATGCATGATGGATAGCGGTCGATGAGTGGAGTAATAGTAGTAGATGCAGAATCGTTTCGGTCTCCTTGTCACGGACGTGATGCCTATATACATGATCATGCCTAGATATTCTCATAACTAAGCTCAATTCTGTCAATTGCTCAACACTAATTTGTTCACCCACCGTAGAATACTTATGCTCTTGAGAGAAGCCACTAGTGAAACCTATGGCCCCCGGGTCTATTCTCATCATATCAATCTCCATCACTTTAATCTTGCTTTGCCTTTTACTTTGCATTTACTTTTTTACTTTGCATCTTTATACGAAAATACCAAAAATATTATATCTATCAGATCTCACTCTCGTAAGTGACCGTGAAGGGATTGACAACCCCTAATCGCGTTGGTTGTGAGTAGCTATCTTTTTGTGCAGGTACAAGGGACTTGAGTGTGGCCTCCTACTGGATTGATACCTTGGTTCTCAAAACTGAGGGAAATACTTACGCTACTTTGCTGCATCATTCCTTCCTCTTCGGGGAAAACCAACGCAAGCTCAAGACGTAGCAGGCACGAGGCAGGGGGCGCGCCTACCCCCCAGGCGCGCCCTCCACCCTCGTGGGACCCTCATTGCTCCACCGACCTACTTCTTCCTCCTATATATACCCACGTACCCCCCCCCAAACATCCAGGAGCACCACGAAAACCTAATTCCACCGCCGCAACCTTCTGTACTCGAGAGATCCCATCTGGGGGCTTTTTCGGAGCTCCGCTGGAGGGGGCATTGATCACGGAGGGCCTCTACATCAACTCCATGGCCTCTCCGGTGATGTGTGAGTAGTTTAGTTCAGACCTACGGGTCCATAGTTATTAGCTAGATGGCTTCTTCTCCCTCTTTGGATCTCAATACAAAGTTCTCCTCGATCTTGTTGGAGATCTATTCGATGTAATCTTCTTTTGCGGTGTGTTTGTCGAGATCCGATGAATTGTGGGTTTATGATCAAGTTTATCTATGAACAATATTTGAATCTCCTCTGAGTTCTTTTATGTATGATTGGTTTATCTTTGCAAGTCTATTCGAATTATTAGTTTGGTTTGGCCTACTAGATTGATCTTTCTTGCAATGGGAGAAGTGCTTAGCTTTGGGTTCAATCTTGCGGTGCTCGATCCCAGTGACAGAAAGGGAAACGACACATATTGTATTTTTTCCATCGAGGATAAAAAGATGGGGTTTATATCATATTGCATGAGTTTATCCCTCTACATCATGTCATCTTCCTTAAAGCATTACTCTGTGCTTATGAACTTAATACTCTAGATGCATGCTGGATAGCGGTCGATGTGTGGAGTAATAGTAGTAGATGCAGAATCGTTTCGGTCTACTTGTCGTAGACGTGATGCCTATATACATGATCATACCTAGATATTCTCATAACTATGCTCAATTCTATCAATTGCTCGATAGTAATTCGTTTACCCACCGTAATACTTACGCTCTTGAGAGAAGCCACTAGTGAAACCTATGGCCCCCGGGTCTATCTTCCATCATATTAATCTTCCAACACTTAGTTATTTCTATTGTCTTTTATTTTACTTTGCATCTTTATTTCTCTTTATCATAAAAATACCAAAAATATTATCTTATCATATCTATCAGGTCTCACTCTCGCAAGTGACCGTGAAGGGATTGACAAGCCCTTTATCGCGTTGGTTGCGAGGTTCTAATTTGTTTGTGTAGGTGTGTGGGACTCGAGCGTGATCTTCTACTGGATTGATACCTTGGTTCTCAAAAACTGAGGGGAATACTTACGCTACTTTGCTGCATCTCCCTTTCCTCTTCAAGGGAAAACCAACGCAGTGCTCAAGAGGTAGCAAGAAGGATTTCTGGCGCCGTTGCCAGGGAGATTCGCGCCAAGTCAAGTCAAGATTTGACTCCCGACAACGGGCCATTGCTGGCGCCGTTGCCAAGTCAAGACATACCAAGTACACATCACAAACTCTTATCCCTCGCATTACATTATTTGCCATTTGCCTCTCGTTTTCCTCTCCCCTACTTCACCCTTGCCGTTTTATTCGCCCTCTCTTTTTCCATTCACCTCTTTTTTTTGCTCGCTTCTTGTTTGCTCGTGTGTTGGATTGCTTGCTTGTCACGATGGCTCAAGATAATACTAAATTGTGTGAATTTGCCAATACCAACAACAATGATTTTCTTAGCACTCCAATTGCTCCTCTTACCGATGCTGAATCTTATGAAATTAATGTTGCTTTGTTGAATCTTGTCATGAAAGATCAATTTGCCGGCCTTCCGAGTGAAGATGTCGCTACCCATCTAAACAACTTTGTTGATTTGTGTGATATGCAAAAGAAGAAAGATGTGGATAATGATATTGTTAAACTTAAGCTATTTCCGTTTTCTCTTAGAGATCGTGCTAAAGCTTGGTTTTCGTCTTTGCCTAAAAATAGTATTGATTCATGGAATAAGTGCACAGATGCTTTTATCTCTAAGTATTTTCCTCCCGCTAAGATCATCTCTCTTGGAAACGATATTATGAATTTTAAGCAACTTGATCATGAACATGTTGCGCAATCTTGGGAGAGGATGAAATTAATGATACGTAATTGCCCTACACATGGTTTGAATCTTTGGATGATTACACATAATTTTTATGTCGGATTGAATTTGCTTCTAGAAATCTTTTAGATTCGGCCGCGGGAGGCACTTTTATGGAAATCACTTTAGGAGAAGCTACTAAACTCCTAGATAATATTATGGTTAATTATTCTCAATGGCACGCCGAAAGATCTACTAGTAAAAAAGTGCATGCAATTGAAGAGATTAATGTTTTGGGTGGAAAGATGGATGAACTTATGAAATTGTTTGCTATTAAGAGTGTTTCCTCTGATGCTAATGATGTGCCTTTGTCTACCTTGATTGAGAATAATAATGAATCTATGGATGTGAATTTTGTTGGTAGGAACAATTTTGGTAACAACGCGTATAGAGGTAATTTTAATTCTAGGCCGTTTCCTAGTAATTCCTCTAATAATTATGGTAATTCCTACAACAATTCTTATGGAATTTTTAATAAGATGCCCTCTGAATTTGAGACTAGTGTTAAGGAGTTTATGAATTCGCAAAAGAATTTCAATGCTTTGCTTGAAGAAAAATTGCTTAAGGTTGATGAATTGGCTAGGAACGTTGATAGAATTTCTCTTGATGTTGATTCTTTGAAACTTAGATCTATTCCACCTAAGCATGATATAAATGAGTCTCTCAAAGCCATGAGAATTTCTATTGATGAGTGCAAGGAAAGAACCACTAGGATGCGTGCTAAGAAAGATTGCTTTGTGAAAGTGTGTTCTTCTAGTTTTCATGATGATAAAGATGAAGATCTAAAAGTTATTGATGTGTCTCCTATTAAATCTTTGTTTTGAAATATGAATCTTGATAATGATGGGACTGAAGTTGAGCCACCTTTACCTAGAAGGCGTTCCAAAAATTTGGAGTTTTTAGATCTTGATGCAAAAATTGGTAAAAGTGGGATTGAAGAGGTCAAAACTTTAGATATCAATGAACCCACTATCTTGGATTTCAAGGAATTTAATTATGATAATTGCTCTTTGACAGATTGTATTTCCTTGTTGCAATCCATGCTAAATTCTCCTCATGCTTATAGTCAAAATAAAGCTTTTACTAAACATATCGTTGATGCTTTGACGCAATCTTATGAAGAAAAACTTGAGTTGGAAGTTTCTATCCCTAGAAAACTTTATGATGAGTGGGAACCTACAATAAAAATTAAAATTAAAGATTATGATTGCTATGCTTTGTGTGATTTGGGTGCTAGTGTTTCCACGATTCCAAAAACTTTGTGTGATTTGCTAGGTTTCCGTGATTTTGATGATTGTTCTTTAAACTTGCACCTTGCGGATTCCACTATTAAGAAACATATGGGAAGAATTAATGATGTTCTTCTTGTTGAAAATAGGAACTATGTGCCCGTAGATTTCATTGTTCTTGATATAGATTGCAATCCTTCATGTCCTATTATTCTTGGTAGACCTTTCCTTAGAATGATTGGTGCAATTATTGATATGAAGGAAGGGAATATTAAATTCCAATTTGCATTAAGGAAGGGAATGGAACACTTTCCTAGAAAGAAAATTAAATTACCATATGAATATATTATGAGATCCACTTATGGATTTCCTACCAAAGATGGCAATACCTAGATCTATCTTCGGTTTTATGCCTAGCTAGGGGCGTTAAACGATAGCGCTTGTTGGGAGGCAACCCAATTTTATTTTTATTTATTGCTTTTTGCTCATGTTTAGTAATAAATAATTTATCTAGCCTCTGTTTTGGTTGTATTTTTTGTGTTTAATTAGTGTTTGTGCCAAGTAGAACCGTTGGGAAGACTTGGGGAAAGTCTTTTTGATCTTGCTGTAAAAAACAGAAACTTTAGCGCTCACGAGAATCGCTGCCATTTTTATTTGGAAAGTGATATTTAGTTAATTATTTTTGAAGATGATTAATAGATAAATTCCTCACGTCCAGAAATTTATTTTAGAATTTTTGGGGTTCCATAAGTTGCATTAGCTACAGATTACTACAGACTATTCTGTTTTTGACAGATTCTGTTTTTCGTGTGTTGTTTGCTTATTTTGATGAATCTATGGCTAGTAAAAGAGTTTATAAACCATATAGAATTTGGAATACATTAGGTTTAACACCAATATAAATAAATAATGAGTTCATTACAGTACCTTGAAGTGGTGTTTTTTTTTCTTTCGCTAACGGAGCTCACGAGATTTTCTATTTTGAGTTTTGTGTTGTGAAGTTTTCAAGTTTTGGGTAAAGATTTGATGGATTATGGAACAAAGAGTGGCAAGAGCCTAATCTTGGGGATTCCCATGGTACCCCAAGGTAAAATTCAAGGACACAAAAAATCCTAAGCTTGGGGATGCCCTGGAAGGCATCCCCTCTTTCATCTTTGCCTATCGGTAAATTTACTTGGAGCTATATTTTTATTCACCACATGATATGTGTTTTGCTTGGAGCGTCTTGTATGATTTGAGTCTTTGATTTTTAGTTTACCACAATCACCCTTTTTGTACACACCTTTTGATAGAGACTAACATGATTTGAAATTTATTAGAATACTCTATGTGCTTCACTTATATCTTTTGAGATATATAGTTTTTGCTCTAGTGCTTCACTTATATCTTTTAGAGCACGGCGGTGGTTTTATTTTATAGAAATAATTGATCTCTCATGATTCACTTATATTATTTTGAGAGTCCTTTAGAACAACATGGAAATTTGCTTTTAGGAATAATATAAAAACGTTCATAGAAGTGCATTGAATACTATGACAAGTTTGATACTTGATAATTGTTTTGAGATATGGAGATGGTGATATTAGAGTCATGCTAGTCGAGTAGTTGTGAATTTGAGAAATACTTGTGTTGAAGTTTGTGATTCCTGTAGCATGCATGTATGGTGAACCGTTATGTGATGAAGTCGGAGCATGATTTATTTATTGATTGTCTTCCTTATGAGTGGCGGTCGTGGACGAGCGATGGTCTTTTCCTACCAATCTATCCCCCTAGGAGCATGCGCATAATACTTTGTTTCGATAACTAATAGATTTTTGCAATAAGTATGTGAGTTCTTTATGACTAATGTTGAGTCCATGGATTATACGCACTCTCACCCTGCCACCATTGCTAGCCTCTCTAGTATCGCGCAACTTTCGCCTGTACCATAAACCCATCATATACCTTCCTCAAAACAGCCACCATACCTACCTATTATGGCATTTCCATAGCTATTCCGAGATATATTGCCATGCAACTTTCCACCGTTCCGTTATTATGACACGCTTCATCATTGTCATATTGCTTGCATGATCATGTAGTTGACATCGTATTTGTGGCAAAGCCACCGTTCATAATTCTTCATACATGTCACTCATGCATCATTGCACATCCCGGTACACCGCCGGAGGCATTCACATAGAGTCATATTTTGTTCTAAGTATTGAGTTGTAAGTAAATAAAGTGTGATGATCATCATTATTAGGGCATTGTCCCAAGTGAGGAAAGGATGATGGAGATTATGATTCCCCCACAAGTCGGGATGAGACTTCGGGCGAAAAAAAGAGAAAAGAGGCCAAAAAGGAAAAAAAAGAAGGCCCAAATAAAAAAATGAGAGAAAAAGAGAGAAGGGACAATGCTACTGTCCTTTTTCCACACTTGTGCTTCAAAGTAGCACCATGTTCTTCATATAGAGAGTCTCCTATGATATCACTTTCAGATACTAGTGGGGATTTTTCATTATAGAACTTGGCTTGTATATTCCAATGATGGGCTTCCTCAAAATGCCCTAGGTCTTCGTGAGCAAGCAAGTTGGATGCACACCCACTTAGTTTCTTTTGTTGAGCTTTCATATACTTATAGCTCTAGTGCATCCATTGCATGGGCATCTCCATAGCCAGTTGACACGCCTAGTTGATGTGAGACTGTCTTCTCCTTTTTGTCTTCTCCACAACCACCATTCTATTCCACCATAGTGCTATATCCATGGCTCACACTCATATATTGCGTGAATATTGGAAAAGTTTGAGAACATCAAAAGTATGAAACAATTGCTTGGCTTGCCATCGGGGTTGTGCATGATTTAAATATTTTGTGTGGTGAAGATAGAGCATAGCCAGACTATATGATTTTGTAGGGATAACTTTCTTTGGCCATGTTATTTTGAGAAGACATAATTGCTTAGTTAGTATGCTTGAAGGTTTATTATTTCTATGTCAATATTAAACTTTTATCTTGAATCTTTCGGATCTGAACATTCATGCCACAATAAAGAAAAAATCACATTGAGAAATATGTTAGAAAGCATTCCACATCAAAAATTCTTCTTTTATCATTTGCCTACTTGAGGACAAGCAGGAATTAAGCTTGGGAATGCTTGATACGCCTCCAACGTATCTATAATTTTTGATTGCTCCATGCTATTATATTATCTATTTTGGATGTCAATGAGCTTTGTTTTACACTTTTATATCATTTTTGGGACTAACCTACTAACCGGAGGCCCAACCCAAATTGCTGCTTTTTTTTGCCTATTTTAGGGTTTAGCCGGAAAGGAATATCAAACGGAGTCCAAACGGAATGAAACCTTCGGGAACGTGATTTTCTCAACAAACGTGATCCAGGAGACTTGGAGTGGGCGTCAAGAAACAACCGAGGAGGGCACGAGGTAGGGGGGCGCGCCTACCCCCCTGGGCGCGCCTTCCACCCTCGTGGGCCCCTCGTTCCTCCACCAACGTACTTCTTCCTCCTATATATATCCATGTACCCCCAAACATCCAGGAGCACCACGAAAACCTAATTCCACCATCGCAACCTTCTGTACCCGAGAGATCCCATCTCGGGGCCTTTTCCGGAGCTCCGCCGGAGGGGGCATTGATCACGGAGGGCCTCACACATCAACTCCATGGCCTCTCCGGTGATGTGTGAGTAGTTTACTTCAGACCTATGGGTCCATAGTTATTAGCTAGATGGCTTCTTCTCTCTCTTTGGATCTCAATACAAAGTTCTCCTCGATCTTCTTGGAGATTTATTCGATATAATCTTCTTTTGCGGTGTGTTTGTCGAGATCCGATGAATTGTGGGTTTATGATCAAGTTTATCTATGAACAATATTTGATTCTCCTCTAAATTCTTTTATGTATGATTGGTTTATCTTTGCAAGTCTCTTCAATTATCAGTTTGGTTTGGCCTACTAGATTGATCTTTCTTGCAATGGGAGAAGTGCTTAGCTTTGGGTTCCATCTTGCGGTGCTCGATCCCAGTGACAGAAAGGGAAACAACACGTATTGTATTGTTGCCATCGAGGATAAAAAGATGGGGTCTATATCATATTGCATGAGTTTATCCCTCTACATCATGTCATCTTCCTTAAAGCATTACTCTGTTCTTATGAACTTAATACTATAGATGCATGCTGGATAGTGGTCAATGTGTGGAGTTATAGTAGTAGATGCAGAATCGTTTCGGTCTACTTGTCGCGGATGTGATGCCTACATACATGATCATACCTAGATATTCTCATAACTATGCTCAATTCTATCAATTGCTCGACAGTAATTCGTTTACCCACCGTAATACTTATGCTCTTGAGAGAAGCCACTAGTGAAACCTATGGCCCCCGGGTCTATCTTCCATCATATTAATCTTCCAACACTTCGTTATTTCTATTGCCGTTTATTTTACTTTGCATCTTTATTTCTCTTTATCATAAAAATACCAAAAATATTATCTTATCATATCTATCAGATCTCACTCTCATGAGTGACTGTGAAGGGATTGGCAACCCCTTTATCGTGTTGGTTGCGAGGTTCTAATTTGTTTGTGTAGGTGCGTGGGACTCGAGCGTGATCTCCTACTAGATTGATACCTTGGTTCTCAAAAACTGAGGGAAATAGTTATGCTACTTTTCTACATCACCCTTTCCTCTTCAAGGGAAAACCAACGCAGTGCTCAAGAGGTAGCACATACCCCCTTGCCAAACTCATGGCGAGGTACACAATAGGTTTGGTACACAGCATAGCATACTTTATAGAACCTATGGCTGAGGCATAGGGAATGACTTTTATTCTCTTTCTATTTTCTGTCGTGGTCGTGTTTTGAGTCTTACTCAACTTTACACCTTGCAATACAAACAAGAACTCCTTCTTTGACTATTCCATTTTGAGCTACTTCAAAATCTTGTCAAGGTATGTACTCATTGAAAAATCTTATCAAGCGTCTTGATCTATCTCTATAGATGTTGATGCCCAATATGTAAGCAGCTTCACCAAGGTCTTTCTTTGAAAAAACTCCTTTCAAACACTCCTTTATGATTTTCAGAAAATTCTACATCATTTCCGATCAACAATATGGCATTCACATATACTTATCAGAAAGGCTGTAGTGCTCCCACTCACTTTCTTGTAAATACAGGCTTCACCGCAAGTCTGTATAAAACTATATGTTTTAATCAACTCATCAAAGCATATATTCCAACTCCGATATGCTTGCACCAGTCCATAAATGGATCGCTGGAGCTTGCACACTTTGTTAGCTCCCTTTGGATCGACAAAACCTTCTGGTTGCATCATATACAACTCTTCTTTAATAAATCCATTAAGAAATACAGTTTTGACATCCATTTGCCAGATTTCATAAAATGCGGCAATTGCTAACATGATTCGGACAGACTTTAAGCATCGATACGAGTGAGAAAATCTCATCGTAGTCAACACCATGAACTTGTCGAAAATCTTTTGTGACAATTCGAGCTTTGTAGATACTAACACCACTATCAGCGTTTTTTGTCTTTCTCTTGAAGATCTATTTAATTTCAATGGACCGTCGATCATCGGGCAAGTCAATCAAAGTCCATACTTTGTTCTTATACATGGATCCCATCTCAGATTTCATGGCCTCAAGCCATTTCGCGGAATCTGGGCTCATCATCGCTTCCTCATAGTTTGTAGGTGTGTTATGGTCTAGTAACATAACTTCCAGAAAGGATTACCGTACCACTCTGGTGCGGACTATGCTCTGGTTGACCTACGAGGTTCGGTGGTAACTTGATCTTAAGTTTCATGATCATCATCATTAGCTTCCTCACTAATTGGTGTAGGAATCACTGGAACTGATTTCTGTGATGAACTACTTTCCAATTCGGGAGAAGGTACAACTACCTCATCAAGTTCTACTTTCCTCGCACTCACTTCTTTTGAGAGAAACTCCTTCTCTAGAAAGGATCCATTCTTGGCAACAAATATCTTGCCTTCGGATCTGTGATAGAAGTGTACCCAGCAGTTTATTTTGGGTATCCTATGAAGACACACTTCACCGATTTGGGTTCGTGCTTATCAGTTTGAAACTTTTTCACATAAGCATCACAACCCCAAACTTTAAGAAATGATAGCTTTGGTTTCTTGCCAAACCATAGTTCATACGGTGTCGTCTCAACGGATTTAGATGGTGCCCTATTTAACGTGAATGCAGCTGTCTCTAATGCATAACCCCCAAACGATAGTGGTAAATCGGTAAGAGACATCATAGATCGCACCATATCTAATAAAGTACAGTTACGACGTTCGGACACACCATTATGCTGTGGTGTTCCAGGTGGCGTGAGTTGTGAAACTATTCCAGATTGCTTTTAAATGAAGGCCAAACTCGTAACTCAAACATTTGCCTCAGTGATCAGATCGTAGAAACTTTTATTTTCTTGTTACGATGATTCTCCACTTTACTCTGAAATTCTTTGAACTTTTCAAATGTTTCAGACTTGTGTTTCATTAAGTAGATATACCCATATCTGCTCAAAGAATCTGTGAAGGTTAGAAAATATTGATACCCGCCGCGAGCCTCAACACTCATCGGACTGCATACATCAGTATGTATTGTTTCCAATAAGCCAGTGGCTCGCTCCATTGTTCCGTAGAACGGAGTCTTAGTCATCTTGCCCACGAGGCATGGTTCGCAAGCATCAAATGATTCATAATCAAGTGATTCCAAAAGTCCATCCACATGGAATTTCTTCATGCGCTTTACACCAATATGACCCAAATGGCAGTGCCACAAATATGTTGCACTATCATTATCAACTTTGCATCCTTTGGCATTAATATTATGAATATGTGTATCACTACGATCGAGATTCAATAAACTATTTATATTGAGTGTATGACCATAGAAGGTTTTATTCATGTAAATAGAATAACAATTATTCTTTGACTTAAATGAATACCCGTATTGCAATAAACATGATCCAATCATATTCATGCTCAACGCAAACACCAAATAACATTTATTTTAGGTTAACACTAATCCCGAAGGTAGAGGGAGTGTGCGATGGTGATCATATCTACCTTGGAATCACTTGCAACACACATCGTCACTTTGCTCTTAACTAGTCTATGTTCATTCTGCAACTCATGTTTTGAGTTACTAATCTTAGCAACTAATCCGGTATCAAATACCCAGGGACTACTATGAACACTAGTAGAGTACACATCAATAACATGTATATCAAATATACCTTTGTTCACTTTGCCATCCTTCTTATCCGCCAAGTATTTGGGGTAGTTCCGCTTCCAGTGACCATTCCCTTTGCAGTAGAAGCACTCAGTTTCAGGCTTAGGTCTAGCTTTGGGTTTCTTCGCGGGAGTGGAAACTTGCTTGCCATTCTTTCTTGAAGTTCCCTTTCTTTTCCTTTGCCCCTTTTCTTAAAACTACTGGTCTTGTTAACCATCAACACTTGATTCTCTTTCTTGATTTCTACCTTCGCCGATTTTAGCATCGCGAAGAGCTCGGGAATTGTTTTTGTCATCCCTTGCATACTATTGTTCATCACGAAGTTCCAATAACTTGGTGATAGTGACTAGAGAAATCTATCAATCACTATCTTATCTGGAAGATTAACTCCCACTTGATTCAAGCGATTGTAGTACTCAGACATTCTGAGCACATGCTCACTGGTTGAGCTAGTCTCCTCCATCTTGTAGGCAAAGTACTTGTCAGAGGTCTCATACCTCCCGACTCGGGCATGAGTCTGAAATACCAATTTTAGCTATTGGAACATCTTATATGCTCTGTGGCATTCAAAACATTTTTGAAGTCCCGGTTCTAAGTCGTAAAGCATGGTGCACTAAACTATTAAGTAGTCATCATACCGAGCTTGCCAAACGTTCATAACGTCTGCATCTGCTCCTGCAATAGGTCTGTCACCTAGCAGTACATCAAGGACATAATTCTTCTGTGCAACAATGAGGATAATCCTCAGATCACGGATCCAGTCCGCATCATTGCTACTATCATCTTTCAACTTATTTTTCTCTAGGAACATACCAAACATAAATAGGGAGCTATAATGTGAGCCATTGATCTACAACATAGTTTGCAAATACTATCAGGACTAAGTTCATGATAAATTAAAGTTCAATTAATCATATTGCTTAAGAACTCCCACTTAGATAGACACCCCTATAGTCATCTAAATGATCACGTGATCCATATCAACTAAACCATGTCCGATCATCACATGAGATGGAGTAGTTTTCAATGGTGAACATCTCTATGTTGATCATATCTACTATATGATTCATGTTCGACCTTTCGGTCTCAGTGTTCCGAGGCCATATCTGCATATGCTAGGCCCGTCAAGTTTAACCTGAGTATTCCGCGTGTGCAAAACTGGCTTACACCCGTTGTATGTGAACGTATAGCTTATAACACCCGATCATCACGTGGTGTCTCGGCACGACGAACTGTCGCAACAGTGCATACTCATGGAGAACACTTATACCTTGAAATTTAGTGAGGGATCATCTTATAATGCCACCGTCGTACTAAGCAAAATAAGATCCATAAAAGATAAACATCACATGCAATCAAAATATGTGACATGATATGGCCATCATCATCTTGTGCCTTTGATCTCCATCTCCAAAGTACCATCATGATCTCCATCATCACTGGGATGACACCATGATCTCCATCATCTTGATCTCTATCAACGTGTCGTCACATGGTCGTCTCGCCAACTATTGCCTTTGCAACTATTGCTATCGCATAGCGATAAAGTAAAACAATTATATAGCACTTGCATCTTATGCAACAAAGAGACAACCATAAGGCTCCTGCCAGTTGCCAATAACTTAAACAAAACATGATCATCTCATACAACAATTTATATCTCATCATGTCTTGACCATATCACATCACAACATGCCCTGCACAAACAAGTTAGACGTCCTCTACTTTGTTGTTGCAAGTTTTACGTAGCTGCTATGGGCTTCTAGCAAGAACCGTTCTTACCTACGCATCAAAACCACAAAGATTTTTCTTCAAGTGTGCTGTTTTAACCTTCAACAAGGACCGGGCGTAGTCAAACTCGATTCAACTAAAGTTGGAGAAACAGACACTCGCTAGCCACCTGTGTGCAAAGCACATCGGTAGAACCAGTCTCATGAACGCGGTCATGTAATGTCGGTCCGGGCTGCTTCATCCAACAATACCGCCAAATCAAAGTAAGACATTGCTGGTAAGCAGTATGACTATTATCGCCCACAACTCATTGTGTTCTACTCGTGCATATAACATCTACGCATAGACCTGGCTCTGATGCCACTGTTGGGGAACACAGTATTTCAAAAATTTCCTACAATCACACAAGATCTATCTAGGAGAAGCATAGCAACGAGCGAGGAGAGTGTGTCCACATACCCTCTTAGACCGAAAGCGGAAGCGTTTACTAACGCGGTTGATGTAGTCGAACATCTTCGTGATCCAACCGATCCAAGCACCGAACGGACCGCACATCCGTGTTCAACACACGTTTAGCTCGATGACGTCCCTCGATCTCTTGATCTAGTTGAGGATGAGGGGGAGTTCCGTCAGCACGACGGCGTGGCGACGGTGATGATGAAGTTACCGGCAGGGCTTCGCCTAAGCACAAAGACGATATGACCGAGATGTGTAACTATGGAAGGGGGCACCGCACACGGCTAAGACAAATCTTGGAGTGCCTTTGGGGTGCCCCCTGCCCACGTATATAAAGGAGGGAGGTAGAGAGGCCGGCCCTCCTAGGGGCGCGCCAAGTGTAGGGAGTCCTACTAGGACGACTCCCAAGTCCTAGTAGGATTCCCTTTCATTTTTGGAGTAGGAAAGAAGGAAAGGAGGGAGACGGAGAAGGAAAGGGGGGGGCGCCCCACCCCTTGTCCAATTCGGTTTGGGCAAGGGGGAGGCGCGTGCCACCTCGTGGCCCTTCTTCCCTCTTTCCACTAAAGCCCGATAAGGCCCATTAACTTCCCTCGGCGAATTCCCGTAACTCTCCGGTACTCCGAAAAATACCCGAATCACTCAGAACGTTTCCGATGTCCGAATATAGCCTTCCAATATATCGATCTTTACATTTCGACCATTTCGAGACTCCTCGTCATGTCCGTGTTTTGGGACTCCGAACAAACTTCGGTCATCAAATCACATAACTCATAATACAAATCATCATCGAACGTTAAGCGTGCGGACCCTATGGGTTCGAGAACTATGTAGACATGACCGAGACATATCTTAGGTCAATAACCAACAACGGAACCTGGATGCTCATATTGGCTCCTACATATTCTACGAAGATCTTTATCGGTCAAACTGCATAACAACATACGTCCTTTTCTTTGTCATCGGTATGTTACTTGCCCGAGATTCGATCGTCGATATCCTCGTACCTAGTTCAATCTCGTTCCCGGCAAGTCTCTTTACTCGTTCCATAATGTATCATCCCGCAACTAACTCATTAGTCACATTGCTTGCAAGGCTTATAGTAATGAGCATTACCAAGAGGGCCCAGAGACACACCCATGACATTTTGGGCCGAACGGAATTTTTTTCTGTCATACATATGACACTTCTATGACGATAATTGTGACAAAACCCGGTATCATCATAGATGTGGTGGGATCCTACTTCTATGACAAAAAATCATGACAGAAAATGGGCTCTAACTGAACCCGAGCGATTGCACTGTAGGCTACGCGTTACTGAACCCGAGCGATCGATCGATGGCTATTAACTGAACCCGATCGAGCGATTCCTTCGCTACTGCTGCTAACTGAAGCCGATCGATGCTGCATCTGGGATGAACAGTGAGCGTTGCGGGGGGTTTGGATGAACAGTGAGCGGTGGTGTTGCCTCTGGATGAACAGGACCCCGTGGTGTGGTGGAGGGTTGGATGAACAGTAGACGGTTGAGGGGTGCCCGTGGAGGGGTGGTTGAACAGGACCCCGTGGTGTGGAGGGCTGGATGAACAGTAGACGGTGGAGGGGTGCCAATGGAGGGGTGGTTGAACAGTAGCCGGTGGAGTAGCGCGCGGTGGAGGCTGGATGAACAGGAGCCCATGGAGGCTGGAGGAGGTCGATGGTGGAGATGAACAGTATCCCGTGGAGTCCCGTTTTGCGGTACGCCACACCCCTCCCGATGAACATGACCCCCATTTCGACCGTAGCGCTCCAACACAAGTCCGTTTCGTCCGTTTTGCGGTACGCCACACCCCTCCCGATCAACAGGACCCCCGTTTCGACCGTAGGAGGTCCGTTTCCTCCGTTTTGCGGTACGCCACACCCCTCCCGATCAACAGGACCCCGCCTCGAACGTAGGAGGTTTGTTTCCTCCGTTGTGCGGTACGCCAGGCCTCATTTCCATCGCCTGTTCCATCCAAGCCCTCCCGATGAACACGACCACGCATTCCGTTCCGACCCAGCCGGTTGGCTCCCACGCGTTCCGTTGCCTCCCGATGAACACGGCGCATTCCGTTGCCTCCCCATGAACACGACGACAACGCTGTTTCTCCGTTCCGACCCAGCCATGTACACGAGCCCTGGCCGTACATATGCGCGAGTAGGCGTTCGAGACCCCGCCCGTATGTACACATACGTGGCCGTATTTTCTTTCTTGCACCCTGGCCGCTGTACGTACGTGTACATGCTACGTGCGCGCCTCTACTACGACATGTACGCGCCTCTACTACGACGCGTGTGCGCCTCTACATCCACCAGTATATATGTACGTACACGTTCGCGACCAGAATGACAACGCTACGTATGCTTCGACCAGGTGGGTCCCGACTGTCAGGCACTTCCTTGCCTGCGAAGATGTAGCTGGTGGGTCCCAGCAGTCAGGGGGAGAATCGTTTTCTTTTGCCCGGACGCACTTCCTTGCATGCGAAGATGTAGCTGGTGGGTCCCAGCAGTCAGGGGGAACGTTTTTTCGTGAAATATAGTGGCCCGTCCGGTGGGTCCCAGCTGTCAGGTGGAGGAATCATTATTTTCCGTGTAATAAGGAGGCACTTCCTTGCTGCGGCCATGGACCTAGCTGTTAGCCTCTCCACATACAGTCCATGTCTGATGGAAGTCGTTCCTTGACCACGTTGACCACGCCGCGCCGAGAGCACTAGGGCGGTGGATGACGGCAAGGCCTAGGAAGGGGACGACGGGGAGCCAGGGAAGAAGGTACAGTGGAAGCCCGCGCAGAGAGGATTACGAGGGTTCACTGGTTCGGCTGCGGTGTGAGGCTGCCGTCGCCGCAGGGCCTGGCCAGCGGTGGGAATAGTAGGGGTGGTGAGGCCTCCGTGGCAGCACAGCCGGCCACGGGAGGCAGGAGCATGCGGCACGATCGGCGCTGCTTTGAACGGCTGGAGCAAGAAGACCAGAGGTTGAAGAAGCACTACGACCGTTGGATGGACATCATACGGTCACTGGAGCTAGAGTCGCTCATATTCACTAAAGTTGACAAAGGCCCCCGTCCTAGTCAACTTAGTAGGCCCTCAAGTCAGCCTCCCACCATGGTGGGTCCCAGCTAGCAGGGGGAGTATTCATTTTTTGTGCGTAATAAGGAGGCACTTCCGGTGGGTCCGAGCTGACAGCGGGGGGAACATTTTTTTCGTGAAATACGCTGGCCCGTCTGGTGGGTCCCAACAGTCAGGGGGGAAACATTTTTTTCGTGAAATAAGGTGGCCCGTCTGGTGGGTCCCTGCTATCAGGTGGAGGAATAATTATTTTGCACGTAATAAGGAGGCACTTCCTTGCGGCCGCCTGGACCACGTTGACCACGCAGCGCCGAGAGCACCAGGGCGGTGGTCTGGACGAGGGCGAGGCCTAGGAAAGGGGACGATGCGGAGCCGGAGAAGACGCAGCAGTGGAAGCCCGCACGGAGAGGAGTACGAGGGTTCACTGGTTCGGCTGCGGTGTGAGGCTACCGTCGCCGCAGAATAACAGGGGGTGTGGGTGAGTAGAGGGATGGCCTGGCCAGCGGTGGGAGTAGTACGGGGCGGTGAGGCCTCCGCGGCATCATAGCCGGCCACGGGAGGCAAGAGCACGCGACACGACCGGCGCTGCTTTGGGCAGCTGGAGCAATAAGACCAGAGGTTGAAGAAGCACTACGGCCGTTGGATGGACATCGTATGATCACTGCAGCTAGAATCGTTTATATTGACTAAGTTGACAAAGCCCTTGGTACGCGTCAACTTAGTAGGCCCACAGCTTGGATTTGGCAGAGAACATATAGCCCATTTGCGATTTGTAAGAATGTACAGCCCATTTTTTAATTCTAATGGAATTTACTACAACCCATTTACAGTTTGTTAAAAGTATAACCCAACTTCTAGCTAGGACAATGATTAATAATTTCAAACAACTGCTCAAAACAGAATTCAAAAATAATTCCCACATTTTGATGGGATCCGAAATATTTTTATCCAAAATTTTTAGTCAGGTCAAATATAATTTCAAAATAAAGTTGTATTACGTTAAAATCCAATGAAATATTGCGCGCGCAACAAGTAATGAAATTAAAATTTTCAAATTCCAAAAATAATATATTTTTCAAACTAATTACATGTTTGGTGCATAATAACTGTCCAGTTATTATAATTACATTCCATTTATTATTTCTTAAAGTCCATTTTCTTGTTAAGCCTAATGCATACCTCCTAGGAAAGTTTGCAGCCCAGCGGGGCGGAGAATAACAAGTTGACCCGGATATTGTGTACAACTGTCGGCCCAGTTGCATTGCTGATGTTGAAAAAAAAGGCCTGTGTAGTACAGTACAACCTAACATGGTTACTCAGCCCACATTCAGCGACGCCAGAAAGGCCCAAACAAGGCTTCTGTACAACTTTTTGAAGTCACTGAGCTCAATTAATAACATAAGAAAAAAGTTAGATTACAATGGAACCTAATTAAAAGCTGTCACGAGAAAATAAATAATTCAACGGGTCTCACTTGTGCGTCCGCGCGTGTGTGCGTGTGTGTGTGTGAGAGAGAGAGAGAGAGACCCATCGGTCGATGCTCGTAAATACATCTTTCAGCCATATGCATTGCTGATGCTCAGTAAAAACTTATATAGTTGACACAATCATATAGAACATCATAGCACACTGAACTTGCATACAAAAATTTCACGCAGGCGGCACAATCAGGATGGAAGCAGTGGATCGCTACGGGAAGGGCTATGTTGAAACCAACGAAGTCGTACATAACGGTTCATCGTCTTTATCAATGACGGGGAAATATCTTGAATGTTGTGCAAAGAAAACAGACAGACAACACAATAAGTTCTGCTAGCACATTAAGTTGATGTACAGCCCTTTCTAAAAAAGTTCAGGTACAAAATTAGAACAGGTCACAATCAAATGTACTGGCATATCAGTGCTTCACACCCATTGCTTGGATTTAACTAGTACTCCCTCCGTCCGGGAAAAGTTGTCCACGGGGCAGTGTATTTGTTTTTTTGCAAAAAAACCCACAGAGTTTTAAACACGTCACAAAGAAGTCCATCTCCTTCCTTCCTCCTCCCCCGTCGCCCGCGCCTTGCAGCCATCGCCGGCTACCCACCTGCGCCGCCGCCCGCCTAGATCTGCGCCGCGACCAACACCAGAACCGTGGCCCAGCTCGCGACCCACAACAGCGCCACCACCCGCTTGCGCCTGTGCCGCGGCTTACCACCTGCACGGCCCACCGTGAAGGCGACCTGCGCCCTCCTCGAGCTACGCCGCCGGCCCTGTTGAAGGTCGCCGCCCATGTTCGCCCACCTTCGCCGCCCACCTGCGCCTCCGATTTCGTCTGCTTCGGCCGCCGGTGCCGTGGACAATTCCGGCCACTCCCGCCTCTCATGCTGCTACTGGTGGACGACGCCGGTGCCATGGACCTCTGATGCTGCTTTTGCCTTTTCCCCTGCCTCGCCTCTGCTGCCACTCCCGCCTGTGCTGGTGAGTCTGCCCCGCCCGCCTCTGCTACTGCTACTGTTCAATTTGTTGCTGTGAGTCTGAATTTGCTGTTCTTAGTACAGGCGGAGAAAATTCAGTCAGGGGATACAAAGCTAGAGAAATAATCCAGGACAAAGGTTGTACACTGCTGCTAAATGATGAACAGATTATAGTGAAAATTTAGTTTGATGCCATCAAATTCATTGAGTAATACTCTTGGCATTCTTGGAGATCTGCTAGTTTTTGGAAGTTTTTCTTGCTACAGTTAACTGAAAATGTTTAGTGTTCCAATACTGTAGAGAAACTACAGTGCCTGTAATTCAGTTATGACTCCTTTACTGAAACTGTAGTGTTTGCTAAAACTGAGATGTAAACTAAAGGAGTTTGTGATTTGCAGAAGCTGTAGCATACTCCAACAAGTGATAAATGCACTCAAAAGTTCACTGAGAAAATGCAGAGGCTGCTCACTTGTTACTGAAAGTTTTCTGGAGTGATAAATGCACGCAAAAGAAGTTCATTTAAGTGTTACTGTTGCTGTATGAATTCCAACCAGGTCAATTTGTTGTCAATTACTCTGTAATACTCAACCAGGTTTATGCAAAATGAAGATCAACCATGTTTATTTGGATTTATTTGAATCATTTGAATTTATTTGCTTTATTTGGATTTATACACCATTTGTCCAATTGCAAACATACCTAAAGTTTCCAATTGTCCAATTTCAGTCATTCGTTTTACAGAGAGCTAAGCATAGCCATGACTCTTCCCTAAATATTCCTGTAGAATCAATTCAAGCAGCACAAAACTAAAAACTGCCACAACCCCTTAACTAAGAGTTGATAAAAACATGTCCCTAAAATTGGAATTATTTGAATTAGCTAGGTTTATTCTTCTTCATATACAGAAAAAGATGAATATTGTTCGTCTACTAGTTACTTCAAATTTAGAACTGAATAAACACTTGTCATCTTCAGTAAACACTTGTAAATCTAGAGTGGTTTAAACTTAGAATGCACCAAGTACTAATATCCTTTGCCAGGCTACACACCATCTATTTGGAGTAGACAGCAAGATTCACAAAGACATGCACGCTTCAATAGACTTGTGAATGCTAGCAAAGTGATAAGTAAAAACTTGGATGTTCTCAGAAATATAGCACCAGAGGACATTAAGTGAACTGGCATGTATGCTAAAGGCAAGGAAATGCCACCTTCTTTTCTTCTTCGAGCAGTTGATGAACTGGCCTGTATGCTGCAGCTACACATAGGTTCTGCAGAAAATGCACCAAAAGAGTTACACACAGGTGAAGTAAGTGGAAAGCAACATTTAATCTCCACTTCTTTTCTTTTGGTAGTGAAATTCAATCTGAATTTTGTAAGCACAGAAAATGCACCAATACTGAGCATTTATTCCCACCTCCACCACCATCTTGTCAGTTTCGATAGTGTGTGTATGGAGTAGTTTTGACGGCAGTATAATTGTGCATCATGTAAACATTATGAGAATGATTAAGGGTTTAGCAATCAGATTATAATTATGATCAGAACAGAGGAACAAATATCATGGTTAGTTTTATGTAAAAAATCAGAAATGGAGTTACTCACTTGAAGTTACTATAGTTACTCACTTGAACTTACTGTAGTAGTGGCCAAAATTTAGAAAAGTTACTAAACAGCAGAAGTAGTGGCCAAAATTCAAAGTACTAAAAAGATTCTACACTAAATATACAGTGTTATCCATGTTCTGTATCCAGGACATTTGAATTATTGAGAGAAGGATAATGCAAATTGAAAAGTGTTACGCAAATTGAAAACTGATCCATGTTCTATATCCAGGACACTAATTTTTGACATTTGAAGCTACATTTCAATTGTTATGCCTCTGTCAATTATTGAATTATTCAGAATATTTAAATTATTCAGAGATCCATGTTCTATATCCAGGATAATGCAAACTGAAAAGTGTTAAAAAAGACCATGTGTTCTTTAGGGTCAAAATCTACATGTAAAACTGAAAAGTGAAAATAAAAATGGAGAATGTTGTGTCTCCCACTCATGCGCTCAAAAAAAAACTACGACACATTTTTTTATTTGTTTGCATAGGTCCCACCTATCAGGAAGGATGGGCACGTACACGAACAGGTACGACTCATCAGTCTACCCGCATAGCCTTTTCGTTTAGTCTACCTAGCCGTCTAATAAACTGCCTGCATGCCACTTCTCCCATTTACTTCTCCATCGGGAACCGATTCTCCTCGGCTTCTTCACCTCCCCTTCGTCTTCATTTGCATCCAAACCCCACTGCGTTCACATTGTTTTAACCTCTTTAAATAATCATCTACTACTTCAGTTAGACTAGCCATCTAATCCTAATTCTCCAAACCATAGCCCTCCGTTCCAGCGGTTCCAAATGGCGAAAGAGATCGAGATGCAGGTTTTTAGCGTCCAACATGTCCTCGTCGAAGGCTCGATGCGCATAGTTGCCACCGTCACCGTCCACCCAAGGGTTGTTCGGTAGTGGATCAACAATGTATCCAACTCCCTCGAAAAGGTAGAGACAACGGTCATCGGTCTCGACGCAGAGTACACGGAGTGTGCCCCTGGGAAGATCCAGCGCGCCACCGTCCTTCAGCTGTGCCACGAAGATGATGTTTTGGTGTACCACATCATACACTCGCCCTCCATACCACGTGAGCTTCACGATTTCTTGTCTCGGGAGGACGTATACTTCTGTGGGGCAGCCATCGAAGGGGACAAACAGAAGCTGGAGCCGTACAACCTTGATTTGAAAAGCATCGCTGACCTACAAACCAGAATCAAAATTCCTGTAGAAGATTGTGATAAACAGACACCATCCCTATTCGACGTAGCAAATTTTGTGCTCGGTACAAATCTTCAGAAGGGTGATGAGACGGTGGCATTAAGGTCGTCTGGATGGGAGAATTATCCCTTGACGTACGAGCGGATAAAATATGCTGCCTTCGATGCCCGTATGAGTTTCGAGATAGCTGCAAGGTCCAAAGAGCTTGTTGCGAAGCCGTCTCCCACAGAGAATGAGAAGAAGAAGAACAAGAAGAAGAAGAAGAAGAAGAAGAAGAAGAAGAAGAAGAAGAAGAAGAAGAAGAAGAAGAAGAGAAGAAGAAGAAGAAGAAGAAGAAGAAGAAGAAGAAGAAAAGGCTGCACCAGCAGGAGGGCATTATGGATGGATGAACTATTTCCTCTCTTGTAAAACAATTATTCCCTCTCGGTGTATATTGATATAGATGGACTATTTCGATGGTGTGCATGTCTTTGGAACAGAGTAGTAGCGTGGGTCCGCTTGACTATAAGTAACTATTTATCCGCATATATAGCTTTCTCTACTACTCCTTCCAGTGATTGGTATGCAGTGCATGTGTCTGTAGACATGACAACTTATGTGCATGACATGTGGGCCACCTAAAATGCGGCGAGCATCAAGTTTCTACCACAGCCACCCGCGATTCCCACGACGTCGCTCGAACCCATGAAACAACACGTCCCCCGACCTGCGGCTCACCCCTCTTGGCCCCACTGCCCCTCTGCCTACGGGAGCATTGCATGTGGACCAGTCACCTATCGGGTCCACATGTTATTGACTCAAAGGTAGGTGTAGTAAGGCGCTGAAGCTCAGTCCCGACGGTCCTGAGAGGCAAATGTAACTCCTGCGCCAGGGCTTGTGGTGCTCCCGCAGCACGAACTCGTGCCAAACTCGAGATTTTTTTCTTTACTATACATGCACGCAACGATTTAATGGACATTGTAATCTCAACATGTGATGGGAAGCTCTAAATTTGAATTTGAAACTTATAAAACGAAAAGATTCAAAACAAATAAACTGGGAGAGAGGGAGTATATCGTAGGATGTGTCCCATACAAAATAAGTCCCCAAGTTTGTCACCACGAAGATGCGGTTAGAAAGGAGCACAACGTCTTCCTACTCGTACGGCAACAAATCGGCCGCAGACAGCATGGTCCGCCTTTGACCGCCATGTGCAAGGTTCGTGCTATCTTATTCAATCTCACCGTGGTTCCATCGTACCAATTCAGGCGGTGGCCCGTTGCATGGCTGATCCCAATGTTGGACAAAGGTTCTACGGGAACGGTGTCACCGTTGTAAATGTTGTGCAAATTGATGTTGGTACCCTCCTGTACATATGCAAGCCAATCTCCACTCGCACCGAGCCTAACCTGTGAAACAGTGGGCAGGGGGAGAATTAGGAAATGGACATGGAAGTAGTCTTTAGAACGCATTTACTACGTGATCAAACTCATCTTACCTGCTCATCGGAGGAAATCCGAGTGCCCCTCAACGTCGGCATCTCAAGGGGCATCAACTTGCAACTACGGCCACGCCTCGCTGGAGAGACCCCCAAGGAAACATCCTCGTGCGTTCCACGGAACATCAAGATGCATTTGTATGAGTAGTTTATCTTGTGAGAGAAAAGGATGAACGAGGGAAGGCCTCTAGAGATAGAGATGGACACTACTACTACCAATGTGCTGGCCCATGTGTTGCAATGGATCCAAAGTAGTAGAATAATACTTGTTCACGTGCTTGAAATATAAACACTCTAGTTTTGATATACATGTGTCAGCAGACATGACAGCTTGTCCATGGAAGTTGAACCATGGCGAACATCACATTTCTTGTTTCTACCACTGCCACACCCACACGCGATTCCCACGACGCCGCTCCAACCCACGGAACGACGTCCCCCGACATGGACATGGATCCTGTAACATGGCTATCACCGCCTTGCCCTGCCTTTCCTTCGCTGACAAGTGGGACCCACGCTTATGGGTCCCACATGTCAGTGACCGAATGGTAGGATTGTTCGCGTCAGGGGATCCTCATCCCCCCGACGTGCACCTCATCCCTCTCGGTCCCACCGCTCCTTTGCCTTTGTGTGCATGACATGCGGGCCAGCTGAACTGCGGCGACCATCAACTTTCTACCACAGACACACCCGATTGGACGCGGTTTGCCTGCTCCGCTGCTGTGTTCTGATCCGTACTCCTGCACCATCGAATTTTCATCTAGCGGCTGTGACACATTTCGTCCCGGGCATAAATCCTCAGCTTGAGTACTTATGTACTCCCTCCGGTCCTTTTTACTCTGCACATTGGATTTGCCGAAAGTCAAACTTTGCTAAGTTTGACCAAATTTATATTAGAAATTATTAGCATCTATAATATCTAATAAATATAATATGAAAATATATTCCAAGATGAATCTAATGATATTGGTGTTGTTATGTGAATGACTATAATTTTTTATATAAACTTGGTCAAAGTTGGATGAGATTGACTTCGGACAAACCTAATATGCAGAGTAAAAAGGACCGGAGGGAGTACTACAGGTAGTACCCGCCAGTGTGGCCATCTACGCCTCGTAACGCCCCGACGCCCAGCTGTGGCACCCTTGCCACGGCCACGCCACCACCGGCCGGTTCATCTCGAATGAGTGAGTCACGAACCATCCCACCACCAACAGAATGACATGTGGGCCAGCCACATTTAAGGTCCGCATGTCATTGACTCATAGGCCGGGCACTAAGCCACTGAAGTTTGATCCCGTGGGCCCCGGGAGGGAAATGTAACTCCTATGGCAGGCCTTGTGGTGCTCCCGCAGTACGAGCTCGTACCAAAACTGGAATTTGTTTCTTACTACTACCAAGTAGTACTAGTAAGGTACACGTGCATTGCACGCATGAGATTCTGGTGGTTTGTGCATTATGCTTCTACATGTGGAGCTTTCTGGATTCTAACAAGTGGCAAAATCTGGTGGAATGTAAGGTTAGGCAAGTTTGATTAACTTAGGTGAGTGTTTGGTTCAAGCCACACCTTAGGCAAGCCACACTAAGGCCCCACATGACATACACACACAAAATGTGGCAAGATTCCCTTAGGCTTGCCAACTTGTTTCTTTCGTTTTGAAGAACTAATAACTCTGCCTAAGCTTAGTTGTGGCAAAGTTAGTCATGAATTAAGTTCAACCATGGAGTCTTCCAGATTATACATGTGGCAGAATCTGGTGGATGATATCCAACGGCCAGTAGTGCTCGGATTTGCCATCTTTGTACCGTCGGATTGGCTTCATCCAACGACCAACTTTCAAAGTTTTTCACACACTATATAGGGGGTATACATATAGATGTGTCGGTCCGTTGCAATGGATCCAAAGTATATATATCTATTTAGTGGAGTGCACTCTAAACACATTACCTATTTATTTTTCTCTAACCTTCCGTAGCCATGCAACCAAGCCACATAAGCTTCATGGGTGCCCCCCACATCATATTATTCATCTATGTTGATTGAAAAAAAAAGATAAATCACCCAAAACAAGATCTTCCCATTTTTTTCCTACGATGTTGTGCCATGCACGTACCTACTAGTTGTATAGTGGTAGTAATAGTAATATAGTATTAGGAGTACAAACTTGGTACTAGTAGGAGTAGTACTAGTACGGAATGCTCCTACTCTATCAACGAGCCCCGTATGACACCAAATTTCTTGGCTTCCGTGCTACAGCTAGATCTTTCCCTTGTTTATGTTTTCCAACCCGGCGGCGGGCGGGGTGTCGGTTTGCTCAACGGCGGTCCCACATGAAAGTGAAAATGCTAGGCAACACGCCTTCCCTAAGCTATGTGTCGTGCCGGACGGGCCGTGTTGTACTCCCGATTCCCGGGCGTGTGGGGGTGCGACGCGAACGCGGTAGGCCTTTTCCTTTTACCAGCAATGTGCCCGTGCATTGCGATGGATCCAAAGTAGTAGAATAGTAGTATTTGTTCACAAACTTGAAAGAAATCACTATTGTTTTGATATACTCCTAATATATTACTCCCTCCGTACCTAAATATTTGTCTTTTTTGAGATTTCAAATGGACTATCACATACAGATTATATAGACATATTCTAGTGTTTCTAGCAAGATGCCCGCGCGTTGCACGAAGTTGATGGAAAAGGTAAGCACAACTTATAAATTGACGGATGGAGTACTAGTTACAGTGATGCATATAATTAAGCAAAGGGATCGCACATTTCGGTATTGACTCAAACAAGAATGCAACAACACAATAAGAATTAAGGCCAGGATGATGCGATCGCAGTGGTGGTTATAGAAGGCAAGAAGAAAGATGGATCCATGAACGTATGACCTCCTCCTCCTCAACTTAGTGCGCCGGGCCACCGACCGACGGCTAAGGAGCGGCGGCTTTTGTGGCGAGGTCGAGGTGCTTCTCAGCAAAGGCATCCAAGGCTTCCAGCCGAGTGAGGAAGGCCAACGTCGTAGCATCCTTGCTAGCCTTGTAGATACCTATGTACACGTTTCCTCGTACATGTGGATGTGTAGGTCGACGAATTCTTGCAGGGCGAGGCGCCTCGCGGCGAGCGCGACCTCCAGGTGGACATTCTTCGTGGCGTCGGCGGGCTGTCGCAGGGCCACCAGTGCTTGAAAGAGGTTCCGGCCATGGAGGCCAATTAGGGTGGCAGGCAATGAGGAGCCCGGGCGCGCGGGCTGGAGGAGTACGGTGATGTCGTCCGCGAGCTTCTTGAGGACGGTGAACTTGTTGCTGGTGGCAATGCTCATCTGGTCCAACTGAGAGTCGTAGTTGGCGTCGAAGGCGGCCATCCACCAGCCGGTCTCCAACACCGTCTAGAGATGATCCTCGGCGCCATGTCGCAGGCCGGCGTCATGGACCATCTGGCGCAGCCGCTGGCCGCTCACGCGCATCACCGCCATGTGTCTAGAGTGAGCTCTTTTGCGCTTAGTGTAGGTGCTTAGGCAAATGCTTAGGTGCGTACGATGTGGTAGATGCATTGGAATGGAGGGGCGCCTTTATATGAGGGCAATGAGGGCAAACTGCGTTGCATTCACATCGTGCGGCCTCTTTTCCCGGACCTCCTCCCATTACTTCCCTCATGCATTAATTGAAGGAGGATGCATTGGCCGTTCAACATATCGGGAACCGCTACTCCCTCCCTCGTCTGCATTAAAGCCGTATCGGGAACTGTGCCGCCCGCTGTCAAATCGAATACTCCCTCCGTCTAGGTGAGTATTAAGTCATCTTACGAAAACCAAATAGTGAACACATATGCGTGGTGCATTAACTCTCATGTTGTTTCTTATTTTTTGACATAAATAGAGGAATCAACCAAGAAGAGATGTGGGGCTTGTATGCTTTTAATGACTCGAGACTATCAAACATGACATGTAGTGGTCAGTTCATTGCACAAGAACAAATACAACCCACGTCAGCACATACGCATATTATATAACATCACATCCAATGGCTATAAAAGATGAATGAGACCAAATTATATCTCATCTAGATGAGTTCTAGCAAAACTGTATTAATAATACGTAGTACTCCTGCGCCATGTATCATATATTAGTATCATGTAGTACTTTATTTATTTATGAGGTATCCAGATGGCACTGCACTGCCAAGAAAAGAGGGTAACATCAAAATTATGGACTACTTTTTTGAGTATGCTGGTTAGGTCCGGTCATAGTCACTTGTTGAAATCTCTAAAAAGACAAATACTCCCTCCATCTGGAAATACTTGTCATCAAAATGGATAAAAGGAAATGTATCTAGACGTATTTTAGTTTTAGATACATCTCTTTTTATCCATTTTGATGACAAGTATTTTTGGATGGAGGGAGTAGAAAACAAAGTTGGTGATGATGGTGTGCGTGCCATCCTGCAATAAAGGCCGCCGGATTTATATCTAACGGATAGAAAAGAAACTATGGCAATTTTGCAAAAATATACCCACACATCTCTCCATGTTTGCAAATAAGGCCTTCCCTCGTTCAACTTTTCTCTCACAAGATAAACTACTCATACAAATGCATCTTGAGGTGTCCATAGAATCGAAGAGAGGGATGATGTGTGTGTGTGCGCGCGCGCAATCGATAAAGAGTGCCATCAAATTTGTGTGTGCCCACGTCAAAGATATAGAGTGGCTGGCCTACTGGAACGTGAGATGGGACATGTGCAGTTTGTCTCTGTGGCATGGATACCTACCTGCAGCGCTCGACTATCGGTGTGTGGTGGGGGAAGAGGGAGGCCCAATTAACTATAGAGGTACAATGGCTGGTATATGTGTGGAGGAGGAGAGAGGCCTACCTCATGTATTAAGGAGATCGATCTGCCTCATGTATTAAGGGAGATCGATCGGCATCCATGCATATGTGCAGGAGAGGAATAAGGTTGGGAGAGAGATAGAGCTAGAGTGTTGGAGGGGGTGGTAGTGGAGTTGCTTCTAACAAATGGTGGGATAGGCTTGCTAGACAAACGGAGGGCACGCCCGCAATATCAATAAGAGAGGAGATGGCTGCTTGTTGTCTGTGCACGTGCGTGTGAGAGACGGGTCAGGAGGCATGCACGAATGATGAGGGGGGACGATGTGGCTGTGGTAAGCAGACGTAACTACATAGGAAGATCAATCACCCCTTGTTAGATAAAGGAGAGACATAACTTGTGAGGTACGTCGATCGATGGGGAGTAGTTAAAGTCGATCTAGGTATATGTTGGGAGATCGATCGGTATACATGCATGTGTGTGTTAGAAGCAAATGAGGCACGAGGAGAAGGATAGAGAGAGAGGGATGCATGTAGGAGGTGGTACGAGAGGCATACTATATCGAGGGGGGAGTGTGCGAGTACGAGAACGATGAAAAGAGTGGTGGGAGTGAGGCATGGACGGTGACAAGAGAAGAGGGGAAGCTTGTGTTTGTGCTAGGCACACCTGGCTAGAGAGGCATATCAATCGATGTGTGCCTTAAAGAAGGAGCTGGGGGGCCTACACACACCGTGGGTGAACGACCTAAAGTGAAAAGACGAATTTGCGCGATGGAGCTAGAGAATGCTGAGGGAGGGTGAGAGGGATGCGGGCGTGTGCATGCACAAGAGAAATTTAGCGCTAGCTACAAAGATAAGAGGGTTGTGTGGGTGTAAAAGACGGATAGAGATCATATATACTTCATTATAAAAAGTGAATTCGGATATTTGAATAATTTATCATAGTGTTTCAAACCGACGCATGTGTGAATATATATAACGGTGATACACATGGTGTGGTTATGAACATGTTATACTACATTTAATATATTTTATCTCTACTCTTATAAAAAAAATGGAGTTGTTGATGATGGTGTGCCTGCCGTCCTGCATTATAGGTTGTCCGATTTATATCTGGCGGATAGCAAGGAAACTATGATGGTTGAAGTTGGCAACAATCATGATTGTAGATTCTTATTGAAATAGAGAAACGAATTCAAATTTAGTTTGAATTGCAGCGGTAGTATAGACATTTGGAATGCACTAAAATGTTGGTGTGAGTAGGTTACATGCATTATACAGCAAGCGGAAAAATTTAATTGGACATAACATGGATTCATACTCCCTCCTTCCATCTATATAGGGCGTAATGAGATTTTTAAGACCGCCTTTGACCATTGAAAAGATTAATAGTACATGACATGCACAATGTGAAAATTATATCATTGAAAGAACCTTTCACAGACGAATTTAACAGTGTGCTTTGTGTAAGTTGCATGTCATATATCATTGCTCTAATATTTGGTCAAATTTAGCATCGAAAAACGCATTAGGCCCTATATAGATGGAAGGAGGGAGTAGCTTTGAATAGCATTTGTATAGTAAAACGGGGCAAGACTCTCTCTTTGTGTGGTGTGAATAGTTTTATTTTTTCGTTTTCTTTTTGGTTGAGGGAAGTGCGAACTGATTTGGTACATACAAGTACAATATTACTACACGTTAGGCTTGTCCCTAAAATTCAACCCGCGTCTTGTTATATCCCGAAAATTCAGATATCGTGCTTCCAAAACTGGCGCCTTCACAACCCGCGCCTTGCTATCCCGAAATTACAACGCGCACGAAAACTCCCTCCAGCTGCCAAATCCCGACACGCGAAATCCCCCTTCTAACCCTGAGCCAAAAGGGCCGCTAGTTCAAATCGGTGGGGGGGGTACTTTTGTAACACACCCTACATTTTGGACAAGCACGTCCCTAAGTCATGCTTCACCCCCTCCCATCGCCCCCTTTTCGCCATTCGAAATCCCAGGCCACCATAACCTCTCCGCTCTAGCCGCGAAACCCCACCCTCCTCTATCTGCCACGTCACCGCTGCCCAGCCGGAGCCTCTTCCCCGATGACGTCATCCACCGCAACAGCTCGACGTCCCTCGTCCACCTCCCCGGATCAGGATCCGTCGTCCATCTCGCCGTCCCGCCGGTTCAGCCGCCCCGTCCTCCACCTCCAAGGAGCTGCTCCGATGATCGCCTCGTCTATCGCGGCTGCTCCATCCCCACAGTGCCGCCTTAACCTGCTCCACCGGAACCGCAGCATCCTCACCGACTCCTCGGACGAAGCCGAGGCCTACTCGGAGCCACCAAAGAGGTTATACACTCATCGCATCGCACCTTCTCCTTAACTCGACATCCCGGCGCTGACGGTGCTCCATCTCGCACCCCCATGGAGCGGCTACCTTGAAGCCGGTGCCGCGGGCGACATCTCCACGGCGGCTCTCCCCCAGTGCGAGGCCCCTTCGGCGGCGGCGGCCATACCAGCCGGATCTGCTGCTGCTGCTCCGGCTCTCGCTCGCTCGCGCTGCTGCTGCTGCTCCGACTCTCGCTCGATCGCTCGCTCACCCAGCTGCTGCTGCTGCTCTCCCCCTCGCTCGTGCTGCTGCTCTGCTCCGATTAAGCCACACTTCAGTCGACTGAATCGACTTTTGGGTCAGTCGATTTTCAGGGGTTGGGGGGCTCGCCGGAGTTAAGGAAGAACCACCCGCAACAGGGACGGGGGCTCGCCGGAGAGGTACCCCACTATCTATCTTAGGGTTCAGGGTGGGGGCGGGGGGCCTAGAGGGCTGGCCGGGGCGGCGGTGGCGAGCTGTTTCGGGGCGGCGAGGCGGCGCTGGGGCCAGTGGTGGCTGGCAGCTCATGGGGGTGCAGGTTGAAGATGAACTGCAGGCCCTCCCTAAACTACATGTCAAGTGCCTCTCTGCTACCATTGTGTTCAGTTTCGACAGTAGCATTCAGATTCCACAGTAAATTTCAGTTTCGACAGTTAAGTTCAGAGTCAACAGTTTTTACCTCATCTGTTGTAGTCAGGTGGTTTTTGGTGATGTTAATTTTACATCCATTTTACATCATCTATTGGAGATGCTATTAGAATCCCACTTGAGATTGACGATGTCTGTCTTGTGCTGCTTCAGCCTTGACGTCTTACGACTCACCAGAGCTGCTCCAACGATAGAACGATCCATCACAACAGAGCAGTGCCCTGGATGCCGTCTACAGATTCCTCAGATCTTCCTCCACACCTCCGACAGCCACCTCTGCCTCAACTGCTTCAGCGACCAACCCAATGATGTTGAGGTCGACACGACTACGGCAAAGAGGTTGTACACTTGTTGCATCACTTATTACTATACATTCACGTCGATCCATTAGGGCTATTTTGGTTCAACGGAAAAACGTCGATCCACTGGTTGTTACCATCACTCTAAATTTATGCATGCTCTCCTTACATAATCTCACCATATTTTTTTCGTATGCATGTCAGACATTGTACACAGTCATGTTGAACATGTAGAGAAAAAGAGAAGAGTTTTGCGCGGCAATACAATGTCATGCAGACATCGCTCCATGGTGGGTTCAATGGCAAACCCTCCCCACCCCTCTCCAGATTGTAATCAAGAGGAAGATATCTGTTCTGAGGCGGATTCAGACGCCGGCTGACCACTCCTATTTACCCCCAAGGTGTTTGCTCTACCTTGGCATGATGATGTTAGTCATACCATGCATATGTTGCCTTGCAGTGCCTACTTTTGACATCATATATGTCATCTGCTTAGTTTAGACATGTTCTGTAATGCCACCTTTTTAGTTTCTATATCATATATGGGAATTATGCAGTCTCATGTCTTTTAGCCAACCATAATATATGTGAAATGTGCAATCCGATCCTGTTTAACCAGGCATCATATATTTGAATGATATATTGCCCATCCTTTTCTTCATTACATTTCCATTTGTCGACAATGTTTGTACATTAAACTACTCTTCCTGTGAATCAGCCATTTGGGTGGGAGATGGAAAAATCTGGAGTAAAAACAAGGCCTTCAGAGCAGACAGTGCTACCTGTCGAAGCAGATCTCTTGTTGGGTCCCGATAGCTCCTCAGAGATGGATTCAGAGATAGATGACCAGTCCTATTCCCCCACTGAGGTGTATGCTCTAACTTGGCACAGTTATACTTCTCATATCATGCATACGGTATCTTGCATTACATAGTTTAGACATCATATAAACAATATTCAACACCATGTTCTTAGTTCAGACATCATATCGAATGCCCTCTGTTTAGCATATAAATCACATATGTGAATTAAATGATGCGATCCTGATTACTTAGATAACATGTAGGTGAATTATGTCATCCAATCCTGTTTAGTTATTCATCATATCTTTGAATTATGTTATGCTATGCTATCCAGTTTAGATATACATCATATATGTGAAATTATGTCATGCTATCTGTTTTAGTTAAACAATAAACATGTCAACTATTTCATGCCCTCTTTTTTCCAGACTATCTATTGCATCTGTCTCTCATACAATGTATGTACATTCAACTATGTTTCCTGTTTATCAGCCATTTGAATTGGAGTGGGTGATGCCAGTATCTAGCGGACTAAAAACACGGTCTTCAAATAAAACAGTGCTACCTCTTGGTGGAGATAGCATCCCGGTTGTACATGCACAAGAACTAGCCCTACCACACATAACCCAAACTCTCGCAGATTGTACCCCTACCGCGATGGACAGAGAACCAGCTTCACCCAATCTAACCCCAACCCCAGCCGATAGTAACCCAGTTCCTGTTGACACAGCACCATCTCCACCACAGAGCTCCCAAACAAGAGTAGTTAGTAAGGCAGCTCCAGTGCCCAAAGGGCCAGTACTATCACGGCGAACCCCAACTCCACCAGTTAGTACGCCTATTCCTGTGGAGGAAGCACAACCAGCTAGTCGTAGTTTAACATCTAGCGCATTTGATGTTGTTAAATCGTATGTGCGTATCTTCCCATCTTGGAAATATTATACTGAAGATGAAGGAAAATTCCAGTTGCAGGTGTTTGTCCAGGAGTTATGTGTAAGTAATGTTATTCATGGCAATTACTTTGCTTCGTCCCATACATCCTACCTCCATGATGGTTATAATATAGCAAAATTTCCCATTTTTCTCTATAGAGAAGGACCAATTTGGAAACTCAGGATGAGGTAACCTGTGCTAATACCTCTGCTATCTTCAAAATGCTTGGTGGCAGTATTGGAATTACCTGAAGAAAACGTACTTCACCGGCAAAGAAACTCATCAAATTCCCTTACGTTCTCCTGAGACACATTTACTGGACGATGACTGGGAACGCCTTGTTCTGTACTGGTCCCGAACCAAGAATGTGGTAAGGTCTATGAGCTCATTTTCTATTTTTAAGTATTATATTCTTGCGTCTTACTGTACTCTGTTCATGTAGAACAAGTGCCTAAACCTGAAGAACAACTGTTCTAATTTAAGATTCCATTGCTATCATAGTTCAAAAAAGCGCTAGGCGTTAATTGTGCGTTTTGCCACCGCCTTGCGCTTTACTGACCAAAGCGCATGCTTATGCGCAGTTATGCACAGATTATGCGTAGTTATGCGCAATACGTTTTTCCAACGCCTAGAGCCTAGGGGCGCTTAAGCGCTCGCTTAGGCACGCCTTTTTTAACTATGATTGCTTTGCTCTTATATCACTGTATTTACTCATACAAACTTATTTTTAAATTAAAGGATCCAATCGAAACTCCAATGGCACAGCAGGTATGTTCACGCATATTTCTTTAACGGGTTTGCTCTTATCAATAGCTCTGTTGATTTCAATTTCAATTGTGTATACAGTTGACTTTCATATCATGCACATTACTAGCATCACAACAGAGCCAATAGTGTTGTTGTACATGTAGACCCGTGGTACCCATCTGAAATCTTGTTGTGCCGTGTAGTTTCCCACGCTTTATATTCTTTCACTGCTGCTTTGTCTTGAACTGATATGATTTGAACCATGTCTCTATTTTGATTTAGCAAGACAATGCAGTGACCATAGGACATAGATATATGTTTGTTTGATGCTTTTATTATGTACTAGTACTTGGCAATAGAAGACTTGGTAGTTTAATCCTGTCCACCTTACTAATGAACTGGTTCACCGAAATGAGTTTCATATACTAGTACATGCTAAACTTGTTATGTGTCTGCTTGTTTCTTCTTTTAGAATGCTGACAGAATATTGGGGAAGAATGCCTTATTAAGCAATGGTAAAGGAAGTAATGCAGATAAGGTTCAGGATAGTGACACATCCTTGTTGGTCTCCAACAAAGCTGAGAAAACAGCTAAGGAAGACTATCTTAAAGACAGCGAGACAACCCCAAAGTCCTGTCTTGGTTTAGTGTTCGAGTTACTGGCCACTACCGCTTGCACAAGCTATTCAAACTCACTGTCTGAATCAGTTCGGTTTCTTGAGTCTCAACTACAAGCTGAAAGACATCGATCAGCTGTGCTGCGACAAGAAGCGGAAGGACTGCGGAAGTCCCTGGAGCATTCAGATGCATACTTTCTGGTGCAACAGCAAGCGTTGGAGGATTTTAGCACCAAACAGGACAAAGCTAATCAGCTTGCTAAGCTTATTGCCAGCATGGTGGATACCCAGGATAACGTTTCTTGAGCTCTTCTGAAATTGTTTCAGTTATGCTCTTGTTTTGCTGCCGCGTTTATTTGCACTGGTGGCCAATTTTGACGGCCAGTGTATGTAATGTGCTGCTTTGTTCCCTATATTTGCACTGGTGGCGAACTTTGATGCCCAGTGGATGTAATATGTGTAATAGCGGTAATAGGCTAGCGTTAATTGCTTGCTTATTTATTTCCTTATTGTCTTGTTTAGTTGTTTGCTTGTAGTCACTGCAATTCTTTTTCTAGTGGCCACAATAGCCTATTTTTGGTAACTAGGCCAAAATAATCATGGCAACACACGGACTGTTGTAACCATGGGCCTCCTGCAGACCGTATGATCCATGGGCCTTCGTCCAGCCGTAGGATCCATCGGCCTTCTATACGGGCCTTAGGGTCCATGGGCCTTCTACGGGCTGTAGGGCCATGGGACTTCTATGGGCCGTATGATCCATGGGCCTTCTACGGGCCGTACTATCCATGGGCCTCATACGGGCCGTAGGATCCATGGGCCTTCTATGGGGCGTATCATCATTTCCCCAATCATGGGCCGTACTATTCATGGACCATAACGGGCCGTTAATAGGTCGTATTTGATAACTCTATGAAAACAGCCCAACGGGTTTTTTTACATGAAAACGACCTAACGTATTAACGGACCGCAAACGGGCCGACTGTAACGACGGGCTGAATTTGGCCCACAAGCAGAAAATGACAGTAACGGGCCGTATGTAACCGAATGCTGCAAATGAGCCCAAGAATCAATGGGCCCTTAGAAGGCCGAAAGATAACTTGGGCTGGAAACGGCCCAATGGAATAACGGGCCGTTAATGGGTATAAAGTGATACACTGTTCATTACGGACCAGTTTCACCACGGGTCGTTAATGGGCCAAGAGTTACAAAGGTCCTCATATGGGCCGAAAGAAGTCATGGGCCACAAATGGGCTGGAAGTTAAAACGGGTTGAATCATATTGGACGGCCCAGATGACGCTACTGGGCCTAATTCGGATAGGGCGTAACGGGCTGTAAATGGGCTATATGCGAACAGGCCGTTAACAGCTTTCCGTGGGCTGGCCCGCCACCTTTTCACCAAGTCAAACGGGTCGGCCTTTTCACAGCAATGGGCCTCTGTTGGGCCGTGCCACGTGTCGCCGTATCATAGGCGCCTTCGGTCCAATGAGCGGATGACATCTGTCCCAACGGTGAGCCGACACGTGTTTCCTCCAGCCAATGATGGTTTTACACATGGAAAATCCCCATTGGTCGGGGCTGTTAACGGGTTATCGGATCCAAAACCCGACCCGATAGCTTAACAGCGTTCCGTTACGGTGGATGCCACGTGTCGGTCACCCTTGACGAAAGCACTTCTGTGACGCGCGATTTATCTTCATGGAAGTGGACACTTCCGTGATGATAATTTTGGTAATGTCATGAAACACTTCTACAACATCACAGGTATGACTATCTTGATTTTGTCATAAAATCGTCATGGATGTACATGCATGACAAAAAACGCGACCTACTGTGACAAACACGTATCATCACGGAAGTGTATTTTTTTGTAGTGTAAACGATCATAATGCTAAGCTAACGCGTGGGTCTTGTCCATCACATCATTCTCGTAATGATGTTATCCCGTTCATCAAATGACAACACATGTCTATGGTCAGGAAACTTAACCATCTTTGATTAACGAGCTAGTCAAGTAGAGGCTTACTAGGGATACTCTGTTTTGTCTATGTATTCACACATGTACTAAGTTTCCGGTTAATACAATTCTAGCATGAATAATAAACATTTATCATGATATAAGGAATATAAATAACAACTTTATTATTGCCTCTAGGGCATATTTCCTTCATTACAAAGTAATTTGTAATTCCTATAACTAAGAAATACAATAGAATCTTCTGGAAATATCTTCTTTGTGGGATCAATCTTTGCAAGATGAAATAATTCTAACATATCGGTAAAGAAGCTACAATTGGAATAGAGCAGCAAGACTGTCACCCCTTCACGTTCACGTGCACGAACTTGATTATCTATAAAGGTTTCTAAAATCACCTTCAGTCATCCATTCGAATAGATGGGGAGCCATGATCAATGGCCAGACTTGGGTCATGAATAATCCCCTAAAGTGCAGGTTATCGAACCACAAGACCTTCACCATAGTGTTGATGAAGGATTCCAACCTCACAATGAATGTAAACAACAAAAGAATATGATGCAATAACATAAACTCATTTCATATGAATAAACAGATCAACTTTGAGGTGGCTAGGTTTTGACAGAGGAGCACCAACTAGAGATTTACCCCGTCCACTCACCTCCGACTACCATCTTGACGCTAAGAGTTGTGGGGACCTCAGATTTGAGAGCTTTGTGTTTTTGCCAATGTCTTCTTATTAGTGTTTTTGTGAACTAAATTTTCCCTCTATCATGGCGAGGCCATGGAACCAGAGAGGTTTACGTTCTCATATGCTAATTGGGTCTCCATCTTAGATTCAGGTGTCAAGATGAACTCGGTCCAACAAAAAATATGGTAGTAGTTTATTAGTTATTTCCATGGAACTATTGTAACTCATTGCTCGTGACGGCAATGGAAGCTCAATGTTGAAAAGGAAGCTTGAGAACTATATCTCGCTTATAACGAAATACTGCGCAATCACTCCTTAAGGGGTATCTCTTGCAAAGGTCACTTTCACCTTCTCATGCGATGACAAGTGACACGTGATACGTCTCCGTCATATCTACTTTTCCAAACACTTTTGCCCTTATTTTGAACTCTAACTTGCATAATTTGAATGGAACTACCCCGGACTGACGCTGTTTTCAGCAGAATTGTCATGGTGTTATTTATGTGCAGAAACAAAAGTTTTCGGAATGACCTGAAACTCCACAGAGATTATTTTTGGAAATAATAAAAAGTACTGGCAAAGAATCAAGGCAAGGGGGCCCACACCCTAGACACAAGGGTGGGGGCGCGCCTGCCCCCCTGGGCGCGCCCCCTGCCTCATGGGTCCCCTGGAGCTCCACCGACCTCAACTCCAACTCCATATATTTATGTTCGGGGAGAAAAAATGAGGGAAAAAGATTCATCACGTTTTACGATATGGAGCCGCCGCCAAGCCCTAAACTCTCTCGGGAGGGCTGATCTGGAGTCCGTTCGGGGCTCCGGAGAGGGGAATCCGTCGCCGTCGTCATCATCAACCATCCTCCATCACCAATTTCATGAGTAATTCCATCGTAGGCTTGTTGGACGGTGATGGGTTGGATGAGATTTATCATGTAATCGAGTTAGTTTTGTTAGGATTTGATCCCTAGTATCCACTATGTTCTGAGATTAATGTTGCTATGACTTTGCTATGCTTAATGCTTGTCACTAGGGCCCGAGTGCCATGATTTCAGATCTGAACCTATTATGTTTTCATGAATATATGTGAGTTCTTGATCCTATCTTGCAAGTCTATAGTCACCTACTATGTGTTATGATCCGGCAACCCCGAAGTGACAATAATCGGGACCACTCCCGGTGATGACCATAGTTTGAGGAGTTCATGTATTCACCATGTGTTAATGCTTTGGTCCGGTACTCTATTAAAAGGAGGCATTAATATCCCTTAGTTTCCGCTAGGACCCCGCTGCCATGGGAGGGTAGGACAAAAGATGTCATGCAAGTTCTTTTCCATAAGCTTGTATGACTATATTCGGAATACATGCCTACATTACATTGATGAATTGGAGCTAGTTCTGTGTCACCCTATGTTATGAATGTTACATGATGAACCACATCTGGCATAATTCTCCATCACCGATCCAATGCCTACGAGCTTTCCATATATTGTTCTTCGCTTATTTACTTTTCCGTTGCTATTGTTATCATCACTATAAAACACCAAAAATATTACTGTTGCTACCGTTACCTTTTACCACCGTTGCCACTACTATCATATTACTTTGCTACTAAACACTTTGCTGCAGATATTAAGTTTCCAGGTGTGGTTGAATTGACAACTCAGTTGCTAATACTTGAGAATATTCTTTGGCTCCCCTTGTGTCGAATCAATAAATTTGGGTTGAATACTCTACCCTCGAAAACTGTTGCGACCCCCTATACTTGTGGGTTATCAACACGCTGCATGTGCGACACTTGTCGTAACCTATGAGTTTTTCCTTTTTCAGAGATTTTTTTTTAACATTTTATCTCTTGAACCGTACGTCCAAATCCTGAACCATTTTCCACCATTGGATTTCTCGTGTCGAGATCTCCGAAACCAGATCCCACGTTAATAGAGTGACAAACTTTTTTTCATAGAAAAACCGAAAGAAAAAACCCATAGCCGAAAGCATGTTTTTTTCACCGTTTTTTCCTTTTCGGAAAGCACAGATCTGTACCTCCACAAGATGCAAATTGTGCCTCTCGTGAAAGCACAAAAAATCATATTTTTTTCCTTTTTCGAGAAGCACAAATGTGCTTCCTGGGGAAGCAAATCTGTGCATCCATGACATGCAAATTTTGTGCTTCCCGTGGAAGCAAAAAAAAATCATGCAAAAAAATCATGATTTTTTTATCCCTTTCCGAGAAGCACAGTTATGCTTATTGTGGAAATAAATACGTGCCTCCATGACAAGCAAATATGTGCCTCTCGTGAAAGCATTTCTTTTATTTATTTTTCCTTTTCTGAGAAGCACAATTGTGTTCTCCTCGCGGAAGCAAATCAGTGCCTCCACGGGAAGCAAATTTGTGCTTCTCGTGGAAGAAAAAAAACCATGATTATTTCCTCCAAAACCTAGAAAAAATCTTAAATCAAAAAGGCAAAAAAAAATAAAACAATCTAGAACCCACAAACATGTATAGAAAAAAATCCAGTAGGAGTACACAGCACGTGACACATGGCGCCGGCTGGACACATCACTTGACATGTTCTTAGCCCACAAAAGTGACCCTTACGGGGCACCCGCAAGGTGCACCCTTAACTTCTTTAGTTAGTTTCTCTCAATGTACCAGGGAATTCCCAGCGTGGGTCAGGGGATAGCGACGAAACGCGCACCACCGACCACGTTAATGGGCTGCCTGTTTTTCTGCTTCTATATTTATTTTGTTTGTCTTGTTTATTTTTATTTTTCCTTTTCCTTTTTATATTTATTTCTTCTTTATTTTTTCTGTTTCTAAATTGCCAAACATTTCTTAAATCACGAACTACTTTTAAAATTCATGAACATTTAGGCAAATCATGAACAATTTCAGAATTTGCTGACTTTTCTAGAAATCAAGAACAATTTTGATATTAAAGAATAGTTTTTCAATCTAAGAGTGTTCTTTAAAATCATGCAATGTTTTTAAATCTGAGATTTTTTTTCATATTCATGATTTTTCTTTTGAATTCATGAATAATGTGTGAAATCTATATTTTAAAAAACGTTAAGGAACATTTTTTATCCATGAAGCTTACTTTAAATTTGTGAACATTTTTCTAAATCCAAGGACATTTCTGTCAAATTCATGAACATCTTCTCAAATTCAGAAATAATTTTCTGAATTTTTTTTGTTTCTACAAACATTTTTCTTCGTTTTCACTTTTTTTCCTTTCTTATTTTGTTTGGTTTTCTTTGTTTCTTCCTTGATTTTCATCGGTTTTCTTTGTTTCTTTCTTGGTTTTCACTGCTTTCCATTCATTTCCATTGTTTTTTCATTCATTTCCTTTGTTTCATTTTTAGTTTTTATTGGTTTTCGTTGCCTTCTTTGTTGGTTTTCATCGGGTTTTTTTCTTTCTCTTTATGTATAGAAAGGGAAAAAATTATACAAATTAAATATTTATTCAAATACGGAAAAATGTGTACACGTTGAAAAAAATAGTTACAAGATTTTGTCTTTCAAACATATATTTTGTTATCAACTTTCTTTACACACATTCTACATCCTTTCTATACATTAGGAACCTTTTTTATTCAGACGTTTAACATTTTCCAAAAAATTATAGACATTTTGTTATAGTAATTTTTTATGTCTACTTTTTTCATACACATTGTAAAAAACTGCATACATTAGGAAAAAATTTGGCAAATATTTAACAATTTCTAAATACATGATTAACTTTTTTTCGTATATGTGTTTTGATGTCTATTCTTTCAATAAACATTGTACAATTCTCATATACATTGGAATATTTTTATATACATGTTTAACATTTTTTCTAAGTATATATTTAGAATATTAGGACATATAAGAAAAATTGAAAAGATAAGGAAATAAACAAAGCAAAAATATTAAAAAACGAAAATAAAAAAGAGCACTCAAGGCTAGTGGTCCACGCTAGGCCAGCCCATTCGGCGGCAGCTTGACGCGAGGCTGCGCTGCGTCTTGCTAGACTTCCTTCCTATAGGAGCCCTTCTTTGACGCTCTTTTGCATCAAATTGGCAGCGCCACGCACAGGCGACAGCCCGACTGGGCCGGCCCATCGAGATATACAGCGACACGAAAAAGAAAGCTAAAAAGTGGCGACGTCATGTCTGCCATCGAGATATACAGTTAAACTAGCATTGTTGGCAGGACGGTGGCCGACAGCTTAAAGAACTAAACCGAACTGGGCTGCTGTACAAAGTGGAACAAGACCCGAGTTAATTACTGTAGTGAACGTCTTCATAAAATGTATATTTTTAAAAAGTCCAATCATTTTTGAGTAACTGAGAGAATTTCAGAGACGAACATAATTTGGAATATGTGAACAAAAAATAAATAAAAAGTGGACTTTTTTAAGAAACAAGAATCATATTTAGAATTTTTGAGCAAATTTAAAACAGCGAACATTTTTTGAATTTATGAACAAATATTTGTAAAATGAAACATTTTAGATATTCCAAACAAAAAATGAAACCATGAATATTTTTTCAACTTGTGAACATTTTCTTAGAAAATGGAACATTCCACGAAAAAGGAAAAAAAGAAAAAAAAAAGAGAAGAGAACAAAAGAAACAGAAAAAAAAATAGACAGAAAAAGAAAAACTGGATAGAAAATGAAAAATAAAAACAGGTTCAGAAACTTTTAGAAGGTTCCCAAAACCAGAAGCTGAAAGCTGTACGTACGCTATACTTGGGCCGGCCCAAATTGCTGGTTAGGTCGCCCCGCCAGTGCGATTCACGCACTATTTCATGCAGTATGCGTCAAATAGGGTTTTCCAGGCGAACGACATTCCTATATAGCGCTTCAGGCACCCATTTCATTGCATTTATTAAAGGGCACTGATAGGCGCCGGCGGACCGGCCCAACTTTCGGCCGGTCGGTCACTAGCCGCCCGATATGTGCGTGCGGAACCGCGCGATCTGCACAAACCTGCAGTCCCCTCTTTGTCATCCTCCGCACACCTCGCGGAGAGAGAAAAAAGAGTCACTCGCGCAGCATGCCGCACCCCTCTGCATCTCGCTCCAGGACATAGCTCGCCATCTTCCCTCGTTGCAGCTCACCGCCGTCATATCTCGTCACAGAACAAAGGTCGATGCAGCTCCCTTGTCGTTCTCGTTCATCAATGGTAGTAGCAAAAAAAAATTGACGGATGTAGCTGTCCACGTTGCCGGTTCCGGCAAAAATCAACGATGCAGCTTCCCTGTTCGTGTTGGTCCGATCACCGGTTCCAGCAAAAAAATTGTTGGATGCAGCAAAATCAATACATGGTTCCAGCAAAAATACCTCTCTTCCCCGCCACCCCTCTGTTGGTCGTAACACCGTGCACTGCTGGTTGTAGCTCTCCGCACAGCTGGTTGCAGCTCCCCAGAGTGCCGATTCCAGCAAACGGCAGCGTGTCGTCGCGGCCCTGGAGCTACCAGTTCCAGCAAAAAAATGCCGATTGCAGCAAGGACGGATGCTGGTTCCAGCATTTGGGCATCGCGGTTGCAGCTCAGGGCTGAGCCGGTTCCAACATCCCATGCTGCCCCATGGTAGCAAGACGTCGTCGACGCTCCAGCAGCGCCCTTTGCCTTATGCAGCTCTCGCTGAGCCGGTTGCAGCTCGCGGACGAGCTGGTTCCAACATCTACCCATTGATCAGGGCGCCGCGCGTCTCCCTTCTCTTCCACAGCCACCCGCACACCTAACCGCCATGAAGGAAGGAGGAGGAGGAGGGGGCGGGGAGAAGCGGCCATGACTATGATTCGGTGCCACGACATGAGAGGGGGTAGGGGCTGAGAGTGACGCAACGGGACTGTGGGGAATGAACGGTGCCAAGACGGAGAGAGGAGGTTAGTGCGAGCGCAGCGCCGAACTCGTCGGTAAGAGAGAGAGAGAGAGAGAGAGAGAGAGAGAGAGAGAGAGAGGTGTGAGCGATCTGAGAGATGAGGAGATAAGATGGAGGAGAGAGGCCGCGATATTTCTGTTTCCTTCCACCACTCGTGTTCGCATGGGTCCCATCGCGCGTGGGCCTGAAGGGGACACATGCAGCAACCTCGCGTGGACGCGTGATCAACCTTAATCACATGGTCAGCGTGCGTCCGGTGGAAATCGTTGAGCCGGTCCGCCGGCTACAAATGTTTCCCTTCAGCAAAGGGGCGCACACCCCTCCTGCTAGCTGGCCTGACCCATCCAATTTTTTTTCTTCTGTTTTTAACTCTCAGAAAAACTGAGTGAGGGGGTAGGGTAGGATTTGAACACACGACGTCCTGTTCTTTGTTCCCCACAGTAACCAACCGGACACCCTCCATGTTTGTTTACATCTTCACTATTTCCTTCTTTCTTTTTCCTTTTTCCTTATCTTGCTCCTGTTTTCCTTTTTTAGAACGGTTTGTTTAGTTTTTTATATTCTTTTTATTTTTAATTTCTTTTGCTAAATGCGTGAACTTTTTTTTAAAATGCGTGAATTATTTTCAATATCAAAGATTTTTTTTTCAAAATTGACGAACGTTTTCCAAAATTGATGAACTTTTCTTAAATGCGTGAATTATTTTTCAAAATCTATGATCTTTTTTCAAATTCAAAATTGATGAATTTCCCTGAAAGTTGAAGATTTTCTTTCAAAATCAATGAACTTTTTTCAAAATTGATGGAGTTTTTAAAAATAGATGAATCTCTTTTCAAATTTGCCAAAAAAATTCAAATTTTATGAACTTTTTTTCAAAATCGATATTTTCTAAAAAACATTGAAGACCTTTTTTAAGTTTGTGAACTATTTTGAAATTTGATAAACTTGTTTTCAAATTCGTGAACTTTTTTGAAGGTTGTGAACTTTTTTGAATTTGGCAATTCTCATTCATGTTCGTGAAGTTTTTTTTGAAATATGCGAGCTTTAAAATTTGGATCACATTTTTTAATAAAATCATATTTTTTCTAAAATATTTTCAAATAATTCAAAAATATATATGATACAAGAACAGTATAGTGCAATTTTGTGTTTACTAACGTGGCTAGAATTATTCTTAAACTTTCCTCGCTGCTACAGATACTAGAGTCCACTGGTTCAAGTTACGTCTAAAGTTCGAATCTTTTGGATACGCTCTTTTTGGTGTTTTTTGTGCGCTGTTATACGATTTTGTTGCTCTGCTCGTCTGTGGGTCCGCCCACCAGGCGCTACCAAACAACTGCAGTTGCATGTACTGAGCATGTCTAGACTAAGCATGTCTCAAATGGGAACAACTATGCTAGGGTGGGAACAGCTACCAAACACACCCTAGTGATCGAAAAAAATGTTCGCAAAAACTAAAAAAATGTTCATAATTTCGAAAATGTTGGCCGTTTGATAAAAAATGTTTGCGAATGCAAAAAAAATCATGGATTTGAACTGGTTCACAATTTCAAAAATATGTTCATGAATTCACAAAATACTCATGATTTCAAAACATATTCACGAATTTTAAAATATGTTCGCAACACGAAAAGAAAAAGGAAAACAGAAAAGAAAAGAGAAAATGAAAAATAAAAAGCAAAACTGAAAAGAATAAATAGAAAGAAAAAACAACGGAAAAAGAGAGAGCCGGTTCAGGAAAGGTTCTAGAACCTTCCTAAAATATGTGTGGGGAACATCCCGGAATGGGCCGGCCTAGAAGAAGACCACGCGCACGGAATAAGCTTTCAGGATGTTTGAGCTGCAGGAGCCAGCCATATTGCTTCAGTTAGCAGCATTTCTGACAGTGATCCACCCTAAAAGAAACGTTATCGCTGTGATCCCAGACTTATAGGCTGCAGATCCTCATTAGGCTGTAGTCAGACTCAATCTGCATGAAGAATAGCCATTATGGCAGGAAACTGACATTTGTTTGTGCTTCAGGATTGTGCAGCACTCACAATCCTGTATACCCAGACGTATAGGCTGCAAGCGAAACAAATGGCAATTTCCTGCCAGGGACAATTGAGGGTGCTGCACAAGATTGAAGAATATGTTCCACAGATTCTCACCTATGACGGTAACACGAGAAACCACAAATTTCGGAATAATATTACGTTACTATAACCATTATTACATAATAACCGGGAGGACTTTACACTTGGACTGAACGTTACAAATGGATATGGACTGGAAGTGTGTGTACTCATGTATTGTGAAACACAGTATATCTGTAGTGAGGGTCCGAGAGACCAAGTAGTACTCATGAAATGAAAATGGGACCCGAGGGGGCAATCTCTCTGGTTCACGCAAGAGCTATCTTCCAGATTACATTTTCATGACCAGCCTGTAGAAGTAATCTCTGAACCACAATGGGGCATAATACAGGATCGTCAGAATAGCAGTGAACTGCCCATAGGCGAACCAAGCAGGAGGATTTTTCTTAAGAACCAATTTGACGACTCTCTTTGCAAGGTCTTCTGCTGTAACACACCCGGCACCCTGGGATATATCCGTCCTGGCTCGAAGTGATTTCTCATATTTTTTGTAGTACTTCCAGTCGTTTATTTGATCATACTTGTCTGCAGAATTGCTTCCTATGTTTGACTTTGTACCTCCTGGGGCAACTATCATGACATTTATGCCAAAATTTCTTAGTTCCACCCTGTAACAAATTAACAATCAAATACCTACCAAGTTAGAATGGGAGATAATGGAGAAATGCATATTCAAAGAGTACAAAATGTGCAGTAACAAGTTGAAAGAGCTAACCATGCAAGAACATGACATGTGAAATTACAAAGGAAAAATCGGAATAGTGTTCCTATGTTGTATATGTTGCCATTGGGTTCTTAGATCTTACGGTTTCTGTCAAGCAATCATTTCCCCACATGATTAAATCATCTTGTGATATTCAAGTAAAGGTACAAAAAACATCTAATACTAACTACTTAACATAAACTAACTGTTAAGTGCTCTATATTTCCCCCAAGTTAGATTAGAGCTCAGAAAATTAATACGATATCAATTTTTTCAGATGAAGGATTGGAATATCACCAAAGAACTAGCCATGGACAGGGGTGCATGGAAGCTTGCTATCCATTTGCCAGAACCATAAGTTCGTCGCGAGATCTTATGGGTTTCACCTCTAGCCTGCCCCAACTTGTTTGGGACTAAAGGTTTGTTGTTGTTGTTGAAGGAATTTCAATTTTAAGAATGCATACAAAGTTGCATCCATAAGTAATGTTTCACCATCGGCTTGTACCTTCAGATGCTTTAAGTTGTCCCATAAAAAATGCTTTACATTTCGATGGAGAGCACAAAATCACTCTAACAATAATCCTTGAACACACAAACCTTAATGTATCGCTCAATGCATGAAGAGCGGCTTTTGATGCCGAATACGCACCAGCCCATGGTCCTGGAGCCAAGGCTGTAATGCTTCCAACATTCACAATTGTACCTTCTTTTCTTTCCATCATATGGGGAATAACTGCTTGAATCATCCTCATTGTTCCTGCATGTGAAAGGACAGGTAAGGTCATTTAGTCACACAAATGCAGGTCCAAATATTAATTTAGAAAAATAGTATGTTACTATTTTTTTTTGAAAAGTGACATTACAAAAATGAACCATCCAATCCAAGCAGAGGAACAGAAGCATTAAAAGATCAACACCTCAATAGTTCATATAGGATGAAGTTGTAAAGTACACACATTCAATTGTTATCACTAAGCTTTCAGATGAGAGACCGTCTTAAAGGTGAAACAACTGCTGGCCTTGCTGAATTATTTTCCAATCACTTATGCAATTAGAGATTAGACATGTTTATCACAGGATTAATGGACAATATAGCATTCGTGGGAAGAGACAGGTTCTGAACTCCACAATTTCAATTGCCTCCCAGACGCCGTTAACATCGCAGCAGCAAGCACACTATACTTCTCCTATTGTGTTCATTTATCTTTAACAGTTTTGCTATTGGGACAAGAGATATTCTTTGAAAGACAACTGACCTGATCATTTCATCAGTGGTACAGGATGCAGCATGTCCTGCTATATGTTTTAAAAGTAGGGGTATACAGCCCCTTGTTCACTTCAGATTGTAATTCAAGCTGTAGGCATCCTATACTAGCTGCTGTTGTAATATGATTGCCAATGTGATTCGTTAAATCTCAGTCCAATAAGCTAGATACTGACAGCATACCACTGACTACAGTCTACTGTACTTCTCAAGTCTTCTGGACATATACTACATTTGAAGCACTCCCATGAATAAATTCACATATTTCTATCCTCCCTTCCTTCATGGCGAGACGGCCTTGGGGTGTTTTTTGTTTTTTAAAGAAAGAGGACAGCCGTAGATAGATCCAACTATAAAACACTTTTGTTTCACCATGAATCTGTTAGAATCCAGAATCCAAAATCTTGTCTACCTTAGAGGACGTCGCAATCATCAAGCTGCCAAACAAACAGAAGAAACAAACTATCCTCGCACAAAAAGAAAACAATGATTTTGGTAGCCTACCATAAACATTGGTGTCAAAAACCTGGTGGAACGACTCCATGGGCACCTCAGCCACCGGCGCGACGAGGTGGACCCCCGCGTTGTTGACGAGCACGTCGACGCGGCCTAGCTCCCGCAGGGCGTCCTCAACGGCGCGGCGCGCGCTCTCTTCGGAACGCACGTCGAGCTCCAGAAGCAGGTACCGCGGGTCACCCTCGAGCCCGCGCATGGACGCGCGCGACCGCGCCGTGGCCACGACCGCACACCCCTCCGCCGCGAACGCGCGCGCCATCGCGTGCCCGATGCCCCCCTCCGAACAACCTGTCACCAGCACCACCGGCCGCCCCCGCCCCTCTCCGTCCCCTCCGGGAACCGCCATCGCCGGGATCCTGCCTCCTTTGGCTCACGCCGGGTGGCCGGAAAGACGGGATATTCCCGTTTCCTTTGCAGTACTACTACTGTAGTGGGAGTCTGGGAGGTGTGACCTTTTCCGCTGACTATTGGTGCGTACTCGCGTCGTGGCTCATAATGAGGATTTTCCGCCTATTTATCAACAACGTGGCCTTGTCGATGTTTTTTTTATAGGACCTAAGGCCCCGTTTGATAGCTCAGTTTTTTTAAAGTATTCTAAGAATACTGCAGTTTTTAAGATTACCACAGTTTTAATTACCATGAGGTGTTTGGCTGCCACTAAAAACTACTATGTTTCTAATACTGAATTATTTGCAAAACCATGGTATTATCTCTGTATAAAAAATAAAAAAACCCAAGACCTCTTTTTTTAAAACAGAGCTCGTGAAAGAAAGGCCTCATCGTTATCTTCTTCCTTGCTCCAAGCCGCTGCTGCCCCCTCCTTCGTTCTCCCGTTGCTTTCGCTCGGCGAGCTTGTTCTGCCGGATCTCGTTCAGTGTGGTCCACATGCAAGCTGCTAGCCGGAAGCGGTGCTGACCTTTGCCTCTGCTGCGGTGCCCTGTATGTTGGCTGCTCGATCGTCGGATCGTCGTACACCGCCTCACTACGCTGGCTGCTGGTCCCTGCCTCAGCGAAGCCCCTCTAGCCCCGCCACGCTAGCCTAGAGAAAATAGGCAAGCAAATCCTGCTGGACTCGAGCTTGCTACCCAGGCGTATGGATGCAAAGCTGATTTGCTACTCTTCTTGATCATGCGATTTTTGTCTACCCGTGCTGGCCACAACACACGAATGTCCATACCCAACTATATAATCCACTCTGATCAAGCAAACTATTGAGTGATTGCAACTAGCCAGGAACATACGTGTTCGTAGCTGCTATCAACTGCCTGGCTAGTTAGCTAATTTACATTGTTGCATAAAGCACTAGCCAAACAGGTCACAATATTCCCAATACAGCAAAATATTTTGATATATCAAAACTGTGGTATCTTGCACCTACGGACTAAAATACTGTGGTTTTTCAATACTTCAGTTTTTGCAATACCTTGCTATCAAACACAACCTAATTCATCTCCAATTCTTTTTTTTTTTGAAAGTAATTCATCTCCAATTCTAACACGTAAAATCAGACACCATATCCGTTCGCGGACTGGTGAAGACTAGTCCGCGAAAAATGCTATGGTAGCCTTTCGTCTTTAATTTTTTAAGTCTGGAAACTCAAAATAACAACATAGCAAATCGTATATGATTGAAAATATTGACAGTAGTTCAAACTTAAAACTAGCACATATGTTCTAGTTGTCCTCTTTAACCGCCCACAGATGCTCAATACAATCTTCTTTGAGTTGCTCATGGGGTGCTCGATGCTGAATTTGTTGATGCATTTAAACAAAGTCATCAAACGTGTTCTGATGGGGAAGTTGGATATGATCACTCATTTTTCTTGAATTCAAGACCCACGACAGCATTTTCACCCTCATCCTCTATGATCGTGTTGTGTATGATCATAGAACATGTAATCACCTCCATAAGATTTCTGAATCCCATTGTTTAGCAGGTCCACGAACAACTGCAAAACAGGAGCACTCAAAATGCCCTCTCCGCATCCTTTCTAAATTCTTCTTATCTTTGGGCAAGTAAGACCATTTCTGACCAACTGGCTCAGAGATGTTGACAAAAATAGCCCACGAATGATAGATACTGTCAACCAGATAATAGGTCATATTGTATTCATGCCCATTGACAGTATGGTTGCAAGGAGGAGCTTGTCCTTCAGTCAACCTAGCAAACAATAGAGACTGCTGCAGCACACTGATGCCATTGTGAGACCAGGACATGCCAAAGAAAGCGTGCCAAATCCAGAGGTCCCGTGATGCAACTACTTCAAGAATGATGGTGAGCTTCTTAACATGGCCCTGATATTAGCCTTGTAGAGCTATTGGGTAGTTCTTCCATTTTCTGTGCATGCAACCAAAAGATCCGAGCATACCCGGGCACCTTCTTGCTTCGGACATTGCCAAGAGCCTCTCGGTGTTTGCGATAGTCGATTCTTTCAAGTACTGAGGTCCAAACACCCCTATCAGAGTGGTAGAAAAATCTGACTGTGGCGTCTTCGCATGTGCTCTTAGACATCCGGAGGTATTCATCCCATGAATCTGCGGCCGTACCATATGCAAGCATCTGCAATGCAGCCGTGCACTTTTGGTAACCAGAGAATCCAATTCTTCCTATCTTCTATAATACGAAGCAGTCACCGTAGGACCGGACGCCATTGTAGAGGATATCGAAGACACTTTTTCGTATCCGAAAGCATTGGCAAAAAATGTCCATGAATAAGGCATCACAGGCAAAATAGTTGTCCATTAGCGTCAAATGGCCCCGTGCGCTCCTCCGATTGCGCACTTGATGACCCTTGATCGATCCCTCGAAACTGAGAACATGCTTTTCTGCAGCCTCCGCTTCTACAAGCACCGCCTGCATCATCACCGTTTCATCCACATAGTCCTCCTTATCGAATAAGTTGTCGAACAATTGAACGTAGTGCTCGTATATGTACTCCATTTCCTAATCCTTTGCTTCAAAGAAGGGCAAAAAAATTAGCACGGGCATTTCATGAAACACTTGTTGGACGTGGTGACCCCCGTAGGGGCGGATGGTACCTATGCGACAGATGGACGAGAGGTCTGGACCGGTGATGGAAGACAAGCAGTATGGAGGCCGGGCGTAGCGATGGAGGTCACATAGTTCCATGAAGGACTTGGCGGGCAGCCGTTGTGGAAGAGGAGCGACGTCGGCGAGAGAGAAAACAGATGCAGAGCAAGAGGAAAGTATGGAGACGCGGGTCCGAGCGGGGTTTTGGGTGGGCCGGGGTGTCGCAGTCCTATGCGGATGGTGTCCAGACCCCCACAAAGCCCCCTGGTTTGCTTCCGGTTTGTGAGAAAATGAAAGTCCGAGCTAGTCTACGGACTGATGCAGTATGATGTTGGATGGCAAACTGCGTCCGAACACATCAGTTTGTATGCTTACGGGAGGTTTGAGGGTCTGCTTTGGAGATGTTCTAAGGTCATTCCAACATTGTCCCTTGAAAAAGACACATTGTTTTTCCACTGGACCAGTCCACGGACATGGATACAGAACCGATCATCCAACCGCACCCTCTAAACGTCCACCGTCCGTCCAGGTCCGAAAATTTTCATTTTGAATGCATAGCAGTATGAGAAAATGAAAGTGCAGTGTTCATAGTGCTGTATCACAACCAAAAAGAGGTGGATGTTTAAAGTTTTAACATGCGCACGATCACAAAATAACCAATCCAGCAGTCCGTGCAGAAAAGGACATTTTCCCCTCCCATATTGGCTGTTCAAGCATCTTGCTCACTCTGCCGCCACCTCCTTACCATCCGCCTTCACTTCGACCGCCAAGCACTTCAACATCTTCACACGAACAACACACAAAATCATCGCCGCATCCGGATCCAACTCGACCATCATCATGGTCAACATTTTGGTATTCTTCGAAGTAGTCGCAAGCTCAACCCTCATTTCTTCGAGGTCGATCTTCTTCTCGATAGATGCCATAAAGATGTTAAAACTCTCTGCCTTCTTTTCCTCCTTCATATCGAAGCACTTGACACATGCATTCTCCTTCACCAAGATGCTCTTGAACCTCACCATCATCTTGGCTACCGCCCCTTCTCACTTCTCCTTCTACGTATCCCCCTCCATCATGGATCATCTTCAAACTGCATGTCCGCATCATCATATGCCATCTTGCCCGGTTCAGACATACCAGCAAACAGGGAGCGGGCACCATGTTGATCCACGCCCAGAGTCTACGACCGTACAAGCTAAGGCGATGCCCAGTGGGTGAAATGGAGCGGCATTGCGTTGACGTAGACGCAACATGGCACGTATCCCGCGGCGAAGGCCGGGGACTGTCAGTCGAGCTACTTGCAGGCTTAGAACTAGGTGGATGATATTTCCCTAGTTAGGGCGGTGTGTGCATGGATGACGTCGGTGGTGGCGCCCCGCATCCCTGGCACGCTCGCCACCCCGTCGCCCTTATTTTTGCCGGTCGGCCCAACAATTGCCTTCACTTTGGTGCGGCAGGCTTGCTGTGTCACCGAGTTGATCTTCTGGGCGGCCACCTTCTTCAGATCCTCCTCCTATGTCAACTCCGAGGACTCTTTTGTATGTGTCAATGCGGCGGCGGAAGCGAAAAGCATAGGAATTGGGGAGAAGAGCCACGACGATCAGCATGAAGAGTACGGCGAAAGAGAGGTTTTGATGCAAAAATAGTGCGAACTGCTCCAAATGCGCGGGCTTTGCCTCAATTTTGGGTGGCCGAGGGTGTCGAAGGTCCGTACTCTAGCAAATCCCCCTAGTTTGCTTCCGTTTTGTGGGAAAACGGACACATGAACGCGTTCGCGGACAAATAAAAGTCCGCATTAGATGATTTGCAACATTTAGAGTGCTTGGTCTAGATGATGGTGGTTGTTTTGAGGGTCCACGTTGGAGATGCTCTAAGGTCATGTATTAAGCATCACATGTGTCAGTGTCAAAACCGACGGATCTCGAGTAGGGGGTCCCGAACTGTGCGTCTAAGGCGGATGGTAACAGGAGGTAGGGGATACAATGTTTACCCAGGTTCGGGCCCTCTTGATGGAGGTAATACCCTACGTCCTGCTTGATTGATATTGATGATATGAGTATTACAAGAGTTGATCTACCACGAGATCGTAGAGGCTAAACCCTAGAAGCTAGCCTATGATATGATTGTTGTTGTCCTACGGACTGAACCCTCCAGTTTATATAGACACTGGAGGGGGCTAGGGTTACACAGAGTCGGTTACAAGGGAGGAGATCTACATATCCGTATTGCCAGGCTTGCCTTCCACGCCAAGGAGAGTCCCATCTAGACACGGGACGAAGTCTTCAATCTTGTATCTTCATAGTCCAACAGTCCGGCCAAAGGATATAGTCTGGCTGTCCGGAGACCCCCTAATCTAGGACTCCCTCAGTAGCCCCTGAACCAGGCTTTAATGACGATGAGTCCGGCGCGTAGTTTTGTCTTCGGCATTGCAAGGCGGGTTCCTCCTCCGAATACTCCATAGAAGATTTTGAACACAAGGATAGTGTCCGGCTCTGCAAAACAAGTTCCACATACCACCGTAGAGAGAATAATATTTCCACAAATCTAATCTGCTGACAAGTTTTGACAGCATGGCATCATGTCATGGCCCGGTCATTATTCGAGACCGTTTTTCTCAACCAGCACCGCACATATCGCGAGGCGGTTTTCTTGACACGTCTTGTCAAAGAAGAGATCGTGTCCCCCTTATTACGGGATTCTCATCAATACAGACGTGGGTAACCCAACCGCGCCATCAATTACGGCGCTTGGGGAATAAGCGATTTTACCAGGCAAGTGGGGAGGCGCATCGCCTCTTCCACCCTTATAAAGGGACAATGATTCACCCTTTTCACCCACGCCTTCTTCCTCCTTGCTTATCCATTCTCGCACACTCGAGCTCCAGCGCCCAAGTTCGCGTCTTTCTCCTCAAACCACTCCAGGCAAGTGGATGGTCTCCTCCGTCACGGAGGAGCACATCACAAAGTTACGGGAAGCCGGATATCTGGCCACGGATATCGCGCACCGGCTGCCAGATGCGGGGCAGATCATTCCTTCGCCCGAACCCTAAGAGAGGGTAGTCTTTCTTACCCACTTCGTCCTTGGACTGGGATTTCCCCTCCACCCGTTTGTCCATGGGCTCATGTTCTACTACGGGCTGGATTTTCATGATCTGGCCCCCAATTTCATCCTCAACATCTCGGCGTTTATCGTCGTGTGCGAGGCCTTCCTCGTATCAGGCCCCACTTCGGCCTGTGGCCGAAGACCTTCAATGTCAAACCGAAGGTGGTGGTCGGCCAGCAAGCAGAGTGCAGAGGCGCCATGGTGGGCAAAATGCCCAACGCCACCTGGCTCGAAGGCTCCTATGTGGAGACCATAAATGGGTGGCAATCGGGGTGGTTCTACATCACCGAGCCGCGCGACACCAACTGGGTGGCGGCCCCCAAATTTCGATCTGGAATCCCCATGCGGCTCACTTCCTGGAAAGAGAAAGGTCTGTCCTGGGGTTCCCCGGTAGAGCTGACCGGACTCCAGACCTGTATCCGAAACATGATGAGCACGAAAATCAAGCTCGTCAACGACAGGCGTTCATTCTGTGGGAGTTCGACCCGGCCAAGCACCAGACGCTGCGAGAGCTCTTCGACACGACGCACAAGGACGTCTAGAAGGTGCTGTTCAAGGGCACCGAGGTACCTCCTCCCCTTACCGAGGACCGCGGACTCAGCGCAAAGCGCCATGCCAATCCGGTAAGTTTTTCATATCTCACAAGATATTTATTTTCCCCAGTTTAATCATGTGCGGGATCTAAGCTTCCACGCCATTAACAGGACTGGGTAAAGACAGCGGAGCAGCTCGATTGCCCAGCCCCCCTGCCTGAAGATCCTGCAGATGCTCTCCTAACAGAGATGCTGGCTCCGACACCTTACGAGGTGCCGGTGAAGAAGACCAAAAAGAAGGCCACGGGGACCCGAAAGGGTCTCCGGTGCAAGGTTATATCGGACTCATCGTCCGATAACTCCGATGCGCCCTCCTTCCACGAAAACGAGGAGGAGGAAGAGGAAAGTTCTCCTCCCCAGACGGGGGAGACAAGAAAAGGAAGGCCGACCCAACCGGGGAGGCCGAAGGGTCCAAGAAGGGAAGGACCCTCCTTCCGGACTGCTCCACGACGGCCGCCTACAGCGGTGATGAGTGGTTACCCAAGGAGAAGCCCCTGGTGAAGTCGTAAGTATCCGGACACCATAGTAATTCATGGTATGTTTTATTGCGCTGTTTCTCATTACGCCGCATATGATTATGCAGTCCGTCCCGAGCCCATCTCGACGTATCTTCGTCGGACGGTTCATTGGACTCGTCGGATATGAATAGCGATTCACTTCCGACCGCCTCCACCCCTTGCCCTACGGACAACGTCGGGGTGTTATCCCGAAAGGCACCGAGCCGAGGGGAGATAGTCCTGGGGGCGCCTTGAGGCGACCTTCCGGACCCTAGGCGCAAAGGGAGCAAGACTCCCACGGGCTCCAAGTTCGGCCCCCAGCCGAATACTGCCCCGGAACCTTCGGTGGTTCCGGACTCCGGTAGGCGATCCCCCGTTAAGGGGGACAAGCCGCCCATGCCGGTGTCCTCTGTCCATCCAGAGGCACCGGACAACTTGTTGGAAGCGCTTCGCGGCGCTTCCATCGACGAAGAGCACCACACTATCATGAGTGCGGTGATCGAGAAAGTTCAGTCCGCCAAAAACGGACTGACCGAAGCTTGCGCCAGCCTCCTAACAGGCTTTGAGGTAAGCAATCAAAATATGAGAAAATATTACCACATAGACAGTAGCCCCTGATGCTCTGTTTGGCGTTTGCGCAGAAAGGCCGAATAGAGGATCAAATAATGACTCAGGAGTCTAATCAGAATATGTCTGTGTGCATGTGCAGGCTTCACTGCTAGTCATTGTCGCACGTACTGCGGAGGTCGCTGCACTGAAGCAGGACCTTGAGCGGTCCGAGAAAGAGCTCGGCCTTACCAAGAGGCAGCTCGAGGAGAGCAAAGGTAAGCAATACCTTGTCTATATATTAAAAAGGAATTTGGTTGTAAAGTAATAGGATCATTATGAATTTGTCAGGGGCCACAACCGAGGTGGCGACCCTGAAGAAGGCGTTGTCCGAGGCCGAAGACAAAGCGGCCAAGGAGCGAATTGAGCGGGAAAAGTAAGAAGCCCGGGTAGGCGAGGTGCAGCAAGAGCTTGAGGCTCTCGCCAAAAAACACGAGTCCTTGGAGCTTGACTCTAAGACGCGAGAGTCCGAGCTTGCGAAGGCGCTCGAAAGCGCACGGAGCGCCAAGGCTGAAGCCCACAAGGCCCTCCAGGAGATGGATACGGTGAAGAAGATAGCAGCAAGTAAGGCATTCATTATGCAAAGCAAGCATGTGAAGGAAACTTTCCTTTTACTTACCCGAGTTCGGAGCTCTCCAGGAGCGTTCGCAGATCTTCCCCGCAGTGTACTGGATGCCGCGGAGTTTTACTGAGCTAAGGAGGGGAGCTCGACGGAAAATTTGTTCTGGTCTCAGTATACTGGGACCGAACACCCAATGCCCTTGAGCGACCAGCTGAAGCAACTTGTCGAGCTTCACAAGGCGGCCGAACAGGCCATGAAGGGCCTTATAGTCCGGATGTGGCCTGGCGATCCCCTGCCTAGCAGCTACTTCGGTCTGGTGAGGCGGCTTGTGGATGCCTGCCCACGGCTTGAAGTTAGAAAGCGGTCCGTCTGCATCGAGGGTGCGCGCAGGGCCTTTGCCCGGGCGAAGGTGCACTGGGCGAAGCTGGACGCCGTGAAGCTGGTGAAGGAGGGGCCGCCGGAGGGCAAGGAGCATCGCTGCCCCGAAATGTATTATGACAGTGTCCTGAAGGGTTCCCGCCTTGTGGCAGATGAATGTGCTAGGGATGTAATTTTTGAATGAACATGCTCATGTGATCCTGTAATATGAAACGAGTTCATTTGCGCTATGCAACGCTTTTTGAATTTAAAATATTACCTTCTGTGCGGCCGTTTATAAAATCTGAGAGTTGGCCAGTCGTTGGCTTTTGCCCCCATGTAACTAGTACTGGGGTGTTCGGGATAAACCTGAGCACTCTTTATCCCAATTTTGGGTCCTTTGAGGGAGGTGTTCAGAACAACGACCAGGCAATCGGACTATACGTCTTTATCACTCTCACTTAGCCATAGAAGTCTACAATTTTAAATTTTGGCGAAGCCCCTAGTATTCGGAAGGCCGAATTGGGGGCGCTATATACGCCTAAGTCGCACAAGACCGACTCCTCGCCCGAAGCGGGAAAAGTCTTTAAGGACTTGAGACCTCTCGAACATCGACCAGCTCTCGCCTTATCATGGCAGTCACTTTTCGGCTTTCTCTACTGAGGTGCTCGTCCGGAAGAACCGGGACACAATCACAGTAGTTCTCTAGCGCTACCTTAGCCGATATAGCGGAACGTAAGGTACCAAAGCATGGGAGCCAGGCAAACCCAACTATTGACCCAAGACATGATTCAGAGCTGATGCATACAATGCTATAAGTTCGGGGTGCCGCATTATCGAAAGTGTTCGGACTTCTCACACCGTATTATGGGGTAAACGAAAGCCCCTGGCGTACTGACCGTACCAGAATGTACGGGTGCAAGTTGTTGTAAATGAACATATAAGCAAAAAGGGATGGATAATGCAATAATAGACTAATGCTATGCATTGTTATTTAAATAATACGTCGAAGTGTACTGATACAAGTAGTGCAATAAGCAGAAAATAGGACTATTTGACATGTTCTATCCAAGGGCAAGCTGCGTATGGATAGTAGAAAGCGGGTATATCGATTATTATTAGAGACCACCTGGGGATTCCCGTGTACATCTTAGCTTCTTGCCTCCTTGGTTGTTCCTTCCCGTAATGTGTCCGGCAATCGTACTGCCAGAAAGGGCTTACAGAGAGTTATGTCCTGAAAGAGAAAAATGATAAAGGTATACAGCCTCTAGGGCGGTTAAGCCGCATTGCGGGACGTGCCTTGATCGTGCCCCCGCCTATGCCCATGGTATTTTCAGTGCGTAATTATGTACACGCGGTACGAATTTCGTCGCTTGACTAGGACTGGGACGGGGGCCGAATTGCTAGGCGAGTTCTGAACGTGCCAGGCGATCCTGTTGCAGTTTACTCCGGACTCGCTTGACGGTGTCCGGGGGATGTATCGCCGAATTGGTGGTTTGCCTTAAAAGGCTGCTTTCTGCTTCTGTTGCGAGGGCCGTAGTGTGCTCTTCCGTGTGGAGCGAGCGTTCTGTGTTTCCATTGACTGTTATGACCCCCCTAGGTCCTGGCATCTTGAGCTTGAGATATGCGTAATGCGGTACCGCATTGAATTTTGCAAATGCGGTTCGGCCGAGCAGTGCGTGATAGCCACTGCAGAACCGGACGATATCGAAGATTAACTCCTCGCTTCGGAAGTTGTCCAGAGATCCGAAGACCACTTCCAGTGTGATTGAGCCCGTGTAATGGGCCTCTACACCTGGGATGACGCCCTTAAAGGTGGTTTTGGTGGGTTTGATCCTTGAGGGATCTATACCCATTTTGCACACTGTATCCTGATAGAGCAGGTTCAGGCTGCTGCCGCCGTCCATAAGGACTCGAGTGAGGTGAAATCCGTCGATGATGGGGTCTAGGACCAGTGCGGCGGATCCGCCATGATGGATACTAGTGGGGTGGTCCCTGCGATCAAAGGTGATCAGACAAGCGGACCATGGGTTGAACTTTGGGGTGACGGACTCCATCGCATAGACGTCCCTTAGTGCATGCTTCCGTTCCTTCTTGGGAATGTGGGTTGCGTATATCATGTTCACCATCTTCACTTGTGGGGGGAACCTCTTCTGTCCTCCCGTGTTCGGCGGCCGGGGCTCCGCCTCATCATCACTATGCAGCCCCTTGTCCTTGTTTTCGGCATTTAACTTGCCGGCTTGCTTGAACACCCAACATTCTCTGTTGGTGTGATTGGTTGGCTTATCGGGGGTGCCGTGGATTTGACATGAGCGATCAAGTATGCGATCCAAACTGGACGGGCCCGGAGTACTTGTTTTGAATGGCTTTTTCCGCTGACCGGATCTAGAGCCTTTGAATCCGGCATTGACTGCCGTATCATCGGTGTTATCGCCGTTGTTGCGGCGCTTTTGTCTGTTACGACGTTGTCTGCCGTTGGCATCTTTGGTATCCGGAGTGCCCGGATTCCTTGATGTGTTGTTTCTGCGAGCCAGCCAGCTATCCTCGCCCGTGCAAAAGCGAGTCATGAGTGTCGTGAGGGCTGTCATAGACTTCAGCTTCCCCTGGCCGAGGTGCCGGGCAAGCCACTCGTCACGGATGTTATGCTTGAATGCCGCTAAGGCCTCTGCATCCGGACAGTCGACAATTTGGTTTTTCTTAGTTAGGAACCGTGTCCAGAATTGCCTGGCCGATTCCCCTGGCAGCTGAGTTATATGGCTTAAGTCATCAGCATCCGGTGGTTGCACATAAGTGCCCTGGAAGTTGTCAAGGAATGCGTCTTCCAAATCCTCCCAACTGCCAACGGAGTCTGCTGGCAAGCTATTCAGCCAATGCTGAGCTGGTCCTTTGAGTTTTAGTGGGAGGTACTTGATGGCATGCAGATCATCACCGCGGGCCATGTGGATGTGGAGGAGAAAATCCTCAATCCATACAGCGGGATCTGTTGTACCATCACACGATTCGATATTTACGGGTTTAAAACCCTCCGGGAATTCGTGATCCATAACTTCATCAGTGAAGCATAGGGGGGGTGCGGTGCCTCTGTGCCAGGCTATATCACGACGCAGTTCATATGAGTCTTGTCTGCTGTATTCGGTCCGGCCGGATTTACCTTTAGTGTATCCAGCGTGACGGTCATCGTCCCGCATTGGCGCACGCCCCCGTGACCCGTATATCGACCTTGCATGTTTTGCCCTGCTGTCCAATACGTCTCGCAGGTCCCGTGTGTTGCCCCGGGCCTTGGTATTTTTGTTTGAGTGGTGACGGGTGCAGGTTGAACTTCAGGCTGAAACTCCGCTCTGGCTCGGCCACAAAGTGGCCGGTCAGCCGCATCGTACACTGGTGATGTAGGTTTCAATGCTTGCTCCTCGAGGTGAGGTAGAAACCTGCGCTTTGGGTAACTCTTGGAGGGGCGCTCGAGTTCGTATTCCTCGGCCGCAAGGACTTCGGTCCATCTGTCTGCTAGCAAGTCTTGGTCAGCTTGAAGCTGTTGTTGCTTTTTCTTCAAGCTATTTGCTGTGGCCATAAGCCGGCGCTTGAAGCGCTCCTGTTCGATGGGATCCTCAGGCACGATAAATTCTTTGTTGCCGAGGCTCACCTCGTCTTCGGAGAGAGGCATGTAATTGTCCTTCTCCGATTCTCCATCTGCTGCCCGCTCTGGAGGGCTAGCTTGTTCACCCTCCCGCTCTAAATCGTGCTGGGGGGGGGGATTGTTGTCGTCTTCGGCACTATCCGGTGTGTTATTGTCTCTTGTGCCGGTATCACTACTTTTGCTATGGCGGGACTTAGAGCGGCGCCGCTGACGTCAGCGCTTGGGTTGTTTCTTGGAGGGGTCATCCTCCGCTGTCTCGTCGCCATTGCCTTCTTTGGGGGTGTCCACCATGTATATATCATATGATGAGGTGGCGGTCCAGCGCCCTATGGGCGGTGATTCCTGTTCGTCTCCAGCATCGTCGTCCATGCCGTCGATGTCTTCGGAGTCGAAGTCGAGCATGTCGCTTAAATCGTCGACAGTGGCTACTAAGTGGGTGGTGGGTGGGGAGTGAATTTCTTCGTCGTCCGCATCCCATTCTAGCCGGACATAGTTCGGCCAAGGTTCTCCTGACAAGGAGAGAGACCTTAATGAATTTAGCACATCGCCGAAAGGTGAATGCTAAAAGATATACGCGGAGGTGAACTCCATGATCGCCGCCCAATCGGATTCGATAGGCACGGATGCAGGCGGCTCGGAGTCCGTGGCCGGAGACAAATCCAGTGGTTCGGCAACACGGCTCTCGTAAGGGGTGAAGTCAGTATCCGGCTCCATCACCACTGAGAGTGCGGCCTCCATGGCGGGGTCTATCCCTCCATCCTCGGATGACGCAATTTGCTCCGGATTGAAGGCCGGAGTAGTTGCAGATGCAATCTCCCGAACACTGTCCGACGACAGAGTTACGTCATGCTCGTCGTGATTGTGCGGCGCGCCTGACATGGGCTCGAATCCATCGAAGATCAAGTCTCCGCGGATGTCAGCAGTGTAGTTTAAGTTTCCGAACCTGACCTGATGGCCAGGGGCGTAGCTATTGATCTGCTCCAGATGGCCAAGCGAATTAGCCCGCAGTGCGAAGCCGCCGAATACGAAGATCTGTCCGGGGAGGAAAATCTCACCCTGGACCGCATCGTTACCGATGATCGAAGGGGCCATCGAGCCTTATGGTGACGACACAACATAACTCTCAATGAAAGCACCAATGTTGGTGTCAAAACTGGCAGATCTCGGGTAGGGGGTCCCGAACTGTGAGTCTAAGGCGGATGGTAACAGGAGGCAGGGGACACGATGTTTACCCAGGTTCGGGCCCTCTTGATGGAGGTAATACCCTACGTCCTGCTTGATTGATATTGATGATATGAGTATTACAAGAGTTGATCTACCACGAGATCGTAGAGGCTAAACCCTAGAAACTAGCCTATGGTATGATTGTTGTTGTCCTACGGACTGAACCTTCCGGTTTATATAGACATCGGAGGGGGCTAGGATTACACAGAGTCGGTTACAAGGGAGGAGATCTACATATCCGTATTGCCAAGCTTGCCTTCCATGCCAAGGAGAGTCCCATCCGGACACGGGACGAAGTCTTCAATCTTGTATCTTCATAGTCCAACAGTCCGGCTGTCCGGAGACCCCCTAATCCAGGACTCCCTCAACATGTCCTTACAAATACATCCTTACAAGAAAATCATATTTTTTTGCGTACCGAAGTATTCTTCCTCCTACATCCACCGCCAGCGCGCCATGAGCATTGCTCCATGTCATCTCTAGGTCTCCGCCTTGGTGGATCAAACTTTTTTCAACCCAGGAGTTTGTAGAAGCAACGGTCGGAAAGTTATTGATGCATACCATGAGATGCCGACAACCACGATTTGCGAAGCAAATCACCGTGAAACACTGATAATGGCTTGTCGAAACTCCGAAGACTATGAAATATGACCAAATCCAGGTGGATCCATCGGATCTCGGAAGACCACGCCAAAGGCATTGCTCCACACGCCTCCCGCCGGCGATAAGTACCCCAACGAAACGAGGAAAGAGCGGGAGAACATTATTCCTATACTGGAACAACACCACCGCCTTGTCGTCCCGAACCAAACTCAAAGACTCCCAAAATAAAACATGAAAAAATTACCCATGCTGCTACATGACAGGTCCGAGTACGATGTCAGTACAAGGTGGGGCAGTTAAGACGGTTTTCAGGGAAACTGGGTGGTGGAAAAAATAGAGCTAGATGAAAAAATTGGAACAAAGAAAAGGAGGGGAGCCTACGTAAGGTTGGATGAAACACTCTACGATGCAGAAAAAAGAACACTATTATTTTTAAGTACTAGAGCCATAACTAAAAAAGACTAAATAAACTAGATGTGACGGGAAGAGCTAGTGTGTGACTTGCCACAGTGAGAACCGAAGCTGGAGGCAGTCTCAGCGGTGTCAAAATGGGTGAGGGTATCTAGGTCCCATGTCGGTGAGGCGCCATCACCGGCATAGAGTGACTGCGCGACCCCAAATGATGCCCTCCATCCCATCAACCATCACCCTTGCTTCTGCCATGCCATTATTTAACTTGACCTGCCTTGCATTCTCATCAAATACATGGGCAGGCAGGGCAGTTTGCGGTGGCAGCATGATGTGCCATCCATGCTTCCTTTATGCCGAGGGAGCGATGATGGAGCCACATCCGTGACACATGTCTTGCGGGACCTGTCAAGGATGCTCTCGAGTACAAGATACTGGTCGTCCAAATACAATCTATAGTTTAACAATCCTCCACAAGATCTCGAGGCACATTAGTTTGTCATTTGTTGTAAACAATGTTGTGATACACCAGAATTTTTAGTGGAGACTGTCAAGTTGAACTTGCACCTAGAGCAATGGGACTAGACTTATTCGCGACCAAACAATGGACGGTGCCTTAAATTGTCTGTTTAGCTTGGAGAAGTTTCACCTATTGCTGATACTTGGTTGCCTAAGGCTAAACCCCACGGGTGGAGCTTATTAGTCATACTCCTGACCTGTTCATGAGCTTCCTCGAGATTACCCTATCTCATAGACCGTAACTAGTAGTCGGGCTCACATAGGTGTGTTCCTCTAAAGAATACTCTGTAGGATAGCATCTTACTTACACATGCTTTGAAACACATTAAGATAAAAGTCAACCCACCTTACAAATTACGAGAGTATTGCATCTCCAACGGAGTGGGTTAGTAAGGATATTCTCCTCAGTTGACCACTGGCTTCTTTTTCCAGGTCATAATTCACGGGATCTCCGATCACATAGGTTGGGTTACCCCCATGGCAACTTACGTGGGTCTCATGCCCATCTCCCTCGATGCATTTTATATCACAATCCATGATAGCCCTTTCATAAAGGGTGCCAGATTCTTAGTCGACTGGATATAATCCAACGCTATTACTCTGAAGTTTCTTGAATGCCTGACATATTTCAATCTTCTTCTTATATACTTTGTGGATTTCATGTTGTCCTTTGAACTCTTTGCCTTAGCAATCATTGTATGATTGTCACAGTTCATAAGGATAGCCGGAACTAGCTTATCAAACACTGAAAAATCCATCAGAAGTTCTTGAAGCCATTCTTCTTCGACACATGATGTGTCTAATGCTATGAATCTTCCATAGTCGATCTCACTAAGATCGTTTTGCTTGCGAGACTTCCAGGAAACAATACCACTACTAAGTGTGAAAACATATCCACTTGTGGCTTTCATCTCATCAACATCAGATATCCAATTTGAATCACTATACCCCTCAAGTACCATGGGTACCCAATATAGTGAATTTGGTAGTTCATATTACCTCGCAAATAATGCATGACTCGCACAACAGCATGCCAATGCACATCCCCCGGATTGGAAACAAACCAGCTCAGTTTACACACAACAAATGAGATGTCGAACTCAGTAGCACAAGCTAGGTACATGAGCAAACCAATCGCTTGAGAGTATCTGAATTAATCTATAGTCGTGCCTTCAAATTTTCGAATCCGCACGCTAGGATCATATGGTGTTGCAAAAGGTTTGCAGTCCAAATGTCCAAAACAACTCAAAATTTTCTCAACATAGTGAGATTGCAGAAGTGTAATTCCACCCTAATTATCTCTCAGCAGTTTGATGTTTAGGATAACATCAGCCGCATCATTCCCACGTCGAGGTGATGCGGTAGTTGGAAAAATCCAGTTCACGTTCATGGATGACACATATCATCATGTGTGCGACCAACGATAACAATAGGACAAGTGACAATGTATAGAAGGTTGCCGACATCTTCATAAATATATGGGTCAGAGTAATTACAAATTTTCTCATCGAGGATGACGTAGGCTTGCGATGTTCTGTGTAGATTGAACGGCAAAATTTGTCATACACGATGCATGATTCGAGCTCCTCTTAGTCTGAATGGATTTTTCTGCTCAATACGACTCCAATGGCGCAAATGCTTAGCCAATGGAGCTCCAATGCACAAAAATGATGACGACGTCGAGTGGTAGGTGGCATCTTAGAGTGGATTATTGTGCACGAAAGAAATAGGAGTCAGACATAGTTGTGCGTGTGTTCACGTCTCTCTTTGCAACTAGCACCAATCTTTTTAATCTCTTTTTTTTACAGAAGACAATTCTAGTTCTTGTGCAAGTCTGGGCAAAGGGCCAAAGTGAGGGTTCGGACGCGGCGTACAAAGGCCCAAAGTGGGGGCTCGAACGCGAGTTGCCAAAGCTCAGGATATCGTACCAAGGCTGATAAAAAAGGTGGAGAAATATTACTCCCTTCAATATTATGTATAGATATATCGGATCGAGTAAACATGCAATGTGTATCCATACCCGAGTAAAACTCATCCCACATCTATTTCCGACAACATCCGTATTCGTATTTGTTTTAAGAATATAGAAACTGAACTGGGAAGAGCACTAACCTATCGGTATCCGATCCCGTTTCCACCACTATATACCTAGTATTGCAAGTGAAGAGGCGATTGCACATCCATCTCTTTTTTGTGGGAGACACTGTTAGTTTTATTCCTCTATGATAGGAGGGTTACACCGAGAGAGGATTTGTGGCACATAAGTGTAGAAGCACCAAGTAACTCGCACGTGCTTTTCCTTTTGGCCTCCGATTTCAATCTTTCATATTTTTTGAATAAAAAGTCTAAACTAAATTCTGTTTTCATATTCGTATTTCTCGTGATCAGGGCTTTCAAATAAGATTCATTTTGAATATATTTTGACGAGTGACCGACAAAATCAAAAAAATTGTACAAAGTAAATAGCTTAAAGTTTCAATTTTGGAACTTGATACGAGTGGCCAAAAAAACACAAGTTTCAGACGCAAAATCGTAAATTTCAAGGATTAAAACTCAAAACTGTGCTCTCGTGCGGCATACAACTACTTTACGAATTGCGAGGCAATCGGGTGGCTGGGAAGAGCTGGGCTGGGCAGGTGCGTGCTCCCACACTTGTATGCCCCTGCGAATTTCCAGGTTTACCATGAGCTATCAGGAGTTAATGAAATACAATATGGTGGTTCACGCAACCAACAAACCGTGTGTCTCCACTCTACCAAAATTTGCCAGACAGTTGGCGACCCTATTCTGCTTAGATTCAACTTTTTGAAAGATAAACTCACGGCCTTCCAGTAATTATTGAATTTCCGATATCAAGTATCCGTTGCATGACCTGTCCATACCATGATTAGATATGGCATTGAGCGCTGCAGAGCAGTCAGACTGAATTATAACTAGGTCACTACACCACTGATGAAGTTTAAATGCGATGCCCTTCATGAGTGCACATAATTCAGCCTCCAAAGAATTGTTGCAGTGAAGCAACATGCGGCAGCTCAAAAAAATAACGTCACCCGAACGAGTACGAGGAATCATCACTGCACCGGTGCTTCCTTGTGACTCGACGTATGATCCATCATCCATGTACGTATGGTTCGGTCGCTTGACAATCACTGCCACCAGATCGATAACTACGTACGCTGACGTGTTAGAGTCGAAATGATCACCTGATATAGAGTTCAATCTGTAGCGATATGCTACGTTCTTAAGCTCGACAGGAACTTATATCTCCACGGAAAAATGCGTGGCATTTTAGGACTGTCACGCGGTCTCACTAATTACTTGTTTGTGTGCTGTCATTAGGTACTCCCTCGTGAGCAAGCGGCGACTGTTTCCTTAACAATAATGAGATGTCAAATAGGTAATACTCCCTCCGTCCGGAAATACTTGTCATCAGAATGGATAAAAAGAAATGTATCTAGATGTAGTTCTAGATACGTCACTTTTTACATCTAGATACATTTCTTTTTGTTCATTTTGATGACAAGTATTTTCGGATGAAGGGAGTAGTTGTTAGTCTCTGTGGCTGTAAATCATGTTAGTGCGGATGTCGATCAAAACAAAACGTGCATTTATTTGTTGGACCACGCCAGGGGCCGGTCGACCGGCCCAACTTTCGGCTGGTCGCCGTCGAGCCGTCTGATGCATGGATCCTCACTTGACATATCAGGCAACCGTTCCCCTTCGCCCCCTTCCATATCATCCACCTCAAGCCAGCTGCACACCGGCGCACAGAAAGAAAAACCGATGACCGAGCGTCCCTGACCCCGTCATGGAGGAGCGAAACGACCGGCGTCGAACCTCGTCTGCTCGCCATCCTCGCTCCGAGGCAGCCACGGTTCCAGCAAAAGCCCGAGCCATGGTTCAGCAAATCTCAACCACGGTTTTAACTCTCCGCAATCGTGGTTCTAACTCAGCGCGGTGACCGTCACAGACTCGCAGCTCGCCGCAGCCATGGTGCCAACTCGCCGTGGTGACCGCCATAGCTTGCCGCACTCACCGGTTCCAGCAAGCTGAGTCACGGTTCAAGCACCCCGTGGCCACGGTTCCAGCTTGCCGCGACCATGGTTCCAACTCGTCGTAGTGACCGCCATAGCTCGCCGCACTCATCGGTTCCAGCACCCCGCCTCTACGGTTGTAGCTTCCGCATTGTCGGTTGAAGCTTTGCCCGTCAACATTTCCAGGGCCACTGTCGGCGAGTCATAGCATCATGTGGTCTCCAATGCACCTTGTCGGTCGAGGTAGTAACAAACATAGTCGCCGATTGCAGCTCGCCACGAGCCGGTTGTTTTTCATTGGCAACCGGTTGCCGCATTCGCCCTAGACAGATGTCTTGCTGGCTTACGGTTGCAGTCGGCCGGACGGCCCTAGGTTCCAGTATCTTCTTCTGCTGGTTGTAGTTCGCCAGTGCAACGGTTGCAACACCCGCCTGTAATAGTTGTAGCTCGCAGGTGTGATGGTTGGATTTCGTCGGCATGAGGGTTGCAGCATCCTCCTGTGTTGTCGGTTGTAGCTCGTCGACATGATGGTTGTAGCTCATCGCCCCCTCAGTTGCAGCATGGCCTTTGCGAACAACCCTCCGTGCGGCAATACATGTAGCAACGGTTGTTGGGGGTTTGCAGCGGCCAACACGACGACAGTGTGGGCTTCATGGTGGTTGCTGCAGAAGGAAGGGAGAAGGAATGGCGGGGAGCACTGGGAGGAGCGACATAGGAGGTGGAAGGAGATGGGGGAGATCGGCACGGAGAGATGTGTCGCTAGGAGCCACGAGGAAAGGGATAATGTACAAAATGAGGCGGTTGTATAGGGCCCACGTAGGGAGGACGTGGTTCTCTACGCGAGCGCTACCGGCGGAAGCTTCGGCCAGTCGATCGGAAGGAAACATTTACATTATTATTTTTAACATAAAACAACTTTATTCCTCATATGATAGACATACCGTTTACAATTTAGGGAAGGACAAAGTCTGGATATTAGAATCCCCAAAATCAATTAAGCTAGACCTAAAAGCATGTTTAGCTGAAAAGTCGGCAACCTCATTGGATTCTCTGCAGGAATATCAATAGCTAACATTTGGGAAATCAATACCAAGGAGGGTCTGCCACATTAGGCCCAAAATAATCATCTGAATGCGTAATTGCTTCCACTATCAACATACTATCAGATTCAGTGATCACCGTATTGCATCCAATGTTTCCTGGCAAGAACATACCATTCAGGATTACACTCGCTTCAGCGACTAACATGTGGCAAAACACAGGTCATATTAGCTATAAAGTTTCCTTTGTAGTCTTGCGCCACCGCTCCGCTAGAGCCCGAGAGTGCCCCAACATGAAAAGATGCATCAACATTGATATTTACAGTCCCCTCCATTGCTTTCTTCCAAGTATGAATTTCCTTACGGATAGGGTGATTTAGTGTTGCTGCTCGAACAAAATTAGCTGCCATAATCTGAATTGAAATAGTTGTATGGTCTTTCTCCTTTAGAAACTTGCCGCCGTTGCTACCATATGTACCACATAGGAATCAATATTAACTCAACCGTAGGTAGATTCTCTAGTCTTGCCCATTTTTTTCAATAAGATTTCCAATGTAACAGAACTAGAACAATCCTGAGCCACTGCCTGCTATATAGTATCATTGAGTCCAATTTCTTTCCAAACCTCCTCTCATGCTTCCAATTGAACAGGGTATGTTGGATGCCTTCATGTCTAATTCTCCACCTTAGGCATTGGGGTAAGACTGGGATGTGCCATCCGGCCAGTACACCCAAGCACGGCAGCACACCTTTAAGGACCTTCCACCCGAAGTGTTTAATATTGCCTAGTAGTCGAAGCTACTAGAGGTCTTTCCATATGGGGTTTATGTGTACACAACCTTTTTCGTCCGCCCTACTCATCTGATGCCCAAACTGATGGTGAAACTCGACACGGTAAGCTGACTGAACCGAGTAGGTTCCTGATCTGGTATGATGCCAAGCTACAAAGTCGTCTATAGCCTCAGTTCGAAGAGGAATTTGTAAGATTCTGTTTGTAACCACCGGTGAAAAAAGGGACCTTATGAGATCAACACCCCATTGTCCCGTATGAGGATCTATGATTTCCTCTACTTTGCTTAGCATGTAAACGACGATCCTTTGTTCAGTCTAGCCTTTAGAATGTCCCCATTAGGATAGTACTTAGCACGTAATACTCGTGCACAAAGAGATTCTAGATACTGGAGTAGTCGCTAATATTGCTTTGCTAACATATCGAGATTAAAGCTATGAAGGTCCGTAAACCCCCTACCCCCCTTTTTTTGGTACACACAATTTCCACCAGGCGAACCAATGCATCCTTTTCTTCTCTTCTCCATCCCCCCATCAAAAACCTGAGATCTCATCAGTAATTGATTTGCAAATTCCTTTCGGCAGCTTAAACACTGACATTGCATAGGAAGGGATGGCTGGTGCTACAAATTTTAGTAATATTTCCTTCCCTTGCATTGAGATAACTTTCTCCTTCCAACCTTTAATCCTTTGACAAACTCTGTCAACTAAGTGCTGAAAACAGTCATTCCTGTCAACTCCAACCACTGTAGGTAACCCCAAGTATTTATCCGAGAGAGCTTTTGTCAAAATATCCAGGTCCCTACAAACATCTTCCCTGACCCTGACACTTGTATTGGAACTGGAACTAAAGAAAACACTAGATTTATAGCAGTACTTACACGTTGTCCCAAGCTATCACAATGAGTATTCAGAATTCTCTTCAAAGTATTTGAACTATGGGTATTTTCTCTCATCAGAATTAATGAGTCATCTACAAAAGAAGGTGAGAATAAGAGGGTGCTTTTATGCAAACGTGAATACCCTCGATGCCACCTACCTCCTCCTCATGAGATAGTAAACTAGATAGACCTTCCGAATAGAGCAAAAAAAGGTATGGAGATAGTGGACACCCCTGTCTTAGGCCTCGAGTAAGTGTGAATTCATCGGTCTCTGTGTCATTAAACCCGATCCTGTAGCTAACATACGAGACACATCCCATGATCATCTCAACCCATTGTGCATTAAAATCAAGGTTTATCATCATCTACTGCAGCAACCCCATTCAACTCTATCATATGCATTAAGGATGTCTAATTTAACTTCACAATACCCATTAGATCCATGAGTTTTCTTCTTTATGGAATGAAAGCACTCATAGGATACAAACACAATATCAGTGATCAACCTTCCTGGAACAAATGCGTTTTGGGTAGGGGAAATAACTTCTGGTAGAATTTTTTCCAATTTGTTTGCAAGCATATTTCAAATTACTTTTTACAAAACATTTCACAAACTAATGGGCTTGAACTGAGTGATTACCTATGGGCTATCCACCATGGGGATCAGTACCCCATTAGTAGAGTTCCAACCTTCTAGAATCTTTCTTGTGTTGATCGCTTGAAGCACCTCATTGGTTAGTTCCTCACCAATTATGTGCCAAAACCTTTTAAAGAAAATTGTGTGAAGGCCATCTGGACCAGGAGCCTTGTGTATGGTGCCGTTAATATTCTGTTCATATCCCCCGTAACTAGAAGATTAACAGTCGCCAATAAACTCTCATCCGCCAGACCTGCATCTGAATGGATGAAATTCTAGAAATAATCAAAAATAAGGGGCTTGAGCTTTTAATTACCGTCAACCCACATATTATTATTACTTTTCAGTTTTTTGATCAAGTTCATGTGCCTACATGCAGAAACAAACTTATTGAAGTATTTTGTGTTGCGATATCTATCCCACAGCCAATTAACTCGGCCACACTGGAAACAATAAATTTCTTCATGTGCTAGAAGATTTTTAATGAATGAAGTTAACTCTTTCTGTTTCATGCTAGTATCATCTATGAAGAACGCACACATCAATTCCTCTAGTTGTTTCTGTGCCGAACATAGCCAGGTTCTCGGTCCTTTCAGCACCTTCTGGTCGCATTCGTGTAGCTCCTTATGCACATGTTCTAATTTTTTTAGTCGATAGGCACAACTCTTGCACAATATCTTTTTGCCACACTATTTTTCTGACTTCTTTCCTCTGTCTCCTCTTCAAGCCAACGAGTCTCAAATCTCCCTTGAGGATGTGGGTTAGCAGTCGCCACTCATGCCAAGTGTTATGTGTCCAAGCATATGGGGCGATGGTCTGATTTCCCCATCTCTAAGTTGCTCAATCCCAACAATGTATGCATCTCCATCAACTCCGCATTAGAGATGGCACGGTCTAGCTGTTCCCGTAGGCAACCTGAAACTAAGTAAACCTATCGCCGTTGTATCCAATGTCCTGTAAGGAACAATCATTCGAAGCATCCTGCAATGCTTGTAACTGTGACTGATGACACGATGCTCTGATACGTCTCCAACATATCTGCAATTTTTGATTGTTTCATGTTATTATATTACCGATCTTGGATACTTTATATGCAATTTTATATCATTTTGGGGAACTAACCTATTAACTCAGTGCCTAGTGCCAGTTGTTGTTTTCTGCTTGTTTTTGGTTTTACAGAAAATCTATACCAAACGAAGTCCAAACACTACGAAGCTCAATGACAATTTTTTCAAGACTTAGGAGATCCTGGAAGCTTTGGGAGAGGACCAGAAGACCTACGAAGAGACTGCAATGTAACAGGGCGTGCCCTGATGCCTTGTGGGCCCTATGTATCTCTGTCTGACATAATTCTAGCGCTATAAATTCCCAAATATTCCAAAAAACCCATAGAGCCAAATGAAACAATTTTTCCGCCACCGCAAGCTTCTATTCTTCCGTGATCCCATCTGGAAGCCTTTTTCAATACTCAATCGGAGGGTGAATCAATCATGGAGGGCTTCTACAGCAACCTTGTTGCCCTTTCGATGATGTGTGAGTAGTTTACCATAAACCTTTGGGTCCATAGCGATTAGCTAGACGGCTTCTTCTCTCTCTTTGATCTTCATACAATGTTCCCTTCGGAGATCGACTCAATGTAATCTTCTTTTGCGGTGTGTTTGTTGGGATCCGATGAATTGTGGATTTATGATTAAACTATTCATTGAAAGTAGTTGAGTCTTTTCTGTACTTTATAATGCATGATTATTATAGCTTTGTATTTTTCTCCAATCTATATGTTTGGTTTGGCCAACTAGATTGATTTATCTTCATTGGGAGAGGTGCTTTGTAGTGGGTTCAATCTTGGGATGTCCTCAGCCAGTGATAACAGGGGTAGTGAGGCACATTTTTGTATTATTTCCATTGAGGGTCAAATGGCAGGGTTTAATCATATTTCTTGGTTTTATTCTATCTACATCATGTCATCTTGCTTAAAGTGTTACTCTATTTGTCATGAACTTAATACCATAGATGCAGGTAGGAGTCGGTCGATTGGTGGAGTAATAGTAGTAGATGCAGGCAGGAGTCGGTCTACTTGCCATAGACGTGATGCCTATATACATGATCATTGCCATGAATAACGTCATAACTATGCGCTTTTCTATCAATTGCCCAACAATAATTTGTCTACCCATCGTATGTTATTTTTATGAGAGAGAAGCCTCTAGTGAAAACTATGGCCCCGGGGTCCATTTTAATCATATTACTAAAACCTAAAATACCTGGCTGCAATTTTCTTTCTTTTATTTTAATTTTCAATTTATATATCTATCACTACTAGATTTAATCCTTGCAAGTAATGAGTTCAAGAGGATTGACAACCCTCTTGCCCGCGTTGGGTGCAAATATTTGTCTTGTCTATGTAGGTGCGGCTTACTAGGCATTTGTGTGGTTCTCCTATTGGTTCAATAACCTTGGTTCCCACTGAGGGGAATACTATTCACTACTATATTGCTTCACCCTTCCTCTTCGGGAAAATCCTAACGCAACTCACAAGTAGCAGAAAGAATTTCTGGCGCCGTTGCCAGGGAGACATCATCAAATACCTACATGTTCCTACATACAAGTTATCATTTACTTGCTCTACTTTTTATTTGCCTTCTCTTTTACATCTCCCTCCACTTCTCTAAAAAAACAATATTTTGTTTGTTTGCTTTATTGCTTGCTTTGTCACTATGTCTACCTCTACTAATTACTTCAAGCAGAAAGAAGGGGAAAATTTAAAAGATGCTTGGTTTAGAATAATGGAATCTGATCATTGAAGGAAATATGCCCTAGAGGCAATAATAAAGTTATTATTTATTTCCTTATATCATGATAAATGTTTATTATTCATGCTAGAATTGTATTAACCGGAAACATAATACATGTGTGAATACATAGACAAACAGAGTGTCACTAGTATGCCTCTACTTGACTAGCTCGTTGATCAAAGATGGTTATGTTTCCTAACCATAGATATGAGTTATCATTTGATGAACGGGATCACATCATTAGGAGAATGATGTGATTGACTTGAACCGTTCCGTTAGCATAGCACTTGATCGTTTAGTTTGTTGCTATTCCTTTCTTCATGACTTATACATGTTCCTATGACTATGAGATTATGCAACTCCCGTTTACCGGAGGAACACTTTGTGTGCTACCAAACGTCACAACGTAACTGGGTGATTATAAAGGTGCTCTACAGGTGTCTCCAAAGGTACTTGTTGGGTTGGCGTATTTCGAGATTAGGATTTGTCACTCCGATTGTCGGAGAGGTATCTTTGGGCCCTCTCGGTAATGCACATCACTTAAGCCTTGCAAGCATTGCAACTAATGAGTTAGTTGCAGGATGATGTATTACGGAACGAGTAAAGAGACTTGCCGGTAACGAGATTGAACTAGGTATTGAGATACCGACGATCAAATCTCGGGCAAGTAACATACCGATGACAAAGGGAACAACGTATGTTGTTATGCGGTCTGACCGATAAGAGATCTTCGTAGAATATGTAGGAGCCAATATGAGCATCCAGCCGCTATTGGTTATTGACCGGAGATGTGTCTCGGTCATGTCTACATTGTTCTCGAACCCGTAGGGTCCGCACGCTTAACGTTACGATGACAGTTTCATTATGAGTTTATATATTTTGATGTACCGAAGGTTGTTTGGAGTCCCGGATGTGATCACGGACATAATGAGGAGTCTCGAAATAGTCGAGACATAAAGATTGATATATTGGACGACTATATTCTGACACAGGAATGGTTCTGGGAGTTATCAGATATAAAACGGAGTACCGGGGGTTACCGGAACCCCCCCGGGGGTTAATGGGCCTCATGGGCCCAAAGTGGAGCAGAGGAGGGGCAGCCAGGGCAGGCTGCGCGCCCCCCTCTAGTACGAATTGGACAAGGAGGGAGGGGCGGCGCCCCCCCTTTCCTTTCTCTCCTCTCTCCCTTCCTTCCCCCTCTCCTAGTTGGACAAGGAAAGGAGGGAGTCCTACTCCCGGTAGGAGTAGGACTCCTCCCTGGCGCGCCTCCTCCTGGCCGGCCGCCCCTCCCCCTTGCTCCTTTATATACGGGGGCAAGGGGGCACCTCTAGTCACAACAATTGATCCTTGAGATCTATTAGCCGTGTGCGGTGCCCTCCGCCACCATAATCCTCGATAATATTGTAGCGGTGCTTAGGCGAAGCCCTGCGATGGTAGAACATCAAGATCGTCACCACGCCGTCGTGCTGATGAAACTCTTCCCCGACATTCTGCTGGATCGAAGTCCGGGGATCGTCGTCGAGCTGAACGTGTGCTAGAACTCGGAGGTGCCGTAGTTTCGGTGCTTGATCGGTCGGGCCGTGAAGACGTACGACTACATCAACCGCGTTGTGCTAACGCTTCCACTTCTGGTCTACGAGGGTACGTAGACAACACTCTCCCCTCTTGTTGATATGCATAACCATGATCTTGCGTGTGCGTAGGAAAATTTTGAAATTACTACGTTCCCCAACAGTGGCATCAGAGCCAGGTTTTATGCGTTGATGTTATATGCACGAGTAGACCACACGTGAGTTGTGGGCGATATAAGTCATACTGCTTACGAGCATGTCATACTTTGGTTCGGCAGTATTGTTGGATGAAGCGGCCCGAACCGACATTACGCGTACGCTTACGCGAGACTGGTTCTACCGACGTGCTTTGCACACAGGTGGCTGGCGGGTGTCATTTTCTCCAACTTTAGTTGAATCGAGTGTGGCAACGCCCGGTCCTTGAGAAGGTTAAAACAACACTAACTTGACAAACTATCGTTGTGGTTTTGATGCGTAGGTAAGAACGGTTCTCGCTCAGCCCGTAGTAGCCACGTAAAACTTGCAACAACAAAGTAGAGGACGTCTAACTTGTTTTTGCAGGGCATGTTGTGATGTGATATGGTCAAGACGTGATGAGATATAAGTTGTTGTATAAGATGATCATGTTTTGTTGAAGTTATCAGCAACTGGCAGAAGCCTTATGGTTGTCTCTTTATTGCATAAGATGCAAGCGCCAAATAATTGCTTTACTTTATCGCTATGCGATAGCAATAGTTGCAAGAGCGGTAGTTGGCGAGACTACCATGTGACGACACATTGATATAGATCAAGATGATGGAGATCATGGTGTCATGCCGGTGACGATGGAAATCATGACTATACTTTGAAGATGGAGATCAAAGGCACAAGATGATGATGGCCATATCATGTCACATATTTTGATTGCATGTGATGTTTATCTTTTATACATCTTATTTTGCTTAGTTCTACGGTAGCTTTATAAGACGATCTCTTACTAATTATCAAGGTACAAGTGTTCTCCCTGAGTATGCACCATTGCGAAAGTTCTTCGTGCTGAGACACCACGTGATGATCGGGTGTGATAGGCTCTACGTTCAAATAAAATGGGTGCAAAACAGTTGCACACGCGAAATACTCAGGTTAAACTTGACGAGCCTAGCATATAACAGATATGGCCTCGGAACACTGAGACTGAAAGGTCGAGCATGAATCATATACTAGATATGATCAACATAGTGATGTTCACCATTGAAACTACTCCATCTCACGTGATGATCGGACATGGTTTAGTTGATTTGGATCACGTGATCACTTAGAAGATTAGAGGGATGTCTTTCTAAGTGGGAGTTCTTAAGTAATATGATTAATTGAACTTAAATTTATCATGAACTTAGTCCTGGTAGTATTAGCATATCTATGTTGTAGATCAATAGCTCGCGTTTAGCTCCCCTGTTTTATTTTTGATATGTTCCTAGAGAAAATTAAGTTGAAAGATTTTAGTAGCAATGATGCGGATTGGATCCGTGATCTGAGGATTATCCTCATTGCTGCACAGAAGAATTATGTCCTTGATGCACCGCTAGGTGGCAGACCTATTGCAGGAGCAGATGCAGACGATATGAACGTTTGGCTAGCTCAATATGATGACTACTTGATAGTTTAGTGCACCATGCTTAACGGCTTAGAATCGGGGCTTCAAAGACGTTTTGAACGCCATGGAGCATATAAGATGTTCCAAGAGTTGAAATTGGTATTTCATACTCATGCCCATGTCGAGAGGTATCAGACCTCTGACAGTACTTTGCCTACAAGATGGAGGAGAATAGCTCAACCAGTGAGCATTGCTTGAATCAAGTGGGAGTTAATCTTCCAGATAAGAGAGTAATTGACAAAGTTCTCTAGTCACTATCACCGAGTTACTGGAACTTAGTGATGAACTATAATATGCAAGGGATGACAAAAGTAATTCCCAAGCTCTTCGTGATGCTAAAATCGACGAAGGTAGAAATCAAGAAAAGCATCAAGTGTTGATGGTTGACAAAGACCACTAGTTTCAAAAAGGGAAAAGGGTAGAAGGGGAACTTCAAGAAGAATGACAAGCGAGTTGCTTCTCAAGTGAAGAAGCCCAAGTCTGGACCTAAGCCTGAGACTGAGTGCTTCTACTGCAAAGGAACTGGTCACTGGAAACGGAACTGCCCCAAATATTTGGCGGATAATAAGGATGGCAAAGTGAACAAATGTATATTTGATATACAGATTATTGATGTGTAGTTTACTAGTGTTCGTAGCAACCCCTCGGTATTTGATACTGGTTCAGTTGCTAAGAGTAGTAACTCGAAACGGGAGTTGCAGAATGAACAGAGACTAGTTAAGGGTGAAGTGACGATGTGTGTTGGAAGTAGTTCCAAGATTGATATGATCATCATCGCACACTCCCTATACTTTCGGGATTAGTGTTGAACCTAAATAAGTGTTATTTGGTGTTTGCGTTGAGCATAAATATGATTGGATCATGTTTATTGCAATACGGTTATTCATGTAAGTTAGAGAATAATTGTTGTTCTGTTTACATGAATAAAACCTTCTATGGTCATACACCCAATGAAAAAGGTTTGTTGGATCTCGATCGTGGTGATACACATATTCATAATATTGAAGCCAAAAGATGCAAAGTTAATAATGATAGTGCAACTTATTTGTGGCACTACCGTTTAGGTCATATTGTGTAAAGCGCATGAAGAAAATCCATGCTGATGGGTTTTTGGAATCACTTGATTATGAATCAGTTGATGCTTGCAAACCATGCCTCATGGGCAACATGACTAAGACTCCGTTCTCCGGAACAATGGAGTGAGCAATAAACTTGATTGGAAATAATACATACTGATGTATGCAGTCCAATGAGTGTTGAGGCTCGCGGCGGGTATCGTTATTTTCTGACCTTCACAGATGATTTGAGCAGATATGAGTATATCTACTTGATGAAACACAAGTCTGAAATATTTTGAAAAGTTCAAAGAATTTCAGAGTGATGTGGAGAATCATCATAACAAAAATAAAAGTTTCTACAATATGATCGCAGAAGTAAAATATTTGAGTTACGAGTTTGGCCTTCAGTTAAAACAATGTGAAATAGTTTCACTACTCACGCCACCTGGAACACCACAGTGTAATGGTGTGTCCGAATGTCATAACTGTACTTTATTAGATATAGTGCGATCTATGATGTCTCTTACCGATCTACCACTATCATTTTGGGGTTATGCATTAGAGACAGCTACATTCACGTTAAATAGGGCAACATCTAAATCCGTTGAGACGACACCATATGAACTGTGGTTTGACGAGAAACCTAACCTGTCATTTCTTAAAGTTTGGGACTGGGATGCTTATGTGAAAAAGTTTCAACATGATAAGCTCGAACCCAAATCGGAGAAGTAAATATGCATAGGATACCCAAAAGAAACTATTGGGTACACCTTCTATCACAGATCCAAAGGCAAGTTATTCGTTGCTGAGAATGGATCCTTTCTAGATAAGGAGTTTCTCTCGAAAGAAGTGAGTGGGAGGAAAGTAGTTCATCACAAAAATCTGTTCTTGTGACTACTACACCAATTAGTGAGGAAGCTAATGATGATGATCATGTAACTTTAGATCAAGTTACTACCGAACCTCGTAGGTAAACCAGAGTGAGATCCGCACCAGAGTGGTACGGTAATCCTGTTCTGGAGGTCATGTTACTTGACCATGACAAGCCTACGAACTATGAAGAAGCGATGGTGAGCCCAGATTCCGCAAAATGGCTTGAGGCCATGAAATCTGAGATGAGATCCATGTATGAGAACAAAGTATGGACTTTGATTGACTTGCCGAATGATCGGCGAGCCATTGAGATTAAATAGATCTTCAAGAGGAAGACAGACACTGATAGTAGTGTTACTATCTACAAAGCTAGAATTGTCGCAAAAGGTTTTCGACAAGTTCAAGGTGTTGACTATGATGAGAGTTTCTCACTCGTATCTATACTTAAGTCTGTCCGAATCATGTTAGCAATTGCCACATTTTATGAAATCTGGCAAATGGATAAACAAAACTGCATTCCTTAATGGATTTATTAAAGAAGAGTTGTATATGATGCAACCAGAAGGTTTTGTCAATCCTAAAGGTGCTAACAAAATGTGCAAGCTCCAGCGATCCATCTGTGGACTGGTGTAAGCATCTCGGAGTTGGAATATACGCTTTGATGAGTTGATCAAAGCATATAGTTTTATACAGACTTGCGGTGAAGCCTGTATTTACAAGAAAGTGAGTGGGAGCACTACAGCATTTCTGATAAGTATATGTGAAAGACATATTGTTGATCGGAGATAATGTAGAATTATTCTGCAAAGCATAAAGGAATGTTAGAAAGGAGTTTTTCAAAGAAAGACCTCGGTGAAGCTGCTTACATATTGATCATCAAGATCTATAGAGATAGATCAATACGCTTGATAAGTTTTTTCAATGAGTACATACCTTGACAAGATTTTGAAGTAGTTCAAAATGGAATAGTCAAAAAGGAGTTCTTGCCTGTGTTACAAGGTGTGAAGTTGAGTAATACTCAAAACCCGACCACGACAGAAGATAGAGAGAGAATGAAAGTCATTCCCTATGCCTCAGCCATAGGTTCTATAAAGTATGCCATGCTGTGTACCAGACCTATTGTATACCCTGCCCTGAGTTTGGCAAGGGAGTACAATAGTGATCTAGGAGTAGATCACTGGACATTGGTCAAAATTATCCTTAGTGGAATAAGGATATGTTTCTCGATTATGGAGGTGACAAAAGGTTCGTCGTAAAGGGTTACGTCGATGCAAATTTTGACACTGATCCAGATGACTCTAAGTCTCAATCTGGATACATATTGAAAGTGGGAGCAATTATCTAGAGTAGCTCCGTGTAGAGCATTGTTGACATAGAAATTTGCAAAATACGTACGGATCTGAATGTGGCAGACCCGTTGACTAAACTTCTCTCACAAGCAAAACATGATCACACCTTAGTACTCTTTGGGTGTTAATCACATAGTGATGTGGACTAGATTATTGGCTCTAGTAAACCCTTTGGGTGTTGGTCACATGTCGATGATAACTATGGGTGTTAATCACATGGTGATGTGAACTATTGGTATTAAATCACATGGCGATGTGAACTAGATTATTGACTCTAGTGCAAGTGGGAGACCGAAGGATATATGCCCTAGAGGCAATAATAAAGTTATTATTTATTTCCTTATATCATGATAAATGTTTATTATTCATGCTAGAATTGTATTAACCGGAAACATAATACATGTGTGAATACATAGACAAACAGAGTGTCACTAGTATGCCTCTACTTGACTAGCTCGTTGATCAAAGATGGTTATGTTTCCTAACCATAGACATGAGTTGTCATTTGATTAACGGGATCACATCATTAGGAGAATGATGTGATTGACCTGACCCATTCCGTTAGCATAGCACTTGATCGTTTAGTTTGTTGCTATTGCTTTCTTCATGACTTATACATGTTCCTATGCCTATGAGATTATGCAACTCCCGTTTACCGAAGGAACACTTTGTGTGCTACCAAACGTCACAACGTAACTGGGTGATTATAAAGGTGCTCTACAGGTGTCTCCGAAGGTACTTGTTGGTTGGCGTATTTCGAGATTAGGATTTGTCACTCCGATTGTCAGAGAGGTATCTCTAGGCCCTCTCGGTAATGCACATCACTTAAGCCTTGCAAGCATTGCAAGTAATGAGTTAGTTGCAGGATGATGTATTACGAAACGAGTAAAGAGACTTGCCGGTAACGAGATTGAACTAGGTATTGAGATACTGACGATCAAATCTCGGGCAAGTAACATACTGATGACAAAGGGAACAACGTATGTTGTTATGCGGTCTGACCGATAAAAGATCTTCGTAGAATATGTAGGAGCCAATATGAGCATCCAGGTTCTGCTATTGGTTATTGACCGGAGACGTGTCTCGGTCATGTCTACATTGTTCTCAAACCCGTAGGGTCCGCACGCTTAACGTTACGATGACAGTTTCATTATGAGTTTATATATTTTGATGTACCGAAGGTTGTTCGGAGTCCCGGATGTGATCACGGACATAACGAGGAGTCTTGAAATAGTCGAGACATAAAGATTGATATATTGGACGACTATATTTGGACAGAGGAATGGTTCCGGGAGTTATCGGATATAAAACGGAGTACCTGGGGTTACCGGAACCCCCCCGGGGGTTAATGGGCCTCATGGGCCCAAAGTGGAGCAGAGGAGGGGCGGCCAGGGCAGGCTGCGCTCCCCCTCCCCCTCTAGTCCGAATTGGACAAGGAGGGAGGGGCGGCGCCCCCCTTTCCTTTCTCTCCTCTCTCCCTTCCTTCCCCCTCTCCTAGTTGGACAAGGAAATGAGGGAGTCCTATTCCCGGTAGGAGTAGGACTCCTCCCTGGCGCGCCTCCTCCTGGCCGGCCGCCCCTCCCCCTTGCTCCTTTATATACGGGGGCAAGGGGGCACCTCTAGACACAACAATTGATCCTTGAGATCTATTAGCCGTGTGCGGTGCCCTCCTCCACCATAATCCTCGATAATATTGTAGCGGTGCTTAGGCGAAGCCCTGCGACGGTAGAACATCAAGATCGTCACCACGCCGTCGTGCTGACGGAACTCTTCCCCGACATTCTGTTGGATCGGAGTCCGGGGATCGTCATCGAGCTGAACGTGTGCTAGAACTCCGAGGTGCCGTAGTTTCGGTGCTTGATCTGTCGGGCCATGAAGACGTACGACTACATCAACCGCGTTGTGCTAACGCTTCCACTTCCGGTCTACGAGGGTACGTAGACAACACTCTCCCCTCTCGTTGCTATGTATCACCATGATCTTGCGTGTGCGTAGGAAAATTTTGAAATTACTACGTTCCCCAACAATCATATCTCTACTATAAGGAGTGATATAAAAATCTTACTTCAAAATTTTTATGTGGGGCTGACTGTGCCTAAGAGACAACTTTTGGATTTTGCCGCTAAAGGGAATTTTAGTGAAAGTGATGCTAATGCAGTAATGCTGCTTATGAAATAATAGTGGGGATAGTGGGAACTCCACCTCCACAAAAAGGATCTCGGTATGCTCACTCTTCTCAATTCCGACTCCTCATATTTTCTACTCTTTTAGGATGGCGGATGCAAGGAACAAGTTCACACAACCGGATGAAGATACACCCTTTGGACGCCACCTGAAGGAAGTCACTAAGTACCTGAACATCGGAGTACCAAGCTTCACCGGGACCTACAACGCCACTTTACCCGAGGAGGAGCGCTGGATGATTCAAGTTCAAGTTCCAGGAAGGACGTTCATGCCAGTGACCGAGCCCATAGAGTTTTCCTTTGATGCACCAACCTGGAGTCTAGGAAAGAGCATGGAAGCCCACATCGCCATGGGATGTATTGTAGAAGTTTACCGCAATGATCTCAAGGATACTATCTACCAGATTTGCGGGCGCCGAGATGAACACTGGCAAATGATCAGCACCAAGAAGGATAGATCAATCGCAACTTTTATCCAGGAGTTAAATGTAACGCCCTCGATGCGGCTATAGCTCCCACGTGTCGAGGCACGACTTAGAGATATAACCGCATTGAAAGCAATGTCGCAAGTCAGGCAATCATTACAACATCCCATGTAATACATAATAAAAGGGGGAGATAACATAGTTGGCTTACACTCGCCACGTCACATCAGAGTACATAAATAACATCCATCAAACAAACACTCATGGCCCGACTACGGCGCCAAAATGGAAAAGAACCCAACAAGCGACAAGGCCCTGAATCAATCCCCAACTAGGCACCACTACTGATCATCGGGAAAGGAAACATAATAACGCTGAGAGTCCTCGTCGAACTCCCACTTGAGCTCGTACTCGTCACCTGGAGCGGAATCGCCTGGACCTGCATCTGGAATTATAGTATCTGTGAGCCACAGGGACTCAGCAATCTCGCACCCTCGCGATCAAAACTATTTAAGCTTATAGGAATGGATAAGGCAAATATATGTGGAGCTGCAGCAAGCGACTAGCATATATGGTGGCTATCTTATACGCAAAAGAGAGCGAGAAGAGGGGGCAAAGCGCGAGCGAGAATCTAGAAGAGCAACCTGCGCAAGCATAACTCCAACACCGTGTCCACTTCCCGGACTCCGCCGAGAAGAGGCCATCACGGCAACACACTCAGTTGATTCATTTTAATTAATTAAGGTTTTGGTTATCTACAACCGGACATTAACAAATTCCCATCTGCCCATAACTGCGGGCACGGCTTTCGAAAGTTCAATCCCTGCAGGGGAGTCCCAACTTAGCCCATGACAAGCTCTCACGGTCAACGAAGGAATAGACCTCCACCCGAGACACACCGATCAGACTCGGTAATCCGGTACAACAAGACAATTCGACAGGTTAAAACAAGACCAGCAACACCGCCCGAATGTGCCGACAAATCCCGATAGGAGCTGCACATATCTCTTTCTCAAGGCACACTCAGATGAGACATCCTACGAGTAAAACCAACCCTCAAGTTGCCCCGAGGTGGCCCCGCAGTCTACTCGGTCGGACCAACACTCAGAGGAGCACTGGCCCGGGGGGGGGGGGTTAAAATAAGATGACCCTTGAGTCTGCAGAACCCAAGGGAAAGAAAAGGCTAGGTGGCAAATGGTAAAAAACCAAGGTTGGGCATTGCTGGAAAAGCTTTAATCAAGGCGAAATATCAAGGGGTTCCCATTATAACCCAACCGTGTAAGGAACGCAAAAATCCGGAAACATAACACCGATATGACGGAAACTAGGGCGGCAAGAGTGGAACAAAACACTAGGCGAGAGGCCGAGCCTTCCACCCTTTACCAAGTATATAGATGCATTAAGATAACATAGCAATATAATGATATCCCAACAAGTAAATAAAAGATGTTCCAACAAGGAACAGCCTCCAAACTACACCTGCAACTAGCAACGCTATAAGAGGGGCTGAGCAAAGCGGTAACATAGCCAATCAACGGTTTGCTAGGACAAGGTGGGTTAGAGGTTCAATCATGGCAATTGGGAGGCTGACAAACAAGTGGTAGGCATCGTAGCATTGGCATAGCAAAAGAGCGAGCAAACTAGCATAGCAAAGATAGTAGTGATTTCAAGGGTATGATCATCTTGCCTGCACAGTTGTCAGAGTTGACTGGATCCTCACAAGCAAACTCAACGGGCTCCTTGGTAGCGAACTCGTCTCCCGGCTCTACCCAAATAAGACAAACAAGCAACAAGGATACAATCAACCACGTGCAAGACCGAGCAATATCATGAAATGATGATATGCTATGCGGGATGCGATGTAGGATGCAAAATGCAAGATATAACAGGAAATGCATGAACCTGGCCTCAACTTGGAATTCCAAGGGTGCCACTGGATAGAGGGGATGAAATCGCTTGAAAACGATATAAAGATCATTGGAATCGGAGTTACGGTTTGGAAATGGCAAGCGTTTTAAGATATGACACCGGTCTGCGATTTACAGCAAGTAGGCATCTAAATGCAACGAAATGAACATGCTACAGCCACCAAACATGACAAAAAAATACATGGCAGGGATGCACACAAGATTCTTAACAAAAGACTAGCACTGAGCCACGGCCAATTCATCCATTAAGAGGTTCAAACAAGCATGGCAAAAACGCAAATGCAAAACAGATTCCAGACTTAGTGAAATTAACACTAGTCTGTAATTTCAGATCACGAAGCCCTCTTCGGAGCACCAAAACAACATGATACATGACCTGATTAAGACAAGTAAGAACATGGCATGGATATACTCAACAAGCTTAACAAAAGTCCCAAAGTGACCTGGGGACAAAAGGGATCACAAAATATATTAACGGGCACACGAACATAGCTAAAACACAATCAGTTTTCAGACTTTGTGAAAACTGAGACATGCTGAAATATAACTCACGAAGGCATGTAAACGAGCTCGATGCACTCACCACGGTGCAAGTCATGGCAAGGCAAGCATACAGCCATTAAGAAGGCACAAAATAAAAGCTAGACATGGCAAGAACAATGGCATAGCATACACGGATCAACTACGACAACGCCGGCAAAATCGCAAACGAGTTGACGATCTGCCCAGATTCACCACGAAGCAAAAGTAGAGCTCGATTGACTCAAGCTATGGTTCTCCATAATTGCAAACAAAGACATTTATGGATAGAGCATAACATGATTAACAAAACTCCTTTACTGATCATCCTCAAAAGAGGCACGGATCACTAGGAAACAAGCTGAACATATGGCATCATGAACTAAAATATCCCAGACTTGGTGAAAACAACTAAGTCCCTGAAAACAGATTTCCCGGGTGCCTCTCTTTGTGAGCTTGCACAAGTCACCACACACATCCTAAAAATGTATGGGTTGCACCTCTGGAAAGAAGACAAAATGCTTAACAAAACATATGAAGGACTCATAGGCATAGCATGCACACATTAATCATGGCAAAAATGACAAAGGTCTAAGATGAACTAGCAGATCTGACAATTAACTCACGAAGCCTCCTTCTAACAGCATTTTGGGCATCAAGATGAACTCAAATGAAAATGATGCAATGGAATGAAATGATGTACTCATCGAGGCGAAGATTTTGATATATCATATGTCCAAATCAGAGCTACGGATGCAAAGTTACAGGCAGGCAAAGATTGCATAAAAATTAAGGGGGAGAAGAGGGAAGTCAACCCAGATCTAGGGTTTCGGCACTGTTCACGGGCGCGCGAACCGAGGATGGCCGGGATCTCGCCGGAGTCTCGCCGGGAAGAGGACGGCGGCGGGGCGCGGGACGAAGGGCGGCGGCGGATCGGGCTCGCGGGGGCCCCTCCTGGGCCTCCTGGGCCGGCGGCGGGGATGTGGGCGGCGCCCACGTGGTGGCGCGTGAGTGGACAAGGGGCGCTGGCAGACGCTGTCCGGTCCGATCCGGACACGTCAGTCGGTGGCGGGGGTTGATCTGTTTTTTTAACTAGGGTTTCGGACGGGGGAAGAAGAGATCCGAATGGAGGGGGTATTTATAGACATAGAGGGAGCTAGGAGAGTCCAAATGAGGTGCGGTTCTCGCCCATGCGATCGTGATCGAACGCTCTAGGACATGGAGCAGAGTTTGGTGGGTTTTGGGACAAATTTTAGGGATGTTGGGCTGCAACACACACGAGGCCTTTTCGGTCCCTCGGTTAACCGTTGGAGTATCAAACGAAGTCTAATTGATACGAAACTTGACAGGCGGTCTACCGGTAGTAAACCAAGTCTCGGTCCAATCCGGAAATGTTTAATCCCCACACACGAAAGAAAGCTAGAAATGACCATCGGAGGAGAACGAAGCGCCGGAATGCAAAACGGACAACGGGGAAAATGCTCGAATGCATGAGATGAACACGTATGCAAATGCAATGCACATGATGACATGATATGAGATGCAAGAAAACGAAAACAACACACGGAGACAAAGACCCGAACCCGAGGAATAAATATAACTTAATGCCGGAAACGGCAAGAGTTGGATACAAATTTGGAAAGTCGTATCTGGGGCGTTACAACACTCCACCACTACGAAAAGATCTCGTCCCGAGATTTAGGACTGAAAGAACTCCGGGTACTCAGAACGGAGGTGATCCTCGCGTTCCCAGGTAGCTTCACGGTCGGAATGGTGAGACCACTTGACTTTGAGAAATTTGATTGACTTGTTGCGAGTCTTGCGTTCAGTCTCTTCAAGAATAGCAACTGGGTGCTCACGATAGGAGAGATCATCTTGGAGCTCAATGTCCTCGAAGTTGACGGTGCGTTCAGGAGTCTTGAAGCACTTTCGAAGCTGAGAGACATGGAACACATCATGAACATTTGCAAAGTTTGAAGGAAGCTCGAGTTGATAGGCGAGGTCGCCTCTCTTGCTGACAATCTTGAAAGGTCCCACGTATCTAGGGGCAAGCTTCCCTTTGATACCGAAGCGACGAGTACCTTTCATAGGAGAGACACGGAGGTAAACATGATCTCCGATCTCGAAAGCCAAATCACGGTGCTTACTATCATAGTAGCTCTTTTGGCGGGATTGGGCTGCTTTGAGGTTATCACGAATGACTTTGCACATTTCTTCTGCTTCTGTGATTAAGTCATTACCCAGCAGCTGACGTTCACCGGTTTCAGACCAGTTGAGAGGGGTACGACACTTCCTGCCATACAGAATTTCAAAAGGGGCCTTGCCCGAACTTGCTTAAAAACTGTTGTTATAGGAGAATTCAGCATAAGGGAGACAATCCTCCCACTTCATGCCGAAGGAGATCACACAAGCCCTGAGCATATCTTCAAGAATCTGGTTGACACGCTCGACTTGGCCGCTTGTTTGAGGATGGAAAGCAGTGCTGAAGCGGATGTTAGTGCCCATGGCCTTCTGAAAAGAATCCCAAAACTTCGAGGTAAAGATGCTACCACGGTCTAAAGAGATCACTTGAGGAATACCGTGCAGAGAGATGATTCGAGAGGTATAGAGTTCCGCCAATTGAGCTGCAGTGATCGACTCTTTGATAGGCAAAAAATGAGCCACTTTGGTGAGCTTGTCGATGACAACAAATATAGCATCGTTGCCACGCTTGGACTTTGGAAACCCAGTCACGAAGTCCATTTCAATGTGGTCAAACTTCCATTTTGGAACGGCAAGAGGTTGGAGGAGACCAGCTGGCCTTTGGTGTTCTGCCTTCACTCTTCTGCAGACATCACATTCATTCACGAATTGAGCGATCTCGCGCTTCATTCGAGTCCACCAATAAGCTTGCTTGAGGTCCTGATACATCTTCGTGCTCCCAGGGTGGATGGAGAGGAGAGAATTGTGAGCCTCGTTCATGATCACTTTACGAAGTTCACCTTTGGGCACAACAATACGATCCTCGAAGAAAAGAGTGTCCTTGTCATCAAGGCGGTAGCACTTATACTTGGACTGACTCTTGGCAATCCCAATCTTCACCTTTTTCACCATAGCATCAAGAAGCTGGGCTTGGCGAATCTGGTCTTCTAAGGTAGAAGAGACTTGAAGGTTGGCGAGGAAACCTTGAGGAACAACTTGTAGATTAAGCTTGCGGAAAGCTTCACAAAGCTCGGGTTGATAAGGCTTGAGAATCAGACTGTTGCAGTAGGCCTTTCTGCTCAAAGCGTCAGCAATCACATTGGCCTTGCCTGGAGTATACTCAATACTCGGATTATATTCTTGAATCATCTCGACCCATCGAGTTTGCCTTAGGTTGAGATTAGGCTGAGTGAAGATGTACTTGAGACTCTTGTGATCAGTGAAAATGTCCACTTTTCTTCCCAATATAAGATGTCTCCAAGTCAAAAGAGCATGCACAACTGCCGCCAACTCGAGATCATGAGTGGGGTAGTTCTTCTCATTAGGCTTCAACTGGCGAGATGTATAAGCAACAACTTTCTTCTCTTGCATCAATACTGCGCCAAGACCTTGGAGAGAGGCATCACAAAAGACCTCGTACGGCTTGGATTCATCAGGCGGAGTCAAGACTGGAGCAGTGATCAACTTCTCTTTCAAAGTGTTGAAGGCAATATCACACTCCGGAGACCAAACATACTTGACATGCTTCTGAAGAAGATTTGAGAGAGGCTTCGCGATCTTGGAAAAGTTTTCAACGAATCTTCGGCAGTAACTTGCGAGACCCAGAAAACTGCGGAGTTGCTTCACGTTCTGAGGAGGTTCCCAATTCACAATTGTAGACACCTTCTCAGGATTCACGGAAATGCCCTTGGCAGAGATGATATGACCAAGATAAAGAACCTCATCGAGCCAAAATTCACACTTGGAGAACTTGGCATAGAACTGATGTTCCCTGAGCTTATCGAGAACCAAACGCAAGTGCTTGGCATGATCTTCCTTGTTCTTGGAGAAAACCAGAATGTCGTCGAGATAGACCAAAACGAAGTCATTGGTGTAGGCGTTGAAGATGAAATTCATCATGCGAGAGAACATCGGAGGAGCGTTGGCGAGGCCAAAAGACATGACAGTGTATTCATATGAACCAAAGCTTGTTCTGAATGCTGTCTTGGGAATATCTTCTTCACGAATGCGAATCTGGTGATAACCCATACGGAGATCAAGCTTGGAGAATACTTGGGCACCTTTGAGTTGTTCGAACAGCTCATTGATGTTGGGAAGTGGGTATTTGTTCTTGATGGTCTTCTTGTTCACTGGACGGTAATCAACACAAAGTCTGTCCGTTCCATCCTTCTTCTTCACAAAAAGAACACCACAACCCCACGGAGAAGTACTAGGCCGGATGAGACCCATTCTTTCTTGCTCATCGAGTTGCTTCTTCAGCTCCTTCAACTCTTCAGGTCCGAGCTTGTAAGGACGTTTGCACACAGGTTCCGTGCCAGGCTCAAGTTCAATAACGAATTCAACTGGCCGGTGCGGAGGCATTCCTGGGAGCTCTTCTGGAAAGACGTCTTGATATTCGCAAACGACTGGAATTTGAGAGATGGCATCCAATTCACCCTTCTCATTGAGAGAAAACAGACGGATAGTATTATCCCGAGCGGCAAAGATAATTACGTCCTCAAACGAATGAGTCAATTGGATCTGCCTGGCAGCACAGTCAAGATGTGCCTTGTGCTTAGAAAGCCAATCCATTCCGAGAATAAGATCAATATCCGAGTTACCAAGAACCACCGGAGAAGAGAGAAACTTGTAATCGCCCAACGTGATAGAGACATCGGGAGCAACCAAACTAGAAGTCAAAAGCTTGCCGGGAGAAACAACTTGCATGACTTTGGGCATAATCTCGGTATCAACATTGTGCTTCGATGCAAAAGGGCATGACAAAAAGGAATGCGATGCACCAGTGTCAAATAGAACTTTGCCAGGAATATCATTAACAGGAAGGTTACCCATGATCACATCTGACGAGTCCTCTGCCTGAGCTGCATTCATCAAATTGACCTTGGCATGCTTGGGATTATGCTTGACCACAGCTGTACTTGCCGATCTGACAGGAGGAGGAGGAAGACGCCTCTGGTTGAAACACTTGTTAGCATAGTGACCCTTCTGTTGGCACTTGTTGCACGTGACCTCTGAAAGCGGACGGTGATACGGAGCACTCGATCTTGGAGCTTGAGACGAAGTCTTGTTCTAAAGGCTGGGGTTGGGGGGGGGGGAAGAACCACTGTCACCTTTGCTCTTCTGCTGATACGGCTGACGGAACGGAGGAGGAGGAAGCCAAAACTTCTGCTGCTTGGACACTTGAGTAGAGGAAGAAGGTGTAGCATCTCTGGCACGCTTCCTGGAAGCATCACACCTCAACTGAGCAGCCTCTTGTTTCAATGCCATGTTGTAGAACTCATCATATCTCAACGGCTCAAAGAGGACAAGAGCGAGCTGAATTTCTTCACGAAGACCACCCCTGAACTGATAGATCATGCTCTTCTCATCAGGAACATCCTGCTTGGCAAAACGGGCGAGCTTTTGGAACAACTTGTTGTAGTCATAGACAGACAAAGAGCCTTGCTTCAGATTGCGGAATTCCTCACGCTTACTCTCAACCACACTTTGAGGGATGTGATGAGCGCGGAAATCTCGACGGAAATCATCCCAAGTGATCAAACGTCCACCTCTGGAATCCTTGTACTGCTGGAACCACTCTGCAGCCTGATCTTTGAGCTAGAAAGAAGCGAACTTGACGAAATCTTCAGGCCTGACGTTGCTGCATTGAAAATGCTTGCCCAGATCCACTAGCCAATCGTCAGCATCGGTAGCCTCAACACAATTGCTGAACGTCTTTGGACCATTTGCGAGGAACTGGTTCAGTGTAGCAAAGTGGTGCTGATTGCTGCCTTGATTCCCTTGACTGCCTTGATTGCGCTCTTGGAGAATTTGCATGATCAGCTGAGTGTTTGCATTAGTTGCGGCCATCACAGCTTGCCAAGCTTCCGGAGGAGGCGGAGGTGGAGGCGGATCAAGATTCGGAGTCGTGCGCGTTGGAGGAGCCATCCTGAACAGGTTGACCACCATTAGCACACAAATAGACAAGTATTGAAGGTGAATCCAACGGAATGAAAATTGCAACATAAAGTCTTCACATCCGAACAAAATGAACGAATGCACTTCTCTTGAAGTGGTCACATATTCCTAAATTGCGAAGCCACATAGAAACAGGTAGAAGGGGTAAATCAACGAGGGATGGAATCAACATATGACGTCGAAGCAAAAACGAATGCCACAACTCGAAATAAAACCAAGGGTTGGCTTGCGGAATAAGCCGAAACACACATATGATAGAAATTTCGTCCGAAGTTTTCGTGGTGGGACCTACACGGGCTCGATCGTACAGCACCATCATGTACAAGGCAGTGCACATGACATACGAAGCGTCCCTGAGTCAGCATAGCCAAGGACTCTTTAAGACACAACGAGACCACTGTAAAATCGACCGTGAATAGGCGAACCACTAGACGTCGAACCCCAATTTCATATCATACATCTGTCGGAAAGATATCCTAAGAGCTACTTGAATTCCCACCTATGAAACTCCCGAAATGTTCCGGTTATGCAATCAGGTGTTGGGGATATAGGGGAAGCATAATATCTCACCCAAGCTAGCAAATCCTACATCCAGCTGTATCCATCCTTCAACACATAACCAAGAAACCTTCGGAAACCATCTACCTCAACCTTCGAAAAACATCCGTTATACAAGTTATGGCGATACTCCCGAACTCCCGCCCCAGTACTGGGTGGCGTCGAGGTTATCTCACCAACGAACTGCATAAAAGAGATTTTCGATGTCGCGCACATATCTCAAGTATTCCAGAATTGCAACGATAAAATTATGATGACAACACCTCAGAGCTCAACTCCTCGGGACACTTCCACTAAACCCCTGATAGGAGGCACCAAGACAGTATTCTCATCATAAGCCATCGGAACAAATCCAAGATACTCGCGTGATCCTAAAATTTTTTTTAGTGAAATTTGAGAAGAGAAGAGTCAAAACTCTACGTCAGGATGCCTTACCAGAGCGATGAGGAGACTGGGAAGTAAAAGAATTCCTAAGCTCTCCGATATATAATTCCTAAGTGACTCAAAACATTTTTCTAGACACAACTCGGCTGCTAAAAACGATCAAGCAATGGGGCTCCTAAGGTCGGGGAAGGCTCTGATTACCAACTTGTAACGCCCTCGATGCGGCTATAGCTCCCACGTGTCGAGGCACGACTTAGAGATATAACCGCATTGAAAGCAATGTCGCAAGTCAGGCAATCATTACAACATCCCATGTAATACATAATAAAAGGGGGAGATAACATAGTTGGCTTACACTCGCCACGTCACATCAGAGTACATAAATAACATCCATCAAACAAACACTCATGGCCCGACTACGGCGCCAAAATGGAAAAGAACCCAACAAGCGACAAGGCCCTGAATCAATCCCCAACTAGGCACCACTACTGATCATCGGGAAAGGAAACATAATAACGCTGAGAGTCCTCGTCGAACTCCCACTTGAGCTCGTACTCGTCACCTGGAGCGGAATCGCCTGGACCTGCATCTGGAATTATAGTATCTGTGAGCCACAGGGACTCAGCAATCTCGCACCCTCGCGATCAAAACTATTTAAGCTTATAGGAATGGATAAGGCAAATATATGTGGAGCTGCATCAAGCGACTAGCATATATGGTGGCTATCTTATACGCAAAAGAGAGCGAGAAGAGGGGGCAAAGCGCGAGCGAGAATCTAGAAGAGCAACCTGCGCAAGCATAACTCCAACACCGTGTCCACTTCCCGGACTCCGCCGAGAAGAGGCCATCACGGCAACACACTCAGTTGATTCATTTTAATTAATTAAGGTTTTGGTTATCTACAACCGGACATTAACAAATTCCCATCTGCCCATAACCGCGGGCACGGCTTTCGAAAGTTCAATCCCTGCAGGGGAGTCCCAACTTAGCCCATGACAAGCTCTCACGGTCAACGAAGGAATAGACCTCCACCCGAGACACACCGATCAGACTCGGTAATCCGGTACAACAAGACAATTCGACAGGTTAAAACAAGACCAGCAACACCGCCCGAATGTGCCGACAAATCCCGATAGGAGCTGCACATATCTCTTTCTCAGGGCACACTCAGATGAGACATCCTACGAGTAAAACCAACCCTCAAGTTGCCCCGAGGTGGCCCTGCAGTCTACTCGGTCAGACCAACACTCAGAGGAGCACTGGCCCGGGGGGGGGGGGTTAAAATAAGATGACCCTTGAGTCTGCAGAACCCAAGGGAAAGAAAAGGCTAGGTGGCAAATGGTAAAAAACCAAGGTTGGGCATTGCTGGAAAAGCTTTAATCAAGGCGAAATATCAAGGGGTTCCCATTATAACCCAACCGTGTAAGGAACGCAAAAATCCGGGAACATAACACCGATATGACGGAAACTAGGGCGGCAAGAGTGGAACAAAACACTAGGCGAGAGGCCGAGCCTTCCACCCTTTACCAAGTATATAGATGCATTAAGATAACATAGCAATATAATGATATCCCAACAAGTAAATAAAAGATGTTCCAACAAGGAACACCCTCCAAACTACACCTGCAACTAGCAACACTATAAGAGGGGCTGAGCAAAGCGGTAACATAGCCAATCAGCGGTTTGCTAGGACAAGGTGGGTTAGAGGTTCAATCATGGCAATTGGGAGGTTTACAAACAAGTGGTAGGCATCGTAGCATTGGCATAGCAAAAGAGCGAGCAAACTAGCATAGCAAAGATAGTAGTGATTTCGAGGGTATGATCATCTTGCCTGCACAGTTGTCAGAGTTGACTGGATCCTCACAAGCAAACTCAACGGGCTCCTTGGTAGCGAACTCGTCTCCCGGCTCTACCCAAATAAGACAAACAAGCAACAAGGATACAATCAACCACGTGCAAGACCGAGCAATATCATGAAATGATGATATGCTATGCGGGATGCGATGCGGGATGCAAAATGCAAGATATAACAGGAAATGCATGAACCTGTCCTAAACTTGGAATTCCAAGGGTGCCACTGGATAGAGGGGATGAAATCGCTTGAAAACGATATAAAGATCATTGGAATCGGAGTTACGGTTTGGAAATGGCAAGCGTTTTAAGATGACACCGGTCTGCGATTTACAGCAAGTGGGCATCTAAATGCAACTAAATGAACATGCTACAGCCACCAAACATGACAAAAAAATACATGGCAGGGATGCACACAAGATGCTTAACAAAAGACTAGCACTCAGCCACGGCCAATTCATCCATTAAGAGGTTCAAACAAGCATGGCAAAAACGCAAATGCAAAACAGATTCCAGACTTAGTGAAATTAACACTAGTCTGTAATTTCAGATCACGAAGCCCTCTTCGGAGCAGCAAAACAACATGATACATGACCTAATTAAGACAAGTAAGAACATGGCATGGAGCTACTCAACAATCTTAACAAAAGTCCCAAAGTGACCTGGGGACAAAAGGGATCACAAAATATATTAACGGGCACACGAACATAGCTAAAACACAATCAGTTTTCAGACTTTGTGAAAACTGAGACATGCTGAAATATAACTCACGAAGGCATGTAAACGAGCTCGATGCACTCACCACGGTGCAATTCATGGCAAGGCAAGCATACAGCCATTAAGAAGGCACAAAATACAAGCTATACATGGCAAGAACAATGGCATAGCATACACGGATCAACTACGACAACGCCGGCAAAATCGCAAACGAGTTGACGATCTTCCCAGATTCACCACGAAGCAAAAGTAGAGCTCGATTGACTCAAGCTATGTTGCTCCATAATTGCAAACAAAGACATGTATGGATAGAGCATAACATGATTAACAAAACTCCTTTACTGATCATCCTCAAAAGATGCACGGATCACTAGGAAACAAGCTGAACATATGGCATCATGAACTAAAATATCCCAGACTTCGTGAAAACAACTAAGTCCCTGAAAACAGATTTCCCGGGTGCCTCTCTTTGCGAGCTTGCACAAGTCACCACACACATCCTAAAAATGTATGGGTTGCACCTCTGGAAATAAGACAAAATGCTTAACAAAACATATGAAGGACTCACAGGCATAGCATGCACACATTAATCATGGCAAAAATGACAAAGGTCTAAGATGAACTAGCAGATCTGACAATTAACTCACGAAGCCTCCTTCTAACAGCATTTTGGGCATCAAGATGAACTCAAATGAAAATGATGCAATGGAATGAAATGATGTACTCATCTAGGCGAAGATTTTGATATATCATATGTCCAAATCGGAGCTACGGATGCAAAGTTACGGGCAGGCAAAGATTGCATAAAAATTAAGGGGGAGAAGAGGGAAGTCAACCCAGATCTAGGGTTTCGGCACTGTTCACGGGTGCGCGAACCGAGGATGGCCGGGATCTCGCCGGAGTCCCGCTGGAGAGGAGGAGGCGCCGCGGAGGAGGAGGGGGCCGGCCGGACCGGGGCGGCGACGGCGGCGCCCGAGGCGGGGCCGGGCGTGGCGGCGCCGGTCTTCACGGGCGGCGGCGACCTCCGGCTGGGGCGGCGGCGGTGCCCGCGGCGGCGGCGGCGGCCGGCCGGGAAGAGGACGGCGGCGGGGCGCGGGACGAAGGGCGGCGGCGGATCGGGCTCGCGGGGGCCCCTCCTGGGCCTCCCGGGCCGGCGGCGGGGATGTGGGCGCGGCCCACGTGGCGGCGCATGAGTGGACAAGGGGCGGCGGCGGACGCTGTCCGGTCCGATCCGGACACGTCCGTCGGTGGCGGGGGTTGATCTGTTTTTTTTAACTAGGGTTTCGGACGGGGGAAGAAGAGATCCGAATGGAGGGGGTATTTATAGACATAGAGGGAGCTAGGAGAGTCCAAATGAGGTGCGGTTCTCGCCCACGCGATCGTGATCGAACGCTCTAGGACATGGAGCAGAGTTTGGTGGGTTTTGGGACAAATTTGGGGGATGTTGGGCTGCAACACACACGAGGCCTTTTCAGTCCCTCGGTTAACCGTTGGAGTATCAAACGAAGTCCAATTGATACGAAACTTGACAGGCGGTCTACCGGTAGTAAACCAAGGCCGCATGACAAGTCTCGGTCCAATCCGGAAATGTTTAATCTCCACACACGAAAGAAAGTTAGAAATGACCACCGGAGGAGAACGAAGCGCCGGAATGCAAAACGGACAACGGGGAAAATGCTCGAATGCATGAGATGAACACGTATGCAAATGCAATGCACATGATGACATGATATGAGATGCAAGAAAACGAAAACAACACACGGAGACAAAGACCCGAACCCGAGGAATAAATATAACTTAATGCCGGAAACGGCAAGAGTTGGATACAAATTTGGAAAGTCATATCTGGGGCGTTACATTAAACCAGCACATTCGACGTCAGGAGAACCAGATGTGCGCAGACATGATAGATTTGAAGAAGGCGATGACAAGAATCACGGAGCTGGAGGAAGAACTCAAGGCTACACGTGAAGATTATGAGGAGGAAATCGTCGTACTAGTGGAGAAGAATGACGACCTGATTAAGAAGATCGGAATATTCATGGGAGACCCTACACCAGTAGAAGAAGACGAAGAACCCAAGGAGATTTGCCCGGAAGACTACATCATCATCGACGACACCGACTCCGACATGAGCGATGATGACTACATTGACGAAGCTGGAGCAGATATCATGGAGTCTGCAACCGAGGAATATTTCTAGTAGACCACCACATCATTAGTAGTATTCCACCATGTAAATAGAGTAGTCTGAGCACTTTCGTGATAGTTCTAGATCGATTGTATGCCCTTGATTGATTGAGTGAAATGTTTGTGTTTGTCTCATGTGCATATGGGTAGTGCTTTCTCATTAGACCTCATTCTATTCTAATCTCTCCCCTCTAAACCCATCAGATGCCTCCGAGATGTGACAATGGATTTGCATTTCCACCGGAGCTCACTCAGTTGATCCAGCAGCGGAATGCATTGATGCAGTTGCTAGTCCAGAATCAGAATCAAGGGAACAACAACAACAACCCACCACCACCACCACCACCTGTTGATCACTTAACCCGTTTCCTTAGGCTGAATCCGCCGGTGTTCTCTAGTAGCACCGAGCCTATAGTAGCAGATGATTGGCTCCGCAAGATTGGAAGGGAGTTAACCACTACAGGATGTACTGATGCTGAGAAGGTGCGCTTTGCCGCGCATCAGTTGGATGGACCAGCAGCAACATGATGGGAGAATTACACTGTCACCTACCCTATAGCCACGGTGACATGGGACCAATTTTAGCAGGCTTTCCGTACTGCCCATGTTTCAGCAGGAGCTATGGCCATGAAGAAGCATGAGTTTCGCAACTTGCGCCAAGGAGGACAGACAGTTGGCCAATACATGGATGACTTTAGTAAGTTAGCACATTATGCCCCGGATGACGTTGCTACGGATGCAGCTAAGCAGGAGAAGTTTCTGGAAGGACTGAATGATGAGTTGAGCATGCAGTTTATGGTAGCAACCTTCAACAACTACCAGGAACTGGTAGATTGTGCTCTTAGGATTGAAGGGAAGCAATAGCAGATTGAGAACCGCAAGAGGAAGTATGGACAAGGGAAGTACAATTCAGGAGCACAACAGAAGCCACGTTTTACCCCGAAAACGGGAGGACATTTTCAGCATACCCATGGAGGAGGGAGTTTGCATAATCATAATGGCCCCAAGAACGGTAATGGGAATGGGAGAAGCAACGGTCAGAACTGTACCAACCCATCAACCCCAACCAAGAGAGACCTAAGCCAAGTCACTTGTTATAAGTGTCAGAAGACAGGACATTATGCCAATGAATGTCCTGAAACCCAGAATGGAAATGGCAATGGAAGCTCTGGGAGGAAGCCGAACCCTTTCAATAGGGGACAGGTGAACCACATTAACGTGGAGGAGGTTGAAGCCCAGCCAGATGCAGTAATCGGTAAGTTTTTCGTTAAGTCTTTTACTGCAATTGTTCTTTTCGATATTGGTGCATCGCATTAGTACATATCAAGGGGATTCATGGATAAGTATAAACTGCCCACCAAGGTTCTTAGAACACCTATGTTAGTAAGCTCACCAGGAGCGGAGTATATGGCCAGTAAAGGATGTTTTCAAGTGCCATTGAGTATAGGTAGGCATGTGTTTCCCTCGGATTTAATCATTTTTGGAATCGCAAGGTTTGGATGTAATTCTGGGTATGGATTGGCTATCGATGTATGGAGGAAACATCGATTGCGCCAGTAAGTCGATTTTTCTTACCACCCCAGAAGGGAGAAGGATCAAGTCTATATCACGGCATGTGCCGAATAGGACACAAGTAAATTCCCTAACAGGAGTTGTACAGGAGGAAGTACCGATGGTGAAGGATTTTCCGGATGTATTTCCAGAAGAGTTGCCAGGCATGCCACCGGATAGGGACATTGAGTTTTTGATTGAGCTTTCGCCAGGCACAGGACCAATATCTAAGAAACCATATAGAATGCCTGCAAAGGATTTGGAGGAGATTAAGAAGCAGATTAATGAGTTACTGGTAAGGGATATATTCGCCCAAGTTCGTCACCTTGGGGATCATCGGTACTTCTAGTGGAAAAGAAGGATGGATCATTAAGGATGGTTGTTGATTATCGAGGATTGAATGAAGTGACGATCAAGAATAAGTACCCACTGCCGATGATCAATGATCTGTTTGACCAATTGCAAGGAGCAAAGGTATTTTCCAAGATCGATTTGCGATCAGGATACCATGAGTTGAAGATTCGAGAGCAGGACATACCTAAGACAGCTTTTACTACGAGGTACGGGCTGTATGAGTATACCGTTATATCATTTGGTCCGACTAACGCACCTGCTTATTTTATGAACATGGTGAACAAAGTGTTTATGGAGTTTTTGGATAAGTTTGTCGTAGTGTTCATTGATGATATACTGGTTTACGCAAAGAACGAAGAAGAACATAAAGAACATTTGCATTTGGTACTTGGTAAGCTCAGAGAACATCAGTTATACGCCAAGTTCAGCAAATGTGAGTTTTGGTTGAAGGAAGTTGGATTCCTCGGACATGTTATATCCGGAGAAGGAATAGCGGTAGATCCCACCAAGGTTGTCACTATGACAAATTGGTAAGCCCCAACAACAGTTGGAGAGATCCGGAGTTTTCTTGGACTCGCAGGATACTACCGGAGATTCACTAAAAATTTCTCAAAGATTGCAAAACCTATGACGAAGTTGTTGAAGAAGGATACCAAGTTCAATTGGACTGAGGAATGTGAGGCCAGTTTCCAGGAGTTGAAGAAACGTTTGGTTACCTCGCCAGTGTTGATTCTACCAGATCAGCGCAAGGATTATGAGATGTATTGCGACGCTTCATGTCGAGGACTTGGAGCAGTGCTTATGCAGGAGGGAAGAGTTGTTTCGTATGCTTCACGACAACTTAAGCACCATGAGTTGAATTATGCTACACATGATTTGGAGTTCGCAGCCGTAGTGCATGCATTGAAGACATGGAGACATTTTCTCATCAAAAACCATTATGAGGTGTACACGGATCACAAGAGTTTGAAGTACATCTTCACACAGAAAGAGTTGAATCTCAGGCAAAGGAGATGGTTGGATCTCATCAAGGATTATGATATGAGATTGCATTATCACCCCGGAAAGGCTAACATAGTAGCTGACGCATTGAGCCGCAAGAGCCATGTCAACACACTAATGACTAGAGATTTACCAAAGGAGTTAGTCAAGGATCTTCGTGAGCTATGTTTGGAGATAGTTCCGAGAGGCTATGTAGCATCATTGGAGATTCAGTCTACTCTGATGGATAAGATCAGATAAGCTCAGAAGACCGACAAGGAGATTGCCACCATAAAGGAGAAGATGAGCAAGGCAAAAGTTAAAGGTTTTCGTGAGGATGAACACGATACCTTATGGTTTGAGGACCGCGTTTATGTGCCTAATGACCAGGAGATCAGGAAGCTAATTCTACAAGAGGCCCATGATTTGCCATACTCAATTCACCCAGGAAATACCAAGATGTATTTGGTTCTGTAGGGTACTTTCTGGTGGACCGGAATGAAGAAGGATATTGCGGAGTATGTAGCCGTTTGTAATGTATGTCAGAGAGTAAAGGCAGAGCATCAGAAGCCAGCAGGATTGTTACAACCATTGCCGATACCCGAATCGAAGTGGGATAAGCTAGGCATGGATTTTATCACGGGATTACCCAGGACCCGCTCAGGCTATGACTCGATATGGGTTGTAGTCGATCGCTTGATGAAGGTAGCTCATTTCATCCCAGTAAAGACCACTTACACCAGTGCTAAGTTGGCAAAGATATACATGACCAGGATCGTATGTCTGCATGGAGTTCCGAGGAGCATTGTATCAGATAGAGGAACTCAGTTTACCTCAAAGTTATGGAATCAGTTGCACGAAACTTTGGGTACCAGGCTAGAGTTCAGTACAACTTTTCATCCGCAGACCGATGGGCAGACCGAGAGAGTCAATCAGATTTTGGAGCATATGCTGAGAGCTTGTGCGCTAGATTATGGATCTAGTTGGGATGACAATTTGCCATATGCGGAGTTCTCTTACAACAATAGTTATCAATCCAGTTTGAAGATGGCCCCTTTTGAAGCCTTGTATGGGAGAAGGTGCAGAACACCATTGTCGTCGGACGAAGTTGGAGACTGCCAGTTATTTGGACCAGATTTGATTAAGGAGTCTGAACAGAAAGTGAAGTTGATTCGCGATAGGCTCAAGATAGCCCAGTCCAGGTAGAAGAGCTATGCAGATTCTAAACGCAAGGAGACAGTTTATGAAGCCAGAGACAAAGTTTATCTTCGTGTATCCCCGCTTCGAGGAGTTAAGCGTTTTGGAGTTAAGGGAAAATTAGCGCCACGTTTTGTGGGACCATACAAAGTTTTGGAGCGTATGGGTGAAGTTTCTTACAAGTTGGAGTTGCCCGAAGGATTGTCGGGAGTTCACGACGTGTTCCACGTTTCCCAGTTGAAGAAGTGCCACGCAGAGATGGCGGATATACCGCTGAGAGATACAGTGCCGCTGGAAGCAATTCAGTTGGATAGTGATTTGACCTACGAGGAGAAACCAGTAAAGATACTCGAGTTTGCCAGCCGAGTTACCCGCAACAAGGTTATCAGGTTTTGTAAAGTTCAGTGGAGTCACTACACCGAGGATGAAGCCACCTGGGAGCGAGAGGAAGATCTGCTGAAGGACCACCCTCACCTATTTTCTAGCCAACCCGAATCTCGAGGGCGGGATTCATCTTAAGGGGGGTAGGTTTGTAACATCCCAAATTTTCAATTTGGAATGCTACACATTAGATCATCATTGCATATCATATTTTATTTGCTTTTTGGTTGATCCTAGAAATCCTACGCAACTCAAGGACCTACGGAGAGAGTTGGGGATTTCGTTATTTTCATATTTGAGGTTTTCTCGAATTATGAAAAGAGGAACGTTTGATTTTAATTATTTTTCTCTGAATTATTTATTTTATTAAAAATGAAAGAGAGAGGATAAAATGACTTCCCCAAAATAAAGAAATATCAGAGATTTAATATAAAAATCAAATAAGGTTTTTATTTTTGAGTTTTCGCTGTTTTATTTGAATTTAGGAAAAATGCGGGTTTTTCAAAATTGCATTTAGGCCTCAAATAAATGTTCACTTTGTCCGGCTTGATTTCAGAAGTCGGGAAAAATTTATTCGGGATTTTTGGAGTCCGTTTAGTATTTCTTTTCTTTCTTTTTCTGCACGTCAAATTATTAAAAAAAGGGTCGGCCGACTTAGGGCCATACTCGGCCAGGACTTCTCGGGCCAGGCCTTTATAAGCCGCCGCCCCGAGGCCCGTTAGCGCCGCCCCACCCGAAACCCTAACCCTAGCCGCCACCCGCCACCGCCGCCGCCCGCGCCGGAGCCCGCCGCTTCCGGCGCCCGCCGCCCGCGCCCCCCGCGCCGGAGCCCGCCGCCGCTGCCGCCCGCGCCGGAGCTCGCCGCCGCCCCGCCAGACCTCCCGCCGCCACCGACTCGCCGGATCCCGCCGGAGTTCGAGGTAGCCACCGGTTTTTTTAAAACCAATTGGTTTTATTTCATAAACCCTAGATTCGATTTTTTCTAGATCCGGTTTGGTTTATTTTTCTTCGGTTTAGTTATTTAGCGAACGGCCGCTTTTACATTCGTTTTTACGAATGGTTTTCGTCGTTTAGCCGCAGACAGCGAACGTTCGTTCGTTAGCCTATTCGTCATTTTTTCTTTTTCTTGGATTTTCCGCGATTATTTCTGATCGTGATTTCTGATCCGATTTTCGTTTTAGTTTAACTTTTCGCTCGTTTATCGGAATTAGACGATTCAAGCGCCTAGAGTTTCGTCTCGAAACCCTCTTTCTGTTTAACCAACTCAAACAAGTTTTTGCTTATGTAAAATTTGACTTAGGTCCATATTAGTAAACGAAGCTTGTTTCTTTCGCCGTTTGCCTTTCGTCGTTTCGTTTGATTTGTTTCTTTTTGCAAACCGGAGTTCTTAAGTTGAGATTTCTGGTTATATCTCATATTTGAGTTTTACCTGTGCATTAGATGAGTACTTATTGTATGCTTGTTTGTTTGTTTGTTTGTTTGTATTAGAGTACCCGTAGTGCGCCGCTTGCTACTTCGAATCTCTAGGTTTCACGGATGATCGGCAAGGCAAGTAACACTTTGATCATACCTCTTACTACCCAGTTTTATTGCATTAGATCAATCCTCAAACATTGCATGATTAGGATCTAATTAAATTGTGGGTTTTGGGGAAGTAGATGAGGTAGTACCTATTACCTGTTTTATTATCAAACCCTTGAGAGTTACTTCTACGTTTGCTTATATTGCCATGCTATGCTAGTAGACGTGGGTTGGGTGAGTGTATCCATGACAGATGTGAGATTGTTAATTAACGGTTTATTTAAGGTGGCAACTTTAACACATATCTGGGTGGATTGAGGCACCTGGGTATTCCAGTGATTGCCTGTTTTTCTTTATGGACCGCCACCCAGGCTCAAAGGGATCACGAGATTATTCATGCTAGAAACTTCCGTGTGCAGCCACAAGCTACTATGGGCTCTAGCATAGTTGATTAAGTCGTGCGAACTCTTACAATGGTAGACTAGCAGATGTAGGGGAAAGTAGGTGTAACGGTCTACCCAATCGTAAGGTGCTAGCGCTTCTGAAAGACTTTGTCTCGGTCATCCGTTTCTCAAACACCATGTAGTGCGAGAATTCCAACTGAGGAGATCGAGTCTTGTGGGGAAAAGTGCGCAAACCTCTGCAGAGTGTATAAACTAATCATGATTAGCCGTGTCCCCGGTTATGGACGTTTTGAGTATCTAGTACTTGGATTATCATGTGAATCTCATCATGTGACTTTAATTAATTTTGTTGGGTTTTAATGATGATGTTTAATTGGGATTGAGAGGGTGTCTACGCTCTCAATGTTTAACAACTACCATGATAGTTAAATAAAATTTATTCATTTGTAGTAGGGAAAAATTGGCTTTACGCAAAATTGTAACCATAGAGCTTTGCACCAGCCATATATGCATGTAGTATAGCCTATTTCTGTTCATTACTCTCTATGTGTTACTTTGCCAGCATATTCCATGTGCTGACCCGTTTTCGGGCTGCAACGTTCATGTTGCAGACTTTTCATATGACGAGTAAAGAGCTTTAGGTCGTGGTTTTATACTCAGTGATGCCGTTGGAGTTGATGGACTCACTTATCTTCCAAGCCTTCTGCTGTTATCGTAATTAGATGGCCTTAAGCCATATTACTTGTAATAAGTTCTCTTTTGAGACACTCGTTGTAGTAAGTGTGTGATTGCTACTCTGTTATAAATCCTTCAAGTACTATGCATGTCAGCATTACTGATCCAGGGATGACACTAAAGCACAGAGATCAGACCGTTTGAGGTCTGGTCGCTACATCGACAAACTCACAACACAAAGGACACAAGATTTATACTGGTTCGGGCCACCATTGTGGTGTAATACCCTACTCCAGTGTGGTGTGGTGGATTGCCTCTCGGGATGAGGATGAATAGTACAAGGGGAAGAACAACCTCCCGAGGAGAGGTGTTCTTGCGCTTGGTGAACTTGTGGTTGTCCTGGTCTTTCTTGGTCCGACCGTACGATCGATCTCCCTAGCTACGGTGGTGGCTAGTCCTGTTTATAGAGGCCCTGGTCCTCTCCCCAAATATTGAGCGGGAAGGGAGCCAACAACGGCCAATTTGAAAGGGGACAACTAGTACAACCTATCCTGACAAAAGCAGTCTTCGCCTGCAAGAGGCTCTGGTGGTGACGCCGTCCCGGGCTCCACGGTGACCTCCGTCTTGCCTTCCTTCTGGTCTTGGTCTTGTTGCACTGATATGGAAACCTTTGCTTGACGCCTCACTACTCCGCGCCTGCGCCTGCTTCCTTAGCACCGAAGAGGAAACAAGAACACTATGCGCGCTGGCGCCCGCCTGGCCTTGGTCGTCATGGCTCACGTCACTGGAACCTCGCGAGGTTTGCCTGGCCATGATCTCTCCGCCCCTCACGAGCCAGCCTGGTGAGGCTGCTCCTGAGAAGGTCTTGTGTCATCCGCCTCGCGAGGCTTGGCCCCTCACGAGGGTCTTGAGTCCTTGCTGGTGAAGATGGGCCGTACGGGCCCGCTTGTAGAGCCATGCCATGGGCCGCAGGCAGGCAAGTCTGGGGACCCTCATTCCTAGAACGCCGATAGTAGCCCCCGGGCCCAAGGCGCACTCGGGCTCTGCTTCGAGGCGAAGCCAAAGGGGCAAGTGCGGAGTGCCGCGGGCCCCAATAGCCTGTGGCCTTGGTCGACGCGTGGCGGTTGATTGGGCGTGGGCGTCTCCGCTTCCCCACGCTGCCTTGGCAATTGCTCGACTTGACAAGTCCCTTCTGCAAGCAAGGTAAAACCATCATCATTACCTTAGATCATGGAGGCCGGCGGTTGGCCTCCCCTTGGCTATAAATGGGAGGGGGGCGGAGCCCCCGTTGCCCATCTCTTCCCATTCCGCTTGCTTCTTGCTCTTTGCTCAATCGCCCATTGCAACACCAATGGCGCCGTCGAAGAGGTTTTTTGCCGCGGAGAAAGGGAAGGCCCCTCGCGAGGGGCCCGACTCTCCGGCGCCCAAGCGTGGACGCGGCCGTCCCCACAAGCACTCCACGACCCTCGCCGCGGCCCTGCGCAGCTGTGGCGGTGCCGCTTCGGATGGCAGGGGCCGCTCCGGTCGCGGCGGTCCTGTCGATGAAGGGAGACGTGCCGTGGTCGCACGGCCTCCCCGGCCGCGCTTCCACTCGGCGGAGGTGCTGCTGGAGTTCGCCATCTGGTCGGAGAACCCGGCCGACAACTGGCTTTAGCTCCCGCGTTTCTTTGCCGACGAGCTGCCAGCCTCTGGTCCAGGCGGGCTCTGGCTGCAGGCGGACGGCTGCTGCAGCAGGGCTTCCTATGTCATGGTCGAGGTCTCCGTTGCGGGCAACATAGCCCTTGCCCGTGGCTGGCAGACGTTTGCCCGCGTGCGCGGCCTGGGCAGGCGGTCCACCCTCCACTTCAAGTATGACGGTGACGCGACCTACGTGAGGGTATTTGGGGAAGATGGTCGCCGCGTCGGGTGCTGCCCCGAGGTCAATGATGGCGAGGAGGTCCTCGGCCTTGGCGATGGTCGTGATGAGGACAAGGGTGAACCCGCCCTTGGGAGCGACCATGTCTCGTCCAGCTACGGTGGCTCTTCCTCCAGCGACAGCCCCAGCAGCGGCGGTTACGACCAGCCGCCACGCCGCCGCGCCCTCTTTGAGTGCAGCAGTGGGTCGTCTCGTCGCCGCGCCTCCGTGAAGTGCGAGGGGTCTGGCTGAGCTCAGGACGGCGCCAGGAGCCTGCCCCCGTCAACCGCTGCAGGGGCAGACGCCGCTTTTATTTTGTTCTTCCTTTCCTTCCTGCATCAAAAAGAAACTAGAATGGGCCCCAGAGGGGCGTGTATCGAACTATGATCTCAATCACTATGCTATGTTTGTTGCTCTTGTGCTGTGTCGCAACTTCGTCGTTTTGCGTAGGGATAACTTAGCTTGACTTGTTTGGAGTAGCCTCCTCCTCACGAGGCGCTTGCTTGCTTCCCGGTGCCTGTCGAGGCTTCCTTGACCTGATAGGTTCTTAGGAACTGCAAGAAATTCGTCAAGAGGTTTATCGTTCTCTCGAGGCTTGGTCGCGGGCGCCACTGGCCTTGACCCAGCGCTTCGTATCACGGTACCCAAGGGGAACGGATTGAGAGAGAGAGGTGCGCCAGCTTGTGGGCTCGAATGAGGGTACCTCTCGAAAAACAGAAGAAGGAAGCTCATGAAGGTACCTGTTCAGCACCCTCGCGAGGAACGCGCGAGAGAGTACATGCCGACCAAAGAAATGAAGGCAAAAACAGAGGCAGAAAGCAAAAGGGCGAGACCAGCAAGAGGCACCAGAAAGAAAATTTCAATTAAAGAGGGGCAAGCCAACTTCGGAAAGCAAATGAAAAGCCGCGTCCGGCACCTAGTCTAGTCTTCGACGTCTTCTCACCAGCACGGAGCTAAGTGCTTCCACTAAGACGTGGGAGGGTTCCCCGAGGCCCAAGGGCGGCACTCTTGAGACTCCAGGGCGTGTACAACCCCACTCGTTATTACGTGAGAGTGTCACGGGCGGCGATCTTCACCGGTGCTAGGCCTTTCTTCACAGGCGCTAGGCCTTCTTCATAGGCCCTGGGCCTTTCTTCAGGGATAGAACTTCCGGAGGTGCTGAATGTTCCAGGCGTTCTGGATGGGTACCCCGTCCTGTGTCTCCAGACGCGCGGCGCCAGGCCTGGAGACATGGACGACCTTGAACGGGCCCTCCCACATGGGTGAGAGCTTATGCAGTCCTTCCCTGGAGAGGACCCGCCTCAGGACGAGGTCACCCACCTCGAGCGTCCTAGAGTGGACGCTGCGACAGTGGTACTGCCGCAGCGCCTACTAGTATCTTGCCGCCCGTAGTGCTGCTTCGCGGCGACGTTCCTCCCCCAGCACGAGGTCCATCCCCCGCCTGGCGTCCTGCTGTGTTTCATCAAACGCCAGGACCCATGCGGAGCGATGCCTGACCTCATGAGGGAGGACTGCTTCTGCTCCGTAGACGAGGAAGAATGGGGTCTTGCTCGTTGGCTTGGTGGTGATGGTGCGGATGGACCACAGAATGGACTGGAGCTAATCATGCCAGCCCCTGCCGCAGGCCTCGAGCTTCTTCTTGGAGGTCCTCGTCTTGAGGCCCCCCTTGACTTCCGCGTTGGCACGTTCGGCCTGGCCATTGCTCCTGGGGTGCGCTAACGAAGCGTAGCAGATCTGCATTCCAAGGTTAGCACAATATGAGTTGAAGAGATTACTAGTGAACTTCGAGCCATTATTGGTGATGATGCGGTTGGGGACCCCAAAATAGCTCACGAGGCCCTTGATGAACTTGACCGTAGAGCCAGCTGGGATGGTGCGGACGACTTCAACCTCCGCCCACTTAGTGAACTTGTCGATAGCGACGTAGAGGTATCGATAGCCCCCAGGCGCCCGAGGGAACGGGCCCAGGATATCTAGCCCCCACACTGCAAACGGCCACGAGAGTGGAATGGTCTGGAGGCCCTGAGCTGGCTGATGGATCTGCTTGGTGTGGAATTGGTAGGCCTCGCAGGACTTCACCAGCTCAGCTGCGTCATTGAGTGTTGTAGGCCAGTAGAACCCGCTGCGGAATGCCTTGCCAATGAAGGTTCGCGATGACGAATGGTGCCCGCAGTCCCCGCCGTGTATGTTGGCTATCAGCTCTTTTCCCCTGCTCCCTGGAGATACAACACAGTGAAACGTCATTTGGCCGCTTCCTGTATAACTCACCGTCCCGGATGCAGTATGCTGTGGCCTGCCGGGCCACGCGCTCCATGTCCTCCTCCTTCTCCGGCAATGTCCCTTGCATCAGGTATTCCTTGAATTCCTTGGTCCAGCATCCCTCCTGGGCTCGAGCGCCAAGAGTAGGCACGCTCCCGAGGTCGGGTCATAGGTCGGGCTCCTGTAGCAGGCGCCTGCGGGAGTTCCTCTTGAGGCTGAGCTGTTCTTCAAAGCGGTGGCGTTGCTGATGGCTTGAAGAGCCGCTCCTCGAAGACGCCAGGCTCCTGGGGCTGTTGCTTGGATGCTCTTCTGGCAATGTCGGCAGCTTCTTTGTTGGTGCCACGGGGCACGTGCTGCAACTCCAGGCCCCGGAATTGTTTCTCCATCTTGCGCACCTCCGCGAGGTATGCTTCCATGTGTTCGTCCCTTGGATCGTATACCTTGTTGGAGAAGTTGACGAGGAGCTGCGAGTCACCCCTGACGGTGAGACGCTTTACCCCCAGTGCCACTGCAGCCTTCAGGCCGGCTATGAGGCATTCATATTCTGCAATGTTGTTGGAGACCTTCTCGCCCTGCTAGAAGCAGAGCTGCACGGCATAGTAGAGCTTGTCCTGAGCGGGCGAGATGAGCACTGCTCCAGCCCCCGTGCCCTAGCGTGCGAAGGCACCATCGAAATACATGACCCAGCCGTCGGGCGCCTCGCTTCCCGGCGAGAGGGACAGATCTTCGCCTACTTCAAGTGCCGGGACGTCTGTCCATTCTGCGACGAAATCAGCAAGCACTACAAAAAAATACACTTCCGTGATGATACGTGTTTGTCACAGTAGGTCACGTTTTCTGTCATTCATGTACATCCATGACAATTTTATGACAGAATTAAGATAGTCATACCTGTGCTGTCGTAGAAGTGTTCCATGACATTACCAAAATTATCATCACAGAAGTGTCCACTTCCATGATGATAAATTGTGCGTCACAGAAGTGCTTTCGTCAAGGGTGACCGACACGTGGCATCCACGGTAACGGAACACCGTTAAGCTATCGGGTCCGGTTTTGGATCCGATAACCCGTTAACAGCCCGGACCAATGGGGATTTTCCACGTGTAAAATTCTGATTGGTTGACGAAAAAACGTGTCAGCTCCGCGTTGGCACATGTGTCACTCATCCAATGGGCGAGATGCGCCTATGATATGTTGACACCTGGACTGGCCCAAAAGTGGCCCATAAAGTTTAAATGGGCCGGCCCAACTAAAGGCCCGCAAGATTTTGTGGACCATAATGGGCCGGCCCAGCTAAAGGCCCACGAGATTTTGCGGAACAAAATGGGCTGGCCCAGCTAAAGGCCCACAAGATTTTGTGGGCCATAATGGGCTGGCCCAGGTAAAGGCCCACAAGATTTTTCGGGCCATAATGGGCCGGCCCAGGTGAAGGCCCACGAGATTTTTGTGGACCATAATGGGCCGGCCTAGCTAAAGGCCCATGAGATTTCACCGACATTAATTGGCCAGCCCAGCTGTAGGCCCACAAGATTTTGAGGACCCTAGTAGGCCGGCCCATTAACTGGCTGCCATGTTTTGGGCCAAATGCCGGCCCATATATGTTTCGATCCATTAATGGCCTGCCACGTTCCGGGCCTAACAATGGCCCATATGAGATCCGGCCCGTTAAAAGCCTACCACGTTATGGGCCAAATTACGGCCCAGATCAGGTCCGGCCCTTTAAGAGGCTTTGGGCTAAATTATGGCCCATATCAGATTCGACCCGTCAACTGGACGCTATGCTTTTGGGCCCACTGTCTAAAGGACCATTTAGTAATTCGGCCTGATATTAGTTTCGGCCTGTTAAGGGCCCGTTTAACATTTCGGCCCTATATTAATTTCGGCCTGTTAAAAGCCCGTCATATAGTTGGGCCTAACTACGACCCGGTTTGCATCCGGCCTGCTCGCAGCCGATAATCTGATTGGGCCAAACAAGGACCGAGACAAATTTTGGCCTGTTAAAAGCCTGTGATTTGATTGGCACAATCATGGGCCGAGGTCCATTTCGGTCTGCTGCCGGCCCGTGAGCTGTTCGGCACGTTTCAGGCCCAACCTATTTCTCAGCCTCCTAAAAGCCCATTGAGTTTTCTTGCGAAAAGAGGGCCAGTGGTTTACTCGACCTATTAAAGGCCCGAATCTACTAGTGGTCCAGTTTACATTTAGGCCTTCTAACGGACCAAGATGACGGGGCCCATGATGCGGATCATACATCATGATTGCATGACGGCCCGATTATGTACCGTAATTTTACGGTTTGGCCGGTTTACTGCGAAGACATGATATATATATACAATAAAATAACTGCAACATCATGGATAAGAAAAAACCTAGACTATACAATAAAGAAATTACGGCATATTACACCCACTGGGCATCAAAGTTCACCACTATGATAATAAAGCACAAGTAGACAGCAGATTACATACATGGGGCATCAAATATCGCCACTAGTGCAACTAAACACGCCGACAAAATAATATACAAAACCAACAACACTTCAATAGAGTTCAAGAAAGGTTGGCCCTGCTGGGGAGCTGCAGCGCAAGCAGCTGAGCAAGCTGATGAGACTGTGCTGGTTTAACACTTATATCCTCCTCACTCTAAAAGATAAACAAGCAGACAGATGACAGGTTTTGCACATAAAAGTATCAGTGCTGACAATTCATCACATTTCTTACTGACCAATAAAGTGACACAGTTTAAAATTGCATTAACACAATATGGTATTGTTCAGGTCAAGACATGGCAGGAAATGACATTGTGAAGGAGTTGGCAGCTTCACGACACCACTCGATTACAGATCAAGAACTCATAAGTATCAATGGTTAGTGTGCTATCAATTTATCCCATTTCAGATTGGCAAATAAAGAGACAGTTTAAATAATAGTAGAATGATATGACATTGTTCATAGTTAAGACACTATAGAATATGACATTGTGCTGTAGTGGGTAGGTTCACCACACCACTGGATTACCGATCAAGAACAGAAGCATATATGCAGTGCAAAAGAAGATCACTTGCTCTGTATAGTTTAATTTACATGGTATGAAGAAGGAACTTGGTTGTACAACTGAAAACTTAAATTGAGAAGGACAAACTTTTGTTTATGAACTACATAATAAACTTTAAACATGCAATTTAATGCAAACACCAAAAATAAATAGCTGTTGCAGTCATGCCTAACCAAATATACACAACAAAGTTTGAAGACTTGAGAAGGGCAAACTTACATTATTGGTGAAGGCAGGCTCTATAAAGCCCTTGTCCATGCTGATGGGGGGGGGGGGCAATTCAAGAAGTTTACCACAGAATCTTCTTCATAAGCATTGCCTTTATTCTACATTTTGTTAAGAGTAAATATAGATGTGACAATATAAGAAAAAATGGAGAATATTTAAGATAAGATGAAGAGTGATGCTACATAACCAAGTAGCTATAAATGTAAGTACAGCGATACAGGCAAAAGGTACACCCAAGAGCAATGCAGAGCTAAACTTCTTCAGTACCATCGGTGTTATCCAACCATATGGTAAGAGTAAATATAGATCTTATGTGTAGAAAATGGAGGGCAAAGGAAAATAAGCTGCAGAGTGATGGTACATGAACAACTACCTGTCAATATAAGTACACTGATAAAGGACATCAGGTACTTACAAGAACAATGCAGAGCTAAAAATTTTCATTGGCATTGGATATACTCTACACTAATGTAACCATTCATATAGATCAGATAATTTGGAGCAAACAATTGATAAGCAAGCTATCATGCATACTGCTGTCACATAATGAACCAGGTATGTATGCAAGTACAGTGATACAGGACAACAGGTACTAACAAGAGCAAAGCAGCGGGCAACATATTTGCGATATCCTGTCGTTCTTTTCAAACCGGAGTTGTTTTTCGAGCAGATTTCCTGCAAAAAAGATCCGTAAGGCACATGCAGAAAAGTAGAAGTTCAAATTGTCATGCGATATCATAGACAGTACCTCATCCTCGGAACGAGACCAGTGCATAACAAGGTTTTTCCATTCAATGTCTTCTAAATTTAGCATAGGAGACTTCACCAGAAATTCGTTTATAGACTTGCCATCAAAGTGTGATTTCCTCAGGTAACACCAATACTGCTGCAATGCTTCCTTGAAAAGCGCAAGCAAGCTTTGCTCGTCATGACTATCCAGATTGACCCTCGCCTACTTACAACAATGTAATGTAAATCATTGATGTGTTCAATCAATAGAAAACAGGAAAATAATCACCATGAATAATAGCACTTACACGTAAGTGGGACAGAAGATGTGAAAATGGTGTTTGTCTTCACTATAATCTTCTCATGATGGGAATATATGCACGTAGTCCCTAGAAACATTGAAAGCATTCTCTTATAAACTGGGAATAACTGGAATGGGGTTCCAATCTGCAGGAATTGGCCGTCTCTATAGTTGGGATAGGTCTTCGGCACGCGGACTTCCTGTACTTTTCGCTGGAGTGGGATTTTTCTGTGGTACGGCTGGTGCTATGGCAACTGAAATCGGCATAACTTTTGCTGGAGTGCAGGTCCTATGTGGTACGGCTAGTGGTGTGGCCAGTGAAGTATGGGTACAGTCTGCTGGAGGCGGTCCTACGTTTTGTGTCACTGGTTGCACAACCAATATAAGTGGGGTGCTGTGTGATTTCTCTGGCACAACCACATTTTTCAAGGATTTTGTTGGTGCTCCTTCAGGTTCGGCAATCACCCTCTTCCTTTTTGATGTCTGATGCACAAGAACAACATTTGAGTGGAAAAACATGGTATGATGACAGATGGAAAATGTATTGATAATGGATGGGCATGGCATCTCGACATATATGATGAGTAAACTAAGCAGATGGCAGTGCAACAAAGTACAAGAAATGCAAGACAACATATGCAAGATACGCGAAATCAATAAAACGTTGCCAAATTAGAACAGGCACCTTGATGGGTGAATAGGACAGGCCATCTGCCTTTGACTCCTCGAGGTTAGAATAGTCATTAGGATCATATTCTGAACAAGAATCAACAGGCGGGGAGCGTATGAGTTTCATTGCATCCAGAATGGCACTCAATGCCTTGGTGCCAATTTTCTAAGTCATTGCGGTGTTTAGCTTCAAGAGTGGACTGCTGCTAGTGCGACACAAAGCATCTACACAGATCATAGTGTAGATATAATGGGAAAACCATAAGCATCAGAGTAAAATCAGCAAAGTGGAACTTGCTGGAATATATGTGCTAGTATTGCCGGCATGGCTAGAAAGGCTTCGGATACCAGCTCTCTTCAACTGAAGGTGTGGTACTGTTAATATCAGTGTAACTCTCAAAGGCGACACAGCTCCCCGCATTTCCTTGCTATTCTTATAGGATTCAAGTGGGCAGGCCACTACAAATCCTATTCCCATGTTTACAAAATCCTACGAATCAAAGAGGCCTGAAGAGTTCAAAGTGTCCATACCAACCGACCGCATAGACCTCTACACTGCAAATGTCCCTGCTCATCTTCACTACAAGGAACATACTGTACTACTATCATACTCCCTCCATTCCAAAATATAAGTCTTGGTAGAGATTTCCACTATGGATCACATACAGATGTATCCAGATACATTTTAGAGTGTAGATTCACTAATTTTGCTCCATATGTAGTCCATGGTGGAATCTATACAAAGACTTGTATTTAGGAATAGAGAGAGTACTTATTAAAGAAGAACAAAAGAGGAACATGCTAAAGAAGAGCAAGCAGATTTTAGATAATAAAATGTTCATTGCGCAGTGCCCACACATGATGAACCAGAGCGCATTAAGAAAGCAACTCTCTGCTATCTCTCTATATGTGGTGCACGTGCTTTTTCGAAAGTAAAGTAGGAACATTACCCGACTAATTAAATGTTATCTATTTTAGTAATATCAGCATCATATCAGATTCGTACTTGAGCAACAAGTTTGGAATTATGAGTGGCACGTTGTTTAGCTTGATGGATTCAGGAGCAGTGCTAAGCATGTACAATGATGGTACTGAATATAAAGGCATGTCTGCATGCAAGTCGCGTGACTTTTGTCATTTGGGTCAGTCGACCATTTCAAGCAGTTGGATGAAGATCCTATGTCTCCTAACCTTCTTCTTCCTCGTCTCTGATTCTTCCCATACAAAACACCGCACGGGCCGCCGGCCGGACCACCGGCCCACACCGCCTGTGTTCCTCCGCCACCCCGCCCCCCGCCCCCACCCGTGTCGAGTTTTCTTCATTCCGCGAGGCCCCACCACCGCCCCACAACCAAAGTCCCCACCCGAGCCCCTTCATTCGCTCCGGCAAACTCCAGTGAGCTCTGAAAAATTGACTGACCCAATTTTGAAATTTAGTCTACTGTGATTTAACTAGTGTTGAATATAAAAGGGGAAAACCATAAGCATTGGGAGTATAGTGTTGAGCGTGCCATGGTGGATCTGAAGGTGCAAACTGGACAAAGGCAACTTCGCAACCAATGTTTGCTTTCAACTAGCAAGTAAGTGATGGACAAGAAATCAGAGTAAAGTAGTGGCGATCTATTTTCTTGCTGCGATACGAAAGAGTACCGCCTCTGGTGCGGCGCCGTGTATGCATATGCTGAGAATTTGACGGTGCTGCGGTAGCGATGGCTGTCGGTGGCGTGGAAGCAGATCTAGGAGGGTAGACAGTGGTGGCGGGGCACGGTGGACGAGACGGTTGTCGGTGTCAAAACTGGCGGATCTCGGGTAGGGGGTCCCGAACTGTGCGTCTAGGATCGATGGTAACAGGAGACGGGGGACACGATGTTTACCCAGGTTCGGGCCCTCTCTATGGAGGTAATACCCTACTTCCTGCTTGATTAATCTTGATGAATATGAGTACTACAAGAGTTGATCTACCATGAGATCGTAATGGCTAAACCCTAGAAGTTTAGCCTATATGGGTATGGTAATGAGTATATGTCCTGTCCTTTTCAGACTATCCCCTTCGATTTATATAGACACCGAGGGGATCTAGGGTTTACATGGAGTCGGTTACATAAGAAGGAATCTTCGGTCGCCAAGCTTGCCTTCCACGCCAAGTAGAGTCCAATCCGGACACGGTGTAGTCTTCGGCCTTCATGTCTTCACAGCCCATCAGTCCGGCCCATGGATAACAGGCCGGACGCCCGAGGACCCCTTAGTCCAGGACTCCCTCAGTAGCCCCTGAACCTGGCTTCCAATGACGAGGAGTCCGGCGTGTAGATTTTCTTAGAAATTGCAAGGCGGGTTCCCCTTTCTCCGAACTCCAAGATAGTCTTCGGATGCAATGATAGTATCCTGACCTGTTACGCACACCATACACAACCGCAGAGAAAATATAATATTTGCATGAATCTAATCTGTTGACAACTTTTTTCCAACACGACATCACGTTTGTCCGGTTATAATTTCGAACCGTTTTTCTTCTGCCATTCCACGCTTCGAGACGTGGTTGATATCGGTACGTCTTGTCGAAATAGAGATCGTGCCCCCTTATTGCGGGATTCTCATCAATGTGGGCATGGGTTACTCAACCATGCCGTTTATACAGCCCTAGGGAACAGACGAATCCTAAGGCGAGTGAGGAGGCGTTTAATATTTGCTTCCTTTATAAGGGGATAAGGACTACCTCTTCCTCTCCTCACGCTCTCTCTCCATCTCTGCCTTTCCGATCTCAAGCTCCAGCGCCCAAGTTCTCATCTCCTTTCCACTCGAGCAACCATGTCCGGATCTGGTTGTCAGGGCAAGTGGATGGTCTCCTCTGTCAAGGAGGAGGACATTACTAAGCTCCGGGGGGCCGGATATTTGGCGAAGGAGATCACCCATCGTCTGCCAGCCAAGGGACAAGTCGTCCCCACGCCAGAGCCCACAGAGAGAGTAGTATTCATCCCCCATTTCTTCCGCAGGCTAGGGTTTCCACTCCACCCTTTTGTCCGCGGTCTGATGTACTATTACATGATAGATTTCCATGATCTGTCCCCGAATTCCTTCCTCAACATCTCAGTGTTTATTGTCGTGTGCAAGGCCTTCCTCCGCATCCATCCCCACTTCGGGTTGTGGCTCAAAGTCTTCAACGTGAAGTCGAAGGTGGTGGATGGCTAGCACGCGGAGTGTGGAGGGGCCATGGTGAGCAAGCTATCCAACGTCTCCTGTCCCAAAGGCACCTTTGTGGAGACAGTAAAGGAATGGCAGAAGCAGTGGTTCTACATCACAGAACCTCGCGGCACCAACTGGGCCGCAGCTGCCGAATTCCGCTCCAGTGCTCCCATGCGACTCACCTCCTGGGTCGAGAAGAGTCTAGACTAGTGTTCACCTGACGAGTTGATAGCACTGCAGACGCGCGTTCAAAGCATGGTGACCAAGGACGTCAAGCTCGTTGAAGTTATCCAGGTGATGCTGGTCCGCTGGATTCTTCCGTGCCAGCGCCGAAGCCGCACTTTATGGGAGTTCAATTCGAAGAAGCACTAGACCCTGAAAAGGCTCTTCGATACTTCTCACGAAGGGGCCTAGAAGTTGCTCTTTAAGGGCAATGAGAAGCCACCGATCACGGACTCAGACCGTGGTCACAATTGTAACCGCTCCGCCAGCGAGGTATGTTACTTTTGATGTATTCCCAACTTAAATGTTTCGAGGATGATGTATGAGATCTTAGTATTGTTCCCTCAGGACTGGGTGGAGAGGGCAAAGCGGATCCAGTGTCCGGCTCCGTTGCCCGAAGAACCAGCCATCCCACGCCTGGCGAAGATGCTGGTGCCGGCGCCATATATGGTGCCGGAGAAGAAGGCCAAGAGTGGCCCTTGCCGCAAGGGTACTTCGGACGCGACGTCTGAAGACGACGAGGCCCATTCCTCTGTCCCTGAGGACAATGACGAGGAAGAAGAGGAGGAGGAGGAAAACAACCCTCCTCCCGAGGAGAAGAAGAAGAAGAGGGCGGCCTTGGCACATCTGGAGGCGAAAGCGCCCAAAAAGGGGAAGGGCGCCCCAGTGGTCAACACTGCATGGGACATTGACAGTAGTTCAGAACGTCGCCCCCGTGGTAGGCCTCAGGCCGCATCGTAAGTGACATGGCTTATTTATGCGCACATCCAATCCTTTCTTTTTATTATTCTAACATGGTTAATCCACACTATTGCAGTCCGACCCATGACCTTATCCAGCGATCCTCATCTGGAGGTTCGTTGGCTCCGTCGGAGATGGCGAGCATGTCGCCACCGCCTGCTTACTCCCCCGGGGCCAGGGACGACACCGAAGTGTTATCCCGGAGGACCGGTCCGAAGGGAGGAGCCCAGGACGTTGTCCGAGAGGCGCCACAAGGCGGGACCTCCACTGCCGGACACATGGGGGAGTCAATCCCCATGGAGACTGGCAAAGAGGGCCGTATCCAGTTTGTCCCTCAGCCGAATATGATTCCGGAGACCAATATGGCTCCGGAGTCGGGCGAGCAGCCCCCTTTGAAGGAGGGGGGTGCGTCGCCCCCACCAGTGGCTCCTGTCCATCCAGGAGCGCCAGATGACCTGATGGGGGCGTTACGAAGCACCTCCGTCATGGACAAGCATCGTATCCTTGTGGGTGCGGTGATCGAGAAGGTTCAGTCCACCAAGAGCGGACTGAATGAAGCCTGCAGCAGCCTGTTAACAGGTTTCGATGTAAGAAAGAGAAAAACCTCGTATAGTCCGTAACCCCTGAGATGTTGTCCGGTGTTCGGCGAGGAGAACCGGACAGGGGATCAATCCTTAATTATAAGAGGCTGACTGAATATGTATCAATAAGCAGGCATCCCTGTTGGCCGTGACCTCGCATGCTGCCGAGGTCTCCGAGCTGAAGCAGAGGCTGGAGCAGACCGGGAACGAGCTTGGCGAGGTTAAGGTTCGGCTCCAGGAGAAGCAAGGTGAGGAACGACTTGCTATATGCTCGGGAAAGGATAAGCGCTGTATATTGACAGCGGTATTGTGATATGTGTAGAAGCCGCGACCGAGGTCAAGGCCTTGAGGAAGGCCCTGGGCAAGGCCGAGGAGCAGGCTGTCCAGCAGCAGGCCGCCCGTAAGAAGCTAAAGGCCCGGGTCAAAGAATTCCACCAGGAGCTCCAAGATGCGGTGAAAAAATGCGAGGCCTTGGAGCATGATGCGTCGGTTCGAGGGATTGAACTCGCCAAGGCTCGTCAGAGTGTGGAGACCGCACGGAATGAGGCCCAGGCCGCCCTCCTGGAGATCCAGGAGGCCAAGAAGATCACAATGGGTAAGGCATTTAAGATGCAAAGCAAGTATGCGGAGAAGCAATACCTTTTACTAACCCGGGTTCGGAGTTCCCCAGGGGCTTTTGCGGATTTGCCATGCAGTGTATCAGACGCCGTGGAGTTTTATCGAGCCGAAGGAGGGGGTTCTTCAGAGAGGCTCTTCTAGTCGCAGTATGCGGCACTAGAGCATCCCGTGCCCTTCACCGATCAGCTGAAATAGCTGGTGGAGCTGCATAGGGTGGCCGAACTAGCCATTAAGGATTTTATAATCCAGCTGTGGCCAGCCGAAGCTATGCCTAGCAGCTACTTAGGACTCGTGAGGCGGATGGTGAACACCTGTCCTTGGCCGGACGTTATCAAGTGCTCCGTCTGTATTGAAGGTGCCCGTATGGCCTTCGCTCGCTACAAGATGTGGTGGGCGAAGATGAACGCTGTTGAAGTCGCCAGCGGGCCGCCAGAGGGCAAGGAGCACCGCACACCCGAGCGGTATTTTGAGGATGTCGTAGAAGGGTCTCGACTTGTAGCGGCGCAATGTTCGCATGGCATTGTATTTGAATAAATGTATTCATGTTGCCTTTGTCTTGTATTATGGGAACAAAGCCAGTTTTTGTAAAGTAATTTTATTATGCTTTGAATTGTTTCCTCCTGTACGGCCGTGTTGTGTGTAATCTGAGGGTTGGCCAGTCGTCGGCTTCTGCCCTCATGTAGATAGTACGGAGGTGTTCGGGATGGAATCTAAACAATCTTGATCCAATTACATGGTCATTAAAGGAGTTGTTTAGCACAACAAACAAGGTAATCAGACTTTATGGCTTTAACGCCCTCACTTAGCCATATGAGTTTTATAATAAAGCATGGGCACAACCCCTGGTTTAAGCCAGAGTACTGTCAACATCTAATCGGGAAGTGCCGATCTCTCACGTAACACAGAAAAAATCTCCAACGATTTGTAACCCTCGAGTAGCTTACCGACTCTCGCCACATCATGACAGTCAGTTTTCGACTTTCTCTACCGAGGTGCTCGTCTAGTCAAAGCCAGGGCACAATCGCAGTAGTTCTACCTTTACTACCCTAGCCGATGGAGCGGAATGTAGGGTAGCAAGCACGGGAGCCGGGCAACCCAACTATTGACCAAAGACATGATTCGGAGCCAATGCATATAATGCTAAACTCGGGGGGCCAAACTTATATAAGAAGTGTTCAGACTGTGCTGCCGTATTGTGGGGCGACAGGTAGCCCCTGGCGAATAGTAAATGTAAAAGAGTCTCGATGCAGCAAATAAGCATATCAAAATAAAAACGAAGTAAGAACCAAAAACCACAGGAACTGGGCCACGAACCAATTTTATTATAACTGGATGGATACGTCAAGGCGTATCTTTTACAGATGGTGCGAGAAGGACCCGACCATTTTAACATGCCGGAATCAATAGGGCGCAGCGTGCGGGTCCTGAGAAATAAGTATGAGTACCGTCAAGAAGAATATATAAAGGTTACCCTACATACCTGCGTTGCTTGCCTCTATTGTATTTCAGTCCTGCTAAAGGACTTGACATCAGGCTCGTGGAAAAAGGTGCCTGAAACAAGAAAAAGAAGTAAAAGTATGTGTGTCCGGGATCGGTCTGGCCGAATTGTAGACCCCGGGTTATCTCGTGCCTCTGTCGATGTCCATGGAATTTTGCGTGCGTAATTGTGTATGCGTGGTACGGATGCCACTACCTCATTGGGGCTGGGACGGAGGCCGAATTGCTAGTCGAGCTCTTGACGAGTAGCGCTGTCCTGTTGCAGTGTAGTCCGGACCCGCATGATGGTGTCCCGGGGCTCGGCAGCTAGATATAATGCTGCCTGAGAAGGCCGCTCTGTACTTCTGCTGCTAGGGCGGCGGTTTGCTCCTCTGTTCGGAGGGAGAGTCCAGTATTGCCATTGACTGTTTATGACGCCACGTTGACCGGGCATCTTGAGCTTGAGATAAGCATAGTGTGGCACTACGTTAAATCTAGCAAACGCGGTTCATCCGAGCAGTGCGTGGTAGCCGCTGCGGAAGGGGACAATATCGAAGATTAACTCTTCACTTCAGAAGTTGTCCGGAGAACCGAAGACCACCTCCAGCGTGTTTGAGCCCGTACAACGGGCCTCTACACCTAGTATGACTCCTTTAAAGGTAGTCTTTGTTGGTTTGATTCGAGAGGGATTAATGCCCATCTTCCGTACTGTATCCTGGTACAGCAGGTTGAGGCTGCTTCCACCATCCATCATGACTCATGTTAGGTGGAATCCGTCGATGATTGGGCCAAGGACCAGTGCGGCCGAACCGCCATGGCGGATACTAGTCGGATGATACCGTCGATCGAAGGTGATCGGAAATGACGACCATGGATTGAATTTTGGGGCGATTGGCTCTACCGTGTAGACGTCCCTGAGTGCTCGTTTGCGCTCCTTTCTGGGGATGTGCTTGGCGTATATCATGTTCACCGTTTTGACTTGGGGGGATTTCTTCTATCCCCCGGTGTTCGGCTGCCGGGGCTCTTCACCCTCGTCCTCACTTTGTGATCCCTTTTCTTTGTTTTCGACATTTAACTTGCCAGCCTGCTTGAAGACCCAACAATACCTGTTGGTATGATTGGCTTTCTTATCCAGGGTGCCGTGAATTTGGCACAGACGATCGAGTATGCGGTCCAGGATGGAAGGTCCTTCGTTGTTTCTTTTGTAGGGTTTCTTCCGTTGGCCGGACTTGGAGCCACTGAATCCAGCATTGACTGTGGTGTCCTCGGTGTTGTCGCCATTGCTTCTGCGTTTGTGTCTATTGTGTCGGAGCCTGCCAGTGCTGTTCTTGGCCTCTGTGGGGCCTGCCTTGCTGGCTGTGTTTTTGCTATGAGCCAGCCAACTGTCCTCGCCTGCGCAAAAGCAGGTCATGAGTGCTGTAAGGGCTGCCATTGACTTTGGCTTTTCTTGTCCAAGGTGGCGTGCTAGCCATTCGTCACGGATGCTGTGTTTGAAGGCTGCTAGGGCCTCGACATCTGGACAGTCCACGATCTGTTTCTTTTTGGTTAGGAACCTAGTCCAGAATTTTCTGGCTGATTCTCCGGGTTGTTGAACCATGTGGCTTAGGTCATCAGCATCTGGTGGCCGGACATAAGTTCCTTAGAAGTTGTCGAGGAAAGTGTTGGAAATATGCCCTAGAGGCAATAATAAAATTATTATTATATTTCCTTGTTCATGATAATTGTCTATTATTCATGCTATAATTGTATTATCCGGAAATCGTAATACATGTGTGAATACATAGACCACAATGTGTCCCTACTGAGCCTCTAGTTGACTAGCTTGTTGATCAACAGATAGTCATGGTTTCCTGGCTATGGACATGGGGATGTCATTGATAACGGGTAAGCATAGCACAAACCTAAGCTTAGGAGAATGATGTGATGGAAAAGACACAAACCTAAGCATAGCACAAAGATCGTGTAAGTTCGTTTTGTGAGAGCTTTTCTAATGTCAAGTATCATTTCCTTAGACCATGAGATTGTGCAACTCCCGGATACCGTAGGAGTGCTTTGGGTGTATCAGACGTCACAACGTAACTGGGTGGCTATAAAGGTGCACTACAGGTATCTCCGAAAGTGTCTGTTGGGTTGGCACGAATCGAGACTGGGATTTGTCACTCCGTATGACGGAGAGGTATCTCTGGGCCCACTCGGTAATGCATCATCATAATGAGCTCAATGTGACCAAGGGGTTGGTCACGGGATCATGCATTATGGTACGAGTAAAGTGACTTGCCAGTAACGATATTGAACAAGGTATTGGGATACCGACAATCGAGTCTCGGGCAAGTAACGTACCGATTGACAAAGGGAATTGTATACGGGATTGATTAAGTCCTCGACATCGTGGTTCATCCGATGAGATCATCGAGGAGCATGTGGGAGCCAACATGGGTATCCAGATCCCGTTGTTGGTTATTGACCGGAGAGGCGTCTCAGTCATGTCTGCGTGTCTCCCGAACCCGTAGGGTCTACACACTTAAGGTTCGATGACGCTAGGGTTATAGAGATATTAGTATGCAGTAACCCGAAAGTTGTTCGGAGTCCCGGATGAGATCCCGGACGTCACGAGGAGTTCCGGAATGGTCCGGAGGTAAAGATTTATATATAGGAAGTCCAGTTTCGGCCAGCGGGAAGGTTTCGGGGGTTACCGGTATTGTACCGGGACCACCGGAAGGGTCCCGGGGGTCCACCGGATGGGGCCACCTATCCCAGAGGGCCCCATGGGCTGAACCAGCCCCTGATGGGCTGGTGCGCCCACCCAAGGGCCCAAGGCGCCTAGGGTTGGAAACCCTAGGGGGTCGTTGCCCCCCTGAGGGGGCATGTGCCCCCCTGGTTGGAAACCCTAAGGGGGCCGTTGCCCGCAGGGGCCGCCCCCCTTTTAGATGGAATCTCCAAGGGGGCATGCGCCCCCCCTAGCCCCTATATATAGTGGAAGGGAGGGAGGGCAGCCGCACCTTGCTCTTGGCGCCTCCCTCTCCCTTCGTAACACCTCTCCTCCCCGCTTGTGCTTGGCGAAGCCCTGCCGGGATCCTGCTGCATCCACCACCACGCCATCGTGCTGCTGGATCTTCATCAACCTCTCCTTCCCCCTTGCTGGATCAAGAAGGAGGAGACGTCTTCCCAACCGTACGTGTGTTGAATGCGGAGGTGCTGTCCGTTCGGCACTTGGTCATCGGTGATTTGGATCACGGCGAGTACGACTCCATCATCCCCGTTCACTTGAACGCTTCCGCTCGCGATCTACAAGGGTATGTAGATGCACTCCTATTCCCCTCGTTGCTAGAATACTCCATAGATTGATCTTGGTGATGCGTATAAATTTTTGAATTTCTGCTACGATCCCCAACAGAAAGCCTCTTCCAAGTCCTCCTAACTGCCGATGGAGTTCTCAGGCAGGCTATTTAACCAGTGCCGAGCTGGTCCTTTGAGCTTTAATGGGAGGTATTTGATGGCGTGGAGGTCATCTCCTCAAGCCATGTGGATGTGGAGAATGAAATCCTCGATCCATACTGCAGGATCGGTTGTGCCGTCGTATGATTCGATATTGACGGGCTTGAACCCCTCGGGGAATTCATGATCCAGTACTTCATCTGTGAAGCAGAGAGGGTGTGCGACACCTCTATATGGGGCCGCATCGTGGAGGAGCTCTGATGGAGTCCGTCTGCGGCGTTCGGCCCGAGCGTGGTTAGGTTTGTCACGTCCGAATAGGAAGCCATCTCGTGCTTCGAGGCACGTCCTCGCGATCCATAGATCGATCTTGTGTGTCCTGCTCTACTGTCCAGAGTCTGTCGGAGGTCGTACATATGACTCCGGACTCTTTTGTCCCTATTTTGGCGGGGTGGTGGGGCGTTCTGCTGTTCGGCCTGAGTTGCCGCTTTATCCCGACCGTGGGGTGGCCGTTCAGCCGCTCTGTCCCGACCACGTGGTGGTCGGTCCGCACTACGCGAGGGAGATATGTGCTCCAGTGCCTCCTCATCGAATTGAGGTAGCAGTCTGCGTTTCGGATAGCTCTTGGCTGGGCAGTTGAGGCCGTTTTCCTCGGCTGTCAGGACACCAGTCCATCTGCCGACGAGCAGGTCTTCACTATAAAAAAAGACACATCCGTGACATTTTGGGCCGAACGAATTTTTTTCTGTCATACATATGACACTTCTATGACGATAATTGTGACAAAACCCGGTATCATCATAGATGTGGTGGGCTCCTACTTATATGAAAAAAAATCATGACAAAAAACGGGCTTTTCGTCCTGGGCGGGCCGGAGACGCAGCTGCATGACATTCTTTGGGCCGTCCATGACGGAAAAAACCATGGTACAAGCGAGGGCGAGGAAAATTTCATGGAGTTCCAGATTACGGTGGGAGGTTGGGGGACGAGCGATGCGCGTTTCTCTCGTACACGTACGCGCGTGTGTGCGAGGCGTTGGCTCTAACTGAACCCGAGTGAGGCGTTGGGCTCTAACTGAACCCGAGCGATTGCACTGCAGGCTATGCATTACTGAACCTGAGCGATCGATCGATGGCTGTTAACTGAACCCGATCGAGCGATTCCTTCGCTACTGCTGCTAACTGAAGCCGATCGATGGGATGAACAGTGAGCGTTGCTGGGGGGTTTGGATGAACAGTGAGCGGTGGCATTGCCTCTGGATGAACAGGACCCCGTGGTGTGGTGGAGGGCTGGATGAACAGTAGACTGTGGAGGGGTGGTTGAACAGGACCCCGTGGTGTGGATGGCTAGATGAACAGTAGACGGTGCAGGGGTGCCCGTGGAGGGGTGGTTGAACAGGACCCCGTGGTGTGGAGGGCTGGATGAATAGTAGACGATGGAGGGGTGGTTGAACAGTAGCCGGTGGAGTAGCGCACGGTGGAGGCTGGATAAACAGGAGCCCGTGGAGGCTGGAGGAGGTCGACGGTGGAGATGAACAGTATCCCGTGGAGTCCTGTTTTGCGGTATGCCACACCCTCCCGATGAACAGGACCCCCGTTTCGACCGTAGCGCTTCAACACAAGTCCGTTTCCTCCGTTTTGCGGTACGCCACACCCCTCCCGATCAACAAGACCCCCGTTTCGACCGTAGGAGGTCCGTTTCCTCCATTTTGCGGTACGCCAGACCCCTCCCGATGAACAGGATCCCGTTTTGAAAGTGGCCGGTCGAACACAAGGCCGTTTCCTCCGTTCTGCGATACGCCAGGCCTCGTTTCCGTCGCCTGTTCCGTCCAAGCCCTCCCGATGAACATGACGCATTCCATTACCTCCCCATGAACACGACGCATTCCGTTGCCTCCCCATGAACACGACGACAACACTGTTTCTCCGTTCCGACCCAGCCATGTACACGAGCCCTGGCCGTACGTATGCGCGAGTAGGCGTTCGAGACCCCGCCCGTATGTACACATACATGGCCGTATTTTCTTTCTTGCACCCTGGCCGCTGTACATACATGTACATGCTATGTGCGCGCCTCTACTATGACACGTGCGCGCCTCTATTACGACACGTGCGCGCCTCTACATCGACCAGTATGTACGTACACGTTCGCGACCAGAATGACAACGCTACGCACGCTTCGACCAGGTGGGTCCCGACTGTCAGGCACTTCCTTGCCTGCGAAGATGTAGCTGGTGGGTCCCAGCAGTCAGGGGGCGAATCGTTTTGTTTTTTTGCCCAGACGCACTTCCTTGCGTGCGAAGGTGTAGCTGGTGGGTCCCAGTAGTCAGGGGGGCGAATCGTTTTTTTCCAGACGCACTTCCTTGCGTGCGAAGATGTAGCTCGTGGGTCCCAGCAGTGAGGGGGCGAATCATTTTTTGCGAAATACGGTGGCCCGTTCGGTGGGTCCCCGCTGTCAGGTGGAGGAATAATTATTTTGCGCGTAATAAGGAGGCACTTCCTTGCGGATGCCGTGGAACCAGCTGTCAGCCTCTCCACGTACAGTACTCTTCCGATTGAAGTCGGTCGTTGACCACGTTGACCACACCGCACTGAGAGCACCAGGGCGGTGGTCTGGACGACGGCGAGGCCTAGGAAGGGGACGACATGGAGACGGGGAAGACGCAGCAGTGGAAGCCCGCGCGGAGAGGAGTACGAGGGTTCACTGGTTCGGCTGCGGTGTGAGGCTGCCATCGCCGCAGAATAACAGGGGGTGTGGATGAGTAGAGGGATGGCATGACCAGCGGTGGGAGTAGTACGGGGCGGTGAGGCCTCCACGGCATCATAGCCGGCCACGGGAGGCAGGAGCATGCGACACGACCGGCACTACTTTGGGTGGCTGGAGCAAGAAGACCAGAGGTTGAAGAAGCACTACGGCCATTGGATGGACATCGTACGATCACTGCAGCTAGAATCGTTTATATTGACTAAGTTGACAAAGCCCTTGGTACGCGTCAACTTAGTAGGCCCACAGCTCGGATTTGGCAGAGAACATATAGCCCATTTGCGATTTGTAAGAATGTACAACCCATTTTTTAATTCTAATGGAATTTACTACAGCCCATTTACAGTTTGTTAAAAGTACAGCCCAACTTCTAGCTAGGAGAACGATTAATAATTTCAAACAACCGCTCAAAATAGAATTCAAAAATAAATTCCCACATTTTGATGGGATCCGAAATATTTTTATCCGAAATTTCTAGTCAGGTTAAATATAATTCCAAAATAAGTTGTATTACGTTAAAATCCAACGAAATATTGCGCGCGCAACAAGTAATGAAATTAAAATTTTCAAATTCCAAAATAATATATTTTTCGAACTAATTACGTGTTTGGTGCACAGTAACTGTCCAGTTATTATAATTACATCCCATTTATTATTTCTTAAAGTCCATTTTCTTGTTAAGCCTAATGCATATCTCCTAGGAAAGTTTGCAGCCCAGCGGGGCGGAGAATAACAAGTTGACCCTAATATTGTGTACAACTGTCGGCCCACTTGCATTGCTGAAGTTGAAAAAAGCTATTTTTTATACACACATTTAAATTTTTTTGTATAGATAAGGAACATTTTTTATACACACATTTAACAATTTTTAAATACATGATTAACACTTTTTAAAACATATTTTTTAGTCAACAGTGGGCCCACAGCAAGCGGAGGAGGTCACAATACGCATATTTTTTAAATACATGATTAACACTTTTGCAAAAACAATTAGCCCACAGCGAGCCAATTAGCTCCAGTTGGCCCACAGTGGGCCGACAGGACCCAATCAGCCCACAGTGGGCCGACAGGGCCAGTCGGCCAGCTGTAGGCCGACTGGAATCCAATCGGCCTGCAGCGGGCCGACGGTGTATTATTTTTGAAAAAAAATTACCCAGCGTAATATTTATGAAAATTAATTAAAAAATGTATTATTTAAAAAATAGCGAAAAAGGCCTATGTAGTACAGTACAACCTAACATGGTTACACAGCCCACATTCAGCGACGTCGGAAAAGCCCAAACAAGGCTTCTGTACAACTTTTTGAAGTCACTGAGCTCAATTAATAACTTAAGAAAAAAGTTAGATTGCAGTGGAACTTAATAAAAGCTGTCACGAGCAAATAAATAATTCAACGGGTCCCACTTGTGTGTGTGCGTGCGCCCGTGTGTGTGTGTGTGTGTGTGTGAGAGAGAGAGACCCATCGGCCGATGCTCGTAAATACATCTTTCAGCCATATGCATTGCTGATGCTCAGTAAAAAACTTATATAGTTGACACAATCATATAGAACATCATAGCACACTGAACTTGCATACAAAAATTTCACGCAGGCGGCACAATCAGGATGGAAGCAGTGGATCGCTACGGGAAGGGCTATGTTGAAACCAATGAAGTTGTACGTAATGGTTCATCGTCTTTATCAATGACGGGGAAATATCTTGAATGTTGTGCAAAGAAAACAGACAGACAACACAATAAGTTCTCCTAGCACATTAAGTTGACGTACAACCCTTTCTAAAAAAAGTTCAGGTACAAAATTAGAACAGGTCACAATCAAATGTACTGGCATATCAGTGCTTCACACCCATAGCTCGGATTTAACTAGTATCTGACAAGATTCTGTTGTTACCTCAAATTAGAGCACATCCAGGCAGCCAGCCCAGCCTCTTCTCCCAAAGAAGCAGTGGCCTCCGCCGTGCGATGGAGTAGGCCCTGTGCCATCCATCATTCCGAGCAACACGGGGAAAGTCTGATGTTGACTCCTGTAATGGACGTCGTCGACAGACCCTAGCACCAGCGGCGGCGGCAGGACTTCGATTGATGGATTGACCACTTCTTCGACATGCACGAACACTCGATACATGTACATCCCTAACGTGGTCCGCGGCGACCTTGGTGGCAACGAATAGTACAACCCCGGTTCCTGCACCGGTATCTCAACACCAATCACCTTCGGTATGGTGGACGGCTTCTTGAACCATGCCATAACCGTCAGAGCCCAGCTGTCTGGAGGAACAAACATACTTACGAGCTCACCTCCAAGGTCATTGATAAGCTCGTTCATGGACTCGCTGTTCCAAGCACGTCGAGGCATGCCGTGGAAGGTAAGCCTTGTTAAAAACTCAAGCTCAAAGGGCACCGAGCCCCATCCTGGGTGCCACTGATCAAAGCCCACTAGCGCGCCATCGCAGAACAAACACCGGGAAGATTCGAACACACGACTGTAGTCGAAAGTTGTCTGGAACCTGACGAAGAAATCAGCCGGTGGCGGACAGACTTCGACGAGCAAGTCACTTATTTGGATGCCATGCGCAATGCCAAGAGCTTTGACAAGGTCATCCGGCAAGACGGGAGGCCAGTCGCCGTTGATGGTTACCATCAGCACTTTGCCGGCAAACTGGTCGTCAATTGCCACCATGCCACTGTTGAGTGACAGCATGCAGCGACCGAAGGCAGGACGGACCTCAGGATCTCCGGCTCGGAGATCCGCGTTGACCGGCGACATGATAGTGCGCTTGAGTACAAGGAGTACATGAGGGGGATTTGGGGGAACTGGAGTAGGAATCGAGATTCCAGAGGTGGGGGAGGGGCGGGAGACTGCGGATGAAAAGGTAGCATGAATTTCGAGCACGCGCCAATATGCTCTCGGCGCGCAAGCGCACGAAAACACCGGTGGCGCCCACATGTCGGCCCAAGAGTCCTTATTCATTCTTTTTGGAGAGACGGCCTTTTTTTCAGGATCTTTTGAGAGCCTGGCCTGAGAGTCATAATTGACCTGTTTGGCATTGCGTTACTACTCGGCCCATATTCAACGACACCTCACTGGCCCAAACAAGTGTACATCATCAAAAAGACACTAAGCTCAAATTATATAACTTGACAAAAGGAGATATACTCTGAACACTGGAGAATGGTGATGCCCTCATTTAGCCCACCAGTAGTTCGAGACAATAAACAATTCGAAACAATGATATATACAACATTCAAACTCTGACTAGTGACTACTACTGACATAAACAGCAAGACATGATAGTTCATAAGAAGTCTTGCTACACCACCAAATCGCACCCATCTGCAGCGCTCAGACTCTCGTGATCCAGACAAGAATGACATTCTAAACAGAAGCAACTATTACATAGTAAGAGTGACACAGACGAGGATGACCAAATGACAAGGAATATGCATAACAAAAGAAAGAACTACCCATCTAGAACCAGCAGCAAAGACAACAAAGTCATTCGAAGAGATGATCCAACACCATCACAATTTGCAGCCCCACTTCAGCGACCAGTGATCCGGAGACACCAGTACTCCACCCTTTCGATGCAACAGCCCAATTACCTATCAACCTGAAGGCTCGAACCACATCACTGCTTGTCGTAATTGAGACATCCAAGGATCAAAGTTAATCCGGATGCCTTTGTCATTCTCACCTTCTTTTCGCTGCAGGCTGTATCATTGACAATCACGGGAGTTTGCTCCCGAACTCCTAGGGCTCACCATGTAGACACAGTTTTCCATAGAAAACAGAGCCTCTCTGCCATCAAGGTCCTTGCCTACGGTGATCTCCTGGTTAATCGGATAATTGAGTCCGAGAAACAGAGAGTGTGAACCAAGGCTGTTTACCCGCCTCCAACTAAAAAATCCTAAAGGCCCCAACAAGTTGGTATCCTGCTCATAGACGTAACAGCCACTGTCCGGATACTCACGTATTACACGGTGCTTGTATACAGTGGGGTTTTTGCAATATAACTTTCCTGGCTCATGTGTCCGAATGATCATCAGTCTTTTGCCGTCGTCTGATCGAGCGAGGAACCAGTTGTGCTTCCCTGTTTTTGGCCAAGGTGGTGTGATTACAAAGGGCAGTAACTGTAGGGACACTGCATCATATCAAAAAGGACAAGCATTGTTAATGTAAGATCAGCAATGTTCAGAGTATGAGTAGGATAATGCAAGAAACAGCATTGATATGTCCCTGTTGGAACTGGGAGGAAAATACAGGGAAATGTATATTGGGTTCGAAAATATAGAAGTGCCATGCATCGTTATACTCATGTTATATCGCAATCGATTCTTCACAGGAAATTACCATGTCATGCATGTTATGTAATCATGTTCTGTCCTCACAAACGAATTCTTCAAGGTAACTAACAGACCATGCATTGTTATATACTCGTGTTCTATGGGAAAAATTTTTGTGAGGATATTATTCTAGCCATTGATTGCTGAAGGGCGAATATAGGTATGTACACATGGTAAGCATTGCAGGATTTCACTACTTCCAAATATAGAGTTCTCCATATGCACATTTACTTCCCTAATGTATGGTTAGATGAAACCAACAGTGTGGTGCATGTTTCTACATCATGAAAATGAGGAAACTAACATGGCCATTGATACACACTCATATTTAGTAGTAGTATATAGATTACTGTAAAATAAGGATGATATCCATATATTCCTAACCGTTTGATTATTTAGGGTACAAATTGGCTGTAATGACATGGTCACAATCACATGAATTAGCTCATTCCAAATATAGCTGATTTACGGCGTCTCTAATACATTGCCATAGTTCTAGTCAAATTCTGCTCAAACAGAGATATGCCAATCATCACAAAAAGTTCAAACACTGTCATGGCGTCATCATTAACATGAGAGGAAACAACTTACATGCGCCGTCCCAGCAATACGTGGTGCCATCTGCTCTGTCGATCGCGTAGATGATGCCATTGTGTTCAATAGCATCACAGAAGTGTGTATCAGCTTTGACGATGATCCACTGCGAGCCGAGTTGTCTCCAGCTAAAGAAGGCACCCGCGTAAAGATAGGCGAGTCTGCGGTCGAACAAGGCAATTAGCTTGAAGTCTGCGTAATTCGCATGTCGTGTGGGCACTTGGCAGATTACAATCTTCTGCAAAACAAGGTCCGTCCAACTGACGTAGTAATCTAGATGACTTGGACCGCGATGGTAATACTCTATATAATCCAATGGAGGAAGGATAATCTCATGAGAGGTCTGGAAGTTCACGAGCACCAACTTTTTACCGTCTTCTCTGAAGGCAGCCATCCAGTGGGAGTTCATGCCGACCCAGTACATACCTGCCAAGAAGTTTTGGGTGATGGTGATCGGATCGATGTCAAGTGAAATGATGTACGACGACCCAGTACATACCTGCAAAGAAGTTTCGGCTAATGGAGATTGGATTGAAGTTGAGGGGAATCATGCACGCCTCCGTATCATGGTGTGCCAATCTCGCAAGACCAGATAGCAGCAAGCAGGGTGTCTTGAAAAGCTTAGGCCTCGCTTCGACGATGGCAGTGTGCATGTCCCTCAAGCATGCAGCCAGCCGTAGGGCGCTCAACATATCCATACACGAACAACAGAGGTCGAGGATGTCACTGGGGAGATTGCTCCAATCGCGACTCATATGGATGCTGCGTGGTTCGTGTTCGGCCATGGTGGAGTTTGGAAGGGGGCTTGATTTATGGGGGAGAAGGATGTCGGTGCTGGAGCGGCTAGTGAGGGAATAGTGGTACTGGGGGAGGCGAGTGAGGCGACGGTACACGGGGGCACAGTGAGATGGAGACGGAGAAGGAGATGGAGATGGAGTGGTGCTATGGGAGCGGAGAGGGAGACGAGGCGAGGCGCCAATGTGCTGTACAGCGGCGGTGACAGACTGCACTGTGCACAGGGTGAGGCTGACTTTGGTAACCCGAACACGCCGCCTGGACTAGTGTCAGGTGCAGGGTGTTGTCACTTCACTGTGAGGACCGGATGAATAGTATTTTGACCATCAAGTGTACCACAGTTGTACTACTACTACTACTACTACTACTACTACTACTACTACTACTACTACTACTACTACTACTACTACTACTACTACTACTACTACTACTACTACTACTAGTAGTAGTAGTAGGTACATGAGTACTCCAGTATTGTACTAGCATAAATAGGTCTCCCGTGCTAGCATGCCTGTTCACTTCATCGTTCAGGTATCATCCATATTGCGAGCATAACCAAATTCTTGTGCATGCCCAATCAACGCTCTGCCGCGATGCATGCAGTGGTCATTCTGGTGCATCAAGGACGGCATGCAGATCGTTCCACACTTGAGAAGAGGAAAAATGGAAAGGTAGAACGCGGCAGCAGAGGAAGAGAATGCTGGCTAACGAGGCTGGGAGGGGATCGAGCAGGAAGTTAATGCTCCACGCCTAAAGGTTTTGGGAAAACCTAATTTTCATAAGGTGACTTATACTCACCTAAAAGGAGGGAGTATTCCTTAACCAGAGAATGTTGTGTCTCCCACTCACGCGCTCAAAAAAAAACTACGACACATTGTTTTATCTGTTTGCATAGGTCCCACCTATCAGGAAGGATGGGCACGTACATGAACAGGTACGACTCATCAGTCTACCCGCATAGCCTTTTCATTTAGTCTACCTAGCCGTCTAATCAACTGCCTGCACGCCACTTCTCCCATTTACTTCTCCATCGGGAACCGACTCTCCTCGGCTTCTTCACCTCCCCTTCGTCTTCATTTGCATCCAAACCCCACTGTGTTCACATTGTTTTAACCTCTTTAAATAATCATCTACTACTTCAGTTAGACTAGCCATCTAATCCTAATTCTCCAAACCATAGCCCTCCGTTCCAGCGGTTCCAAATGGCGATAGAGATCGAGATGTAGGTTTTTAGCGTCCAACATGTCCTCGTCGAAGGCTCGATGAGCATAGTTGCCACCGTCACCGTCCACCCAAGGGTTGTTCGGCAGTGGATCAGCAATGTATCCAACTCCCTCGAAAAGGTAGAGACGAGGGTCATCGGTCTCGACGCAGAGTACACGGAGCATGCCCCTGGGAAGATCCAACGCGCCGCCGTCCTTCAGCTGTGCCTCGAAGATGAAGTTTTGGTGTACCACATCATACACTGGCCCTCCATACCAGGTGAGCTTCACGATTTCTTGTCTCGGGAGGACGTATACTTCTGTGGGGCAGCCATCGAAGGGGACAAACAGAAGCTGGAGCCGTACAACCTTGATTTGAATAGCATCGCTGACCTACAAACCAGAATCAAAATTCTTGTAGAAGTTTGTGATAAATATACACCATCCCTATTCGACGTAGCAAATTTTGTGCTCGGTACAAATCTTCAGAAGGGTGACGAGACGGTGGCATTAAGGTCGTCTGGATGGGAGAATTATCCCTTGACGTATGAGCGGATAAAATATGCTGCCCTCGATGCCCGTGTGAGTTTCGAGATAGCTGTAAGGTCCAAAGAGCTTGTTGCGAAGCCGTCTCCCACAGAGAATGAGAACAAGAAGAAGAAGAAGAAGAAGAAGAAGAAGAAGAAGAAGAAGAAAAGGCTGCAGCAGCAGGAGGGCATTATGGATGGATGAACTATTTCCTCTCTTGTAAAAAAAATTATTCCCTCTCGGTGTATATTGATATAGATGGACTATTTCGATGGTGTGCATGTCTTTGGAACATAGTAGTAGCGTGGGTCCGCTTGACTATAAGGAACTATTTATCCACATATATAGCTTTCTCTGCTACTCCTTCCAGTGATCGGTATGCAGTGCATGTGTCCGTAGACATGACAACTTGTCCATGGAAGTTCAACTACGGCGACCATCACATTTCATCTCGCGATTCCCACGATGCCTCTCCAACCCACGGCACCATGCCCCCCGACGTGCGCCTCACCCCTCTCGGCCGCACCGCCCATCTGCCCTTCTGTGCATGACATGTGGGCCACCTAAAATGCGGCGAGCATCAAGTTTCTACGACAGCTACCCGTGATTCCCACGACGCCGCTCGAACCCATGAAACCACACATCCCCCGACCTGCGGCTCACCCCTCTTGGCCCCATTGCCCCTCTGCCTATGGGAGCATTACATGTGGACCAGTCACCTATCGGGTCCACATGTTATTGACTCAAAGGTAGGTGTAGTAAGGCGCTGAAGCTCAGTCCCGACGGCCCTGAGAGGGAAATGTAACTCCTGCGGCAGGGCTTGTGGTGCTCCCGCAGCACGAACTCGTGCCAAACTCGAGATTTGTTTCTTTACTATACATGCACACAACGATTTAATGGACATTGTAATCTCAACATGTGTCAGGGAGCTCTAAATTTGAATTTGAAACTTATAAAACGAAAAGATTCAAAACAAATAAACTGGGAGAGAGGGAGTATATCATAGGATGTGTCCCATACAAAATAAGTCCCCTGGTTTGTCACCGCGAAGATGCGGTTAGAAAGGAGCACAGCCTCTTCCTACTCGTACGACAACAAATCGGCCGCAGACAGCATGGTCCGCCTTTAACCGCCATGTGCAAGGTTCGTGCTATCTTATTCAATCTCACCGTGGTTCCATCATACCAATTCATGCGGTGGCCCGTTGCATGGCTGATCCCAATGTTGGACAAAGGTTCTACGGGAACGGTTTCACCGTTGTAAATGTTGTGCAAATTGATGTTGGTACCCTCCCGTACATATGTAGGCCAATCTCCACTCGCACCGAGCCTAACCTGTTAAACAGTGGGTAGGGGGAGAATTAGGAAATGGACACAGAAGTAGTCTTTAGAATGCATTTACTACATGATCAAACTCATCTTACCTGCTCATCGGAGGAAATCCGAGTGCCCCTCAACGTCGGCATCTCAAGGGGCGTCAACTTGCAACTACGGTCACGCCACGCTGGAGAGACCCCCAAGGAAACATCCTCGTGCGTTCCATGGAACATCAAGATGCATTTGTATGAGTATTTTATCTTGTGAGAGAAAAGGATGAATGAGGGAAGGCCTCTAGAGATAGAGATGGACACTACTACTACCAATGTGCTGGCCCATGCGTTGCAATGGATCCAAAGTAGTAGAATAATACTTGTTCACGTGCTTGAAATATAAACACTCTAGTTTTGATATACATGTGTCATCAGGCATGACAGCTTGTCCATGGAAGTTGAACCACGGTGACCATCACGTTTCTTGTTTCTACCACTGCCACACCCAGACGTGATTCCCACGACGCCGCTCCAACCCACGGCACGACGTCCCCCGACGTGGACATGGATCCTCTAACGTGGCTATCACTGCCTTGCCCTGCTTTTCCTTAGCTGACAGGTGGGACCCACGCTTATGGGTCCCACATGTCAGTGACATAATGGTAGGATTGTTCGCGTCAGGGGATCCTCATCCCCCCGACGTGCCCCTCATCCCTCTCGGCCCACCGCTCCTCTGCCTTTGTGTGCCTGACATGCGGGCCAGCTGAACTACGGCGACCATCAACTTTCTACCACAGACACACCTGATTGGACGCGGTTTGCCTGCTCCGCTGCTATGCTCCGATCCGTACTCCCGCACCATCGAATTTTCATCCAGCGGCTGTGACACATTTCGTCCCGGGCATCAATCCTCAGCTGGAGTACTTATGTACTACATGTAGTACCCACCGGTGTGGCCATCTACGCCTCATAACGCCCCGACGCCCAGCTGTGGCACCCTCGCCACGGCCACGCCACCACCGGCCGGTTCATCTCGAACGAGTGAGTCGCGAACCACGCCACCACCATGAGAATGACATGTGGGCCAGCCGCATTTAAGGTCCGCATGTCATTGACTCATAGGCCGGGCACTAAGCCACTGAAGTTCGGTCCCGTGGGCCCCGAGAGGGAAATGTAACTCCTGCGGCAGGCCTTGTGGTTCTCCCGCAGTACGAGCTCGTGCCAAAACTGGAATTTGTTTCTTACTACTACTCCTACCAACTAGTACTAGTAAGGTACACGTGCATTGCACGCATGAGATTCTGGTGGTTTGTGCATTATGCTTCTACATGTGGAGCTTTCTGGATTCTAACATGTGGCAAAATCTCGTGGAATGTAAGGTTAGGCAAGTTTGATTAACTTAGGTGAGTGTTTGGTTCAAGCCACACCTTAGGCAAGCTACACTAAGGCCCCACATGACATACACACAATCTAAGATGACTTATTCACCTAGACGGAGGGAGTAGTGTTTCTAGCAAGATGCCCGTGCGTTGCACGAAGTTGATGGAAAAGGTAAGCACAACTTATAAATTGACGGATGGAGTACTAGTTACAGTGATGCATATAATTAAGCAAAGGGATCGCACATGTCGGTATTGACTGGAACGAGAATGCAACAGCACAATAAGAATTAAGGCCACGATGATGCGATCGCAGTGGTGGTTACAGAAGGCAAGAAGAAAGATGGATCCATGAACGTACGACCTCCTCCTCCTCAACTTAGTGCGTCGGGCCACCGACCGGCGGCTAAGGAGCGGTGGCTTTTGTGGCGAGGTCGAGGTGCTTCTCAGCAAAGGCATCCAAGGCTTCCAGCCGGTTGAGGAAGGCCAACGTTGTAGCGTCCTCACTGGCCTTGTAGATACCTATGTACACGATTTGCTCGTACACGTGGATGTGTAGGTCGATGAATTCTTGTAGGGCGAGGCGCCTCGCGGCGAGCACGACCTCCAGGTGGACATCCTTCGTGGCGTCGGCGGGCAGTCGCAGAGCCACCAATGCTTGAAAGAGGTTCCGGCCATGGAGGCCGATTAGGGTGGCAGGCAATGAGGAGCCCGGGCGCGCGGGCTGGAGGAGTACGGCGATGTCGTCCGCGAGTTTCTTGATGACGATGAACTTGTTGGTGGTCAACGATCATCTGGTCCAACTGAGAGTCGTAGTTGGCGTCGACGGCGGCCATCCACCAGCCGGTCTCCAACATCATTTGGAGACGATCCTCGGCGCCATGCCATAGGCCGGCGTCGTGGACCATCTGGCGCAGCCGCTGGCCGCTCACGCGCATCGCCGCCATGGGTCTGGAGTGAGCTCTTTTGCGCTTAGTGTAGGTGCTTAGGCAAATGCTTAGGTGCGTACGATGTGGTAGATACATTGGAATGGAGGGGCGCCTTTATATAAGGGCAATGAGGGCAAACTGCGTTGCATTCACATCGTGCAGCCTCTTTTCCCGGACCTCCTCCCATTACTTCCCTCATGCATTAATTGAAGGAGGATGCATTGGCCATTCAACATATCGGGAACCGCTACTCCCTCCCTCGTCTGCATTAAAGCCGTATCGGGAACTGCGCCGCCCGCTGTCAAATCGAATACTCCCTCCGTCTAGGTGAGTATTAAGTCATATTACGAAAACCACTCGTTTCTTCACATTATATACGTACAATATATATGGCCAACATCATATAGCCAGCAGTTTAGTTGTCAAAGAATTTCAGGGTGCTTACTTTTGTCAAAGAATTCCAGGGTGCTTAGTTTTATTTGAGGGGTGGGTTGTGCACTTATGCTGGACACCATTATTGTGACAAGCCTTTTTAATAGTACTACTGTACAAAAGTGGAGTATATACATTTTTTAAAAGGCTAGAGGGTGGGGCAGTCTAGCTCGGTCGGTTTCACGAGAGGCGAGGGCCTTTGTGATTTGCCGGCCCATTACTGCTGTCAAATCGAATAGTACTGCGCCACCCGCTGCACGTTCGGCAACTCCATTAAACCCGCATGCAAACCGAGAATCCTACTTCGGCCACACGTCCGTTCATGAGTGGGCCGGAATTAAACGCAACACCGGCCGAGCTCCTCCTGTCCGCCCTCAGTGTAAACGAGGCCAGACGCCGGCCAAGCTCCTACCGTCCGCCCTCTATTTACACGAGGCTAGACAGACAGCGGGCAAGAATCGCACCCCTCCGCCGCTTCCCCATCTCCTCCTTCACCATTTTCTCCACTCTTCCGATGGCTTCCAATGAGCCGTTCACCGGCATATTACCTGGCTAGGTGGCCTGCCGAGCCCTCCGGATACGGGCGAGGCCGCTCAGTGCTTCACCAACCTCGCTTGGCCCGACGGAGCCAGTTGCCGCCCCAAGCAGGCGCGTGGTTCAGCAACTCGCCGCTCCAGTTCAGCTCGATGAGGAGTGGCGAGTTGCTCCACGCCGGCAAGGCCGCGAGCACGCCGATACGGGCGCCGTCGCTGCCGCGTCGTACCGCGCCACCAGTGTCTGTGGTGGCCGTGCCTCCCGTGTCTGTGGGCACGCCTCCCGTGCCTGCGGCAGCGCCATGCAGGTAGAGACAGAAGCCGGGTGCATGGAGAGCGACGAGAAGGTGGCCAGCTTCTCCGTGTCCACCGCCATCATCGAGGAGAAGTAGAACACGGGAGGCCGGCGCCACTTGGGACCCATGAAGGCCACCGCCGAGGCGACGACCGCAAATTCAGGTGGTTTCTTTGCTGCTTCGCCTCTTCCGAGGACCTTCGTCGACCCCGCAAGTGTCTGACGGACATGAGGAAGACAAAGGGATCCGCGGGCGGCCATTTAGAACTAAAGTAAGTCTAGATACATCCATTTATAGGACAAGTATTTCCGGACGGAGGGAGTATTAATTATACAAGAGATCCGGATTGGCACCTCTTAGTTCATGTAAATGTAATGAAATCCATCATGTTTATATGAAGATCCAACGTTTTTATACAAAATCCTTCATGCTTATATGAAATCAGTCCGTGTTTGCACGAATTTCATCTGGTTGATTAGAGTTGTAAAAATGTATGCCGCTGGCGTTTGATGTCGTCCTCCGCTTAAGGAAGCGGGGGGAAATTTGCCGGCTACCGTTGGAGATGCTCTTTACGTTGGTGACATCCAATCCATTTGAGTTAATTGCCTGTATGATTGTCCCTCTATACAAAGTTAATTGCATGTACAGTGTACACGTGACTTGCAGGGTGGCTACAGCTTCGTACAGAAAGTTAAAAAAGAAACAGGTCCATCCTTAATCTTGTATTCTAAGTACTCTGTGGGTTCCACTGTCAGTACAGTAGCGAAAGAAGTATATATTAAATAAGTAGAGTAATATATAATATAAACATATAAAGTTAAAAGACAGAATTTGAACTCATGTCATCGTGTTGCGAGCATCCGATGTTAACCAGCCCAGCACATCTTTGTTGTAGACCATGCTGGAGATATATCTCCATGTCTACTCTTATATATACTCCATTCGTTCCTAAATATTTGTCTTTTCCAGATTTCAAATGGACTACCACATACAGATGTGTATGTAGACATATTTTAGAGTGTAGATTCACTCATTTTTCTCCATATGTCTTTTCAGGAAGGGGTCAGATTTGTCCTTGATTTATTTATGAGGTATCCAGATGGCACTGCACCGCCAAGAAAAGAGGGTAACATCAAAATTATGGACTGTCGTGGTTCTAACTCTGACAGTGAGGTAGGGGGGTATGTATGGAGAGGCTAGATCTCAGCTATGGAGAAGCTGTAAATACACCCGGATGTACGAGTTCAGGCCCTTCGCGGAGGAAGTAATAGCCCTACATCTCGGTGCCCGGAGGCGGTCGACTGGATTATGTGTGTATGAATTACAGGGGTGCCAACCCCTGCTACTGAGGAGGGGGGTGGCTTATATAGAGTTCGCCAGACCCCTCCGGTCCTCAGTAATGCAGTGTTAAAATACATTAAGACTGGGCGTTACTGGTAACGTCCCTATTAAAGTGCTATGATGGCCATAAAGACTACTTAATGGCCGACCGTTTTCTTGCGGAGTGACTTTAGATCTCCTGTCAGTCGAGTGGTTGGTCTTCGTAGTCGAGTGGTGGCTTCCTGGTCGAGTGTCTTGAATCCGTCGAGTGGGATACCTTCAAGTCGATTGAAAGGTGACTTCTTCCAGGGATGTCCTTGGGTAGGGCTCTTAGGACAGGTCCATGCCCCTACCCTAGGTACATAGCTTCATCATTAGCCCCCGAATGGATCGAGGTTCGAGTGGGGAAGGAATTGGGGGTCCTTCCGACTGGTTCTTAGCGTTATACGAATGTCTTGTACTGGATCAATCGTCACGGATGACGTTGTCAACTTCTTTCGGTCACCTTGATCCATTCTTGGTCTCTCGTCGAGTGAATTTCCTTACTTGTGGAATACCGAGTGCCGGCATGAGCGGGCTCTTCAGTTTGATGAGTTGTTCTGCAGCCCACGGATTTTGCGGGATTCGAATTTCGGGAAGCGAGCGGGACGGGGGCGGCCGAAGTAATCGGATGGGATAGGATGGAAGCTCCTCGATCTCCGCGCCACCTTTTTCGCCACGTACTGCGCGCGCGCCTGTTGCGGGATTTGACGGGATCGCCTGGGCCTACCGGTCAGCCACTCGGAAGCGGCTCCTTATAAGTTGCCGACTCGGGGCTCCCCAACAGTGTGCTCTCGCCTTTCCTTCTCCCCCCACAAGGTCCTCCGCCACCTCCGCTCTCACCCTAGCGCCGTAGGTCCGTTCGAGCCTCGGCGGTGATGATGGTGAAGGACAAGACATCGGCTTTGGAGCGCGCGAAGAAGGCGGCGGTGCAGGGGAAGGGGAAGAAGTCCGCTTGGGGCGGATCTTCCTCGAGGACTGCTCTGCCCAGGGATTGGATCTAGGGCGACTGGATGCCCTCGGTGATTCGGCAGGAAGATCTTGATGACATGGTCGAGGGGGGAGTCATTCCCCACGAGGCTGCGCGTCTCCCAGGGGGAGAAGTCGAACCCCAACCTCGTGACGGTGAGTGCGTCCTCCTCGCCACCCATATCGATCGCGGATTTTCTCTACCTCCTCATCCTTTTTTCCGGATATTTTTGAACTTCTTCGGAGCGCAGCTCCACCATTTCACTCCCAATTCCATCGTGTATCTTGCGGCTTTCGTTTCCTTGTGCGAAAGTTTCTTGGGTTGCCGCCCTCATTGGGGACTCTTTAAACACATCTTCACTTGCCGTTCCCAATCGGTAAAGAAAGCCAAGTCGAGTGACGAACGGACGCAAGTGATCCAGCTATGCGGGGGCCTGGCGATCCAGATGAGGGGTAAAAGTTCTTTAACATCTATCACTTTTCCCGAGTCGGTCCGTGGTTGGCAGTCGACCTGGTTTTATTGCCAATACCAGGTGACCCCAGGGCAGTCGACTGGTCTTCCCCCTTTCTCTCTGGACCGAGCTCAAAAGCCTGCCTCTCTGAAAGTGCTGCCGGAGGAAAAGGCGCAAGTCAAGGTGCTGGTTGGTCGAGTGGTTCAGCTTGTCCGAGACGGCGTGACCAGCATGGACTTGCTGGAGGTCTTCCTTCGGAGGCGCATCCAACTGCTTCAGGCTCGTGACCACCCTATGTGGCTGTACTCGGGTCTCGACGACACCACTCGGGTTCACCCAGAGGAGGTCACCGACGAGATGCTGGAAGGGTGGCTGTCGAGCATCACAGGGAACAAAGACAACCCCCGAGGAGCCAGGAGGGTTGTCCCGCTCGACAGTACATACGAGGTGGACCAGGTCTGACCTTGTGTTCCCGACTGAGATCTTGCTTTCTTCATTTGCTCTCTTTGAATCGGTCGACTGACTTTCGACTTGTCTGCTATTCTCCAGGCAACTACAGAGATGCACTCGACACCCAACGGAGCACAGGGGCAGGCCGAGGAAGGGGAGGCGAGCGGAGGTGAAAGCGGAGACGAATAGGGGGAGTGGGAGTCTGACGGCGAAGGAGAGGGAGACGACGGCGTCGACTCCAGCGAAGAGGAGGAGGAGGAGGAAGCTGGACCTCCCCGCTCGGAAAGGCGATCCAAGCTTACACACGACCCTGCGCGGGAACGTGGTAAGGCGACTACTCCCGTTGGGCAGTCGTCAAAGCGCCCTCGGACCTCTTCTCCAGCGCTGACTGAGAAAGCTCCCAAGCACCCCCGCGCGGTGCCGTCCAAGCCACCCAAGGCTCTGCCCAAGATGAGGATGACTGTCCCCACCATTTCTGGGTAATGATAGAACTTGTTCTCCTTTGTCGACCGTGGATGGATCCTTGGTCGATCCACTGCGCCGACTAACGGTCTTTCAAAATTTGCAGTGCTTCTACTTCTGAGATCTCCGCCAAGGACGACGATCGAGAGATGGAAGATGCTGTTACTTCCAACCTTGGTATGATTACTGATGTTCTGCCTTGAATCGACTGATGATTTCTTATAACTCTGGTCGATTGAATTTTTCTCGTAGCTCCTCCTCATGTTATTAGCCTTCCTGACGACGAAGACGAAGCGCCGCTGAGAGTGAGGCGGAACAGGAAAGCGTCGGCTGGCGAGACTCCACAATCCACTCCGGCGCCTGAGGCCGCAGCTCGAGACGGTGGCGATACCACCCGGGCTTCTGTGGCTTTCGCCAATCCTCTGGCGAGTGTGCGGCCCTCGACGTCGACCGTAAATCCGCCTTCGCTCTTCGCCACACACCACGTTCCTGAGGACCAAGTGGGTGCAGCTAAGGAAGCTATACGCCAGGCAGGCATCATGATGGAGCAGGTCAAGGTGGTTCGAGAAGCCAGCCAAGCGGCTTATGATGCGAGTTCATCTCTTCAGAGTAACGTCCAGGTCAGTCGATTCACCGCTTGTTCTGTTAGGGTATGCTGTCTGAAGAATCTCTTTTCCGAAGATCTTTTAAATCCGTACACCCACTGGGTGTTTCTGTTAAATTTTTTGGTCGAGTGGGGGCACGCTGAGTGCACCCACTGGGTGTAGTCCCCGAGACTACGGTGGACTGCTGGCAGTCGACTGTAGTCTTTATATTGCGTTGCTGTAGTTTTACTCCTTCACTCGGTCTGGCCAGGCCATGTCGAATGAAACTATATCCAGTCGACTGCGGGCAGTCGATTTTTTTTCAAAACCAGTGGGGGCACGCTGAGTGCACCCACTGGGTGTAGTCCCCGAGACTACTGTTGAATGTTTTTGATTCGGCTATAGTCTTAGAAACGTCATCATTGTCTCTTGGTTACTCGGAAGCAACTTATCTTGGACCTCTGTCGACTGACTTTTGCAGAAATCCTGTGAACTTGTGGCTCTCTACACTGAGTTGGAGAACAAACAGATCCAACTCGATCTTGACTTGAAGCTCGCTCAACAGAACCTGCAGAAGGCGCGAGACGAAGCAAAAGGTATGGCTGGCGAGGTTTCTCATTCTTGACGAGTGACTTCCCTTTCTTGCCCATTCTTGATGTTGAGTTCACTCGACGTTCTGTAGATGAACTGGAGGAAGCTCTGAAGAAGAAGGATCAAGATCTTGCCGAAGCACAAAAGGAGGCCTCGAGCAAAACGAAGCTTGCAGAAGAGAAACTGGCTTCGGTCGGAACTCTTGAATAGGAGAACTCCAGACTGAAAACTGCTCTCGAAACAGCTAATCGAGAGGTCAGTCGACTGAAGAAAGAAAAGATGGTTCTGCACGACAAGGCGGGTGAGCTGGCGGGGAAGGTAAACGATCTAGAGGCTTATCTCGGTGGACTCGCCAAGAAGCTGTTCGTCATGCTCGAAGGTAATTATTCTGACCCGGCTGTCTTGCAGTTACCAAGCCCGTGTAAGGCCACTGTCTTATTCTTGAATCGTGTTTGCAGAATTCTGCTAGAGCTTCGAAGAGGAAACCAGTCGAGTGGAGCCAGGCTTGGATCCCGCCAATTCTCTCGTGAAGGACGAGGCTGCTATGAACGTGCTCTGACTGGAGTCTCGTGTTACCATCGTTGTTGACTATCTTGCTCGGCTGAAGGTTGCGATGTCGCGGATCGACACATCACTCTAGCCTGGTAAGACGCTTCAGAATGACCTCGAGTCCCTGATGGTTCGACTGGATGAAGTCCCGGGTCGAGTGGCGGAATGGAAGAAATCTTCTACCAGATGTGGTGCTGATGTCGCTCTGTCTCTGGTCCGCGTCCATTGCAAGGAGGCGCGAGAAGAAAAGCTGGCCGCCATCCAAGTTGCCAATACCAGGAACTTGGACTGCAGCTAAGCCCCCGAGTGGGAGGTTTGCTCACACTCGGTAGGATTTTCAAACACTTAGGCGAGTACTGGGACTGCAGCTAAGCCCCGAGTGGGAGGTTTGCTCTCCACTCGGTAGGATTTTCAAACACTTAGGCGAGCACTGGGCTGCAGCTAAGCCCCGAGTGGGAGGTTTGCTCTCCACTCGGTAGGATTTTCAAACACTTAGGCGAGCACTGGGCTGCAGCTAAGCCCCCGAGTGGGAGGTTTGCTCTCCACTCGGTAGGATTTTCAAACACTTAGGCGAGCACTGGGCTGCAGCTAAGCCCAGTGGGAGGTTTGCTCTCCACTCGGTAGGATTTTCAAACACTTAGGCGAGTACTGGGCTGCAGCTAAGCCCCGAGTGGGAGGTTTGCTCTTCACTCGGTAGGATTTTTATATACACTTAGGCGAGCACTTGGCTGCAGCTAAGCCCCCGAGTGGGAGGTTTGCTCTCCACTCGGTAGGATTTTCAAACACTTAGGCGAGCACTGGGCTGCAGCTAAGCCTCCGAGTGGGAGCTTGGCTCACCACTCGGTAGGATTTTCAAATACTTAGGAGAGTACTTTGACTGCAGCTAAGCCCCCGAGTGGGCGGTTTGCTCTCCACTCGGTAGGATTTTCAAACACTTAGGCGAGCACTGGGCTGCAGCTAAGCCCCGAGTGGGAGGTTTGCTCTCCACTCGGTAGGATTTTCAAAAATACTTAGGCGAGTACTTGGACTGCAGCTAAGCCCCCGAGTGGGAGGTTTGCTCTCCACTCGGTAGGATTTTCAAATACTTAGGCGAGTACTTTGGACTGCAGCTAAGCCCCCGAGTGGGAGGTTTGCTCTCCACTCAGTGGGATTTTCAAACACTTAGGCGAGCACTGGGCTGCAGCTAAGCCCCCGAGTGGGAGGTTTGCTCTCCACTCGGTAGGATTTTCAAACACTTAGGCGAGCGCTGGGCTACAGCTAAGCCCCCGAGTGGGAGGTTTGCTCTCCACTCGGTAGGATTTTCAAATACTTAGGCGAGTACTTCGACTGCAGCTAAGCCCCCGAGTGGGAGGTTTGCTCTCCACTCGGTAGGATTTTTATATACTTAGGCGAGCACTGGGCTGCAGCTAAGCCCCCGAGTGGGAGTCTGGCTCGCCACTCGGTAGGATTTTTTGCAAACTTAGGCGAAACGGATTCGCAGCTAAGCTACCCACTGGGGGATTTCGTACGCAAAGAAAAGTGACAGCAATTACAGGAAGAACTGGGACACTCTTGTCTTTGATAAAAATAAACTATAGAAGTTTTTCTTATTACACCTCATCCGAGTGAGAATTCAAGTGTAAAATGGGCGGAGTAGTTCCGCATTCCAAGCTCGTGGCTCGTCGATCCGGCGACCAACGTTGTAGAGATGATATGCTCCATTGTGGAGGACTCTGGTGACGATGAAGGGGCCTTCCCAAGTAGGAGCAAGTTTGTGTGGTTTCTGCTGATCCACTCGGAGGACCAAATCTCCTTCTTGGAAGGCTCGGCTCTTCACATTTCTGGCATGGAATCGACGCAAGTCTTGCTGATAGATGGTCGATCTGATCATAGCCATTTCCCTCTCCTCCTCTAGGAGGTCGACTGCGTCTTGCCGGGCTTGCTCTGCTTCATCTTCGTTATAAAGCTCGACTCTGGGGGTGTTGTGAAGTAGATCACTCGGCAGGACGGCTTCGGCTCCGTAAACCAGAAAGAATGGCGTTCTTCCAGTCGACCGGTTCGGGGTGGTCCTCAGTCCCCACAGAACTGACGGAAGCTCGTGGACCCAAGCGCCTGCTGCGTGCTTGAGATCAGCATCAGTCGAGGCTTCAGTCCTTTGAGAATTAGACCATTTGCTCTTTCAGCTTGTCCATTCGACTGGGGATGCGTGACCGACGCGTAGTCGACTCATGTGCCTTGAGAGGCGCAAAAAGCTCTGAACTTGTCTGAATCGAAGTTTGACCCATTGTCAGTGATGATGCTATGCGGGACCCCATATCTGAATATCAACTCTCTGACGAAACTGATAGCAGTGCTAGCATCAAGATTTTTGATAGGCTTGGCTTCAATCCATTTGGTAAACTTGTCGACTGCCACAAGCACATGTGTGAATCCGCTCCTGCCTGTTCTCAGTGGACCAACCATGTCCAGTCCCCAAATAGCGAAGGGCCAGACGAGTGGAATGGTCCTTAGAGCTGATGCTGGCTTGTGCGACATGTTGGAGTAGAACTGGCAGCCTTCACACTTGTCAACTATCTCTTTCGCCATTTCGTTTTCCCTAGGCCAGTAAAAACCCGCTCGGTATGCTTTGGCCGCGATGGTCCGAGAGGACGCATGGTGACCACAGGTCCCCGAGTGGATATCATCAAGGATTATCTGACCTTCTTCTGGCGTTATGCACTTCTGACCGATTCCAGTTGCGCTTTCTCTATACAACTGTCCTTTAATGACTGTGAAAGCTTTAGATCGACGGACGATCTATCGAGCCTCTTCTTCGTCCTCTGGAAGTTCTTTCCTCAAGATATACGCGATGTATGGTATCGTCCAGTCGGGAGTGATTGTCAAGACCTCCATGACTAGGTCGACCACAGCAGGAATTTCGACTTCAGTCGGATCTGTGGCACTTTTCAGTTGCGGGGCTTCTTCTGTAAAAGGATCCTCCTGGACTGACAGCGAGCGGATGTGCTCCAAAAACACATTGCTGGGAATGGCTTCTCTCTTGGAGCCTATCTTTGCCAGATCATCAGCTGCTTGATTTTTCAGTCGGGGGATGTGATGAAGCTCTAACCCCTCGAATTTATTTTCTAGCTTTCTTACTGCGTTGCAGTAGCCAGTCATAGCTGGGCTTCTGACGTCCCACTCCTTCATCACCTGATTAACCACCAAATCTGAGTCGCCGTAGACCATGAGGCGCCGGACGCCGAGTGAAATGGCCATGCGCAACCCATACAAGAGTGCTTCATATTCTGCTTCATTATTGGAGGAATCGAAGTGAATCTGGAGAACATATCTGAGCTTATCTCCTCGGGGGGAGACCAAGACTACCCCAGCACCGGAACCATTCAGCATCTTAGATCCATCGAAGAACATGGTCCAGTGCTCCGAGTGAACTTGAGTCAGAAGCTGCTGTTCAATCCACTCGGCGACGAAATCTGCAATTGCTTGGGACTTGATAGCCTTCTTTGCTTCAAACTTGATATCTAGGGGAAGGAGTTCAATCGCCCACTTCACCACTCAACCAGTTGCATCTCTGTTGTGCAAAATCTCTGACAGTGGAGCGTCGCTGATGACTGTAATGGAATGGTCAGAGAAGTAGTGTGCAACCTTCTTCGTGGTCATGTAAATCCCATATACAAGCTTCTGGTAATGGGGATATCTTTGCTTCGAAGGAGTCAAAACTTCAGACACATAATATACTGGGCGCTGAACTCTAAAGGCCTTTCCTTCTTCTTCCCGCTCGACCGTAAGTACTGTACTGACAACTTGTCCCGTGGCTGCAATGTAAAGCAGCAGAGGCTCTTTACTGATTGGGGCAGCAAGCACCGGCTGGGTGGAGAGCAGAGCTTTGAGCTCTGCGAACGCTGCATCAGCTTCTGGAGTCCACTCAAACTTGTCAGACTTCTTCATCAGTCGGTAAAGAGGCAACGCCTTTTCACCGAGACGAGAAATGAATCGACTTAGAGCGGCCAAGCAACCTGTAAGCTTCTGGACATCGTGTACACGCACAGGGCGCTTCATCCGGAATATGGTGCCAACTTTCTCGGGATTGGCATCGATTCCTCGTTCGGAAACGAGAAAACCGAGTAACTTTCCACCTGGAACTCCGAATGTGCACTTTGATGGATTGAGCTTGATATCATATCTCCTGAGGTTAGCAAAGGTTTCGGCAAGGTCAGTCAGTAGGTCGGAACCTTTCCGTGACTTAACCACAATATCATCCATGTATGCTTCTACGTTCCGACTGATCTGAGTGAGCAAACACTTCTGAATCATCCTCATGAACGTGGCTCCAGCATTCTTGAGGCCGAAGGGCATGGTGATATAACAGAAGCACCCGAATGGGGTGATGAAAGCCGTTTTAATCTCGTCGGGTCCATACAGACAGATCTGATGGTACCCTGAATAAGCATCTAGAAAAGACAAACGCTCACACCCCGCAGTCGAGTCGACTACCTGGTCGATGCGGGGGAGAGGGAAATGATCTTTCGGGCAGGCCCAATTTATATGTTTAAAGTCAATGCACATGCGAAGTGACTTGTCCTTCTTGGGGACCATGACAACATTGGCGAGCCACTCGGAGTGGTAAATCTCTCGGATGAACTCCGCTGCTAAGAGCCGAGCCACCTCCTCGCCAATAGCTTTCCTCTTCTGGACGGCGGAACGTCGAAGATGTTCTTTCACAGGCTTGAACTTCGGGTCGACTCGTAGACGGTGCTCAGCCAGCCCCCTGGGAACTCCAGGCATGTCAGAAGGCTTCCATGCGAAGATGTCCCAGTTCTCACGGAGGAACTAGATGAGCGCTTCTTCCTATTTGGAGTCGAGCGTCGTTGAGATGTGAGTCGGAGCAGCATCGGGGTAGGTTGGGTGAATGTGCACTGGCTTAGTTTCACCGGACGACTGAAAAGCTGATTCTGAAGCTGGCTTCTTGGCTCGCAGTAATTCACTCGGATCAGCAGTCTTCTGGTACTCTTGCAGTTCGACTACTGACATCTGAGCATTAGCGATCTTTGATCCTTTCTGAAAACACTCCTCTGCTTTCTTCCGATTGCCTGTAATGGTGATCACACCTCTGCGGCCAGGCATCTTCAACTTGAGATACACATAGCACGGTCGAGCCATGAAGCGTGCATAAGCTGGCCAACCCAGAATAGCATGATAAGCACTTTGGAAGTCCACAACCTCAAATGTCAACTTTTCCTTGCGGTAATTCTTTGGATCACCGAAAACCACATTGAGAGCAATCTGGTAGAGTGACTCGGCTTTCTTTCCAGGAATGACTCCATGGAAACTCATGTTGCTAGCACTGAGTCTGGACATCGGAATGCCCATCCCTTTCAACGTTTCTGCATACAGTATGTTCAGGCCGCTGCCACCATCCATCAGGACTTTGGTCAGTCGAGTGCCTTCGACAATTGGATCGACCACTAGAGCTTGCCTCCCAAGGGTGGCAATGTGCGCAGGGTGATCGGACTGGTCGAACGTGATGGCAGTCTGAGACCACTTCAGGTAGCTGGGTGTTGCCGGGGCAACCATATTCACTTCACGGTTAATGACTTTCAGTCGACTTTTGCTTTCGACATCAGCAAAAATCATCAAGGTGGAATTGACTTGGGGGTATCCATCGTCATTATCTTCTTTGTCCTCAACTCCGTCTGACTCTTTTTCCTTGTCTTTGGACTGCTTGCCCTGAAACTGCTGGATCAGGAGCCGACACTGTCGAGTGGTATGCTTTGGGTAAATAAGGTTACCCTCTTCATCTTTCTTGGTGTGGATGTGACATGGCAGATCCAAAACATCATTTCCATCTTGATCCTTGACTTTCTTGGGGTTCCAGGGCCCCTTGGATTTTCCCTTGAATTTTCCCTGGGTTACGGCCAGGGTCTCCCCAGGAGCGGCTGGCTCGGCCTTCCGCTTCTGCTTCCGACTGGAATTGCCTCCGGTTTCCTGGGCGACTGCTTTCTGCTTGGCACTCCGAAGTCGATCTTCATCTTCTCCGTTAGCGTATTTGGTGGCAATTTCCATCATCCGATTCAGAGACATTTCTCCGGTCCGACCGAACTTCAGGTTCAGCTCTCTGTTGTTGACGCCTTCTTTAAAGGCACAAACTGCTTGGTGATCTGGTACGTTCTCAACTGTGTGATGCAAAGTGATCCACCTCTGGATGTAATCCCTCAAAGTTTCACTCGGTTTCTGCATGCAAGACCGCAATTCTGTAAGGCCTGCTGGTCGCTTGCATGTTCCTTCGAAGGTCGTGACAAACACTCGAGAGAGATCCTCCCAAGTGTAGATGCTGCTGGGTGCTAACTGATTCAGCCATGCTCTGGCTGAGCCCTCTAACAGGAGAGGCAAATGCTTCATAGCTACCTCATCATTGCCGCCACCAATCTGGACAGCCACTCGGTAGTCTTCGAGCCAAGTGTCAGGCTTAGACTCGCCGGTGAACTTGCTGACTCCAGTCGCCAACCAAAAGTTAGGAGGAATCACTGTGGCCCTGATGGCTCGACTAAAACACTCTGGCCCCGAAACACGTACTCTGCTGCTGGCAGGCGCATCCCTGTCGTGGCCTTCTCGGTGAGCTCTGTTGCTGTCAACCAGACCCTGAATGAGGATGGATCTCGCATCAAAGCCTGGGTCCCTAGGGTCGACTGGAACTCTCCGCCCAACACTATGAGGGTGTCTGTCATCCTGCTGTCGAGGCACATATGACCCACTCCTCGGGGGAGGGGTTGGCACTCGACGTCGATCAAACCGGTGATCATACTGCTCATTTCTTCTGTACTGATCGTGCCGGTTTCCGCATCCCTCACGCCTCGGGGGCGATCTTGGGCTGTGAGCCGACTGGACTGTATCCGTTGCAACGGATCGACTGTGGATCCTATTCCGCGACTGAGAAACAGCGGAATTCTGGTTCCCCGCTGCCCGAAGCAACGCTCTGATTTGCAACAAGCCCCTGCCAGCCTCCGACTGGGAGGGCTGAATCGATTCTGCTATACGGGCCGCGGCTGCCAAATTCTGAACTGGGCTCCTATATACCTGCGTAGGCGGGAAGAGCTGATGTCGACTGGACTCGGGAGCTCGCTGACGCGCTTGCTCGTCGAGTATCCGCTGGAGATTCTCCAGTCGAGTGCGCTCGACCAAGTTAGCCAAGCGCGCGTCCTCCAAGGCCCGGGCCTCGGGGGTTTCTCCGATGATAGGAGTGCGGAGTGCATCCATGTTCCGGCGGCGAAGCTCCTCTCGCTGCAATGACGTGAGAGGTTCGGGGAGATACTCATCGTGGGGATGCGACGGGTCGCCTCCACCCGCACCTCCATCGGTGCGAGGGAAACCGGGAGGACTGTGTGTTCCATCGACCGCCAGAACCTCAGCCGCCGGGTCGCTGCTGCCGCACTCGGATGCGGTCTCCGCGGAGCCAGTCGACAGGTCGAACAGGCCGTAGAGGGATTTGTCGGGCTCGATTGCCGCGACTTGTGGGGCTGCCGACTGACGGGCCACGACATGCCTCACTCACCTCTGAAGTCTCGACCGGCCGGAGCGCTTGCGCCAGTGGGAGACAGGGCAGGAAGATGACACGGGAGCCGACCGATACTGGGTCGACGGCTGCCGCAGGAGGACGCCATGAACACATGCGCGGAAGTGCGTCGCACCGCGGACAGGGAGGGCGTCGATGTCGAGTGGAGCCTCCTGAAGCCAAGCGGAGTTGTCGGCGACGAACGTGAGTGCGCCGAGACGGATCTCGCGGCCCTCCACCAAATCTCTGCACGAAAACATGATCAAAGGGATCGGAAAAATCGCAACTTCTCCAACTAGGCGCTAAGACTCCTGCCCCACGGTGGGCGCCAACTGTCGTGGTTCTAACTCTGACAGTGAGGTAGGGGGGTATGTATGGAGAGGCTAGATCTCAGCTATGGAGAAGCTATAAATACACCCGGATGTATGAGTTCAGGCCCTTCGCGGAGGAAGTAACAACCCTACATCTCGGTGCCCGGAGGCGGTCGACTGGATTATGTGTGTATGAATTACAGGGGTGCCAACCCCTGCTACTGAGGAGGGGGGTGGCTTATATAGAGTTCGCCAGACCCCTCCGGTCCTCAGTAATGCAGGGTTAAAATACATTAAGACTGGGCGTTACTGGTAACGTCCCTATTAAAGTGCTATGATGACCATAAAGACTACTTAATGGTCGACCGTTTGCTTGCGGAGTGACTTTAGATCTCCTGTCAGTCGAGTGGTTGGTCTTCGTAGTCGAGTGGTGGCTTCCTGGTCGAGTGTCTTGAATCCGTCGACTGGGATACGTTCAAGTCGATTGAAAGGTGACTTCTTCCAGGGATGTCCTTCGGTAGGGCTCTTAGGACAGGTCCATGCCCCTACCCTAGGTACATAGCTTCATCATGGACTACTTTTTTGAGTATGTTGGTAAGGTCCGGTCATAGTCACTTTTGGAAATCTCCAAAAAGATAAATACTCCCTCCGTCCGGAAATACTTGTCATCAAAATGGATAAAAGGAAATGTATCTAGACGTATTTTAGTTTTATATATATCTATTTTTATCCATTTTGATGACTAGTATTTTCGAACGAAGGGAGTAGAAAAAGAGTTGGTGATGATGGTGTGCGTGCCATCCTGCAATATAGGCTGTTGGATTTATATCTAACGGATAGGAAATAAACTATGGCAATTTTGCAAAAATATACCCACACGTCTCTCCACGTTTGCAAATAAGGCCTTCCCTTGTTCAACCTTTTCTCTCACAAGATAAACTACTCATACAAATGCATCTTGATGTTCCGTGCAACGCACGAGCAGCTAGCTAATTTCTTTTAAAATAGTTGTTGCGATAATTGGGTTGAAGTGATATATTTTATGTCTGTCCCAAATGATTTCATATTCACTAGTAGTAACAAAGAAAAGGTTGCCTTGTTAATTAACAGAAAACAGGGTGAAAACTATCACATGAGGCCGGTAAAAACAAGGCACAGTGGGTTCAGCGTCATCGTCACTACAGCTGTGCGCGCGCAAGAAGTCTACATATCGAGGGGGCTACCGAGCTAGGCACCGAGACACAATGTTTGAGAGAGAAACCAATTGACAGATTATGATTAGATTGAGTTGTCACCCTTATGCTGTCATTGTTGGGGGGGGGGAGGGAGAGAAAGACGTATTGAGAGTGTGCGCGGTAGGCACAGAGGCACAACTAGCGAGTGTGTGTGTGTGTGTGTGTTTGAAAGAGGAGTAGATAGATTATTATCAAGATTGATGTGCCACCCTACTCCTTCGGTGCCGGGTAGTGTGTGTGTGTATGTTTGAGAGAGAAGCCAGTCGATAGATTAGTATCAAAATCGAGGTGTCACCCTACTCCTTCGGTGTTGGGAAGTGTGGGTGTGTGTGGGGGCGGGCAGTGACACTCACATATCTCTACTCTTATAAAAAAACAGAGTTGGTGATGATGGTGTTCCTACCGTCCTGCAATATAGGCCATCCGATTTATATCCGATGGATAGGAAGGAAACTATGGCAATTTTGCAAAAAGATACCCACACCCCTCTCCGCATTTGCAAATAAGGCATTCCCTCATTCATCCTTTTCTCCCACAAGATAAACTTCTCATACAAATGCATCTTGATGTTCCTTGCAACGCATGGGCATCTTGCTAGTAGGGAGAAGGAGTTTGTGTGACACATATCTAGCTATATTAAGGGATAGGTAGATAGCATATGTGTGAGAGACATTAGTGGCTGTGGGTGGGCGGAATTAAAGGGGTGGGCGTGTTAGACATAGAGAGCGTGTGTGTTTCTGTGTGAGAGACTTGTAGGACGGGGTAGAAAGACGAATTTAACCCTGACGGAGGGAGTGAAATACACGAAGTGCGCGTGTGTGATTCCGATGCCCACAGGGAAATGAGATATGTATGCCTGTGAGAGAGATTGCACAATTCATTCACGTATCACTATCTAGCGATCGTGGACGTGCATCGCTTGAACATAAGTCAATATCTACTTCGTATCGTGGCCAAAGGTACAATATCGATTCAATGCTATAAAGATTGGACACTCACATATCACATTTTTTTCTATTTAAACAAGCCTTTTTAGTTGTGCATGACAAAGTTACAGTGATGTTTCTTCAAACAACCAATGTAGCTATCATGAACATGCACCATTGTTACTCTTGCATTCAAATTCATTAGTCTTGGATGATTTAAGTTTCTATTTTGAAGTAATATTCATATATGAATTCAACGGGTACACAATTTATGAAATGGGGCTATGTAATCATATGAGGTAACACTTTAATGTAGCTGACTACAATATCCATTTCTTTTTGTGCGCCTCTACACTAACACGTCAATGCATTATGTTTAAAGTAAATAACCAATGGCACTAAATTTTCTATTTACACGATAAATACATAGGTTGAGCGTTTGATCCCTTTTTTGTGAACGCGCCACTACACCCGTACGATTGGTCGCGCCCGTGTGAACGTCCAAGTTATCGGCGCATCATCCCGAGTTATTGTCTTTTTTCTGGGGTGGACTTCACACCAGTTATTAACTACTGACGCGTGCCCCGTGTACACAGTCAAGCATGACCTTCCCGCTAGCATGGTCCAAAATTAGTTGAAACTGGATACGAACGATCCCGCGGGCGGCAAAATCTCCCGCCTCCTTCTAAAATTTCAGTCACCTTAGTCTTTAGCATGCGAAATCCCCCTTTTGTCCTTGGTGCACGGAGACCAACAGTCACAATACCGCCCTCATCTACATGATAGGTCGGGGCTGCTTTGGTAACTTCCGGTTCCCCCACAACACGGCACCCCCATTTCCTCTCCCCCTCCCGCAAAAACGACTAACTCCACAGCACCAGAGCATCTTACATCACGCCGTCCGTACTTCATCGCCCTTTCTCCCCTCCCCTCTCGAAACACTAGACTGCTCATCCATCGGCGTACCATAGCCCATTCACTGCCAGCAGCGTCCACCTCGCCGGATCTGCTTCTACAGCCGCATCTACCCTTCCCACCTCCCCTAGAAACAAGTAGGATACTCATCCACCACTTTACCATAGCCCATTCAGTGTCGGCCGTGTCCACGGCGCCGAATCTGCTTCACCGGTACTCTCGTCAACCGCCGCGCATCTGCAGCGGCTCATTCATACTCCCCACCGGAGACGCTTCGTCCACACCCCCCGGAGCCGCCCCACCGACGCCCCCGTCGACGGCCTCTGATCCTCTTCGCCGACACCTTCCTCAACCCTACCGGAGCCGCTTCACCGACACCTTCCTCAACCCTACCGGAGTAGCTTCGCCTATACCATTCTCAACCCTACCGGGGCCGCTTTGCCAACTCACAAGTCCACAGCCTCAGATCCGCTTCCTTGCACCCTCATCCAACCTATCGGAGCAGCTTCTGACGCCCCATCCATGGCCGTAGATCCGCATCATCGACACCATCCTTAACCCAACCACTGGAGCAGCTTCTGACGCCTCGTCCACGGTCGCAGATCCGCATCATCGACACCATCCTTAACCCAACCACCGGAGAAGCTTCACCTACGCCCTCGTCCATGGCCATAGATCCGCTTCGCCCACACCGTAGTCCACCCTACTCGATGGTTCTAGATCTCCTTACCAGACCCCGACAGCCAGCGCAGCGTCATCACCCTCGACGTTTCTAACCTGATTCCCATAGTCTGGAGAGATGCCAAGAACCCTCCACGGCCTAGGTACTTGTCACCTTTAAACCCGTCCAGCATCACCTGCCCGATGTACTTCAAATATACTAACCATTCGCTGTTACCTGTTATGCAGCTGGCAAAAACTACAAGGACGATGTTTCTTCTGGATCTAACAGCTTGGCCAACCAAGATCCTGGACTGAGGCATTGCTATGATCTTGTAAGCGCGTCTCTCTCTCTCTCTTGTATTGTTCTGTGCCTGCCAGCGTGCTTTGCTAGGATTTTCGACCAGTAATCCCTTTGTGCAGACAATGATTTCTACTACTGGCTGCTAAATTAGATATGTAGATGTCATACATGATACTACCTCGTACCTCCGTTCCTAAATATAAGTCTTTCTAGAGTTTCCACTATAGGCTACATACGGAGCAAAATGAGTGAATCTACACTCGAAAATGAATCTATATACATCTGTATGTGGTCCATACTGGAATCTCTACAAAGACATATATTTAGGAACAGGGGTAGTACATTACACAAAATCGTGGGTGGCATGTAGGAATTCCAGTGCACTACATTAGGCTCCCTTAGAGTGCCTACTAGTCCAGCATACAGAGTCATGGCTAGTTTATGGTACACACACAATCGTTAATTGGTGGTTTAAATATGCGCAAGGGATATGCAATGTAGTATCATGTAGAGATGTCTGAAATTAGCTGTGTCAACTTGCAGATAGGGTTACACAATGAAAAAGTACAAGATGTATGTGGCAATTTCATGGAACATCGCAAAAAAAGGAGAGGCAACGGTGAGCCTATACAATGTGCCATGGTACATCACTCCTCCATTGCAATCATCGTGACATGTTATTTGTATGCCAGTTCTATTAGCCAAGTTTCTTAGGGACAGTTATTACGAGTTATCCTAAGAAAATAAGCACCTGTGAATATAAGCTCCATGTAATGAGCCAACCAGTTCTTTTCATTGCGTTTTCAGCTTATCTTTGGTATGATCAGTGGAAAGTCTAGATTGCATTTTTTTTCATTTTGCTGCCCATATGGAAATTAATTTGACTTGCAAACATCACAAATTGAACCCAGTGCATTAATTAATATGATAGGAAAACAGACCATCACTATTTGCTCAAAATGCAAATATAAAGATACCATCTACTTGGCACAATCTACTTTGGTCAATGTTTTCCATAGAGATCCCATTGCTTAATTTAAACGAAGAATGCATGACTCACATTTAAATGAAGAACAATTATTTATTGAAATTCCATGGTCCAAGTGGCTGGTTATTATCGTATAGCAGCACCACTTGAAAGCATCATATAGCAGCAGTAGCTCATAGCAACTCATCATACAGCAGCAGCAGTCTGCAATTCATAATATACCAGCAGCAGCTCATAGCAATTCATCATATAGCAGCAGCAGGAGCAGCTCATAGCAATTCATCATATAGCAGCAGCAGGAGCAGCTCATAGCAATTCATCATATAGCAGCAGGAGCAGCTTGTAGCAACTCCTCATATAGCAGCAACAGGAGCAGCTTGTAGCAACTCATCATATAGCAGCAGTAGCAGCTCATAGCAATTCATCATATAGCAGCAGCAGCAGCTCATAGCAACTCATCATACAACAGTAGCAGCTCATAGCAATTCATCATATTGCAGAAGCAGGAGCAGCTCATAGCAATGCATCATATAGCAGTAGCAGAAGCAGCTCATAGCAATTCATCGTATAGTGGACCAGAATGAAAATTTGGCAAAAAGAATCAGAGGAGATCCTCACCTTGTTGGATGAGCTCATCCTTCAACAACACCTCAAGGCCATGTCCTGGGAGGAGGGGAGGGGGAATAAGGTGCCTTCTGTCGCAGTGTGGCATCAGCCGTAGTTGTGCAGCACCCGCCGGAGTAGTGCATTGGACGAACCACAGTGGAGCAGCTGCTGGAGACCATGAGAATGAGGGGCGGCGCCAGAGGGAGGAGAAGACAGGGAGATTTGCCCCTACCCGCCGGCCATGTAGCCTAGCTGGACATAGCATCGTCGAGGACAAGGTCAGATGGGACCAGTGGCGACGGCTCGCTGGAGGAACCCTACTGCTGCAGGCAGGGGATCGAGGTAGAGGGAAAGGGGAGAGGAGATGCAAGCGGGCAGGGCAATGAATGCTTGCGTGTTTGTTTTTACTCGAGGGTCAGGTGTGACACGGGCGTCAGCAGTTGCATTTTGAGTGTAATATAGGCAGACAACAGAGTCATTTCACTATTCCCCTTCCCTTCAATTTTTAGTGAGGTTCTACCCAAAACACCCCCCTCCAAAGCGAAATTAGTTAAGCCCAAGCCCATAACTCAAAAATGACTTCTTTAGATCTTTTATGGCTTATTTTGACAATATGCCCTGAAAAGGCGGAATCGAACTAGCCCTTAACCTGCAATTCAATTGTGCGTGCAATGATGAATCACTCCTGCCTGCTATCTGTACATTTAGGCATCATCATACATGGTATAACCTAATACATGTGCACTCCATTGGAGAATCTGGAATATGCAATGTTTATGTTAGTTCATACATTGCACATGATGTTTAAATGCCCCTTAAATCTGGTCAGTCAAGTGATGGTCTTTAAGCCTCCTTCTTTGCTTCTTTTCTTGATATGTAAGATTTGCTCACACATCTGTTCAATTGCTTGTTTGCATCAGCCAGCCATACTAGGACTGTTTGCTTTGATTACTTGCTGTTCTTGACCTAACACTCTAACAGAGCTTGTCAACGATTTAAACACTAAGGGCTGCTGTAGTGGGGCCTTGTCTAACTCATAGGTGACATAAAGGTTTGGCTGTACACTACAGTAGGCAAGTATGTTAGGAAAGTATGCATATTTATCTTCCAAGGAGACGAGTAACTAGTTGACATAATTATGTGGTGTTGTTTTGTTATAATCTCATCCTTTTGTGTTCACAGACTGGAAAGTATGCATATTTATCTTCCAAGGAGACGAGTAACTAGTTTGTGTCACCTTGCAGAGGGGGTGCAATGAAGATAAGATTGAGGATTTCCAAGTACAAGATGTTAGGAAGGAGCCTTGCAAGAGAAGTAGGAGCTGCGCTGAGCCTCTTCAACCTGCTAAGGTAAGTCACTGTATGCAACTCAACAGTTCAATTCCTTGTTTGTTTCAGGCATAGTTAATTTTCTCTTTTCAATTGCTTTATTTGTCCTCAGTTAATGAGATATCCAAATAATCATGCCTGATGTTCGGTACTTGTATCACTATTAGTTGAGATAATTAAAGGCCTTACCATTTAATTACTCTGCCGAAGTGTGCCTGAAGCTTTGAAGTCTATTAACCAACTATTATTGCATGAGGCTCACAATCTAGTTTATACTACGCTAATGATTGCATAGTTTTGCCTGTTGTAGTATGTTTGTATTAAACCCTCTGCTGTTCGTTATGCTCCCTAAGACTTTAATTGAGGCACAGAATGGACAACTGCTTGCTTACTTATACACAACGTGCCGTCTAAATTTGTAACTTGTCTGTGTTTTCGATTGGGCCCCAACATCATGCTCCTCTGGTGAGCTAAGAGAGATTTCTGTATGCAGGCTGCACAGACTATCTTTTTTATAAATTTTAAAATATCACCTGCTTATGCTTCGTGACGTGTAACATTTTTTTGAAAGTGACATGTAACATTATTGTTAGTCCTGTTTTGCCATGTAGTACAAAATAGTGTCTTGTTCACTTCACTGTTGTAACTATATTTTTGCCCTAGTCATGTGTACTTACAGAAACATTTCAAGATGAAGTGACATCAACACAAAGATCTATGAGCAGTGCGACATGGCCGTTACCGAATGATTATGGATTGGAATTGGAATGTGCTGATGTTCTCGAGCATCAACTAGAGGTGGCAAGACAACGTGTACATGATTGTCAACGTATAATCAACAAGTTGAGATTGGACATGCAGGTATTAGATGCAAGAGTCAAAAAATGAAACAAGCCACTGAGGTAACCATGAAGGAATTGGAGATTTTGCAGACTGAAATTTGTGCTATCTGAATCCAGCCAATCCTATTTTCTAAAGAGATTATAGTTCAAATTGAGTTAAGTTGATGCGTGTCCATGATGTATGAGCTGTATTTGCCCAGTGTATGTAATTTGCTGTTTGTGTATGCTTTATTATCACCTGTGCCGAACCATAATGCCCAGTGGGTATAATCGGCTATAATTTCTTTATTGTATAGTGTAGGATTATTCTACCTTTCTATGCCTTGATCTCTTTGTTGTAATAGTGTAGGCTTTCTAGAGGTGATAGTATTGAGTAGGATAATTCTTTGAATATGCTATATCGTTCAAACGGGGGCCAATTCGCCCGACCATGGCCCTTCACGGGCCGTCGGATCCATGGGCCTTCTACGTCTCGTAGGATCCATGGGCCTTATATGTATCGTAGGATCCATGGGCCACCGGCTCATTTATGGGTCTTGTACGGGCCTTTAATGGGCCGTAGACGGGCCTTTAATGGAAATTGTACGTTTTATGGGCTGACCATAACGGGCCGTTAATAGGCCGTATTTGGTGATGCTATGAAAATGGCCCAACAGACTAACGGTCCACAAACAGGCCGACTGTAACAGCGGGCTGAATTTGGCCCACAAACCGAAAATGACAGTAACGGGCCGTAAGTAACCGAATGCTGCAAATGAGCCCAAGAATAAATGGGCCCTTAGAAGGCCGAAAGTTAACTTGGGCTGGAAACGGCCCAACGGAATAACGGTCCGTTAATGGGTATAAAGTGATACACTGTTCATTACGGGCCAGTTTCACCACGGCCGTTAATGGGTGTAAAGTAATACACTGTTCATTACGGGCCAGTTTCGGCACGGGCCGCTAATGGGCCAAGAGTTACAAAGGGCCTCATATGGGCCGAAAGATGTCATGGGCTATACATGGGCCATAAGTGAAAATGGGCTGGAATCATATTGGCTACTAGGCCTAATTCGGATAGGGCGTAACGGGCCTTGGGTTAGCAGGCTGTAAATGGGCTATATTCGAACATGCCGTTAACAGCACTACAAAAAAATACACTTCCGTGATGATACGTGTTTGTCATAGTAGGTCGCGTTTTTGTCATGCATGTACATCCATGACAAATTTATGACAGAATCAAGATAGTCATACATGTGTTGTCGTAGAAGTGTTCCATGACATTACCAAAATTATCATCACGGAAGTGTCGACTTCCATGTCGATAAATCGCGCGTCACAGAAGTGCTTTTGTCAAGGGTGACCGACACGTGGCATCCACCGTAACGGAACGCCGTTAAGCTATCGGGTCGGGTTTTGGATCCGATAACCCGTTAACAGCCCCGACCAATGGGGATTTTCCACGTGTAAAATCATCATTGGCTGGAGGAAACACGTGTCGGCTCATCGTCAGGACAGATGTCATCCACTCATTGGACAGAAGGCGCCTATGATACGTTGAAATGTGGCACGGCCCAACAGAGGCCCATTCATGTGAAAAGGTCGGCCCGTTTGACTTGGTCAAAAGGTGGCGGGGAGGCCCATGGAAAGCCTGTTAACGATATGTTCGCATATAGCCCATTTACAGCCCGCTAACCCAAGGCCCGTTACGCCCTATCCGAATTAGGCCCAGCAGCGTCATCTGGGCCATCCAATATGATTCCAGCCTGTTTTCACTTCTGGCCCATGTATGGCCCATGATGTCTTTCGGCCCATATGAGGCCCTATGTAACTCTTGGCCTATTAACGCCCCGTGGTGAAACTGGCCCGTAATGAACAGTGTATCACTTTATACCCATTAACGGCCCGTTATTCCGTTGGTCCGTCTCCAGCCCATGTTATCTTTCGGCCTTCTCAGAGCCCATTTATTCTTGGGCTCATTTCCAGCATTCGTTTACTTATGGCCAGTTACTGTCATTTTCTGCTTGTGGGCCAAATTCAGCCCGTGGTTACAGTTGGCCCGTTTGTGGTCCGTTAATACGTTGGGCCATTTTCATAGCATCATCAAATATGGCCTATTAACGATGGCCCTTTATGGTCGGCCCATGAACGGACGATTCCAACTCTAGCCCGTTTATGGCCAGAATGCGGTCTGTTTGGCCCATGTTTGGCTAATCGATCATATGACCCGTATAAGGCCCATTGATGATACGGCCCATAGAAGGCCCATTGATGACACGGCCTGTAGAAGGCCCATTGTTTCTACGGCTCATAGAAGGCCCACTGTTTCTACGGCCCGCAGAAGGCCCACTGTTTATACGGCCCGTAGAAGGCCCACTGTTTCTACGGCCCGTAGGAGGCCTAGTGTCACTACAGTAAATATTAGCCCATGGTTATTGTGGCCTAGTTTTAAAAAATAGGTTATTGCAGCCACCAGCAAACCGCAGAAAAAGAACCACACTGACTACAAGCAAACAAATAAACAAGACAACAAGGAAATAAATAAGCAAGCAACTTACACTAGGCTATCACGGCTATTACACATATTACATCCATTGGGCATCAAAGTTCGCCACCAGTGCAAATATAGGGAACACAACAGCATATAAACGCCGCAGCAAAACAAGTCCGGAACTGAAACCACTTCAGAAGAGCTCAAGAAACAATATCCTGGGTACCCATAATGCTGGCAAGATGCTTAGCAAGCTTATTAACTTTCTCTTGTTTGGCGCTTAAGTCCTCCAGCTCTTGCTGTTGCACCAGAAAGTATGCATATGAATTCTGCAGGGAGTTCCTCAGTCCTTCGGCTTCCTATCGCATAACATCTGATCGATATCTTCCAACTTGAAGTTGAGAGTCAAGAAGCCGAACTGATTCAGGCAATGAGTTCGAAGAGCTGGTGCCAGCAGTGGTAGCCAGTAACTCGAACACTACATCAAGACAGGACTTTGGGGTTGTCTCAGTGTCTTCAATATAGTTTTTATCAGTTTTCTTGGAGACCAACAGGGATGTCTCACTATCTTGAACCTTATCTACATTACTTCCTTTACCATTGCATAACAAGGTACTCTTCTCCAATATTTTATCCGCGTTCTAAAAGGGAAACAAACAAACACATCTCAGGTTTACAATGTAGTATATGAAAATCATTTTGGTAAACCAGTTGAGTAGTAAGGTGGACAGGATAACAACATGAAACAAACATATATCTATGTAGTATGGTCACTGTATGGTCTATATCATTCTAGTTTATGTTGCCAAATCAAGATAGATACAGTTCAAATCATATCTATTTAAGACAAAGCACCATAGACAGAATATAAGTGTGGGAAACTACACAGCAATAACAACACTTGTAATGTGCATGGCATGAGAACATAACTGTTTATTCAATTGAAACTGAAATCAACATAGAGCAAGTTACAACAGCAAACAACCAAATACGTTGAAGAAACATGTTTAAAACATACCTGTTGCGCCATTGGAGTTTCAATTGCATCCTTCAAATTTGAAATTAGTTGGTATCAGTAAATACAGTGATGCAAGAGCAAAGTAGTATGAACCATAGCTACGGAACCTGACCTGAGAACAATTCTTCTTCTGCTTTAAGCGTTGACTTCGGGTTCGGAGTGGTGGTCCTCGTGATTTGGGCACTACAGTTGCCTTACTAACTGCTCGTGTTTGGGTGCTCTGTGGTGGAGACGGTGCTGTTTCAACGGGAACTGGGTGTCTATCTGCTGGGGTTGGGGTTAGAAGGGGTGTAGCTGGTTCTCTGTCCAACTGGGTAGGGGTACAATCTACATGAGTGTGGGTTATGTGTGGTGGGGATGGTTCTTGGGCAAGTACAATCGTGGTTCTATCTGCATCGACGGGTAGCACGATCTTTTCTGAAGACCGTGTTTTTACTCCCACAGATACTGCCATCACTCCCTCCAATTGAAATGGCTAATAAACAGGAAAAGTAATTGAATGTACATACATTGTAAGATAGACAGGTGCAATGGATACTAGGGAAGAAAACAGGGCATGAAATAATTCACATTTATGTTGTCTAAGCAAACAGAATAGCAGGACATAATTTCACATATATGATGGCTAATTAAACAGGATAGCATGACACAATTTCACATGTATGATGGCTAACTAAACATGATATAATGACATACTTCAAAATATGATGACTATGTAAACATGATGACATGATATAACTATACGATGTGTTTATTAAAGTGGTTGGCATGCCATAAATCACAAACATGCCGTTGATGGAAACATGATGGCATGATATAATTCACGGATTGAATGACATAATTTAAATATGATGACTATGTAAACAGGATGAGATGATATAACTATATTATGTCTTTAGAAAATGGGTTGGCATGCCATAATTCAGATACATGCTGTCTATGTAAACATCATGGCATGACATAATTCAAATATATGATTGATATACTAAGGAAGTGAGCACAGGGCAATCGCATATATGATGTGTCAACTAAGGAGATGTCATTCAATATTGTGTATATGATGTAAAAACTAAGCATTGCAATACAACATATGCATTATATGAGTAATATAACCCTGCCAAGTTTGAGCATACACCTCAAGGGGATAATAGGACTGGTCATCTGCCTCTGAATCCTCCTCTGAAGAGCTATCTGTAACCAGCAAGATATCTGCTTCAGCAGGTAGCATTGTCTGCTCTGAAGACCTTGTTTTCACTCTAGATTTCTCCATCACCAATTCAAATGGCTGATGCACAGGAAGAGCAGTTGAATATACAAACATTGTCGACAAAAGCAATGAGAAATACAAAAAAAGGACGGCATGATATAATTCACATATATGACACTTGCCTAAACAGCATGGCATTGCATAATTCACATACATAATGCCTTGCAACAAGATAACATTGCATAATTCACATATATAATGTCTTGCAACAAGATGGCATTGCATAATTCACATATATGGTAATTAGACACTAAACAGGTGGCATTCACACAAAGCATGTCTAAACTAAGCAAAGGACGTAGCAATGCAAGATACCATACGCACGATATGAGCAACATAACCCTGCCAAGTTAGGGCATGCACCTCGGGGGGGGGGATATGACTGGTCATCTGTCTCTGAATCCTCCTTTGAGGAGCTATCAGTAACCAACAAGACATGCGCTTCGTCATATATCATTGTCTGCTCTGAAGACCTTGTTTCCACTCCAGATATTTCCATGACCGTGCCAAATGGCTGATGCACAGGAAGAGTAATTGAATGTACTAAAATTGTTGACAAATTTAACACGTAATAAAAAATGATGGCATGATATAATTCACATATAAGATGAGCGGTCTGTGGATAGATTATGTAAGGAGTGCATGCACAAATCCAGAGTGATGGTAGCAAACTGTGGATAGATCCAAAACCAATGATAGCAGGCAGATAATAGCTTTAGTTAAAAAATACAGATAATGGCTCCTTTAATGTTTGTTTGCACCCAACATGAAACTCATAGTAGACACCGGAGATTAACCAGATAGTAGACAGATAGTACTGATTGCTGCCCCAATATGTACCCCACAACCATTTAAAAACTCAAGTTTTAGCATTAGTTTGGACCTGAGTTGGAGTCTAATAGGTGAACATGACGATAATGTAGCATGTCATCATATTAAGTGACGCATAACGTAAGCAGACACGGAAGAGTGCGACCTCTCTTGCGGACCCGTGTAGTCCTCAAGGTCATCTGCTCAGTTGATGATGGTAATGCAGTTGCCGTGGCTGCCGGCAGTGGGGAAGAAGATCTGAGGCGGCGAAAGACAGTCTGGAGAGAGGATCCTTGCTGTGGTGAACCCTTCCATCGTTGGAGCAGCTGAGCTGGGGTGGAACACAACACCGCAGGAGTAGGACAAACCACACAAGGTTTTCTTTGACACATATCTGTAACAGAAGTAATTGAGTAAGGGCTTGTTTGAATTTGAGGATTCTAACAATGCAGGGATAGGAAATAGACAGGAATAGGATAGGAATGCACGTGCAAAACAGAGAATTTAAAAACACAGGATTTCTGCCAATCTGGGTGTTTGATTCACAACAATTGGAAGATCACAGGATGCAAAAAAGCATGGTGAGAATAAGTCAAACCACAAGAAAATGTACAGTTATAATGCTATTATGCTACTATCTCTTAGTCTTGTGCTTGATGAATAGGAATATGAAAAGGAGGAGAAGTGGAAATTAGAATTCCTACGATTTTTCTTTCAAGGAGACACTAAAGGAACAAATCCTACAGTTTTCCTTTGCTCCATTCCTTTGCACCAAATTCATGAAAAGTAGTATCATAGGAAACTTTCCAATTCCGATGTTTTTCATTCACTTTTCCTTTCAAGCACTGGCGATTCTAGTAGGCAGGCTTGAGCAAGGAAAATCCTACACTAAAAAAATGTTTTTGTGCTACTTCTGTTACTTTGGACCCAGGCCACTGCCATACTAGCTCAACTCCCAGGCCCATCGACAAATGCACAGCTCTAACGCGCAGAGATAAATAATGATGGCGTTCAAGATAGTTCATCACGGATAGCTAAGTTGCCTGGTACCTCACTGCTTGTCATATAGTAGGATAAAATAACCGTATTTCCCGTTACTACGAGTGCTCAGTGGACAATATATATAACATGTAGAGTAAAAAAGAGATGCAACAAGTGTACAACCTCTTTGGCGAAGCCATGTCGATCTCAGCGTGATTGGGTTGGACGGTGAGGATGCTCCGGCTGACTTGGCTTTCGGAGGAGGGGAAGAAGATCTTAGGCGTCTGGAGATGGAGCCCGAGGTACTGCTCCGCTGTGATGGAGGGCTTCATCGTTGGAGCAGCTCCGGTGAGTTGTACGACGCCGAGGCTGAAGCAGGACAAGAGAGACAATGAACAACGTTAACCTGTGTGGAATTCTAATAGCATCTCCCATACATGATGTAAAATACATAACCACAAAGTGCTAGATGTGAAATACATCAGCCGCTCATCTCTGAACTTAACTGTCAAAACTGAATTTAACTGTCGAAACTGAACTTAACTGTCAAAACTGAACTTAACTGTCGAAACTGAATTTTGCTGTCGAAACTGAATTTTGCTGTCGAAACTGAATGCACTAGCAAGGTGAGGCTACACGTCAGTCGACTGACTTTTTCATCTCTGGTCAGTCGATTTTGCAGCTGTTGGATACGAAATCAAGGGCCTGCGATTCATCTTCAACCTCCACCCCCTGAGCCGGCCAAACAGCAGCCCCCCCGCCGTCCGCGACCGGCGGTGCACCGCCCCGCCCGCCCCGAAAACACTCCCCATAGCCGATCCGCCGCCACCCCGGCCATCCCTCTAGGGCCCCCCGTGGCGAGCTTTTTCTCCGGCGATCCCCACGCCACCGCCGGCGACCACCGCCCCCATCCTGAACCCTAAGATAGATACTGGGGTACCTCTCTGGCGAGCCCCCCTCCCCGCTGCGGCTGGTTCTTCCTTCACCCCGGTGGCATGGGAGTGAAGTGTAGCTAAATCGGAGCAGCATCGCAAGCAAGAGCAAGAGCGAGAGCAGCAGCGCGAGCAAGAGCAATAGCAAGAGCAGACCAGGCAGGGGATCGGGAGCAAGAGCAGAACAGCAGCGCGAGCGAGAGCTAAAGCAGCAGAAGGTCCTACTGATGTGGACGTCGCCGCTGAGGGAGCGACGCCATGGAGGAAGTGGCCGGCGACGCCGTCGTGGATGGAGTCGCGTCGTGTCGGCTCGGGACCAAGCGCCGGCAGCACCGTGAGATCGAATCAAGAAGAAAATGCGGCGATTAATGTACAACCTCTTTGGTGGCGCCGATTAGGCCGCAGCTTCATACGAGGAAACGGTGATGATGATGCTCTTCCGATGGCGCAGGTGAAGATGGAGGTGTGGGAATGGAGGTGGCACGAAAGACGAGGGGAACGTCGGGGCAGCTCCTTGGAGGTGGAGGACAGGGTGGCTGAACCGGCGGGACGATGAGATCAACAACGGATCCTCATCCGGTACGGTGGATGAGGGACGTCGAGGTGTTGCTGTGGACGACGTCGTCGGGGAAGAGGCTCCGGCTGGGTGGCGGACGGAGCAGGGTGTGGGGTTTCGTCGCGGGTTTTCGCGGCCTCGGTGTAGGAATGGGTGGGCGGATGTGATGGCAGTGGGGAACCTTGGCTTAGAGACGCGCTCGTCCGAAATGTGGGGTAAGTTACGAAAGTACCCCCACCAATTTGAGGCGGTTCTTTCGGTTCAGGGGTACCACGGGCATTTCGTGTGTCGGGATTTCACAGGAGGTGGGAGTTTTCGCGCGCGTTGTAATTTTGGAATAGCAAGGCGCGGGTTGAGATGGAGGGAGTTGTCGGAGCACAACGAGACAAAGATATATCTTAAATATTTTGGGCTAACAAGGCGCGGGTTGAAGAGGCGGGAGTTTCGCAGCACGATAGACAGAGAGAGACGCTAGCTTGAATTTTCGGCATAACAAGGCGCGACTTGAAATTTCGGAAGAACAAGCTTAACGTGTAACATCCCAAATTTTCAATTTGGTATGTTATACATTAGATCATCATTGCATAGCATATTTTATTTTTGCATGTTGGTTGATCCTAGAAATTCTACGCAACTCAAGGACCCACGGAGAGAGTTGGGGATTTCGTTATTTTCATATTTGAGTTCTCTCAAATTTTGAGAATAGGATCGTTTGATTTTATTTATTTTATCATCAATTATTTCTATTACAAAAATATGAGAGAGGGAATAAAACGACTTTCCCAAAATAAAGAAATATTGAGGATTTAATAATAAAATCAAATAAGATTTTATTTCAGAGTTTTTCGGTGTTTTATTTGAATTTAGGAAAAATGTGTGTTTTTCAAAATTGCATTTAGGTCCCAAATAAATGTTCACCTTGTGCGGCTTGATTTTAGAAGCCCGTGAAAATTTATTTCAGAATTTTTGGAGTCCGTTTAGTATTTATTTTTATTTTTCTTCCGGGCGGAATAATTAAAAAAAAATGAACCGACCTAACGGGCCGTGTCCGACTAGGACTCTGGCCCGACTAGGCAATATAAGCCGGCCCAGCCCCCCGGGAGAAACCCTAGCCGCCGCCTCGCCCGCCCTCGAGCCCCGCACCGCCGCTGCTCGCCCCCACGCGCCGCGCCACCGCCCCCACACGCCGCCGCCGCCAGACGCCGCCGCCGCCGAGGTTCGCCGCCGCCTCGACTTCCGTGCCAAATCAGTTTTCGTTGGTTTTTTCGGTTTTTTTAAATAGATCGGGTTTTTCCGGTTCGTTTAAGTAGCGAGCGTTCGTCCGTCCGTTCGTTCTAGCGAGCGTTCGTCGTTTTTCTTTTTCTCGGATTAAATCCGTGATTTTTCTAATCGCGATTCCTGATCCGATTTTCGTTTTAGTATAACTTTTCGCTCGTTTATCGGAATCAGGCGATTCAAGCGCCTAGAGATTCGTCTCGAAACCCTCTATCCGTTTAACCAACTTAAACAAGATTTTGCTACTGTAAAATTTGCCCTAGATCCAGATTACTAGAATGAAGTTGTTTTCTTTCGCCATTTGACTTTCGTTGCTTCGTTCGATTTGATTCTTTTTGCAAACCAGAGTTCTTAAGTTGAACTTTCTGGTTAGATCTCTTATTTGCGTTTTACCCGTGCATTAGATGAGTTCTTATTGTATGCTTGTTTGTTTGTCTGTGATAGAGTACTCGGAGTGCGCCGCCTGTTACTTCGAATCGTTAGGTTTCGCGGATCATCAGCAAGGCAAGTAACACTTTGATCATACCTTTTCTACTACCCAGTTTTATTGCATTAGATCAATCCTCACACATTGCATGATTAGGATCTAATTAAATTGTGGGATGGGAAGTAGATGAGTTAGTACCTATTACCTGTTATTATCAAACCTTTGGGAGTTACCTTTACGTTTGCTTATTATGCCATGCTATGCTAGTAGACGTGGATTGGGTGAGTGTTATCCATGACAGATGTGAGATTGTTAATTAATGGTTTATCTAAGGTGGCAACTTAAACACACGTCTGGGTGGATTGAGGCACCTGGGTATTCCAGGACTTGCCTGTTTTTTTATGGACCGCCACCCAGGCTCAAAGGGATCATGAGATTATTCATACTAGAAACTTCCGTGTGCAGCCACAATCTATTATGGGCTCTAGCATAGTTGACTAAGTTGTGCGAACTCTTACAGTGGTAGACTAGCAGATGTAGGGGATGTAGGTGGTACAGTCTACCCGATCGTAAGGTGCTAGCGCTTATGAAAGACTATGTCTCGGTCATCCGTCTTCTCAAACACCATGTAGTGTGAGAAACCAAACGGAGGCGATCGAGTCTTGTGGGGAAAAGTGCGCAAACCTCCGCAGAGTGTAATAAACTAATCATGGTTAGTCGTGTCCCCGGTTATGGACATCTTGAGTATCTAGTACCTGGATTATCATGTGAATCTCAACATGTTACTCTAAATTAATTTTGTTGGGTTATGTTTAATGATGATGATTAATTGGGATTGAGAATGCTGTCAACCATTCTCAATGTTTAACAACTACCATGATAGTTAAATAAAATTATTTCTTTGAAGTAGGGAAAAATTGGCTTTACGCAAAACTGTAACCATAGAGCTTTCCACCAGCCAAATATGCATATAGTATAGCTGTTGCATTCCATTACTCTCTATGTGTTACATTGCCAGCATATTCCATGTGCTGATCCGTTTCGGGCTGCAACGTTAATGTTGCAGACTTTTCAGACGATGATTAAGGTGTTTTTAGGTCGTGGTTCTATACTCAGTGATGCCGTTGGAGTTGATGGACTCACTTATCTTCCAAGCCTTCCGCTGTTATCATTATTAGATGGCCTTAAGCCATATTTATTGTAATAAGTTCTCTATTGAGACACTTGATGTAATAAGTGTGTGATTGCTACTCTGCTATAAATCCTCTGAGTACTGTGTGGTGTCAGCATTACTGATCCAGGGATGACACCGGAGCACAAGATCAGGCCGTTTAAGGTCTGGTCGCTACAGAGATGGTATCAGAGCACACGCTGACTGTAGGACACGACCACTAAGCTAAAGACCTAGATCACTATTCACTCTCTTCTCCTCTGACCTCTCATCTTTTCTACTCTTTAGGATGGTGGATGCAAGGAACAAGTTCACACAACCAGATGAAGATACACCCTTTGGACGACACTTGAAGGAAGTCACTAGATACCTGAACATAGGAGTACCAAGCTTCACGGGAACCTACAACGCCACTTTACCTGAAGAAGAGCGCTGGATGATTCAAGTTCAAGTTCCAAGAAGGACGTTCATGCCAGTCACTGAGCCAATAGAGTTTTCTTTTGATGCACCAACTTGGAGTCTAGGAAAGAGCATGGCAGCTCACATCGCCATGGGACGCATTGGAGAAGTCTACCGCAAGGATCTCAAGGATACTATCTACCAGATTTGTGGGCGCCGATATGAGCACTGGGAGATGATCAGCACTAGGAAGGATAGATCAATCGCAGCTTTTATCCAGGAGTTAAACCAGCACATTTGACGACAGGAGAACCAGATGTGCGCCGACATGATAGATCTGAAGAAGGCTAAGACTAGAATCAAGGAACTGGAGGAAGAACTCAAGGCTACACGTGAAGATTATGAAGCAGAAATTAAAGTATTGGTGGAGAAGAATGACTACCTGATCAAGAAGATTGGAATATTTATGGGAGGCCCTACGCCAGTAGATGAAGACAAAGAACCCCAGGAGATTAGCCCGGAAGACTACATCTTCATCGACGGCACCGACTCGGAACCAGATAGTAGCGATGATGATTATGTTGATGAAGCTGGAGCAGATATCATGGAGTCTGCAACCGAAGAATATTTCTAGTAGATCACCTCATCAGTAGTAGTAGTCCACCATGTAAATATAGTAGTCCGAGCACTTTCGCGATAGATAGATCGATTGTATGCCCTTGTTGATTGAATGAAGTGAATTGTTTGTTTTGCCTCATGTGCATATGGGTAGTGTTTTCTCTTTAGACCCCCTCTATTCTTATATCTCATCTTTTCTAAACCCTCAGATGCCTCCGAGACGTGACCCCGGATTTGCCTTTCCACCGAAGCTCACCCAGTTGATCCAGCAGCAGAACACATTGATGTAGTTGCTAGTCCAGAATCAGAATCAAGGGAACAACAACAACAACCCACCACCACCACCACCACCTGTTGACCACTTAGCCCATTTTCTTAGGCTGAATCCGCTGGTGTTTTCCAGTAGCACCGAGCCGATAGTAGCAGATGATTGGCTCCGCAAGACAGCTAGGGAATTGACCACAGCAGGATGCACAGATGCGGAGAAGGTGAAGTTTGCCGCACATCAGCTAGAAGGACCCACAACATCATGGTGGGAAAATTTCACAGCCACTTTCCCAGTTGACACTATCACATGGGACCAGTTTCAGTAGGCTTTTCATACTGCACATGTTTCAGCAAGAGCTATGGCCATGAAGAAGCGTGAGTTTCGCAACTTGCGCCAAGGAGGACGGACAGTTGGCCAGTATGTGGAGGAATTTAGTAAGTTAGCACGTTATGCACCAGATGATGTCGCTACGGATGCAGCAAAGTAGGAGAAGTTTATAGAAGGACTAAATGATGAGTTGAGCATGCAGTTGATGGTAGCCACCTTCAACAACTACCAGGAGTTGGTAGATCGTGCTCTTATGATTGAAGGGAAGCAGCAGCAAATTGAGAATCGCAAGAGGAAGTATGGACAAGGAAAGTACAATTCAGGAGCTCAGCAGAAGCCACGTTTTACGCCCAGACCGGGAGGACATTTTAAGCATACCCATGGAGGAGGTAGCTCGCACAATCACAATGGCACCAAGAATGGTAATGGCAATGGAGGAAGCAACGGCCAGAACCGCACCAACCCATCAACCCCAGCCAAGAAGGACTTGAGCCAAGTCACTTGCTTTAAGTGTCAGAAGACCGGACATTATGCAAATGAATGTACTGAAGGCCAAAATGGCAATGGAAGTTCTGGGAAGAAGCCGAACCCTTTCAACAGGGGACAGGTGAACCACGTTAGCGTGGAGGAGGTTGAAGCTCAACCCGATGCAGTAATAGGCAAGTTTTTGGTTAAGTCATTTACTGCACTCGTTCCTTATGATACTGGTGCATCGCATTCAAACATCTCAAGGGGATTTGTGGATAAGTATAACCTACCAACCCAAACCCTTAGGTCACCCATGTTAGTAACCTCGCCTGGAGCAGAGTATGTGGCTAGTCTATGGTGTGATCGGTTACCATTAAGGATTGGTAACTATGTTTTTCCCTCAGACCTAATAGTATTGGAATCCCAAGGATTGGATGTGATATTAGGCATGGATTGGTTATCAAAGTATGAAGGGAATATAGAATGTGCTAGTAAGTCAATTTTGCTTACCACCCCAGAAGGGAGAAGGATCAAGTATGTATCCCGGCATGTGCCAAAGAGGACTCATGTGAATTTCCTAACAAGAGTTGTGCAGGAGGAAGTACCAGTGGTAATGGATTTCCCCGATGTATTTCCGGAGGAGTTGCCAGGCATGCCACCGGATAGAGATATTGAGTTTTTGATTGAGCTATTGCCAGAAGGGCCAATATCAAAGAGACCATATAGGATGCCAGCAAAGGATTTGGTGGAAATTAAGAAGCAGATTAAGGAGTTACTGGATAAGGGATATATTCGCCCAAGTTCTTCACCTTGGGGATCGCCAGTACTTCCAGTGGAGAAAAAGGATGGATCGTTGAGGATGGTTGTTGATTATCGAGGATTGAATGAAGTAACGATCAAGAACAAGTACCCACTACCAATGATTAATGATCTGTTTGATCGATTGCAAGGAGCTAAGATATTTTCCAAGACCGATCTGCGATTAGGATACCACCAGTTGAAGATTCGAGAACAGGATATTCCTAAGACAGCTTTTACTACCAGGTATGGGCTGTATGAGTATACCGTTATGTCATTTGGTCTGACTAACGCACCTGCCTATTTTATGAACATGATGAACAAAGTGTTTATGGAATTTTTGGATAAGTTCATCGTAGTGTTCATTGACGATATCCTGGTTTATTCGAAGAATGAAGAGGAACATAAGGAGCATTTGCGTTTGGTACTTGGAAAGCTCAGAGAACATCAATTATATGCCAAGTTCAGCAAATGTGAGTTTTGGTTGAAGGAACTAGGATTCCTCAGACACGTTATATCCGGAAAAGGAATAGCAGTAGACCTCGCTAAAGTTGAAACTGTGACCAAGTGGGAAGCCCCAACAACAGTTGGAGAGATCCGGAGTTTTCTTGGACTCGCAGGGTACTACCGGAGATTTATTGAGAATTTCTCAAAGATTGCGAAGCCTATGACTGAGTTGTTGAAGAAAGATACCAAGTTCATATGGACAGAGGAATGTGAGGCTAGTTTCCAAGAGTTGAAGAAATGTTTGGTTACCTCACCAGTGTTGATTTTGCCAGACTAGACCAAAGATTATGAGGTGTATTGCGATGCTTCACGTCGAGGACTTGGAGCAATGCTTATGCAGGAAGGGAGAGTTGTTTCATATGCCTCAAGACAACTGAAGCCTCATGAGTTGAATTATGCCACACATGATTTGGAGTTAGCAGCCGTAGTGCATGCATTGAAGACATGGAGACATTTCCTCATTGGAAATCATTGTGAGGTGTACACGGATCATAAGAGTTTGAATTACATTTTCACACAGAAGGAGTTGAATCTCAGACAAAGGAGATGGTTGGAGCTTATCAAGGATTATGATATGAAATTGCATTATCATCCCGGAAAGGCTAATGTAGTAGCAGACGCATTAAGCCGCAAGAGCCATGTCCATACGTTGATGACGGGAGAAATACCAAGGGAGTTAGCAGAAAATCTTCGTGAACTATGTTTGGAAATAGTTCCGAGAGGCTATGTAGCAGCATTGGAGATTCAGTCAACTTTGATGGATAAAATCAGAGAAGCTCAGAAAGCTGACAAGGAGATTGTCGCTATAAAGGAGAAACTGAGCAAAGGAAAAGCTAAAGGATTTCGTGAGGATGAGCACGACACCCTATGGTTTGAAGACCGTGTTTACGTGCCCAATGACCCAGAGATTAGGAAGTTGATTTTGCAAGAGGCACACGATTCACCATATTCAATTCACCCAGGAACAAGATGTATTTGGATTTGAAGGATATTTTCTGGTGGACCGGAATGAAGAAAGATGTTGCAGAGTATGTAGCAGTTTGTGATGTATGTCAGAGAGTAAAGGCAGAGCATCAGAAGCCAGCAGGACTGTTACAACCATTGCCGATACCCGAATGGAAGTGGGATAAGTTAGGCATGGATTTTATCACGGGATTGCCCAGGACTCGTTCAGGCTATGACTCGATTTGGGTTGTAGTCGATCGATTGACGAAACTAGCTCATTTCATCCCAGTAAAGACCACTTACACCAGTGCTAAGTTGGCAAAGATATACATGACCAGGATCGTATGTCTGCATGGAGTTCCAATGAGTATCGTATCCGATAGAGGAACCCAGTTTACTTCAAAGTTCTGGAAGCAGTTGCACGAAACTTTGGGAACCAGGCTAGAATTCAGTACAGCTTTTCATCCACAGACAGATGGACAGACCGAGAGAGTCAATCAGATTTTGGAGGATATGCTGAGAGCTTGTGCGCTAGACTATGGATCTAGTTGGGACGATAATTTACCATATGCAGAGTTCTCTTACAACAACAGTTATCAAACCAATTTAAAGATGGCCCCTTTTGAAGCTTTGTACGGAAGGAGGTGCAGGACACCGTTGTCGTGGGACGAAATTGGAGACCGCCAGTTGTTTGGACCTGACTTGATTAAAGAGTCTGAATAGAAGGTGAAGTTGATTCGCGATAGGCTCAAGGTAGCCCAGTCCAGGCAGAAAAGTTATGCAGATTCTAAACGCAAGGAGACAGTTTACGAAGTCGGAGATAGAGCTTATCTTCGAGTATCTCCACTTCGGGGAACAAAGCGTTTTGGAGTTAAACAGAAGTTAGCGCCCTGATTTGTAGGACCATATCGAGTTTTGGAGCGTATGGGAGAAGTGGCCTACAAGTTGGAATTGCCCGAAGGATTGTCAGGAGTTCATGATGTGTTCCACGTTTCTCAGTTAAAGAAATGTCACGTGGAGATGGCTGACATACCGTTGAGAGACACAGTGCCGTTGGAAACTATTCAGTTGGATAACGATTTGACCTATGAGGAGAAACCAGTTAAGATCCTCGAATTTGCCAGCCGAGTTACTCGCAGCAAGGTTATCAAGTTTTGCAAAGTTTAGTGGAGCCACCACATAGAGGATGAAGCCACCTGGGAACGAGAGGAAGATTTGCTCAAGGACCACCCTCACCTATTTTCTAGCCAACCCGAATCTCGAGGGCGAGATTCATCTTAAGGGGGTAGGTTTGTAACATCCCAAATTTTCAATTTGGTATGTTATACATTAGATCATCATTGCATAGCATATTTTATTTTTGCATTTTGGTTGATCCTAGAAATTCTACGCAACTCAAGGACCCACGGAGAGAGTTGGGGATTTCGTTATTTTCATATTTGAGTTCTCTCAAATTTTGAGAATAGGATCATTTTATTTTATTTATTTTATCATCAATTATTTCTATTACAAAAATATGAGAGAGGGAATAAAATGACTTTCCCAAAATAAAGAAATATTGAGGATTTAATAATAAAATCAAATAAGATTTTATTTCGGAGTTTTTCGGTGTTTTATTTGAATTTAGGAAAAATGTGCGTTTTTCAAAATTGCATTTAGGTCCCAAATAAATGTTCACCTTGTGCGGCTTGATTTTAGAAGCCCGTGAAAATTTATTTCGGAATTTTTGAAGTCCGTTTAGTATTTCTTTTCATTTTTCTTCCGAGCAGAATAATAAAAAAAAACGAACCGACCTAACGGGCCGTGTCCGACTAGGCAATATAAGCCGGCCCAGCCCCCCGGGAGAAACCCTAGCCGCCACCTCACCCGCCCTCGAGCCCCGCGCCGCCGCCGCTCGCCCCCACACGCCGCGCCGCCGCCACCACGCGCCGCCGCCGCCGGACGCCGCCGCCGAGGTTCGCCGCCGCCTCGACTTCCGTGCCAACGTATTTTTTTAAAAAGATTGGTTTTTGTCGGTTTTTTTTTCGGTTTTTTTAAATAGATCAGTTTTTCTAGTTTATTTAAATAGCGAGCGTTCGTCCGTTCGTTCGTTCTAGCGAGCGTTCGTCGTTTTTCTTTTTCTCGGATTAAATCCGTGATTTTTCTAATCGCGATTCCTGATCCGATTTTCGTTTTAGTATAACTTTTCGCTCGTTTATCGGAATCAGGCGATTCAAGCGCCTAGAGATTCGTCTCGAAACCCTCTATCCGTTTAACCAACTTAAACAAGATTTTGCTACTGTAAAATTTGCCCTAGATCCAGATTACTAGAATGAAGTTGTTTTCTTTCGCCGTTTGACTTTCGTTGCTTCGTTCGATTTGATTCTTTTTGCAAACCAGAGTTCTTAAGTTGAACTTTCTGGTTAGATCTCTTATTTGCGTTTTACCCGTGCATTAGATGAGTTCTTATTGTATGCTTGTTTGTTTGTCTGTGATAGAGTACTCGGAGTGCGCCGCCTGTTACTTCGAATCGTTAGGTTTCGCGGATCATCAGCAAGGCAATTAACACTTTGATCATACCTTTTCTACTACCCAGTTTTATTGCATTAGATCAATCCTCACACATTGCATGATTAGGATCTAATTAAATTGTGGGATGGGAAGTAGATGAGTTAGTACCTATTACCTGTTATTATCAAACCTTTGGGAGTTACCTTTACGTTTGCTTATTATGCCATGCTATGCTAGTAGACATGGATTGGGTGAGTGTTATCCATGACAGATGTGAGATTGTTAATTAATGGTTTATCTAAGGTGGCAACTTAAACACACGTCTGGGTGGATTGAGGCACCTGGGTATTCCAGGACTTGCCTGTTTTTTTATGGACCGCCACCCAGGCTCAAAGGGATCATGAGATTATTCATACTAGAAACTTCCGTGTGCAGCCACAAGCTATTATGGGCTCTAGCATAGTTGACTAAGTTGTGCGAACTCTTACAGTGGTAGACTAGCAGATGTAGGGGATGTAGGTGGTACAGTCTACCCGATCGTAAGGTGCTAGCGCTTATGAAAGACTATGTCTCGGTCATCCGTCTTCTCAAACACCATGTAGTGTGAGAAACCAAACGGAGGCGATCGAGTCTTGTGGGGAAAAGTGCGCAAACCTCCGCAGAGTGTAATAAACTAATCATGGTTAGTCGTGTCCCCGGTTATGGACATCTTGAGTATCTAGTACCTGGATTATCATGTGAATCTCAACATGTTACTCTAAATTAATTTTGTTGGGTTATGTTTAATGATGATGATTAATTGGGATTGAGAATGCTGTCAACCATTCTCAATGTTTAACAACTACCATGATAGTTAAATAAAATTATTTCTTTGAAGTAGGGAAAAATTGGCTTTACGCAAAACTGTAACCATAGAGCTTTCCACCAGCCAAATATGCATATAGTATAGCTGTTGCATTCCATTACTCTCTATGTGTTACATTGCCAGCATATTCCATGTGCTGATCCGTTTCGGGCTGCAACGTTAATGTTGCAGACTTTTCAGACGATGATTAAGGTGTTTTTAGGTCGTGGTTCTATACTCAGTGATGCCGTTGGAGTTGATGGACTCACTTATCTTCCAAGCCTTCCGCTGTTATCGTTATTAGATGGCCTTAAGCCATATTTATTGTAATAAGTTCTCTATTGAGACACTTGATGTAATAAGTGTGTGATTGCTACTCTGCTATAAATCCTCCGAGTACTGTGTGGTGTCAGCATTACTGATCCAGGGATGACACCGGAGCACAAAGATCAGACCGTTTGAGGTCTCGTCGCTACATAACGTGTACCCAAAAAAAGACAATTTGCACCTCAACACGCACAACACACACACAAACACCATTTAGACTAGAGTAAGGTACAGGTGCATTGCACGCATGAGATTTGGCAACCAAATTATGAATAAATACCACATTATAGCATGCAAGCTTTGAGTCATATATGCATGATGTAGATGTTCGTTTAATTCTTATAGTTCATCTCATTCAAAATCATCTAGTTTTTACAAGAAAGCTAATCTATTTTAAGATTCATGGAATTGTGTGTTGTAAGACATAAAGTAAAAACAAATAATGGCAAATCATGTAGAAAAACATTTGGGCAATTCTGATACAGACGATTCTAGAACAAATAAGAAGTGCTTGTGTTTTGATGTTTGTGCATTATGCTTAAGTTCAACCATGGAGTCTTCTAGATTATACATGTGGCAAAATCTGGTGGAATCTAGATGATATCCAACGGCCAGTAGTGCTCAAATTTGCCATCTTTGGACCATCGGATTCGCCTCATCCAACGACCATCTTTCAAAGTTAAAGTTAACAGCACACAATATAAAAACATATAAAATATAATACATATATAGGGGTATAGATATAGATATGTGATGCAAAAGCCACCCATCATATCCAATTAGAATACTGTGTCCATGCACGGATGCGACGTGGCCAAATGATGTCTGCCATCAGTATCTCAAATTCAAATCAGTCTGACCTTGTTCAATGTGTATACATTACAACATGCTTGTTTCCAAACCACACCGCGCAGATCTCCGTTATATTCATGCATGCATGGGTTTCAAACATCAGGATCTCTTATTCAAATATTTGAATTCAACTTTACATTGATTGTGACCTCACCTATTAAGCTATTCTTTTACACCCACACAGTAGTCTTCTCTTTATAATTGTACCACTAACTTTCTCTCGTGCATGCATGCACACACACTACCAGTCGGCATTATCCATCGCACGCATGCAATATTTTTCTTCAGGTCGGTCTCCCATGAAGGCACACACCAACACACATCCCCCTCTCCATCATATGGGGCATTCTTTATCTCTCACGCGTGCATGCGCAATGATCGATGATCCTCTATGTATGTGTGTATATAGCTAGGTCTTTCATAGTTTTCCACACAAACTGATCAATCGATATATCCAGTGAGGTCTCACCCTCTTTCCCATGTCCACATCGATCAATCTATACCTCTCTATAAAGGATTAACATATATAGATAATACACCCACATTAATTATGTATCCAACATCCCCCTCTCATCATCCATGCCTTCCGCTTCATCTCTCAAACACGTGCACAATGGCGAAGACAGGGGGCAGTAAGGGCCCTGCCCCCTCCCCCCTAACATCACTATATATCAAGGCTAATATGAATGTGATCATTAGACAATTGCTGCTAAAAATGGTTTAAGTTCATGAATTGACCCTCCTCGTAAAGGATTAGCAATGCTTGGCCCCCTAGCTCATTTATTTTTCATGTCTCCGCCACTACGCGCATCAATGCACGTGTTTGCCCCCTCTCTCTAAATATCGATCTCGCAGTTGTGCATTCCTTCATAGTATCCCTCCACTCGGCCCCTCACACCATCTTCTAGCCCCTCACCGGATTTTGCCACATGTACAATCTAGCAGACTCCATGGTTGAACTTAAGCATAATGCACAAACCTCAAAACAACAGTGGTTCTCTTTTGTTCTAGAATCTTTCGTATCATAACTGCCCAAACTTTTTTCTAGTTGAATTGCCATTATTTGTTTTTACTTTATGCTTTACAACGCACAATTCCATGAATCATAAAATAGATTAAGGGCTTCTTTGATTCAAAGGATTCTCAAAGGAATTTTGGAGGATTCTAATCATTAGGAATTTTTCCTATCTTGGTTATTTGATTCGTAGGATTGTAAACCATAGGAATTTTTCCATATGATTCATTTGCACTAGATTTCATAGGAAACATCCCATCCACTCAAACCTCTTTGAAAGAATTCTGCGTTTTTTCTATGCACAATCAAACACTCGTACAATCCTGTAGGATTCAAGACGACATTCCACTATAATCCCATGTTTTTCCTATTCCCGCGTTCTTAGCTTTTTTATAAAAACTAATTGATTTTGAATGAGATGAACTATAAGAATTAAACGAAGGGCTACATCAGGCATATATGACTCAGAGCTTACATGCTATAGTGTGGTATTTATTCATAATTTGGTTGCAAAATCTGATGCGTGCAATGCACGTGTACCTTACTACTACTTTGAGTATGTGCAAAACACGTAAATTAGAATACCAATGGCATGCTACACAGTGTCTCTCTTACAGTTCATGAAGCCACGTGACACATGTGTAGGCGTTGTCGTGACCTCCTTGCGTGGATTGATCACAGTGACGTGCTGTTGGTTCCAGAAGAATGTACTCGTCCTCCCTGAGCCATACTGGCGGTACATGCACGAAGCGAAGATGTGCACGCACGCCATGCACGCACTCATTCCTCACACGCACACGCGGGTACATGGGCGGACGCAATTTTGTACCAAGATCCACCCCATGTGATAATTTGACGCGTGTAAAGTCGTTCACTTCATTGATGGTCAATTAATACAACGCATGCAAATTGAGTGGACGTGAGGGCGGAAGAAAGACATTATTACTCCACCGCGCGCATGCGAGTAGTTAAATCGTGGGTTGCTAGTAGTACTTCCATTGATCTCCTTCATATTATGTGCCAATTTTTGACAGTAACATAATATTTACGCATTTGAGCAGTGTAGTACTTGAAATTTATGTTCCGCTAAACTCATCGGGAGCCGTTTCGGGCCTCGAAACCAAAACCATCAATTAATCTTTACCTTGTTCCCATCACATTCGAAAGCCTGCTCACACCTACTAGTTGTATGTACCAAACCTGAACGTGTTCCCACTATGCAGGTATTAGTACTAGTGCTAGTACTTAGGTTATAAAAAGGGGAACTACCTAACCGAAAATCACTCTACCTTTCCTCCTCATAAGTGCTTCTTCTTCGTCCATCGTTGCCATGGCCGGTGAGCAGAGCTCTAGGTCGAGAACTACTCGTAACAAGGGAGCGGTAACCAAGGCTGCGTAAAAAAAGAGAGGGCTTGTCGCCACGCAGAGACCTCGAAAGATCTCTCACGGGCAGGCGATGGCTCCCAGGAGCGCCCTAGCCGCGGAGGTGAACATGCCGAGCCGGCGGAGCTGGAGTCGTTATCCCTCGACGGCATGCCCGATCAGCTCAATAAGCAGAAGGAGTTCATCCAAGGCTTGATGGAGTTGCTAAAGGAGAGCCTCGATGAAATGCCCGCTGAGCTCAATCAGCAGGGGGACTTGACCGCCGGCCTGGTGATGCTGCTGAAGAAGAGCATTGCCTCGTAGAAGAAGGCGACCGACGAAATCCTGCGACTTCGGGAGGACAATGTGAAGCTCTGCCACGAGATCGACCTGTTGAAGGAGAAGAACACCGGCTGGAAGAAGCTGCATGAGAATAGTAGTTCCTCGATGAAGATGCTGCAGGCCCTCGCCATGGAACAGAAGGAAGAGTTGGCGAAGCTCCACATCGAGCACCCGGCTACTGTCAAGGTACATAATATGGCAGTGGAACAAATGATGAAGGATCGCGTCGAGAAATGCCGCGTCATGGACACAATGATGAAGATGGCAGAGGAGACGCGCAAGGAGATGGAGGTCGTGGAGGCGATGAAGAAGCAGTTACGACTCCGCGGCGAATTAGATCATTTGGGGTGATAATCTTCCTTCTTCTTTTGCTCCTGTGTTTCATCTTTTGCTTCGGGTGTTTTGCCGCACGTGGCACGTTCTCTGCGAGGCATGAATAGAACAATGTTTTTTTTGAGGGAATGAATAGAACAATGCTAACAATGAGATGACTAGCAAATTAGATCATTTTTATCGCCATATGGCACTGGGCTGTCGTGTTTCATGCTCCTTCGTCGCAGTACTACTCCAGTGGAAAACTTGAGTATACCGCACGGTTCTTTGCTCCTCCTCGATCAGGTCGTCGACGCATTTATACGAGCAGTCAAATGACAAGGCCCCACCTTCCAGCAGTAACGAGCCGTCAAATCACAAAGGCCTTCGCCTCTCATGAAACCGACCAAGCTAGACTGCCCCTCCCTCTAGCCTTTTAAAAAAGGTATACTTTTGTACAACAGTAGTATCGATGGATTGCGCCAACTTGAAATTTAAAAAAATGTGGTACATATAGAGAGCTCGTCGCCAAATTATGCATATAGTACTATTAAAAAGGCTAGTCACAATAATGGTGTCCAGCACAACCCACCCCTCAAATAAAACTAAGAGGGTGCTTGGATATGTTTTAGTCCCATGACTAAAAGTAGTGGGACTAAAACATGCTAGCCTCACCCATGCTTGGATCCAAATACTAAAAAGGCAAAAATCAAGTTAATGAGCATTTATTATCCTCCAAACCCTCCAATCCAGAACTCGCCTGTGTTAAAGGAGAGGAGTTAAATGAGTAGAGAGAGGACTAATCCACAATTTTAGTAGGGGTACCCCTGACTAAATTTTTTTAGTCTCAAGACTAGTTTTAGCCCCTCTTTAGTCAGGGGTGCTTGGAACTTTAGCCTCTTAAAGAGACTATTTTTAGTCAGACTAAAATAAGTCCCTTGGATCCAAGCACCCTCTAAGCATTCTGGAATTCTTTGACAAAACTAAGCACCCTGAAATTCTTTGACAACTAAACTGCTGGCTATATGATGTTGGCCATATATATTGTACGTATATAATGTGAAGAAGTGAGTGGTAGTACTATACCAACTAAAAGATGAAATGTAAGAAATACTAGTATGTACGTACTGAAGAGTTAAAGTAACGAGAAGAAACATAACATAGTTCTGTTGGGGGCTCAGCACAACACACCCCTCAAATTAAATTAAGCACACCTAAAATTAAACTTTGCAACTATTCCGGTAGACACTTCATTAGAACCACCATGAGAAACGACACTGCCACCTTACTCGGAGTCCTCGTCCACGTCCTCGACTTCGTCCTTGTCCCTCTTCCTCTTGGCCGATACTTCTTTGCTTGAACCGCACACTTGGCTATTGCTCTTCATCCAACCCTTGTAGATATTGAAGAAAAGGTAGCCATCCATTGCAGCGTAGTGGATGTGGTCTATATCTAGTACATTCCGCTGCCATGCATGACGATGAAACGTGTAATGAGGTTTCTACAGTTTACCGTACGAAGGATGAACCTGGCCAGCGGTGGGAGTAGTAGGGGGCGGTGAGGCCTCCGCCGCATCGCAGCCGACCACGAGAGGCAGGAGCACGAGGCACGACCGACGCTGGTTTGGGCGGCTGGAGCAAGAAGACCAGAGGTTGAAGAAGCACTACGGCCATTGGATGGACATCGTACGGTCACTGGAGCTAGAATCGTGCATATTGACTAAGTTGACAAAGCCCTCCGTCCCCGTCAACTTAGTAGGCCCACAAGTCAGCCTGCCACTATACTGGGTCCCAGCTAACAGGGGGAGTATTCATTTTTTGTGCGTAATAAGGAGGCACTTCCTTGCGTGCGAAGATATAGCTGGTGGGTCCGAGCTGTCAGCAGTGGTAACGTTTTTTTTGTGAAATACAGAGGCCCTTTCGGTGGGTCCCTGATGTCAGGTGGAGGAATAATTATTTTGCGAGTAATAAGGAGGCATTTCCTTGCATGCGGCCGTGGACCCAGCTGTCGGCCTCTCCACGTACAGTCCACTTAAGATGCATGTCGGTCGTTGACCATGTTGACCAGGCCGCGCCGAGAGCACCAGGGCGGTGGACGACGGCGAGGCCAAGGAAGGGAATGACAAGGAGGCAGGGAAGACTCGGCAGTTGTTTCCCATGCGGAGGGGAGTACGATGTATGAGGGTTTACTGGTTCGTCTGCCATCACCGGAGAATAACAGCAGGTGTGGGTGAGTAGAGGGATGGCTAGGCCAGCGATGGGAGCACGGTGGGGCGGTGAGGCCTGCGCGGCAGCACAGCCGGCCGTGGGGAGGAGGGAGCAGGCAGTCCCGCCGGCGCTTGTTTGAGCGGCTGGAGCAGGAAGAGCAGAGATTGAAGAAGCACGACAGTCGTTCGATGGACATCCAACAGTCACTGCTTGTGCGTCAACCTTTTTTTAGGAAAGCCTCAAATCTGTGGAAAACAGCATACAGCCCATCTGCCATTATTTCTAATAATTTACCGCCCATTTGCTAATTCTTGAGGTTTTTTGGAGCCCATATTCTTTTTGTTAGCATTATAGCCCATATTGTGGCCACGGTTAAAAAATTATATGAAATTTTGCATATTTCGGTGCGGTCCGAACTGTTTTTAATCCCGAAATTTCGACTCACATTCAAACTGATTTTAAAAATAAATGTATATCAATATAAAATCCAACAAATTCTCCACGCATAAAAATTAATGTAATTTAAAATCTCGAAATGAAAAAAAGATTTGAAACTAATTGCCGGTTTGATGTGTTTTTAAAAATGTACAACCCATTTCTCATTACTGATAGGCCATTTTCTCGGCCAGTCGAATGAAGCTCTCCTTGTCTTGAAAGATTTGCAGCCCAACAGGCCCGACAAAGTGACTTACTTGGCAAATCACAAAAAACTAGGCTGTGGCCGTGGACCCAGCTGTCAGCCTCTCCATGTACAGTACTCTTCCGAAGGAAGTCGGTCGTTGACTACATTGACCACGGCGCGCCGAGAGCACCAAGGCGGTGGACGACGGTGAGGCCTAGGAAGGGGACGACACGGAGTTGGGGAAGACGCGGCAGTGGATGCCCACGCGGAGAGGAGTACGAGGGTTCACTGGTTCGGCTGCGGCGTGGGGCTGCCGTCGCCGCAGAATAACAGGGGGTGTGGGTGAGTAGAGGGTTACCCTGGGCCAGCGGTGGGAGTAATAGGGGGCGGTGAGTCCTCTGCGGCATCACAGCCGGCCACGAGAGGCAGGAGCACGCGGCACGACCAGTGCTGCTTTGGGCGGCTGGACCAAGAAGACCAGAGGTTGAAGAAGCACTATGGCCGTTGGATGGACATCGTACGGTCACTGGAGCTAGAATCGTTCATATTGACTAAGTTGACAAAGCCCTTCGTCCTCGTCAACTTAGTAGGCCCACAAGTCAGCCACCCACTATGGCGGTTCCGGCAGCGCTGGGGGAAGAAGACGAGAGATTGAAGAAGAATGCCGGCCGTTGGATGTAAATCCAACGCCTTCTTAGGCTTCGACCTACTGGCCCACATGTCAGCCAGTCCATTTGTTTTTAGTCCATTTGGTGGGCTGGGTGAAACAATGATGTAGCATCTATGCATCCCGTTTAAATCCCATTTGCATTTTTCTCGAAATCCACGGACTTGCTGGGCTGGGTGAAAATAACATGTTCGGCTAGACAGAGAAATGTTATAAAAACATAAACACATGATTGCACATCAGTAAAATCTTTGCAAGCTTATGTATGCAATCACTAGGAGTTAACTTGCCAAGTTATATATAAACAATTATTATTATTATTTTGTAAGAACTTTCAACTTACGAAATAAAATATCATTTTAATTTGATGAGTTAATAGTACATGGGGTATTATTATTTTTAGGCTAGTCGTGGGACAGTTGAGTTGGTTCTAGGGGAAAGTACTGGGATAAAACTCAGTTTACATCGAAAAAGAAAGTGGGAGAAAATTCAGAGACCTGCTGGGTCCACCTGAGGAGGGGAATATGTTGGGAGGAAGGAGATTCAAAGCACGACAGCCGAGTGAACTAGTTTTTTTTATGGACAAGTGAACTAGTTTACATACATAAGAAACTAGCCACTAAAAAGCAATCAAGTTAATGGGTTCTTAAAAGAAACATTTCGGACAAAACAGATAATTACGACACATAGGCTAATGCATGAAACACTCAGATGATAAAGGTGCTTATAAACAGATAAAGTACAACATATAGACCTTCCTAGCACGCTTGATCATGACGCTGCGGCTATCCGTGTACTCGTTGGTTATGGGAAGCAGACACGCCATCATGTCCAAGATCTACCTGTACATGTCGTAGCATGCGTATGCGTCCTTGGCCGCGTAGGTTATGTAGGCTAGATTCAGAGGTACCTCCCACGTGTTCAGGTCGTCTTCTTTCATGTTGGCATATCAGGGGTCGATGATGGTCTCAGCGAGGTCAACCACGGAGTCCTTCTCCTGCCCGTTGCTGATGATCTTGTATTGCTTCTGGATGTCAACAAGCTTGTTGCACCAGATGGCCGAATCATCACGTTCTTCCTTCTCTCCACCGTAGCGAAGGTGCTGTCGGCGCTGCCAATGAAACGGGCGAATGCTCCAGAACCTGGTGCAGCCATAGGACTGAGGCGAGGCAGAGCTTCACCGAGTCAGTATCGTTGGTGCACATCACATTCAACTTGGTGCAGCCATAGGACTGAACGGCGAACTCAAAGGGAAACTCCTTGCTGAAGTCCATATCCAGCAGGCTCACCCCTCGGATCGCCATTGGGGTCTCTTCGAGTGGACGAGTGTGTAGGCGGCGGCAACAGTTTGTTTTTCAGCTCTTGGGGAACTAGATTCAACAGTAAGCTGAGTGTGTACAGGCGACAACAGTTACTACCCCTCCCTCGTCCGCTGCATGTCCGGCAGAAGATGCACCCTCGGCCACACGTCGGTTCACGAGCGGGTCTGTATTGGTACTGTAATAACAGGAGTTAGTGGTCAATTTACTTAAATTTAATTAGCTTTAATAGAAATTTGTACTTAAAACAAGAAACGCATTCGCTCGTTCTATCAGTGCCACAGGATCGACATGCACATCAATTAGAATTATTATTCTCAGGACGCACACGATCAGCACATTTGTCGCACTTTCACAAAGATAATACTACCAAGTTTGAACTGTTTGTTATGGTTGTTGTCCTCTGCATCATCATGCCGTGTTTCCCAGCTTGCAAGATTCAGAACCAACAAATAAGATCCAAATAATAAGTACAACAAAGATGCCTACACATCTCATTGATTCCCAGCTTGCAAGATTCAGAACCAACAAATAAGATTCAAATAATAAGTACAACAAAGATGCCTACACATCTCACTGATTCCCAGCTTGCAAGATTCAGAACCAAACCATTAGAGCCTTTTGATAAAGTGAATATCGGGATTAAATCCATCTTGGCTAGCCATGTCATACAATTGAAGAACTTGGCGAATGCTCTTGATCGTCACAACATCTGTAGTTGAGTATTCATGTTTGCACAACATGTTTGCACAACACAAACAAGGAGACAGGAGAGCATGATTTTGCTTTAATAGCGGCCTCCTTGAACTCAACCTCCAGCTCTACTTGGATGAGGTCTTCCTGGAGTTCCATGATTCAATTCATGCGCCTTTTTCTGTAGTTCACCTGAAATTAAGCAAAGATTGCATCATTCAGCTAGCAAGAAGTACTTGCTCTTGTGAGCTGGCAGGTTCTTCTTTAGTAGTTGCACTAAAATTGACAAACATTAAGGTTGGCTGTCCGGCTCATGTAAGGTGCAACTATAATTTTCTTATCCTTTTGTGCAGTTCCACTAAAATAAAGTGCCATTATGGTGACAGTGACGGCTCCATCTTGCAAAGGCTAATAAAATGTTGCACGAGATTACCAGGAGAACTTGACGGAGATTTTGGAAACTCCAATCACCATTTTGTGCAGTTCCACCAAAATTGAGAGATGTTGCCCACGTGACATTTTAGTTGAACTGCACAAGACACTCATTCCAAAAAAAGTGTTTTGTGCAGTTCACCAAAAGGTCACAATAGCAACAAGGTGAAATGGATATCCCTATCTGCACAAAAAGATAGAAAGTAAACAGTTGCTGGTCAATAAGAATATACGAAACATATACAAAATGAAAAGAAGCATCTTAATTATGTTCGTGGCAATCACGCAAGGACAGTAGAAATTTTAAAATGTCAGCAATGCTTCATGTTACCAGAAGCATTACGATCAACAATGAGATTCCTCAAATATGGGATTACTTTAATGGTGGCATTGCTTGTTTACCAGGCACAGTAAATCAACATCAGCTAAAGAGTTGGTTTAAGGGCATGGGACCGTGGGGACACCAGGACACTCAGCAGCGTAAAGGAGAAACTTACTTATCATACTGGGGAAAACAGCAGGAGTGCCATTGTACTATGTGAGGGAAGCAAATCTAATCCTGGAGACCTTGTACTATGTGAGGGCAGCAAATCTAATCTTGGAGACCTTTTAGTATGTAAGGGCAGAAAATCTAATCCTGGAGACCCTTTACTATGTGAGGGAAGCAAATCTAATCCTGGAGACCTTTTACTATGTGATGGCAGCAAATCTAATCCTGGACATACTCTGTTGACTTGTCCACCAGCCGCCACTTTCTATGCTTTTTTCAAACAATAATAGATCTGTTCCCTATCTAGTTTGTACTGCGTTTTCCCATTATTTCCCTTTTCAACCAAGAGACTGGTTGGGTATCCGGTCTCTACTACTTTCACCATATTATTTCCTCTTTGAATCAAGTCCTAGATTCATGCTACAACTTTCCCCCTTTCTTCGTTGTTTGAACAAAGCCCTAGATTCGAATGCATGAAGTAGCTTTACCTCTAATAATACTAAATATTTAGGTGGCTTTGGAAGAGCTGATGGGAGTAGAAAAAGATGCACATGCAGACACGTGGGGAGCTGGGGCAGTAGAGCAAGGCCGCTTTCGAAGAACTTATACCTGAGGGTCGCCGGGATGTCGGCAGTGGCAGGTCGGATCCGCGGACAATACGGCAGGGAGGAAGAAGGGTCAGAGGACCTCCCGAGCCGGCCATGTGTCGGAGAGAATGGCACAGGCAGAGGATCGGGCCCCTCCGGCAGCTGTGGGTTTCCTCCCTCGGCGGCGATGACCACGTGAACAATGCACCTTTTAGTCCTCTACACACACCGGCCGAAGGGATCCGGCCAGATCTGTGACCAGCGGTGAGCAGAGAGAAAATGTCGCTACTGCTGTCTTGTTTATATCTGGAGAGGATGAGAGAATGAAGAGAGAAACCCTAGTAAAGCAAGTGCTCAGGCCCTTGCGTCCATATATAGTGGAGTGTTTATCTTTTTTCTCTCCACAACAAGCGCTTCAATTTGTGTACGTGGCATTAAAGAAAAGAAACTCTCTATTTAAGGTGACTACTGTACGACTCCTACTTACTACTAGTAGTACTACAGTATTGTTCACTTGTGCTCCCTGCCCCTCCATTCATTGAACAACCCCACGAGTGAATAAACATATAGTAAGTACAGTATTTATATAGAACGAACAAGCTTGAACTATTTTCGCGTAGTTAAAAGTTGAGGGCGGGCTTTTCCCGGGCAGTACGCGCGGCAGTTTTCGGGTAGGGCCAGAAGACTATTTTAATTTTTTTAAAACTTCGGGACGGCCACATAGCATGGAGCTGACCCCAACGATTTTAAGCTTACAGGCCATCTGACACCGATTGAACTGCTGCATGTCCACCGCGTGCGGGAGGGAGAGCGTGTAGCGAAAGCTTCTCCTAGTCTTGCCAGCCACCACGCTCATGGGCGAGGGAGGGACACTCCTGCCTTTGCGTGTATGATAGGTGGGCCCGACAGGTGTGTGGCCAACCTGTCATATAGCCAAAGGCAGGTGCAGTTAAGTCCGCGAGGAAGAGGATAATCAAACTTCTCGTTGATGAACGAGCTGACGCGACACATCAAAGCACTGCACTCGATATATTTCAATGATTTGCGTGTGTGACTCCCAGATGCAGAGGCCGGGGGTCATCATCCTCCTTTTCGAGAAAAAACTGATGCGTGTGTGAGAGGACGAGTGCGTGCGTGCACCTCTTCTCTTCCTGTATAACGTACTACTAAACTCAGAGTACAAGTTCTTGTGGGTGGCACGATGGTGCGTGCGAGAAGTCCCGAGAGATAGGTTTAATGCGTGTGAAAAAAAGACTAGCCTAGAGCTCGCCACGCGGCTATTCCTATCGAACGCCCCATTAACCGTAAGATATGTATATGACGGTGCCCGTTATTGCACGTACACAGCAGTACTCCCTCCTTTCCGGTTTATAGGCCTTAATTCAAAAATCTCACCAACCAAGATGGTGAGTGGTGGAATATTTTTTGTAGTTTTGCAAAAGCACCTAATTAATGCTCTTGTTTTTCTCAAAAAAATTATGTTTATCAATGCATTAATTGCAATGCATGCATGCATAAAGTACATGCATTGGTCAATTTTCTCTTAATACTTGCATGCAATGATTTAATGCACCTTGGAATCTGAACATGTGTTGGGGAACAACCAAATTGAGCCTTATAAAATGTAAAAACTAAAATTTTGAGATAAGCCCTATAAAACCGGAAAGGAGGGAGTAGAAAAAGAAGTACTCCATCCAGGAATAGTGCCGCACTTCGAAACTAGAACCGTCAATAAATTTTGAGCTTGCGTCTCGTCACATTCCAAATTACTCCACGCTATATTGAATTGCAAACCTGTTCACACCGATCACAACCTAAATGGTTTCCCACTTAGGAGTGTATTAGTACTCGGTTATAAATACTAGTATGCCAAGATGACTGCACATTCCTCCTCAACTCCTCATCGACAACAACAAACAAGTCATTCGGCATCCTTCCCTTGTGTCTGCCATGGCCAGCGTGAGTTCTGGGTTGAGAGATTGCCACCAGGGAGAGGCGAGCATGGAAGCGGAAGCACAAGAGATGTCCCGCCTTGCTGCGAGAGCAGCCGACATCTCCCGCCGCACGGAAGTAGCAGCACAGAGGTCCCGCCGCGCCGCTGAAGCAGCATGGAGGTCCCGTCGCGCCGTCGATGCAGCAGACTGGTCCAGCCGCGCCACGGAAGCATCAGAGATGTCCCGCCATGCCACGAATGCAGCAGAGATGTCCCGCCGCGCCACGGCGGCCTAGGAAAATTTCTCGCGGGCAGGCGATGACTGTTACAGGCGCATGCATGCGATCGTCCATAGCCAGATGGATCAGATTTCCGGCTGGGCGAGGTTGTAGGACGACATGAAAGCCTCGTTTGAACAGGCTACCGGCGTCATTCGACAACTAAGGGAGGGCAATGAGAGGCTCCGGGCCGAGCGCGACCTGCTAAGGGAGAAGATCGTCCGAAGTGCAGACCAGCAGGAGGAGACCAGTGCCTTGTTGAAGAGGACCGGCGTCATCGTCAAGAAACTTATGGACGAGAATGACATGCTCCGCAACGAGCGCCAAAGGCTGGTAGAGGAATCCTTGGATGTTCTCAAGCAGTGTCTTGAGGACACGAAAGAGCTCATCACCGCTCGCCGCGGAGACTAGTTTCCTGGTTTCTTTTGATGTAATAATCGGTTTAGGATGTGGATTGTGTCGTCGGTTGTGAAATGTTGGGTTCTAGCGCGGATGTTTGGCCTTTGTTGGACTCTTGGGATGTTGCGATTTCAATCTGGTAGCTTTTAGTCCTTCGTGTTGGGCTGGAGTTGTGCTGAACTTCTTGTGAATTGTGGTGGTTTTCAGTAATGAAAATCGGAAGGGGCAAGCCATTCTTTGATAAAAAAAATTAATCGTCCTTATATATTCACCAGTCTTGCTATAAGTCGAAGTAGATGCTATATAGGTCCGTCGGATCTTACATCAAGATCCGTGCTTTCAGATTTTCTTTTTTCTCTCTTAAATCTCAGTCGAGTGAGACATAGCCACACCATTAAACAGAGGCTCGGGCGCCATTAATGGAGATCTTGGGAGAGAGGTGGACGGCAGATGGAGGTCAAAGGTCTCTCCTCCCGATAGGCACGCGCAGGGGTCTGATCGCACACCTCTCGTACTCAAATAGCTACCATGCATGACGCCTCCTAGCTAATAAAAAATGGGGACGCGTGGCGGCACGTAAATGGTACTAGTAAGTAGAATGCCGACGGTTTCAATAATACTTGTGTTTCCGATTGTAACGTGACAGCACTTGTTCCAAAATGACTTTGTTGATTGTTAATGTGTGCGCCTTCGCAAATCGGACTACAAATTTACCACATCATGTTGGTGCCATGTCATGGCACCAAGCCAAGTTTCATTATTTTCATGCATGTTTTGGATTTACAGGAATTAAAAAACTAAGTTTCTCAATGTTTCCAACCCAGCCACGACGCCCAGAATTTTGAATTTCATTCCCATTTCTTGCATGGAACCTAAAAATTTACCCGAGGACACATATGTGAATTTTCAACCAACTTTGGTGCACTGGAACATGTGCTTATATTTCAAATTTGAATTATGCACACAAAGGTGACACGTTCCCTCCCAGAACCACGAGCCTTCTTGAGAGAAGCTCCGATTTGCAAGAAGCTTATACCAAAATTTGTTCCTATTCGGCCAATTCTTTATACCACGGCATGGTACTACCATGACATGACACCATGCCAAGTTTCATGATTTTAAAACCAAGTTTCTCAATGTTCTCGACCGAGCCACGATGCCCAGATGTTTGAATTTTATTCTCATTTTTTGCATGGGACCTACTCCCTCCTTCCATCTATATAGGGCCTAATGTGTTTTTCAAGACATCCTTTGACTATTGACAAGATTAATAGCACATGAGATGTATACTATGAAAATTATATTATTGGAAGCTCCTTTGACATACAAAATTGAAGGTATGCTTTGTGTAAGTTGCATGTCATATATTATTGCTCTAACGTTTGGTCAAAGTTAGCCTCGAAAAATGCATTATGACGTATATAGATGGAAGGAGGGAGTAGAAATTCACCCGAGGACACAAATGTGATTTTTCAACCAACTTTGGTGCATAGGAGCATGTGCTTGTAGTTCAAATTTGAATTATGCACATTAAATGACCAAAAACTCAATCAATGTGTAAATAAGGCCAAACAAAGCCGGAATAATTCCAAAATTTAACAAGGCACTCATGTAGTTCTATGTTGCCTTCGTAAATAAACTCAAGGTGGACAATGTATATCGTTTCGCACTCAAAGATGGCATGTTCCGTCTTAGAACCAAGAGCCTTCTTGAGAGAAGCTTCGGTTTGCAAAACCTTATACCAAAATCTGTTCCTATTCGGCCAATTTTTTTTATCACAACATGGTAGTACCATGACATGACATCCATGCCAAGTTTCATGATTTTCAGACGTATTTTGGATTTACAAGAATTTTAAAACCAAGTTTCTCAATGTTCTCGGCCGAGCCACGATGCCCAGATGTTTTAATTTTATTATCATTTCTTGCATGGGACCTAGAAATTCACCCGAGGACACAAATGTGATTTTTCAACCAACTTTGGTGCACGAGAGCATGTGCTTGTAGTTCAAATTTGACTTATGCACATTAAATGACCAAAAACTCAATTAATGTATAAAAAACGACAAACGAACCCAGAATAATTCCAAAATTTAACAGGGCACACTACAAAAGATATACACTTCCGTGATGATACGTGTTTGTCACAGTAGGTCGCTTTTTTGTCATGCATGTACATCCATGACAAATTTATGACAGAATCACGATAGTCATACCTGTGCTGTCATAGAAATGTTCCATGACATTACCAAAATTATCATCACGGAAGTGTCCACTTCCATGACGATAAATCGCGCGTCATAGAAGTGCTTTCGTCAAGGGTGACCGACACGTGGCATCCACCGTAATGGAATGCCGTTAAGCTATCGGGTCGGGTTTTGGATCCGATAACCCGTTAACAGCCCCGACCAATGAGACATTTCCACATGTAAAATTCTTATTGGCCGGACGAAACACGTGTCATCTCGTCAGTGGGTCAGATAGGCGCCTATGATACGTTGACACGTGGCACGGCCCAACAGAGGCCCATTCCTGTGAAAAGGCCGTCCCGTTTAACTTGGTCAAAAGGTGGCGGGCCGGCCCATGTAAAGCCTGTTAACGGCTTGTTCGCATATAGCCCATTTACAGCCCGCTAACCCAAGGCCCGTTACGCCCTATCAGAATTAGGCCCAGTAGTGTCATCTGGGCCACCCAATATGATTCAAGCCCGTTTTCACTTCTGGCCCATGACGTCTTTCGGCCCATATGAGGCCCTGTGTAACTCTTGGCCTATTAATGGCCCGTGGTGAAACTGGCCCGTAATGAACAGCGTATCACTTTACACCCATTAACGGCCCGTGGTGAAACTGGCCTGTAATGAACAGTGTATCACTTTATACCCATTAACGACCCGTTATTCTGTTGGGCCATTTCCAGCCCATGTTATCTTTCGGCCTCCTCAGAGCCCATTTATTCTTGGGCTCATTTCCAGCATTTGTTTACTTACGGCCCGTTACTGTCATTTTCTGCTTGTGGGCCAAATTCAGCCTGTGGTTACAGTCGGTCCGTTTGTAGTCCATTAATACGTTGGGACGTTTTCATAGCGTCATCAAATACGGCCTATTAACGATGGCCCGTTATGGTCGGCCCATGAACGGACGATTCCAACTCTAGCCCGTTTATGGCCATAATGCGGCCTGTTATTGGCCCATGTTTGGCCATCGATCATACTGCCGGTATAAGGCCCATTGATGATACGGCCCGTAGAAGGCCCATTGTTTCTACGGCCCATAGAAGTCCCACTGTTTCTACGGCCCGTAGAAGGCCCACTGTTTCTATGGCCCGTAGGAGGCCCAGTGTCACTAAAGTAAATATTAGCCCATGGTTATTGTGGCCTAGTTTTTAAAAAATAGGTTATTGCAGCCACTAGCAAACCGCGGAAAAAGAACTGCAATGACTAGAAGCAAACAAATAAAGAAGACAACAAGGAAATAAATAAGCAAGCAACTTGCGCTAGGCTATCATGGCTATCACACATATTACATCCATTGGGTATCAAAGTTCACCACCAGTGCAAATAAATGCGCCGACAAAAGAATATACAAACTGAGAGCACTTCAGAAGGCACTAGGCCTGGCCAAGTCGCCCCCCAAAATAGCTGAAGAAGCTGAGTAGACCTCAGTTGTGTCAATGATAGATGCATCAACACTAGATTTAAGGCATGATGGTGCGCACGGCAGTCCTCTGACATCTTCATTGCATCTTTGACTTCAAGTTGGAGCTGAGCTGAAGCAAAGCCTTTCCGCTTTAAGTCTAGACTGAAGAAGTCGAACTGATTGAGGCAGCGACTGCACAGAGGTTGTCTCACACCTGCTGGTGAGTAGCTTCAGCTCATTGTCTTCATCAAGACAGGACCTTGGGGTCATCTCGCTGTCCTCAAGATGGTTTGGCTCACTATCTTCCCTAAAGTTCTGCCTGGCGTAAGAGATACAAGTCTGAAAGAGAAAAAAGGAGACACGTAACAGGTTTCACAATTATATAAGCAAATAAATGGATCTGTTCTGCATAAGGAACATGTTTTTACAACTACAATTTGAAACTGGTAGTTGTTGCAAACATCCGATCAGATGTAAACAGCAAAGCAAACAACAGTGGAGGAAATGATGCCTATCCAAATCTATACTAGAACAAAGTTTGAAGGCTTGAGAAGGATGAACTTACATTACATGTTAACACAGGCTGGACAAAGCCCTTCTCCATGTTGATGGAAGGATAATTCAATAAATTCCCCAAAGAAAATTCTTTATAAGCGTTGCCATTGTTCTACATTTTGCAAAGAGTAAATATAGATCAAATAATATTGGAAGAAATAGAGGATAATGAAGCTCAGTTGCAGACTGATGATACATAATAAAATAGCAATTAATTAAGTACATCATTACAAGGCAAAAGGGAGAGAGGTACTGACAATAGCAATGCAGAGCCCATTATTGTTTTGAGATCATATGATCCTTTGAGCAAGGAGATTCATCTGAAATTAGTTTTCATACAAGAGAGAAGGTAAGGCACACGCAGAAATTTAGGAGTTCAAAATTTCAATTGATATCATAGACAGTAACTGACGCTGGGCTCCCAGCAGTTCTAGTAGGGGTTTGGCCACTGGAGTAGGGGTAAAGTGTGGTACAGTTGGGCCTGTGTTTTCTGTGGCTGCTGATCTATCTAATTTAATAGGTATCACTACCCTTTCCAAATACCTAGTTTGTACTCCTTGACGACCTGCACTCACCCTCTTCCTTTTGGACACCTATTACGAAAGAACAACATTTGACTGGAAAAACATAGTGTGACGACACATGGAATAGGTATAGAAAATGGATAGGTATGGCATATACTCATATATGATGTTTAAACTAAGCAGATGGTGTAACAAAGTAGAAGTAATGCAAGAGGTCAGAAGAAAAATATGTGCGACCAATACAACTTTGCAAAGTTAGAGCAAGCACCTTGATGGGTGAATAAGATAGGCAATCCTCTACCATGCCAAGTTTGTTAGGTAGTGGATCATTCCGCAATATTCCTCTCATGCGCCCATTCTCATATTCATTTTGATAATGTTCAATATATGACATGCATGAAAACATAAAAACAAGTGAGATTTTCTTTGTAATGCAGAAGTGATTCTAATCCAATACCGCCTCCCTGTAAACCCCTTTGTGCTATCTCTACAATTCTTTTAAAAGACGCCATGCATGCTGTAATTTGTTGTGTGCATTAATATAATGTGGCCTACTACTCAAAATATGAGAGCTCCAGAAGTGATGACACTTCGCAGATGATAGCTTCAACATATAGTAAAGAAGAACAAGTCGACTTGACCTGACAGATTCAAAATATACTAAGGGAGAACAACTCGACCTGACCAGTCGACCGCAAGAGAAGAGTATCATCTTAAAGAAGAGCAGAACAGCAAGCAGACTGAAGATATTACAAGTCTTTTAATACAATGTCGGTTGGCCACCCATGATGAACCAGAGCGCACAGAGAAATACTATTCTTTCCGGTCTCTCCATATGTGGCTCACATGCATTTTGAAACTAAAGTAGGAACATTTATCTAACCAAATAAACATCTCTCATTTTTACTAATATCAGCAATAATATCAAATATGAATTTGTACAACTAAGCTTGTTTAGCTCGATGGGTGGAGCAGTGCTATTACGACACGAACCACGTAGGCTGATTGTGGTCATCATAAAATGGGGAAAACATAAGCATGATGAGTATAGTGTTGACCGTGGCAGTGGGATGGCAGATCTGAAGCTGCAAACCGTGCAAAGGGTAGTTAGCAACCGATGTTTGCTTTGAAATAACAACTAAGATTTGGTATGGACAAGAAAGTACGGTCAATAAGTGACAAAGAAATGCAATTATGCTGTCTCTCTATATGTCGTGACATGCATTTGGAAACTCAAGTGGGACCTTTAGCTAACCAATTAAATGTGCCGGTTAACTAATATCAGTATCATATCACAATCATATTTGAACAACTAAGCTTTCAATTCTGAGTGTTGTGTTGTTTAGCTTGAAGGGTGGAGTAATGCTAGTACGACAGAAAGGACCTACGCAGATCATAGTAGAGTAGATAAAAGGGGAAAACCCTAAGCATCAAGAGAAAAATCAGGAAAGTGGAACTAGCTGGACCAGTGGGTGGCGCACATGCTTTTCGAAACGAATATAGGAACATTAGGTGACCAATTAAACGTTCTCTGTTTTAGTGATATGAGCATCATATCAGATTCATATTTCAACACGTAAGCTTTGGGTTGAGGTCTTGAGGAGCAGTGCTAGCACGACATGAAGCACCTACGATGATGGTAGTGAATATAAAGGGGGGAAACCATAAGCTTTACGAGTATAGTGCCCGTGCCATGGCAGATCTCAAGGTGCAAACCGGACAAAGCTACTTCTCAACCAATGTTTGCTTTCAACTAGGCACTACGATTTGGTACGGACAAGAAAAGTACAGTAAACAAATTACGATCTATTTTCTGGGTGAGATCAATAACTTAAGCACATATGGAAGAGTACCACCTCTCTTGCGACGCCGTGTAGGCCTATGCTGATACATTGAGGGTGCTGCGGGTGCGATGGCTGTCGGCGGCGAGGAAGAAGACTTTAGACGGCAGACGGCCAGGTCGGGGGATATATCCTGTTGCCGTGGACGAGGCGGTCGTAGGAGCGGCAATGGCAAGGTGGACGACGACGCCGATGAAGCGAGAGGAGGCGATGTAAGGATGTTGGTCCAGCGCCGTGGATGAGAGACGTCCATCTCTTGCAGTGGATGACGGGGTAGGGGTAGCGGCTCCGGCAAGGTGGAGGATGGGCTGGCAGACGGAGGAGGCTGGCCGCAGTGCGGAGGTTGTCGTGCCGCCGACGGTGTATGAATGGGGAAATAGAGGGGAGGGGGATCTCAAACTTTGGGACGCGCTTATCTGAAATGGAGGAAAGTTACGAACTTATCCCCCGTTTAAAATTTCAGACATCGCGTCGGTTGGGGATAGGGCGGTAATCTCGCATCTCCCAAATATTTACCCGTAACTATTTCGGGCGAGGAGAGGGTGTTTTTCCGCCCACGGTTGGTGCCCACGATGTATGAACGGGGCTAACAGGTAGGGCAGTTGTGTCACGTCTGATGGAAGTTACACATCTACCCCTATTTAAAATATTAGCCTACATCGATTTCGGGTGAGGAGAGGGTGTTTTGCCGCCCACGGTGTATGAACGGGGCTGACAGGTAGGGCGGTTGTGTCACGTCTGATGGAAGTTACACATATGCCCCTATTTAAAATATAAGCCTACATCGATTTCGGATGAGGAGAGTTTGTTTTTCCGCCAATCATGTATGAATGGGGAAATGGAGGAAGAGACTCATGTCTTTTGGACGAGCTTGAATGAAATGTGTTTTGCCGCCCACGTTTGGCGCCCACCGTGTCTGAATGGGCTCAGAGGTCGTCGTGTCACGTCTGATTGAAGTTACTAGTCTACCCCTATCGACAATAGTGTAAATCCTGTCGATAAGGATGTCAAGTGTCAGGGGTAGACAGTAATTTCCATCACGCAAACACTTGCTTCGAGCAGCCCACAAATTATATTGGGTGTTTTGCCGCTTCGTTCAAAACTTGGGAGAATTAGCATTCACGTTTGCCCTGGGACCTGGCAAACTAAATTCAAATCCAATTTGTATTCGATTACAAATATCCATAGATAATTATACGTTTTGTTATTTATTTCTTCAAAACCACAACAAAGATTTATTCCACCTTTATATATGATTATGATTTAGAAATGACGTGATCTTCAAATTTAGTAGGTTGGATACACTCTGAGTCAAACAATTATTTCATCCAATACAATATGCTCACACGACAAACAGTTCACCTTATGTCAATCATACAAGTTCTGAGGATTACCTTGCCTAAAAAATTCGGATCATTACAACACATGGACAACATAGGGGGTCTTGCAACATAATCCATTCAGAGACATGACACAACATGCAAGTACAATAATCTAATGAAAATTTCAACTGGTATCTAAAGAAGAACCGGGATTATCTTGGGCTTCAGATAGCAGAAACAGCAGGACCTCCTCCGTCTTCAAATGCAACATTCTTACTTCCTCCAATTCTTGGGTTGCTTGCATAATGCGTGCCGCTAATTCCATAATTTCCAGCCTCAAGATAAATATTACCTCATTCATGGCAGCCACACCATCTCTTTCTGCCTCTAGTAGAGCCTCAAGCACTATAATATATGTGCTTAGACTGCTCTCCGGCGGTGTTGCCTCTGAAATTCTACCATCTGGTAACATGGATGGCGCACTGCTTCGACAAATAGATTCTGGGGTTGTACATTGTGTCCTAGTGTGAACGGCGTCCTGATAGGTTTCCGCTGGACATCAGTAAGAGATAGTTATCGTATGATCCAGGCAGTAAGCTTACATGGTAAACGACGGACGAATTATTGCCGAGCATGGCAAACTCTATTTAAATGGTTCGATGCAGCATCAGCCGAAAAGAAATTAAAATGGTAAGATGAAACTAGGGATGTAAGTGGCAAATAAACGAAATCCGCCAGTCCCATCTAGTTAGTTTTTGCTACCTCCCTAGTTCATTTTCCTCAAAAAACAAAAAACTCTTTTGAACTATCATACTACTAGTGGACTTTAATCGGGATTAAACCGGACCCAGTTGACATCCCTAGTTGAAAGGGAGTGTACAACCGCTATATTTAAGTTGCCAAGGCATCTAAGTAGTTGAAATAATCTGAGAAAGCACTTAACAATGTGGCCTCATATAAACTACGAAGACAATCTTGTGATGAAGTTGAGAGGAAAAGTTAAGGACTCGAATGAAATAGGCATGCATTTCTTTACGATAGTACAGCAGGCACTGCTGACATATTGGCCAACTCAGGTATAGCGTAACAAGAAATAAGCATTCGAATCAAGCAATACAACAAAGCATACAACTGAACTATTTGTAATTCGGTAGGATTACACGTTGAGGGCACAAGCCAAGAAAGCAGCCCACTCACATTACATTTCACATGTACTAAAACACACTGGCTTACCATATGTTGCTGTGAAGCCTAGTTGTTGTTGCAATGTTCTTTGAAGATATCGTCAGCATCCTGTGGTTGCAAATCTAGTTGTTGTAGTTTATTTTGCACCATCTATTTAGGTAAAATTAATTTTAATCGCATGCACTAGTCCGAATTGATCTTCAATGGTTCATCTAAACTAATGAAAGAAGGGTGTGTGCATACACGACAATACTCCCTCCGATTCTTTTTACTTTGCGTATAACTTTTTCTCAATTTTCTCGTATTAGTCTGCGCGTTGCCGATTCCTAGTGCTGGTTTCCTTTTGTGCCTCGCCCCATCCGCCTCTGCCCTAATTAATTGGCAAATTACTCCAGAAAAATTAAACCAGTGCCCTCCTTGGTATGCGGGTCAAGAGTTATGTGCAGAGTAAATAGAATCGGAGGGAGTATATCTGCTTCCCTCTATTTTTATGCTTGTTCAAGGTGCCAGCCCCAAAAGAACAAATATATTGCTTGATGGGGTTGGCAGCTCCATAATTAATAGAAGCATCAAATTAGTCATGCAACTTGGGAAGATCAAGAACACACAAACAAGTAATGAACAGAGGCTTGGAGAAGTGAAGTAATAGCTAGCATCAGAAAATGTAGGGTAAAACGAACAAAAAGCAGCGAAACCACATGCTAGTTTGCTGATGTGTAATTAAGCATAGAGAACATTAAGCAGTTTGATGGAACCAACAGGTGGCATTAGAACAAAACTAAAGCATATTAACTATATGTGCACTGGTATGTAATTTAGCACATGTAACATGTTCACTGCCAGAAGTATGGCCCTACAGGTGCAAGTAGAATAACGCGTCTCATGAAAAACTAAATGATGCCATGAAGAAATTCAAAGGTGCGGTGCTTATGCTAGGAAAGTGAACGTAGGCGTCGGCCGTTGGATAATAGTACCCGATTCTTGACGGCGTATGGGTATCGTTGTCATACTTGATAGCTAAGGATCGTCGATGGTGCTCGTGTTGCGGTTGAGTTTGGGCCGGCTGTCGTCGTTGCTGAAGCGGCTCCGGTGCTACGGTTGCGGCGCCTGTCGACATACAAGAAAGCTCATCTGTGGTAAGTGAACAGTTGCATGATAAAGAGAAAAACCGAAGGAGTACAAATTGAAATAACCTGATGAGGCTGCGGCATCGGTAAAGCAGGGCCGGTGGAGTTGAATATGGCATCCATGGAGCGGGCTCGGTGCAGTGGACGAAGGCTTCAGCGGGTGCGTTGTACAGTGCTTTCGGTGAGGCAGATCTGTGGCGGCGGACGAGGGCTTGTATGAAGGGCCAGCGAAGGGGCAGACGAGTGAGTCAGTGAAGGGCCTACGCTGTGATGGACGAGGGCGCCGGTTAAGCAGATCCGGTGCGGTGGACCATGATGGCGGTCAAGGAGATCTGGAGCGGTGGACAAGCCAGTCGCTGAAGCAGCTCCGGTGAAGTGGTGAGTTGGCAGTTGGGGGTTCCAAGGTGCGGAAGGTAGATCCGGCGGGGTGTGAGGTCCACCGCTGCGGCGGAGGACTAGATTCGGCGGCTTGTCGTGGTTGGGGGGGTCGGGGAGGGGAAGGGGAGGGGCTCTGGGGAAGAATGTTAGGGGCAAAGAGGGGAAAACAATGGAGTTACCAAAGCAGCCCTTTTCCGTTCATGTGGCAGGGGTAAAGCAGGAATATCATAGGGCTAAACTTTCGGGCGCGTGATATTTCGATGTGAGCGGGAAGTTTGAAAGCTTTTGGCACCTAAAATTATAAGTATTCTGCTCTCGTACGGCTGACTATGATATCATGGCCGACAATTTGTTTGTTTTGCACGCAAAAAAATGTGCAAGTTTTGAAAATCAATGTCTCCAACTCGAAACTTAGATTGTCCATTCAATTCAAATATGGATCATTGAGCTACTACAAGCAAATACCATCATACGGTCCATTTCAAATGAAATTCCAAATGTATTTATCCTAAATATGATGACAAAAGCAAAAATTTGTATGTGTATGAATAAAGTGGATGATTATAAAGTTTGAACATGCCCGTATGTGTATATCTCTAGGTTTGATATATGAATTTGAAATCACGAAATCCCGTCTTAAAAAATGTACCTTCGTTTAAATGAATTACAAAAGCTAATGATGGAGTCGAATTCCAAAATTCCAATCTTACATTTGTAATTCTGGTACATCAAGGTATATCACGCATGTTCAAAAGTATCGTTATCTCATAGTACAAAGTGTGAAACAAATTAATCAACCATGAGTGCACAATATCTCAATTACGCTAAAGTCCCTCAAATATAGACACCTCACTCTTTATCTGAAGTCAACCCCCCCCACCACACACACACACACACAGCGAGAAGTCGTTCTCTCCCCGAAACACCAACACATGAGCACATTAACACCCCTCTCTCTTGTAAAGTCCGGACCCCAACATAGGTCTCTATCACTTTGTCTCTCGGGCATGCACACATCTCTTTCCTCACTCTCTAGGTCTCCCGCTATCTCTCTTACCCAAGCACACGCACTATGTAGAGTGTATATTTCCCATACACACAAAACATCGCCCCCAAACATCTATCTCCCTAGTTATGTGGTTCTCGCGCACTCACCTCACACACCACCCCCACTGCAAACAAGCACACATTGTCTCCTTGTGCACCACTCTCCTCTTTCTATCTCTCCCACATGCGGACCCGCCCCAGCTCCTTCCCTGTATACATATATGTCATGACTCTTTGCATAGCTCCCTAATGTATAATCGTTTTCGATTTCGCACATTGTTCTCTACACTATCTATTCTAGCTCTCTCATGAAGTCCCTATCACACACATATGACTCGCTTCCCTTGCGTCTCCGTTCATAGGCCAATTTCGGACAACATCAACATTGTCTCCCTATCTATACGCCATTTATGGACACAAACGACCCCTCTCGCCCCCTCTCTCTCCCTCTCTCTCTCTCTCTCTCTCTCTCTCTATCTTTCTCTCGCTCTCACATCCCTCTCCCCCACACACACTCGATGCCTCTTCCAAATAGTCTGCTCCCTCCACCCGCACCCGTGCTATCTCGCTACTACACATGTCACACCATTCCCCCTTCCCTTATACTAGGTTTACATCATCAGTGGTCTCTCTACTCCACATACACTCTCTCCCTCTCACACACAAATGCGTGCACAAACACACACAGACACGCACAAACACCCATTTAACTGGATCCTCATCTCTCCTCATGTCTGCATGTGTATCTCACACACTCACTCTCTAATTATGTATATGCGTCTCCATGTTACACAACACAAAGCTCCATGTACATGTCTCTCTCTACCCTCCACACACATAGACACAAAGAATCTGTTATCATTGCCTCAGTCTCTAACATATCACACACGCACTCTCTCTCTCTCTCGCAAACACGCTCAACAAGGGTTTCCCCGTGAATAACTTACCGTCTATTCATGAACAGTCGTGGCAGTACGGCAAACACGAGACGTGAAAAAGAATAAATCTACACGTGCTTAGACCACCTAGTATGACTACTAGTACTAGAGCAAGCCAAAAAGCGCGCCGCCGTCACCCCCTCCTTGTTGGCGACGGGAAAATCTCTGTTTTACACAGTCGAGAAGTCATTGTGCCAAGGCCCCACATGCCGAGGCGTTGAATAGAATGTAGATGCTAGTTTACGGAAGAAAGTATCGATAATACGTTTGTATCTCCATACTTATATTTCTTCTCTTATAAAAAACCGAGTTGGTGATGATGGTACGTGTGCCATCTTGCAATATAGACCGTCCGATCTATATCTGACGGATGGAAATTAAACTAAAAGATACCCGCACCCCTCTCCACATTTGCAGACAAGGCCTTCCCTTGTTCATCCTTATCTCTAACAAACCTCATTGTTGAGCAATTAAGAAAGGAAGCCTCTGGAACAAACTGGCCTGGTGGCCGCTGCCGGCGTCGTCAATCCCCATGCCTCCGCTCAGTTCGACCACCAACCACCACCACACCCCACTCCTCTTCACCTTATCTCATATTCCTCGAGATATCATTAGTTTTTACACATGGGATTACTCCCGCAAGGGTCAATCACAACAAGTGTTTTATAAAAAAATGCATCTTGATGTTCCGTGCAATGCACGGATCTTGCTAGTACTCATACACAAGAGTAAGTTGGTGATGCTGGCGTGTCTGCCATCCGTCGTTTCTGACCATTTGATCTACATCTAACGATTGTGAGGTAAGCTGTTGCCTTTTCTCACCAACATCCCACTTGTCTACCAATTTGCAAAAAAACCCATAATTAGTATCTTAAAACAAAGCACATCCCTCCCTGACCTCACCAAAACAGCCCAAGGAATATATTCTAATTGAAACATAATATATCTCTAATGACATATGTATATCAAAATTTGAGTGTTTTGTACCAAGTTTGTGAATAAGTACTATTCTAATTATGATTCGTTGCAACGGACATGAACATTGCTAGTATTTCCAACCATGCATTTCTTTTCCTAGTATTCCATAGTTTCCAGTTTTCCATCAAGATATTAGTCACTCATGGTTGATATTTACTTTCAAACATGTACACATATGCACTATGTAACTAGCCTTGCTTATTGGCTCCCAAAGCTTAACTTTCACTCCTACTTACAATATGTAGAGTATTTAACAAAAAACTACCACTTTCAACTAGCCCTAGGAGGAATCTATTGTACAAAAAATAGCAAAAACATACCCAAAATTTCTTAATCCACGCCAAAAACTACCTAGTACTCCTACCGATTAGGTTCGTTTAAACCCATTTATGACAGGGTTGGCCCACATGTCCGTGCTGACGAGGCATCTTAAACCAACACATTTTGTTTGACCGTTGACACGAGGGACCCACATCTGACCTTCTATCCTGTTATTCCCCCTCAAATCATTATTTTTCCAAAACATTACTTCAAACAGTACTCATGCGTGTTCGTCGATGGCACCGGTGATGAGCGAGTTGGCCGCCGCTCCGCTGGACGGGCCGGACGCCGTGCTGGCCTCCGCACGGGTTGGCAGGCTAGCCCGAGCGTGACTCACGAGCGAGCAAGCTGCCGCGCTGGCCTTCGCTCGAGCCAGATGGTTGGCCTTAGCGCGGCGCACGTGAACAAGCCGCCGCGCTGCCTTGCCAATCAAGCTAGCAAACCTTGCAGACAAGCAGCTAGATGGAGCTATCTTGGCTAGCTAGCGGCCGCGAGCGCCGGACGGAGCTGGCATCCGGGCTGCCGCAACATGGGCTCCGCACCGCCGGCGGTTTTGACCTCGCCTTCTGCCGGAGCGGTAGCTGCTTCCCATGGCCGAGGATGACTAGGTGGACGGGCCGGAGGTAGGAGGTCACTCGAGGATTTTTGTTGGTAAGAGCATGTACAATGGTTGATAAGGTAGTCTTATCTTAAGTCTGCCACGTATGCAAGTGGTAGTAGTTTCTTGCCATTTTAGTGGTTTCTTGCATTATTAGAGCAAGTACAATAGAGCTGAGTCAGCGGACTATAAGAAATAAACTACTACATGTTGGCTATAAGATGGGCTGTAGATGACATGGCACTGGCTTATAGCCAGCAGCTGGCTATACTATTAACCATGCTCTTAGGGGTTTCTTGTAAGGAACAATGTACGTACTACTAGCGACAAAAGGTGATTCTAGGTTGCGTTGTACTCCAACGAATACTACTAGTGGTCGTGGGAGTGTATACCTCGTTTTATGGGTTCGATCCCGGCCGAACGCACGGCGGCCTTTTTTTAAAATAGTACTACTACACTTCACTGCGAGCCAATATTTTAAATGGGTAGTTTGAGTTTTGAAGTCAAATGGACATGCGGCCCCACAGTCTGGGTGCACTAGACAGCCTAGCCACGTGAACGGGTTTTCCTTCCCAGCATCCCATGGCTCGCTTGCTCGCCCTAGCCACACCTCGCTTGCAACTTCCAGCTAGTAGCATATTTAAACTAGCGCCTCCCAATTAAGCCCGAGGAGCCGGAAAAGCCTGACGGGGCATTGGGAACTGTGCAATATGGCTCTGTACTTAAAGTGCTCTACTACTACTCTCTAGCTTGTGGCGATGCATGCATGGACTTCACTCCATTATCGGCTCTACTATAAAAGAAATTCCTCTTGCCGTGTTTTTTTGAAACGAAGGCAAAAGCTTTGCTTCATCTCATTCATAAAGAAGGAACTACTAACAAAGTTCGACGAGGTCCATTACACCTCCACAAATGGAAGCGAAAAGCCTAGTCTCGCTGTATCAAATAACTGAAATGTTCTGCCCCCGCAGTAACCGTCGCTGATAAACAGGCTGCTAGTGTGTGCGTGAGAGGAGCGGCTGAGTAGGCTAGCTACGTGAGAGGAGCGGCTGAATAGAGCACCGAGAGTACCCACTAGGCCACTACGTAGGTGTACTTCCCCCTGCATTGATAGTACAACGATGGTTCTAGAGAACAGTAGTTCCCTCCACTTCCAACTGCAGCTCCTTAGCCCTGAGATTCAAGAGTTCAAAACTGGTGCACTATACTAGACTAGACTAGAACTACAGTACATCGCACTACTAGTTGAGAAAAGTAGTACTAGTACTGCTACAGCACGAGTACGTACTCCTCCATCACATAATGTAAGACGTTTTTTGACACTAGTTGGCGTGTACAAAAAATGGCAAAAACATACCCAAAATTTCTTAATCCACGCCAAAAACTACTACCTAGTGCCAAAAAATTCTTACTAGTGCTATTATTTACAGTATAATGCAAACCTATAACGTTCCATAATCCCTTTCTTTAAAAAAAGTTACTTCTGGAGAGAAGATTGCTATCTCCACGCGAGCTTCTCATAGGCCAGCGCCACCGCATGCAGTCATGTGAGAGAGAGGGAGACATCCATGCAGCATGCAGAGAGAGGAGAATGCGGGCGGACAGCCAATGGGCTGCATGGGGCAGTTATAGCTGCTAACTCCTCCCATCCATGCGCCAGGGGTATTTCCGTCCAGAAAGCATGCAGCGAGCCCCTGCCTTGGTATCCGGGTCTTCTCTTATGCGCAGAGTAAAAAGAATCGGAGGGAGTACTAGTAGTAAATAATAGCATCACCCCTTCGTTGAGGAACGATCTACAGTTGGAAGGGACGAGGCCCTGCGGTTACTACGCTCTTATCTACTCCTCGCCAGTTCCCCTCCCCCCAAAGAGAAGGTAGTTCGTCGCTGCTCCCATGGATTCGCCAGGCGGTTCTCCTCCTTGTCGGGGCTGGGAGACCTTGGACGACGATCCTGTGGGAGAAATCACACGCCGCTCCGACGTCCTCACCGCCGCAAGACTCGGTGCTTCCTGCACCAACTTTTTCAAGATGCTGCTTAAACAGGCCATGCTTGTTGGTCTTCCATGCATCCTCGAGGAGAAGGTTCTTCTATGGGACAATCCTTCGAACAGTCGACCGCTCCCTGGCCATGGTTGCACCTTGACTCCGCTAGAGTTGCCGACGTTGAGAGGTAGTTGGATTTTGTCCAATGAGCAGGTCAGTAATGGAGTTTGATCATGTAGTACATAGTTATTCCATTTCCATCCTGTAATTTCTCCGCTGCCCACCATCTTATATATAGGTCTGGGTCGGTGCCAATGAAGATTGGCTTGCATACCTCCGGCAGGATACCACCACCATTTTGCACAACATCCACAGCAGTGCGGCCATTCCGGTAGACCCCTTCTCCACCATTGGGATCGGCCTTTCGAACTGGCTGGGCAAGAATACGTATGATGATGCCTACATGAGATTGAGGAAGATAGCAATTGCGGACCCGCCGACAAAGCGATGCGGCTACGATGATTACTATCCCATCGCGGTGTTCGACATAAGGATTGCCATCAATGCAGGAGGCAGTAACGGCAGAGGCTGGCGCATGTTGGCGGCGGCAAATTTGTACCTCTACACGTTCGAAGACGCATCTTCGCGGTGACAAGCCAGGGGACTTGTTTCATCTGGTTGACATCCTACGGTACGGGAGATTACAAACGGAATGCACAAACCATCATTTTCATCCCTAAAGGTACTCCATTATTTTGTAGGGACCAGTCATCCCCTGATCAAAATAAGATCGCCGATCCTGGATGTGCATTTGCATCCTCGATTCGGTCTAACCTGGAACCTTGTAGCTGACTTTGGCATATTGGGATCAACTATCTTAGCAGTCGTTACCCATGGTACCACTGATGTGCAACATGGTCACATAATCTACCATGATTGGACCGTCACCATCTACCCAGGTATTCCATTTTTTAACCCTCTCGCCTTCTCTTTCATTGTTGTACTAGTAGTATACTTTGTAGTACTAGTAGGAGTACTTTTTACCTTGGAGGACGCATATAGCTAGCTAGGCCCTTGAAGACTTGAACCCACTAGCTGCCACCATTTTTGTTTTTCCATGTCTTACTATCTCATCCATGTAGCCAAGAGTGGCTATATATAATATGCCGGTTATTTTACTTCCTCTATAACGGAGTAGTACTATTTGCTGCACAGTATTACTGACTGCCACATTTGAGCACAACATTATTATGCATGGACCTTGACTATGTACGTCACCATGTGTCTAGATCTGGGATGCCGCGTGTACCAGATGAACGGCGCCGAGTTCAACCCTCGTGATGCTACGTGGGTGCCGAGGAACACTCTTGGAGAGTACTCGCTTTTCATCGGGGACAGCTACCCCATTGTGAAGCGGATGCCACCTTCCGTGCACGACACGGAGGGCCTCCCGTTCATGAAGCATGGTTGTGTCTTCAGTGCGCACCGCCGGATGAACGACATGCTGGGACACGCTATCCCTGATTTATGCCGCTTCAGCTTGGATGAGTCTCCATCATGTGGAACCGGACTAGAAAGCTGCGACAATGATTCCCGTCACCCACCGCTATGGATCGTGCCATCCATGAAGAACACATGGGTCTGGAACCCGGAGGAGGACATGTAGCCCATCTACAACGTGTAAGTGGAGTACGGTAATTGTGAACGGTAGCACTGTGAATATATGTACACTAGTCATGCTCAAATTTATCACATGAGTTTGAGATGAACTTGTGTGGCATACTCGCATTTGTCCTTTAGAATTTATTACTAGTAAATGTGTTATGTGTACGTGCAACTTGTCTGGTTGTTGCACGGGCCCCAACACGCTCTTTGAGAAAAAAGGTGGCACGGCTTTGGATATACGTGACGTGGCGACATCATACAGTAGCATCATTCCCTATAATTGTACTAGTACACTCCTACTAGGACGACAACTCCTATAAAACCTTGCGCTTGGCTCTTTGCCTCTTCGGGAGGTTCAATAGTTCGTACTCGTGTGAACCTTGCACTTGGCTCTTCGCCTCTTCGGAAGGTCCAACAATGATGATACTACAATACAATATGCTTCTGGCAATCTGACATCGATTGAACTACTGCACGTCCACCGCGAGGGCGAGGGCGAGGGAGAGGGAGAGGGCGTTGTAGTCAAAACCCTCTCCTCGTCCTGCGAACCACCACACGCGTGGGCGAGGGAGAGGCGTAGTAAGCAAGCTTCTCCTCGTCTGGCGAGTTGACAGGACACATCAAAGCAGTACTAGTACTAGTACTAGTAGTCCATACTGCATCCTTTCCGATTAATATGGCTTAATTTGAAACGAGAAAGATACAGTGGCGGTCAACGTATGTAACACTATGCTCTTTACGGTCACTATATATAGTTTTGCGGCGATTATGCGATCACTAGCTCATCGTAGAGCACCGTATTGCACCCTACTGACCGGCCACAAAGTCGACGTGGCACTTTGTTGACTGGTTAAATTGTCACCTGGTTTCTGGGTCCCACCTGTCAGTTGGCAGAGCAAAGAAATCAGTTAAACAAAACTTTACGCAGGCGCGACACGAGTCCAACCCTTGCGCGTGAACCGCCCTGGCTGTGTATGTGAGTGCATGCATGTGTCCTCCCTCGGTCTTCCAACAAAGAGTGTACTACATGATGTACATCTACACTTCCAATGTGTTTAACCTTTAATCTAAATCAATATTGATTGACTAATGCACCAACTTGTGCTGTAGGTATAGGCTACATGTCTATCCTTAATTACAGCATGCAACGGCCTTCATTTAATCTTCTTATCTCAATGGTCGCATGCACACATAAGTATGCTACTTTTGGGCATTAATTATGCCCTGGTCAATGTGTAAATCTCTAAATGTACTGTCTTTCACGGACGTAGGGAGTAGGTTGAGCACTTGAGCGTGAGCGTGTGTGTTGCGTCGTGTGCTGTGTGCCGCATGGGTGTGTGAGTGTTGCGTGCGTCCATGTGTACATGTGAGTGTTGCATGTTGCATGCATGCATGGGGCTTACTCCATCCCATTGACATGTTCATATTTCAAGCTTCCTCTGTTCCCTCCATATGGTGATACTCCCTCTGTTCCCAAATAGTACGGAGTAAGAGCCTCCCTCTATTCCCAAATACGGAGTATTTGTCTTTCTACAGATTTCAACAAGTGACTAGGTACGGAGCAAAATGAGTGAAGTGAGTGTAGAGGCATAGGGATACTGTAGAAAGGAAGTCCTCACGATCCATTTATTCCCCATCTCGGTCAGAGAGAACTATTCAACTAGTCTCTTCTTATTCCTCCTCTCTTCTTCTTCCTCCTCTCTTCCCCATCGTCGGCCGCACACCATTTACCCCCGCTCACTGCTCGCCCGCTCGCGCCATCTTCCTTGGTAGCTCGCGCGTACCATATGCCCCCGCTCACTGCTCGGCCACACGAGGAGAAGCTTCTTCGCTCGCCCGCCCGAATCCACTTCCCCGCTGGCTCGCAGGCACCGAAGACCCCAAGGCAGAACCGACTGACACGCAGAGCCGCGATTGAAATTCCCTCCCCGATGTTCTCTTGGAGCAGATCTGTAGTAATATGGACCTACTCAGCACAGTCCGTCTGGCCGCATGCTCGGTGTCTTTGTACCGTCTACTCGTCTACAACCGGTCGGCTCTTTTCAAGACACCCTGCTTGCTGATGCCCGATCCTCGCAGGTGGCCCAGACACCGACTTGATGATCCTACGGAGGTTGCCGTGGTGCCCCTCGACATGCTACCACTACCCGTCCACCTGTCCTTCATGCGCGACCAATACTGGGCGGGCATGAAGGCCAACTGGATCGTCCTCATCCACCACACCGGTAGTCCGTGGCATCTCGTCGATATCTACACCCAGCGAGAGATCACCCTTCCAGCATTGGATACCGCCGCCATCGAGCCTCGCGGCCCATCGGACACTCCTGCCTACTACGCACGAGACGCGTCAAGCTTTTGGCTCGACCTCTGTTTGCAGAAAGTTGTAATCTGCGAAGTGCCCACACCATCAGAAGACTACATGGATTACAAGCTCATTGCCTTGTTCAACAAGGGATTAGTCTATCTGGAATCCGGTCGCCATACATGGTTATGGCTCATCATCAATCCTGTTGAGGAAACATTTCTGTCTGATGCTATAGTGCATGATGGCATCGTTTACGCGGTCGGCGCACAGATTGGCTACCTATATTGGTGGAATCTATCATCGTGTAATTGTTTTATCTCATCTCATCTTTACCTTATGAATATGACTGCCTGTTCATTTGTTACAAATTTAGAATGCATAGCATGTCTATAACCACATCATTGCTATATGTTCCTCTCATTTCCTAGATTTTTATGACCACACATGTTATTTTTAGAGTTGATATGAGAACAATTGGCATCTAATGATTGTTAGAATACATATTATGAGCATAACATCATGATTGCTATATGTTACTCTCGTTTACAAGATTTTTATAACAACGCATGTTATTGCTTAGAGTTGATATGAGAATAGTAGTAGGTAGAATATGAGTAGGCGCTGTCATAGCTGTTTTCCTCTCATTGTTACATGATGTTTGAACCATGGCATATTGCTAGAATATGAAAGCCATTGGCTTGTTTTTTAACTTGGGGTATGATTATGACCACGACATTGCAATTCTCTGTCTATGATATGTGTCACTGTTATAATAATCTTAATTCCACACATACTCTGAACATGATTGTTTATTTTTGTCCTCTTGGTCTCCAATTTGAAATGTTGCAGCAGACGCAAATGCGCTGGCCTTCATGATTCCAGGACCTGGAATCATACCAGCCGATGGGTGGTGGTTTATCGCTCGTTCAGCTGACGGCGGTCATTTGATGCTTGTTCGCACATACCAAATTGACCAAACCATTACATCAAGCCACATGCAGTACAATGCGTGGGGCGTTCGTGACATTGATGGCTATGGATGCTTCGTGTTCGAGAAAGATCCCAGCTCCGTTGGGCCAGGCGTATTCAACTGGAGGCGGGTTTACAGCCTCGACAACCACTCCTTGTTCCTCGGGCTCAATTATCCGATCATCCAACCAATCATCGATTATATCACCGGTGATGATTACTGTGGTATGAAACTTCCATTCGCGAGGGGGGGCTGTGTTTACACATCATGCCATGGTTTTCATAAATCACCATATCTAGAGATTCGTCGACACAGCTTGTTGCCAGATAATCTTTAGTGTGTGAAAGGCATCAAGCTTCCATGCGATGGATGGCTTTTGCAAACCCGACATGCGGCGATGTGGTTCATGCCAACAGCAAATATGCACAACTTGATTCGTGCTGATATCTAGACTGAGCCATGTATTCTGCTGCTGTAGCATGACCCTCTTTTATTGGATATTATGTACTGTTGTTAGTTTGAAGCACTCCTCTGGTTTGAAGGATAGATACCTTCCTGGGATCAAGTGCATCCTAACTCACCTGCGTATGATGTACTGATAATGATGATGGAGATGCTGCGCAGAAGCCATATATATATATTAGTTAGGCTTCAAGTGCGTACTTGTTAGTTAAACCTATGTATAAATTGTGACACTAAATACGACTAGTAAGTAGTACAGTGGCAGTACTACTATACGTCAGTCAAATTATTCATCTTGTCCACACATTGAATTGACGTGACAACACGCTGCGCGTGAGGTGACACAAGAATCCCGGCGGCGTGTTCGGGTATTCTGGACTTCAGATTTGGAGTACCACTAATCTGTCGAAATCTTTCATCATTCACTTAAAACAGTCGATTGATCATACATTGAGTACCATATAACTGGAATTACCGATGCAAGTCGAAGAAGGATTGGCCCGTGCTGCCGGCTGGCGTCAAGTTCGATTCCACGGACCAGGAGCTGATCGAGCACCTTGAGGCCAAAGTGAGTGCTGACAGCGCGAGATTTCAGTCTCTCATCGATTTGTTCATACCAACCATCGACAGCGAGCACGGCATATGTTACACCCAACCTGAGAAACTTCCAGGTAAGACACCGATCGGCCGTCTACTTGCACAAACATATTCCTTTGTTTATAGCTCTATTTTTCTTTTTATACGCAGACCTGGTGAAGCAATTACAATTTGACAGTTAATAAAAAGTGAAACAAGTGACTGCAACATGCCAAAGATGTTATGAAAATGCCAACTAGGTACACTAAAACATGTATTCCACAATACTGAAGGTATCACACTGAGTGGCCTAAGGAAGCATTTCTTCCAGCGCAATTCCAGGGCGTTCAAAAGGGGTGCGTGGACGCGTCGCAAGATACAGTCGGAGTGCCGCATGCACGCGATGTGGCACAAGACTGGCAATACCTTGCCGGTGATGGTCAACGGCCGGCAGACGGGCAGCAAAAAAGGTTCTGGTGCTGCACACCAACAAGAACTTCGACCAGCAGAGGACCAACTAGGTGATGCACCAATACCACCTCGGGGACCTGGAGCAAGAGAAGGAGCGGGAGTTGGTCCTCTGTAAGATTTTCTACCAGACGAACACTGGGGCCAGGAGAAAAAAGATTATAAGTTAGTTTGGTATTGGTAGTTGTACTACCTTGTCGTCCGCAAGTTGTTATTGTTGTTAACGATCTTTTGGTATGAACTTGCATTTGCTTCCAACCATCATGCCGAGGGTCGACATGGATATAAAGCTGAATCATTTGTTTCGAAACGAATTTTCAGGCACCTGATTTTTATTTGATGGGTAGCATAAGCACCCGCCGTTCGAATTCCCAGTTCTCCAATTTTTTCGAAACATGTGCATGCACTTATTATCACGATAAAAAAACAATATCCATGCTGCATCCGAGTTATCAGTTTGTACTTGCAAAATTCTGTCGTTTATTGAGCACGTATATTGTTTTTTTAGGTCGAGCAAGTTTCAACTGGGTTGTAGATTGCCCAGCGTTGTTTTGTTTTAAACAGGCCCAGCCCATGACGACAACGGGGCACAAAGATCCAGCAGGTATCTACTGGCCTCTGGCCCGCCAGCGTTAGTTATATTTTGTCTTACAACATCCGCAGGCAGTTTTTTTTACTGAATCAAACACATAGCCCAGTTCTATTTTCCTCTTGAAACGCATGTCCTACATCCGTTTTCTAATCTCTACCTATAGTTTTACTAGTTCATATACACGTATCATTATATTGAAAACACATAAAATTCCCTTTTCATATTTACATCTTTATTTTTGTTGTTTTTTCCCACCCAGCGCTGATTTTTTTCCCACTGGTTTTCCCTTAAACCAACTAAATTGTCCCATGTCTTATTTTCTTACAAAAATAAAACGATTTTTTTGGCAAATCAATAAGTTCTTAAAAAATGTTTATCATTTCGGGATTACAATAGTTCGGACTCCACCGAAATATGCAAAATATGGTTGGACTTTTTGACCGTGGTCCTGGGCAGAAAATGGGCTGTAATAAATTACTTAAGAATTAGCAAATGGGCTGCAAATTATAAAAAATAGCAAATGCGCTTTATGTTGTCTGCCACAGATTTGGAGGCTGACTTGTGGGCCTACTAAGTTCATGCGTACACAAGGTTTCTCAAAAAAGAAACTTAGTCAACAATCGACTCTACCAGCGTCAGACCGTTAGATGTCAATCTAACGGCAATCGTGCTTCTTCAGTCTCTGATCTTCCTGCCCAAGCCACCCAAACCAGCACCGTCGGAACCGCCTGCTCCCGCCTCCCGTGGCCGGCAGTGCTGCCGGGTAGGCCTCACGGCCCCATCATACTCGCATCACTGGCCTGTCTATCCCTCTACTCACCCACACCTCCTGTTATTTTCTGGCGACGGCAGCCGAACCAGTCAACCCTCGTACTCTCCACCGCGTGGGCAGCCACTGTCGTGTCTTCCCCGACTCTGTGTTGTTACCTTCGTAGGCCTCGCAGTCGTCCACCGCCCTAGTGCCCTCGGCGCGGCGTGGTTAATGATGTCCATCCAATGGCCATAGTGCTTCTTCAACCTCTAGTCTTCTTGCCCCAGCCGCCCAAAGCAGCGCCGGTCGTGCCGCATGCTCCTGCCTCCCGTGGCCGGCTGTGCTGTCGCGGAGGCCTCACCGTCCCCATACTACTCCCACCGCTGGCCAGGCCATCCCTCCACTCACCCACTCCCCCTGTTATTCTACGGCGACGACAGCCTCACACCGCAGCCGAACCAGTGAACCCTCATACTCCTCTCCGCATGGGCATCCACTGCCGCGTCTTCCCCGGCTCCGCGTCGTCCCCTTCCTAGGCCTCGCTGTTGTCCACCGTCGTGCTGCTCTCGGCGCGGCATGGTCAATGTGGTCAACGACCGACTTCCATCGGAAGAGTACTGTACGTGGAGAGGCTGACAGCTGGGTCCACGGCAGCCGCAAGGAAGTACCTCCTTATTACGCGCAAAATAATTATTCCTCCACCAGACAGCAGGTACCCACCGGACGGGCCACCAGTATTTTGCGGAAAAAACGTTTCCCCCCTGACTGTTAGGACCCACCGGACAGGCCACCGTATTTTGCGAAAAAAAACGTTTGCCCCTGACTATTGGGACCCACCGGACGGACCATCGTATTTCGCGAAAAAACGTTCCCCCCGCTGTCAGCTTGGACCCACCGGAAGTGCCTCCTTATTACACACAGAAAATGAATACTACCCCTGCTAGCTGGGACCCAACCTAGTGCGAGGCTAACTTGTGGGCCTACTAAGTTGACGAGGATGGAGGGCTTTGTCAACTTAGTCAATATGAACGATTCTAGCTCCAGTGACCGTACGATGTCGATCCAACAGCCGTAGTGCTTCTTCAACCTCTGGTCTTCTTGCTCCAGCCATCCAAAGCTGCGCTAGTCGTGCCGCGTGCTCCTGCCTCTCGTGGCCGGCTGCGATGCCGCGGAGGCCTCACCGCCCCTACTACTCCCACCGCTGGCCCATGTTATCCCTCGACTCACCCACACCCCCTGTTATTCCACGGTGACTGCAGCCTCACGCCGCAGTCGAACCAGTGAACCCTCGTACTCCTCTCCGCGTGGGCATCCACTACCGCGTCTTCCCCGGCTCCGCATCGTCCCCTTCCGAGGCCTCGCCGTCGTCCACCGCCTTGGTGCTCTCGGCGTGGCGTGGTCAATGTGGTCCACGACCGACTTCCATCGGAAGAGTACTGTACGTGGAGAGGCTGACAGCTGGGTCCACGGCCACAGCCCAGTTTTTTTGTGATTTGCCAAGTAAGTCTCTTTGTCAGGCCTGTTGGGCTGCAAATCTTTCAAGACGAGGAGAGCTTCATTCCGCTGGCCGAGAAAATGGCCCAACAGTAATGAGAAATGGGCTGTACATTTTTAAAACACATCAAACCGGCAATTAGTTTAAAATATCTTTTTTTCATCTTGAGATTTTAAATTACATTAATTTTTATGCGTGGAGAATTTGTTGGATTTTATATTGATATACATTTATTTTTAAAATCAGTTTGAATGTGAGTCGAAATTTTGGGATTAAAAACAGTTTGGACCGCACCGAAATATGCAAAATTTTGTTAATTTTTTAACTGTGGCCACAATATGGTCTGTAATGCTAACAAAAAGAATATGGGCTCCAAAAAAACCTTAAGAATTAGCAAATGCACTGTAAATTATTAGAAATAATGGCAGATGGGCTGTATGCTGTTTTCCACAGATTTGAGGCTTTCCTAAAAAAAGGTTGACGCACAAGCAGTGACTGTTGGATGTCCATCGAACGGCCGTCGTGCTTCTTCAATCTCTGCTGTTCCTGCTCCAGCTGCTCAAACAAGCGCCGGCGGGACTGCCTGCTCCCTCCTCCCCACGGCCGGCTGTGCTGCCGCGCAGGCCTCACCGCCCCATCGTACTCCCATCGCTGGCCTAGCCATCCATCTACTCACCCGCACCTGCTGTTATTCTCCGGCGACGACAGACGAACCAGTAAACCCTCATACAGTCGTACTCCCCTCCACGTGGGAAACAACTGCCGAGTCTTCCCTGCCTCCGTGTCATTCCCTTCCTAGGCCTCGCCGTCGTCCACCGCCCTGGTGCTCTTGGCGCGGCCTGGTCAACGTGGTCAACGCCCGACATGCATCTGAAGTGGACTATACGTGGAGAGGCCAACAGCTGGGTCCACGGCCGCACGCAAGGAAATGCCTCCTTATTATGCACAAAATAATGATTCCTCCATCTGACATCAGGGACCCACCGAAAGGGCCTCTGTATTTCGCGAAAAAAACGTTACCGCCGCTGACAGCTCGGACCCACCAGCTATATCTTCGCACGCCAGGAAGTGCCTCCTTATTACGCTAAAAAAATGAATACCCCCTGCTAGGTGGGACCCACCTTGGTTGGAGGCTCACTTGTGGGCCTACTAAGTTGACGGGGATAGAGGGCTTTGTCAACTTAGTCAATATGCATGATTCTAGCTCCAGTGACCGTACGATGTCCATCCAACGGCCGTAGTGCTTCTTCAACCTCTGGTCTTCTTGCTCCAGCCGCCCAAACCAGCGCCGGTCGTGCCTCGTGCTCCTGCGTCCCATGGCCAGCTGCAATGCGGCGGAGGCCTCACTGCCCCCTACTACTCCCAGCGCTAGCCAGGCCATCCCTCTACTCACCCACACACCCTGTTATTCTGCGGCGACGATAGCCTCACACCGCAGCGAACCAGTGAACCCTCGTACTCCTCTACGCGTGGGCATCCACTACCGCGTCTTCCCCGGCTCTGCATCGTCCCCTTCCTAGGTCTTGCCGTCGTCCACCGCCCTGGTGCTCTCGGCGCGGCATGGTCGACGTGGTTAAGGAACGGCTTCCACCGGACGTGGACTGTATGTGCAGAGGCTGACAGCTGGGTCGACGGCCGCAGCAAGGAAGGGCCTCCTTATTACGTGCAAAATAATTATTCCTCCACCTGACAGCGGGGACCCACTGGACGGGCCACCGTATTTCGCCCCCCGACTGCTGGGACCCACCAGCTACATCTTCGCACGCAAGGAAGTGCCTGACAGTCGGGACCCACCTGGTCGAAGCGTACGTAGCATTGTCATTCTGGTCGCGAACGTGTACGTACATATATACTGGTCGATGTAGAGGCACGCACGTGTCGTAGTAGAGGCGCACACATAGCATGTACATGTACGTACAACGGCCAGGGTGCAAGAAATAAAATACGGCCACATATGTGTACATAGGGGTGGGGTCTCGAATGCCTACTCGCGCATACGTACGGCCAGGGCTCGTGTACATTGTTGGGTCGGAACGGAGAAACATCATCGTCGTCGTGTTCATGGGGAGGCAACGGAATGCGTCGTGTTCATGGGAAGGCAACGGAATGCGTCGTGTTCATCGGGAGGGCTTGGACGGAACAGGCGATGGAAACGAGGCCTGGCGTACCGTAGAACGGAGGAAACGGCCTTGTGTTCGACCGGCCACGTTTGAAACGGGATCCTGTTCATCGGGAGGGGTCTGGCGTACCGCAAAACGGAGGAAACGGACCTCCTACGGTCAAAACGGGGGTCCTGTTGATCGGGAGGGGTGTGGCGTACCGCAAAACGGACGAAACGGACTTGTGTTGAAGGCTACGGTCGAAATGGGGGTCCTGTTCATCGGGAGGTGTGTGGCGTACCGCAAAACGGGACTCCACGGGATACTGTTCATCTCCACCGTCGACCTCCTCCAGCCTCCACAGGCTCCTGTTCATCCAGCCTCTACGGGTTCCTGTTCATCCAGCCTCCACCGCGCGCTACTCCACCGGCTACTGTTCAACCATCCCTCCACCGTCTACTGTTCATCCAGCCCTCCACACCACGGGGGCCTGTTCAACCACCCCTCCACGGGCACCCCTCCACCGTCTACTGTTCATCCAGCCCTCCACACCACGGGCTCCTGTTCAACCACCCCTCCACCGTCTACTGTTCATCCAGCCCTCCACACCACGGGCTCCTGTTCATCCACCCCTCCACGGGCACCCCTCCACCGTCTACTGTTCATCCAGCCCTCCACCACACCACGGGGTCCTGTTCATCCAGAGGCAATGCCACCGCTCACTGTTCATCCAAACCCCCCAGCAACGCTCACTGTTCATCCCATCGATCGGCTTCAGTTAGCAGCAGTAGCGAAGGAATCGCTCGATCGGGTTCAGTTAACAGCCATCGATCGATCGCTTGGGTTCAGTAACGTGTAGCCTGCAGTGCAATCGCTCGGGTTCAGTCAGAGCCCAACGCCTCACTCGAGTTCAGTTAGAGCCAATGCCTCGCACACATGCGCGTACGTGTACGAGAGAAACGCGCATCGCTCGGCCCACGACCTCCCACCGTAACCGGGAACTCCCCGAAATTTTCCTCCCCCTCGCTTCTACCACAATTTTTTCTGTCATGGACGGCCCAAAGAATTTCATGCAGCTGCGTCTCCAGCCCGCCCAGGACGAAAAGCCCATTTTCTGTCATGATTTTTTTGTCATAGAAGTAGGAGACCACCACATCGATGATGATACCGGGTTTTGTCACAATTATCGTCATAGAAGTGTCATATGTATGACAGAAAAAAAATTCGTTCGGCCCAAAATGTCACGGATGTGTCTTTTTTTTGTAGTGGCACTAATGTAGTTCTATGTTGCCTTTGTTAAGAAACTCAAGGGGGGGGGCAGCGTATATCGTTTCACACTCAAAGGTGGCACATTCCCTCTTAGAACCACGAGCTTCCAAATCGGCCCAATTTTTTTTACCACAACATGTTAGTGCCATGACATGACACCATGCCAAGTTTCATGATTTCCAGGCGAGTATTGGATTTACATGAATTTAAAATCAAAGTTTCTCGATGTTCTCAGCCGAGTGATGACGCCCAGATGTTTGAATTTCGTTCTCATTTCTTCCATGGGACCTAGAAATTCAACCAAGGACACACATGTGATTTTTCAACCCACTTTGGTGCACCGGAGCATGTGCATGCAATTCATATTTAGATTATGCACATTAAAAGTCCAGAAACTCAATTAATGTATAAAAAGGCCAAATGAACCCAAAATAATTCCAAAATTTAACAGGGCACTCATATAGTTCTATGTTGCCTCTGTAAATAAAATCAGGGGGGAGGCAGCGTATATCGTTTCGCACACAAAGGTGACACGTTCCCTCTCAGCCAAAAATCAGGGGAGAATCTCCGGTTTTGCAAGAGGTTTATACCAAAACTTGTCCCAATTCAGCCAAAAATTATACGTATGAAAACAAGGTTTAGATTATCCCAAACATCTCGCTACCTAGACCAATAATGTACTATGATTTGAATTCAACATAAAATGGATACAAATATTTGAATTGGAGTGTATGGTACATGTAGTTCATAGTGAAATATGATTACTGCTATATGTATGTTTTTTGTTATCAAGATAATATTTAAATTATTGTATAACTTGACAACAATCGTACTCAAATAAGGAAAATTGATTCAAATTTAGTCCATATGGTAGAAGACAATATATATGTTCACATGGTGGAGTAAAATGTTCATATATGATGGAAGATCAAAATGTATGACTACATCAATTATAAACCACAAGGTCACCTAACGATATATTCGAATTCAACATAACGTGGATTCAAAAATTGAAATTCGAGATCATGGCATCTGTAATCATATAAAAAGGGACATTACTCTTTCTTTGGTGGGAATTGATTTGTTTTTTGTTGTTGTTGAGGGAAGTGCGAATCGATTTGGTACTGTGCAGGGTAATCTTGTTCTCCCAATTTTTTTACATTTTTCTTGTAGTTTTTTCAATGGCATCTATAGCAATATAGTAAAAGGGGACATGACTCTCTTGTGTCTTGTATGAATTGTTTTTTTACACGTTAAGTTTGTTCTGTCGAACAAGGAATCCGCACCTTGTTATCCCGAAATTTTCAAGCTCGAGTATCTTTTGTCTCAGCTGCTTTGAAACTACTGCTTCTTCAACCCGCACCGCGCCTTGTTATCCCAAAATTCGGACGTGCACGAGAACTCCCTCCTCATTCGAAATCGCTCCTGCAGCCTAGACACGTGAAATCCCCCTTCTACCCCTCAGCCGGAAATGAAGCTCCATGTCGTGGTGTCAAAACCGGTGGGGGTACGCTGGTAACTTGCCCTACATTTCGGACAAGCACGTCCCTAAGCTTGGCGCCCCCTCCCCCTTCGCCCCCCATTCGTACACCGAGGCCGCCAAAACCCACGAAACCCATGCTCCTCCGTCGGCCTCCCGACCGCTGCCCAGCCGGAGACTCTTCCCCGACTACGTCGTCCACCGCAATAGCTCGCCGTCCCTCATCCACCGCACCAGATGAGGATCTGCTGTCGATCTCGTCGTCCCGCCGGATCAGCCACCCCGTTCTCCACCTCCAAGGAGCTGCCCCGACGTTTGCCTCGTCTATCGCGCCACCTCAATCCCCACAGCGCCGTCTTGACCTGCCCCACCGGAACCGCAGCACCCTCGCCAATTCCTCCGAAGAAGCCGAGACCAACTCGGTGCCACCAAGGAGGTTCTGCACTCACCGCTGCATTTTATCTTTTATTCGATCTCACAGGGCTGCCGGTGCTCGACACCGAGCAGACATGGCGTGTCTCCATCGACGGCGCCGTCGTCGGCCACATCATCCACAGCGTCTCTCCCCCATGTCGTTAACTTATCCATCATATATCTGAAACTGTGTCATGCTATCCTGTTTAGTTAGGCATCATATATGTGAAATTGTATCATGTTGTCCTGTTTGGTTAGACAACGTATATGTGAATTACCACATCTGTCTATCATACAATGTCTGTACGTTCAATTTCTTTTCTTGTTTATCAGCCATTTGAATTGGAGGGGGTGATGGCAATATCTAAGGGAGCAACAACCTGTTCTTCACAAAAGACAGTGCTACCCGTCGATGCAGATAGAACCATGGTTGTACTGGCCCACAAACTAGCCCCACCACACATAATCGAGACTCTTCTAGATTGCACACTTACACCGTTGGGCAGAGAACCAGCTACAACCCATCTAACCGCAACCCCAGCGGATAGTAACCCACTTATAGTTGACAAAGCACCATGTCCACCACGGAGTACCCCCACACGAGCAATTTGTAAAGCTACTGCAGTGCCCAAAGCATGAAGACCACCATAGCTAAACCAAACTCCACGTTTAAAGCAGAAGAGCAACTGTTCTCAGGTTAGATTCTGTAGCTATGGTCCATATTCCTTTGCTGTTGCATCACTGTATTTACTCATACCAACTACTTTTGAATTTGAAGGATCCAATTGAAACTCCAATGGCGGAACAGGTATGTTTTAAACCTATTTCTTTAACTAGATTGTTGTTCTAACTTCTTGCTCTATGTTGATTTCAGTTTAAGTTGTATAAATAGTTATGTTCTCATGTGATGCACATTACAAGTGCTGCCAATGCTGTGTAGTTTCTCACACTTATATTCTGTCTATGCTGCTGTGTCTTAAAAATATATGAGTTGAACTGTGTCTCTATCTTGATTACGGAACATAAACTAGAATGATATGGACAATACAGTGACCATACTACATAGATATATGTTTGTTTCATGCTGTTATCCTGTCCACCTTACTACTGAACCGGTTTACCAAAATGAGTTTCGTATACTACAAGCTAAACCTGTGATGTGTCTGCTTGTTTCTCTTGTAGTATGCAAACAGAATATTGGAGAAGAGCACCCCACTATGCAATGGTAGAGAAAGTAATGCAGATAAGGTTCAAGATAGTGAGACAACCCTGTTGGTCTCCAAGAAAGGTGATAAAAACGATCTTGTAGACAGTGAGAAAACCCCACAGTCCTGCGTTGATGTAGTGTTCGAGTTACTGGCCAGTACCGATGGCACAAGCTCTTCGAACTCGCTGCCTGAATCACTTCGGCTTCTTCAGTCTCAGCTACAAGCTGAAAGGCATCAGTCAGTTGTGCTGCGGCAAGAAGCCGAAGTACAGCGAAAGTCCCTGCAGAATTCAGATGCGTACTTTCTTGTGCAATAGCAAGTGCTGGAGGATTTAAGCGCCAAACAAGAGAAAGTTAATAAGCTTGCTAAGCATCTTGCCAACATTATAGGTACCCGGGATATTGTTTCTTGAACTCTTCTGAAGTGGTTTCAATTCTGTACTTGTTTTGCTGTGGCGTTTATATGCTGCTTTGTTCCCTATATTTGCACTCCTGGCGAACTTTGATGCCCAGTGGATGTAATATGTGTAATAGCCGTGATAGCCTAGCATAAGTTGCTTGCTTATTAATTTCCTTGTTGTCTTGTTTATTTGTTTGCTTGTAGTCAGTGCAGTTCTTTTTCCGCGGTTAACTAGTGGCTGCAATAACCTATTTTTTAAAATTAGGCCACAATAACCATGGGCTAATATTTACTGTAGTGACACTGGGCCTCCTACGGGCCGTAGAAACAGTGGGCCTTCTACGGGCCGTAGAAATGGTAGGCCTTCTACGGGCCGTAGAAACAATGGGCCTTCTACGGGCTGTATCATCAATGGGCCTTATACGGGCCGTATGATCGATTGGCCAAACATGGGCCAATAACAGGCCGCATTATGGTCGTAAACGAGCTAGAGTTGGAATCGTCCGTTCATGGGTCGTATTTGATGATGCTATGAAAACGGCCCAACTTATTAATGGACCACAAACGGGCCGACTGTAACCACGGGCTGAATTTGGCCCACAAGCAGAAAATAACAGTAATGGGCCATAAGTAAACGAATGCTGGAAATGAGCCCAAGAATAAATGGGCTCTGAGAAGGCCGAAAGATAACATGGGCTGGAAACGGCCCAATGGAATAATGGGAAGTTAATGGGTATAAAGTAATACATTGTTCATTATGGCTAGTTTCACCACGGGCCGTTAATGGGTGTAAAGTGATACACTGTTCATTACGGGCCAGTTTCACCACGGGTCGTTAATAGGCCAAGAGTTACATAGGGCCTCATATGGGCCGAAAGACGTCATGGGCCATACATGGGCCAGAAGTGAAAACGGGCTGGAATCATATTGGATGGCCCAGATGACGCTACTGGGCCTAATTCGAATAGGGCGTAACGGGCCTTGGGTTAGCGGGCTGTAAATGGGCTATATGCGAACAGGCCGTTAACAGGCTTTCCATGGGCTGGCCCGCCACCTTTTGACCAAGTCAAACGGGCCAGCCTTTTCACAGGAATGGGCCTCTATTGGGCCGTGCCACGTGTCGACGTATCATATGCGCCTTCTGTCCAATGAGTGGATGACACCTATCCCAACGATGAGCCGACACGTGTTTCCTCCAGCCAATGATGATTTTACACGTGGAAAATCCCCATTGGTCGGGGCTCTTAACGGGTTATCGGATCCAAAACCCGACCCGATAGCTTAACGGTGTTCCGTTACGGTGGATGCCACGTGTCGGTCACCCTTGACGAAAGCACTTCTGTGACGCGCGATTTATCGTCATGGAAGTGCACACTTCCGTGATGATAATTTTGGTAATGTCATGGAACACTTCTACGACAGCACATGTATGACTATCTTGATTCTTTCATAAAATCGTCATGGATGTACATGCATGACAAAAAACACGACCTACTGTGAGAAACACGTATCATCACGGAAGTTTATTTTTTTTTGTAGTGTTGTGAGTATGACAGTACGGACCCACCAGGTCCACTCCCGAACACAAGCAAGCGCATCTTTTACTACTCAGGTGAACCCCTCGTTTTTTACTCTAATCCACCCTGCTGATATCTGGGACCCACATCATTTTCAACGTATAGTCAATTAACGACATAATTGCATAACTTTTTTTAGTAGTAATTTGGAGGAGCAGGCTATAAACTGGGTTGTGCAGTCTTTGTGGCCCATCTAACAACATGACCATCCCAGCAGTTTTTTCTTTGGGAAAATAGGTAGCCCAGTATTTCTTTTTGAAGAATATCCAAGCTAGGCCTATTTGTTTTCTCCAACTTACTTGGCTGCAAATCTTTCAAGATGAGGAGGGATGCATTCCGGCCTGGCCAAAGAGTATGGCCAGTGTCTGTTAAAAGTAATATCAAAAGGGGTTGAAAATTCCAAAAAAATTAAAGCAAATGGGATATTAGTTCCTTTCTTGTTTTTGTTCTTCACTGATATCTTATACTCCCTCTGTCCCAAAATTCCTGTCTTAGATTAGTCTAGATATGGATGTATCTAATACCAAAACATGACTTGATACATCCGTATTTAGACAAATCTAAGACAAGAATTTTGGGACGGAGGGAGTATTTCATTGGATTTAACATGACATAGTACTAATTTATTTTTAATTTTTTAGTATGGCTACTAGTTTTTGGATTAAGAATATTCTTTCCCTAGCAAAAATTTACGAATTTTCAAAATTTCCCACATATTTAGTTAATTTTTTTAACCCTAGTACTGACCAGAAAATGGGCAGCAATTCTAAAAATGGAAAACGGGCTGCAATAAATTCCATATGAATTAGAAAATGAGTAAAAATTATAAAAAATAATAGCAAATGGGTTGTACACGCCACAGATTTCGAGGATGACTTGTTTACACAAGGATTTGTCAGTCAACACACGATTCTAGCAGTAGTTACTGTTGGATGTCCATCCAACGACTGACATGATTCTTCAATCTCTGATCTTCCTACTCCAGCCGCCTAAACTAGCGCCGGCGGGACTGCCTGCTCCCTCCTCTTGTGGCCCGCTGTGATGCCGCGCGGGCTTCCTCGGCCCACCCTACTCCCTCCGCGGGTTGGCCGCACGCAATCAACTGCCACCTTATTACGCGAAAAAGTGATTCCTCCCACTGACATCTGGGGCGCACCGGTTGGGAGCTGACCTGTGGGCCTACTAAGTTGACGTGTATGCAGGGCTTTTCAACTTAGTCAACAAACGATTCTAGCAGCAGTAACCGTTGGATTTGAATCGAACGGTCCTGCTGCTTCTTAAATCGCTGCTCTTCTTGCACGAGCCGCCCAAACCAGCACCAGCGAGACCACCTGCTCCTGCCTCCAGTGGCCGGCTGAGCTGCCATTGAGGCCTCACCGCCCCCTACTACTCCCACCGCTAGCCAGGCCCTGTGGCGACAGCAGCCTCACACCACAGCCAAACTAGTGAACCCTCGTACTCCTCTCCGCATGGGCATCCACTGCCGCGTCTTCCCCGGCTCCGCGTCGTCCCCTTCCTAGGCCTCGCCATCGTCCACCGCCTTGGTGCTCTCGGCGCGGCGTGGTCAATGTGGTCAACGACCGACTTCCATCGGAAGAGTACTGTACGTGGAGAGGCTAACATATGGGTCCACGGCCGCAGCTGGGTCCATGGCCACATCCCAGTTTTTTTGTGATTTGCCAAGTAAGTCACCTTGTCAGGCCTTTTGGGTTGCAAATCTTTCAAGATGAGGAGAGCTTCATTCGGCTGGCCCAGAAAATGGCCTATCAGTAATGAGAAATGGGTTGTACATTTTTAAAACACATCAAACTGGCAATTAGTTTCAAATTTCTTTTTTCATTTCGAGATTTCAAATTGCATTTATTTTTATGCGTGGACAATTTGTTGGATTTTATATTGATATATATTTATTTTTAAAATCAGTTTGAACGTGACTTGAAATTTCGGGATTAAAAACAGTTCAGACCGCACCAAAATATGCAAAATTTCGTATAATTTTTTAACCGTGGCCCTAATATGGGCTGTAATGCTAACAAAAAGAATATGGGATCCAAAAAAACCTTAAGAATTAGCAAATGGGCTATAAATTATTAGAAATAATGACATATGGGTTGTATGTTGTTTTCCACAGATTTGAGGCTTTCCTAAAGAAAAGGTTGACGCACAAGCAGTGACTGTTGGATGTCCATCGAACGGCCGTCGTGCTTCTTCAATCTCTACTCTTCCTGCTCCAGCCGCTCAAACAAGCGTCGGTGGGACTTCCTGCTCCCTCCTCCCCGCGGTCGGCTGTGCTGCCGCGCAGGCCTCACTGCCCCACCATACTCCCATCGCTGGCCTAGCCATCCCTCTACTCACCCACACTTGCTGTTATTCTTCGGCGATGGCAGATGAACCGGTAAACCCTCGTACAGTCATACTCCCCTCCGCGTGGGAAACAACTGTCGAGTCTTCCCTGGCTCTGTGTCGTTTCCTTCCTAGGACTCGCCGTCGTCCATCGCCCTGGTGCTCTCGGCGCGGCCTGGTCAACATGGTGAACGACCGACATGCATCTGAAGTGGACTGTGCGTGGAGATGCTAACAGCTGGGTCCCCGGCCGCACGCAAGGAAATGCCTTCTTATTACGCGCAAAATAATGATTCCTCCACCTGACATCTGGGACCCACCGAAAGGGCCTTTGTATTTCACGAAAAAGACGTTACCCCTGCTGACAGCTCGGACCCACCAGCTATATCTTCGCACGAAAGGAAGTGCCTCCTTATTATGCACGAAAAAAATGAATACTCCCCCTGCTAGCTAGGACCCAATATAGTGGGAGGCTGACTTGTGGGACTACTAAGTTGACGGGGAGGGAGGACTTTGTCAACTTAGTCCATATCCATGATTCTAGCTCCATTGACCATACGATGTCCATCCAACAGCCGTACTGCTTCTTCAATCTCTGGTCTTCTTGCTCCAGCCGCCCAAACCAACGCCGGTCGTGCCTCGTGCTCCTGCCTCCCGTGGCCGGATGTGATGCCGCGGAGGCCTCACCGCCCCCTACTACTCCCACCGTTGGCCAGGCCATCCCTCTACTCACCCTCACCCCCTGTTATTCTGCGGTGACGGCAGCCTCTGCCGTCACCGCAGACGAACCAGTGAACCCTTGTACTCCTCTCTGTGGGGGCTTCCACTGCCGCGTCTTCCCAGGCTCCGCGTCTTCCCATTCCTAGGCCTCGTCGTCGTCCACCGCCCTGGTGCTCTCGGTGCGGCATGGTCAACATGGTCAAGGAATGACTTCCATCGGAAGAGTACTGTACGTGGAGAGGCTGACAGCTGGGTCCATGGCGCCAGCAAGGAAGTGCCTCCTTATTACGCACAAAATAATTATTCCTCCACCTGACAGCGGGGACCCACCGGACGGGCCACCATATTTTGCGAAAAAACGTTTCCCCCTGACTGCTAGGACCCAGCAACTCCATCTTCGCACACAGGGAAGTGCGTCCGGGCAAAAAAAATGATTCGCCCCGTGACTGCTGGGACCCACCAGCTACATCCTCGCACGCAAGGAAGTACCTGACAGTCGGGACCCACCTGGTCAAAGCGTACGTAGCGTTGTCATTCTGGTCGCGAACGTGTACGAACATACTGGTCAATGTAGAGGCGCGCACGTGTCGTAGTAGAGGCGCACACATAGCATGTACACGTACGTACAGCGGCCAGGGTGCAAGAAAGTAAATACGGCCACATACATACATACAGGCGGGGTCTCGAACGCCTACTCATGCGTATGTACGGCCAGGGCTCATGTACAAGTCTGGGTCAGAACGGAGAAACAACTTCGTCGTCGTGTTCATGGGGAGCCAACGGGCTGGGTCGAAATGGAATGCGTCGTCGTGTTTATCAGGAGGGCTTGGACAGAACAGCCGGTGGAAACGAGGCATGGCGTACCGCAGAACAGAGGAAACGGCCTTGTGTTCGACTGGCCATGTTCGAAACGGGATCCTATTCATCGGGAGGGGTCTGGCGTACTGCAAAACAGAGGAAACGGACCTCCTACAGTCAAAACGGGGGTCCTATTGATCGGGAGGGGTGTGGCGTACCGCAAAACAGAGGAAACAGACTTGTATTGGAGCGCTACGGTCGAAACTGGGGTCCTGTTCATCGGGAGGGGTGTGGCGTACCGCAAAACGGGACTCCACGGGATACTGTTTATCTCCACCGTGGACTCCCTCCAGCCTCCACGGGCTACCGTTCATCCACCATCGACCTCCTCCAGCCTCCACCTGCAACTGTTCATCCACGGGCTCCTGTTCATCCAGCCTCCACCATGCGCTACTCCACCGGCTACTGTTCAACCAGCCCTCTCCACGAGATCCTGTTCAACCACCCCTCCACGGGCTACTGTTCATCCAGCCCTCCACCATCTACTGTTCATCCTGCCCTCCACGGGGTGGTCCTGTTCATCCAGCCCCCCACGGGGTCCTGTTCATCCAGCCCCAACCGTCTTGATCGATCAGGGTCCTGTTCATCCAGAGGCAACACCACTGGGTCATGTTCATCCACCCCCACCGGGAACTGTTCATCCCAAACCCCCAGCAACGCTCACTGTTCATCCAGAGGCAGCATCGATCGACTTCAGTTAGCAGCAGTAGTGAAGGAATCGCTCGATCGGGTTCAGTTAACAGCCGTCGATCGATCGCTCGGGTTCAGTAATGCGTAGCCTGCAGTGCAATCGGTCGGGTTCAGTTAGAGTCCAACGCCTCGCTCGAGTTCATTAGAGCCCAACGCCTCGCACCCACGCGCGTGCGTGTACGAGTGAAACGCGCATCGCTCGGCCCCGCCCACCCACCGTAACCGGGAACACCTTGATATTTTCCTCACCCTTGCTTCTACCATGGTTTTTTCCGTCATGGACGGCCCAAAGAATGTCATGCATCTGTGTTTCCGGCCCGCCCAAAACGAAAAGCCCATTTTCTGTCATGATTTTTTGTCATAGAAGTAGGACCCCACCACATCTATGATACCGGGTTTTGTCACAATTATCGTCATAGAAGTGTCATAAGTATGACAGAAAAAAAAATTTGTTCGAACCAAAATGTCACGGATGTGTCTTTTTTTTGTAGTGGAGTGCGGCTCCCTTGATGACCCTGGCAGTGCTGAACTCCAACTGGAATGCTTGCAACTCGATGTTCCACTCAGCGACCCTTCCAGCAGAGTTGGGGCTCCTGAGCACTCTCTCCAATGGGTAGGCTGAGACAACCTTGATGGGGTGGCCTTGAAAGTAGTGCCGCAACTTTCGTGAGGCCACCAGGAGCGTGAGCAGGAGCTTCTGAGGCATGGGGTACCGTGCTCTTGTGTCCCGTAACACTGTGCTAACGAAGTATACCGGGTGCTCGACGAGGGTAGGCATGCTGATGAGGCTTGCGTCTTCCGGAAGCTGGGGTGCCTCCTGAGGTGGTGGAGCCCCCGACGCTTGATCGCTTGCCGAGGCCTTTGGGGGTTCGAGAGCATCATCCTGCTGAGCTTGCTCTTCTGCTGTTGCTGCGACGGCCCTTGTGGCGCCCTCCTGGTCTCGCGTCGTCTCTGCTGGGGGTGTAGCTCGGTGCGACGCGGCCTTGGCTTGGTGTTCTTCCCGAACCGCTACTAGGCCCGTGCTGGCGGAGTAGGGAGTGCCGGCAAGATAGAGCACTAGGGGCTCGAGAGGCCGTGGCGCCACAATCACTGGGGGCTAGTCAAGTATCTCTTGAGGTCTTGAAATGCTCGGTCCTCCTTCGGGGTCCACTCGAACGGGCCCTTCTTCTTCATCATCTTGAAGAAGGGTAGGGCTCGCTCTCCCAGCTTGGGAATAAAGCGTCCCAACGCAGTCACCCGTCCAGCAAGCTTGCATGCCTGCAGGTCGACTCTAGAGGATCCCCGGGTACCGAGCTCGAATTCGCCCTATAGTGAGTCGTATTACAATTCACTGGCCGTCGTTTTACAACGTCGTGACTGGGAAAACCAAGCCCAGAAGCTTGTCGGAAGGGATGCCAAACACGCACTTCTCCGGGTTGAGCCGCAAGTCCACCTGGAGGAGGCTTTCAAAGGTCTCCTCCAGGTCTTGGATCAAGGTCCTCGCCTCCCAAGACTTCACCACGATGTCATCGACGTAGGCTTCAGTGTGCCTCCCGAGCTGCCGACCCATGGCGATGTGCATGAGCTGCTCGAAGGTTGTGCATGCATTGCGCAGTTCGAAAGGCATGCAAGTGTAGTAGTACACCCCACACAGGGTTAGGAAGGCTGTCTTCTCCACATCTTCTACCGCCATCTTGATCTAGTGATATCCTGAGAACGCATCCAGGAAGCACAGAAAGTCGCACTCGCCAGTGGAGTCGACGATCTGGTCGATGCGCGGAAGCGGGAACGGATCTTGGGGGCAGGCCTTGTTGAGGTTGGTGAAGTCGACGCACATCCACTCTTTCCTGCCTTTCTTGGGGACGACGACGGGGTTTGCCAGCCACTCTGGGTACCGAACCTCGTGAATGACACCCGTAGCTTCCAGCTTGCGGGTTTCTTGGACGATGAAAGCTTGCTTCTCCGTGGACTGCTGCCTCGCCTTCTGCTTCACGGGGCGTACGTTGGGGCACACCTTCACGTGGTGTTCTATCACCTCTCTTGGGACCCCCACCAGTTGATCGGGCTCCCAAGAGAACACTTCCTTGTTTGTGCACAAGAACTTCACCAACGCCTCCTCTTGATCAGGCTCGAGGTTGGTGCCTATGGTAAAGGTCACCCCTAAGGATCCGTCCTCCTCGACTGGCACTCACTTGGTTTCTGCCTTGTCCTGAGTGAAAAAAATGCTTCTTCTTGGTTGGTGCGGCTCCCTTGGCCTTGGAGGTGTCCGAGTCGGAGGGCTACGCTGCTGCGGCGGTCTTGAGGGTGAGCTTGAGCGTCATCAAGGCTTCCTAGGCGTCCCCCTTCATGGTGAGGACACCCTCGCTCCCCGGCATCTTCATGAGGTTGTAAGACGGATGGGTTGCTGCCATGAACTGGGCTAGAGTTGGGTACCCGAGGATGGCGTTGTACGGGAGGCCGATGTGGGCGATGTCGAAGTCGATGAGCTCGGTGCGGTAGTTGTCGCGCGTGCCGAAGGTCACGGGGAGGCAGATCTGCCCCAGAGGGCGGGCGGAGCCTCCACCGACCCCCGAGAAAGGCTTGCTAGGGTGTAGCCGCTTGAGCGGTACGTCAAGAAGGCTGAAGGCCTCGACGGAGAGCACGTTGAGGCCAGCGCCGCCGTCAATGAGCATCTTGGTGATGGGTACGTGGCAGATGGTGGGCGTGCAAAGCATTGGGAGTGCACCCGAGTCGATGGTGGAGGCGGGACGATCCCCTGAGTCGAAGGTGAGGTCGGCCTCGGGCGCGGCCCAGCCCGGTGGAGCCCCCAGGCGCTTGGAAACGACGCCAATCTGGCGAAAGAACGGCTTGACATGACAATCTGAGGGTGGTGCTTGCGCGTTGACGAGGAGGGCCGCAACCGCGTGGTGCGTCGGTGCCCCGTAGCGCGCAACGAAGAGGCCGCGCAACTCCTCCCAGGACGCCACCGTGGATCTGGGAAGGTTGAGCAGCCAGGCGCGCGCGCACCAGTGAGGGCCATGGGAAGCTGATACGTCTCCAACGTACCTATAATTTTTTTATTGCTCCATGCTATATTACCTACTGTTTTGGACATTATTGGGCTTTATTATCCACTTTTATATTATTTTTGGGACTAACCTATTAACCGGAGGCCCAGCCCAGAATTGCTCTTTTTTGCCTATTTTAGGGTTTCGAAGAAAAGGAATATCAAACGGAGTCCAAACGAAATGAAACATTCGGGAACGTGATTTTCTCAACGAACAAGACCTGGGAGACTTGGACCCTACGTCAAGAAAGAAAAGAGGAGGCCACGAGGTAGGGGGCGCGCCTAACCCCCCCCCCCCCAGACGCGCCCTCCACCCTCGTGGGCCCCCTGTTGCTCCACCGACGTACTCCTTCCTCCTATATATACCTACGTACCCCCAAACGATCAGATACGGAGCCAAAACCGTAATTCCACCGCCGTAATTTTTTGTATCCACAAGATCCCATCTTGGGGCCTGTTCCGGAGCTCCGCCGGAGCCAGCATCGATCACGGAGGGCTTCTACATAAACACCATAGCCCCTCTGATGAAGTGTGAGTAATTTACCTCAGATCTACGGGTCCATAGTTACTAGCTAGATGGCTTCTTCTCTCTTTTTGGATCTCAATACAATGTTCTCCCCCTCTCTTGTGGAGAACTATTCGATGTAATCTTCTTTTTGCGGTGTGTTTGTTGAGACCGATGAATTGTGGGTTTATGATCAAGTCTATCTATGAATAATATTTGAATCTTCTCTGAATTCTTTTATGTAGGTTTGGTTATCTTTGCAAGTCTCTTCAAATTATCAGTTTGGTTTGGCCTACTAGATTGATCTTTCTTGCAATGGGAGAAGTGTTTAGCTTTGGGTTCAATCTTGCGGTGTCCTTTTCCCAGTGACAGTAGGGGCAGCAAGGCACATATTGTATTGTTGCCATCGAGGATAACAAGATGGGGTTTTCTTCATATTGCATGAGTCTATCCCTCTACATCATGTCATATTGCTTAAGGCGTTGCTCTGTTTTTAACTTAATACTCTAGATGCATGCTGGATAGCGGTTGATGAGTGGAGTAATAGTAGTAGATGCAGGCAGGAGTCGGTCTACTTGTCTCGGACGAGATGCCTATATACATGATCATACCTAGATATTCTCATAACTATGCTCAATTCTGTCAATTGCTCAATAGTAATGTGTTCACCCATCGTAGAATACTTATGCTCTCGAGAGAAGCCACTAGTGAAACCTATGGCCCCCGGGCCTATCTTCATCATATTAATCTCCTACTACTTAGTTATTTCCTTTGCTATTTACTTTGCCTTTATTTTACTTCACATCCTTATCATAAAAATACCAAAAATATTATCTTATCATATCTATCAGATCTCACTCTCGTAAGTGGCCTTATAGGGATTGACAACCCCTATTTGCGTTGGTTGCGAGGATTTATTTCTTTTGTGCAGGTACGATGGACTCACATGTAGCCACCTACTAGATTGATACCTTGGTTCTCAAAAACTGAGGGAAATACTTATGCTACTTTGTTGCATCATCCCTTCCTCTTCGGGGAAAACCAACGCAGTGCTCAAGAGGTAGCAAGAAGGATTTCTGGCGCCGTTGCCGGGGAGGTGTACGCAAAAGTCAACATACAAAGTACCCATCACATACCCTTATCTCCCGCATTACATTATTTGCCATTTGCCTCTCGTTTTCCTCTTCCCCACTTCACCCTTGCCGTTTTATTCGCCCTCTCTCTCTATCCTCCATCTTTTTCTCTATTTACCTCTTTTTCCCCACTTGCTTTTTGTTTGCTTGTGTGTTAGTTTGTTTGCTTGTCGTTATGGCTAGTCCCTTATCTTCTCCGTTGTCTCCCGAGAATGAAATTCTAAATTTTAAGCAAAGGGAGGGAGAAAATCTAAAAGATGCTTGGTATAGAATTTGCAATTCTCTAAATTTACTTCCGTTCTTCTTCGCAATTTTTATGTAGGCATTACTCCTTGGCATCGTTATGTTCTTGATACTATTACCGGAGGGAAGTTTTTGGGTAGCCATACTTTTGATTCTTATAATGCTATGTTAGATTTATTTGGCTCACCTCCTCTCTTGGTTAATGGAACTATATTAACTTTTGAGCATGTAATGCAAAGGCTTGAAATTATTGAAAATAAGTTTGCTACCGTAGAGTTAATTGAAAATTTGGATAAAAAGATCCACAGCCGAATCTCTCAATATGGATCTAAAGTAGGAGTTACTTTAAAAAATATTAAAGAAAAGGAACCCATAGTTAATGAGAAAATAAATCACGATTCCACTAGGATCGATAAACTTGAGGGTATTATCAGCAACTTGGGAACCTCTTTTTCTTCCGTAAAGAATACTCCAAGTACTCCCACTAAAATTTTCAAGCTTATGTATGTTCCTAAAAATAAGGGTGAATCCTCTAGTAAGGAAAATGCGGATCTCAAATCTATAAGATTTCATCCCAATCTTTTTGCTATCATTACGGAACCATTTTTTACAAATGAATTTTTCAATCTTGTGCCTAAATGTTTGATAATTAATAAAAAGAAATAAATTCCTAAAGATGGTAGATGCCTCATTGAAGAATTGCCCACCAAAGATGGCAATACCTAGATCTATTCTTGCTTGTTATGCCTAGCTAGGGGCGTTAAACGATAGCGCTTGTTGGGAGGCAACCCAATTTTATTTTTATTCCTTGCCTTTTGCTCCTGTTTAGTAATAAATAATTTATCTAGACTCTGTTTTGGTTGTGTCTTTTTGTGTTTAATTAGTGTTTGTGCCAAGTAGTACCGTTGGGAAGACTTGGGGAAAGTCTTGTTGAACTTGCTGTAAAAAACCGAAACTTTATCACTCACGAGAACTGCTGTAATTTTTATTTTTAAGTGCTATTTAGTTAATTCTTTTTGAAGATGATTAATAGATAAATTCCTCACGTCCAGCAATTTATTTTAGAATTTTTGGGGTTCCAGATCTTGCGCTAGCTACAGATTACTACAGACTGTTCTGTTTTTGACAGATTCTGTTTTTCATGTATTGTTTGCTTATTTTGATGAATCGATGGCTAGTAAAATAGTTTATAAACCATAGATAAGTTAGAATACAGTAGGTTTAACACCAATATAAATAAAGAATGAGTTCATTACAGTACCTTGAAGTGGTCGTTTATTTTCTTTCGCTAACGGAGCTCACGAGATTTTCTACTTTAAGTTTTGTGTTGTGAAGTTTTCAAGTTTTGGGTAAAGATTTGATGGATTATGGAACAAGGAGTAGCAAGAGCCTAATCTTGGGGATGCCCATGGCACCCCCAAAATAATCTAAGGACACCTAATAGCCAAAGCTTGGGGATGCCCCGGAAGGCATCCCCTCTTTCGTCTACTTCTATCGGTAACTTTACTTGGAGCTATATTTTTATTCGCCACATGATATGTGTTTTGCTTGGAGCGTCTTGTATTGTTTGAGTCTTTGATTTTTAGTTTACCACAATCATCCTTGCTGTACACACCTTTTGAGAGAGCCATACATTATTTGGAATTTGTTAGAATACTTTATGTGCTTCGCTTATATCTTTTGAGTTATATAGTTTTGCTCTAGTACATCACTTATATCTTTTAGAGCACGGTGGTGGATTTGTGTTATAGAAACTATTGATCTCTCATGCTTCACTTAGATTATTTTGAGAGTCTTAATAGCATGGTAATTTGCTTAAAATCCTATTATGCTAGGTATTCAAAGTTAGTAAAATTTCCTTAAGAGTGTTTTGAATACTAAGAGAAGTTTGATGCTTGATGATTGTTTTGAGATATGGAGGTAATAATATCAAAGTCGTGCTAGTTGAGTAGTTGTGAAATTGAGAAATACTTGTGTTGAAGTTTGCAATTCCCGTAGCATGCACGTATGGTAAACGTTATGCAACAAATTTGAAACATGAGGTGTTATTTGATTGTCTTCCTTATGAGTGGCGGTCGGGGACGAGCGATGGTCTTTTCCTACCAATCTATCCCCCTAGGAGCATGCGCGTAGTACCGAGGTTTTTGATGACTTGTAGATTTTTGCAGTAAGTATGAGAGTTCTTTATGACTAATGTTGAGTCCATGGATTATACGCACTCTCACCCTTCCATCCTTGCTAGCCTCTTCGGTACCGTGCATTGCCCTTTCTCACATTGAGAGTTGGCGCAAACTTCGCCGGTGCATCCAAACCCCGTGATATGATACGCTCTTTCACACATAAACCTCCTTATATCTTCCTCAAAATAGCCAGCATACCTACCTATTATGGCATTTCCATAGCCATTCCGAGATATATTGCCATGCAACTTTCCATCATTCCGTTCATCATGACACATTCATTATTGTCATATTGCTTAGCATGATCATGTAGTTGACATAGTATTTGTGGCAAAGCCACCATTCATAATTCTTTCATACATGTCACTCTTGGTCCATTGCATATCCCGGTACACCTCCGGAGGCATTCATATAGAGTCATCCTTTGTTCTAGTATCAAGTTGTAATCATTGAGTTGTAAATAAATAAAAGTGTGATGATCATCATTTTCTAGAGCATTGTCCCAAGTGAGGAATAAATAAATAAATAAATAAAAGAGAGAAAGGCCATAAAAAAAGAGAAGGCCCAAAAAATGAGAGAAATAGAGAGAAGGGACAATGTTACTATCCTTTGCCACACTTGTGCTTCAAAGTAGCACCGTAATCTTCATGTTAGAGAGTCTCTTGTTTTGTCACTTTCATATACTAGTGGGAATTTTTCATTATAGAACTTGGCTTGTATATTCCAACAATGGGCCTCCTCAAGTGCCCTAGGTCTTCATGAGCAAGCAAGTTGGATGCACACCCACTAGTTTCTTTTGTTGAGCTTTCATACATTTATAGCTCTAGTGCATCCGTTGCATGGCAATCCCTACTATTTGCATTAACATCAATCGGTGGGCATCTCCATAGCCCGTTGATTAGCCTCGTTGATGTGAGACTTTCTCCTTTTTTGTCTTCTCCACATAACCCCCCTCATTATATTCTATTCCACCCATAGTGCTATGTCCATGGCTCGCGCTCATATATTGCGTGAAAGTTTATAGGTTTGAGATTACTAAAGTATGAAACAATTTCTTGGCTTGTCATCGGGGTTGTGCATGATGAGAGCATTCTTGTGTGACAAAAATGAAACAGGACTAAACTATATGATTTTGTAGGGATGAACTTTCTTTGGCCATGTTATTTTGAGAAGACATAATTGCTTAGTTAGTATGCTTGAAGTATTATTATTTTTATGTCAATATGAACTTTTTCTTGAATCTTATGGATCTGAATATTCATACCACAATTGAGAAGAATTACATTAAAATTATGCCAAGTAGCACTCCACATCAAAAATTCTGTTTTTATCATTAACCTACTCGAGGACGAGCAAGAATTAAGCTTGGGGATGCTTGATACGTCTCCAACGTACCTATAATTTTTTATTGCTCCATGCTATATTATCTACTGTTTTGGACATTATTGGGCTTTATTATCCACTTTTATATTATTTTTGGGACTAACCTATTAACTGTATGCCCAACCCAGAATTGCTGTTTTTTGCCTATTTTAGGGTTTCGAAGAAAAGGAATATCAAACGGAGTCCAAACGGAATGAAACCTCCAGGAACGTGATTTTCTCAACAAACAAGACCCGGGAGACTTGGACCCTACGTCAAGAAAGAAAAGAGGAGGCCACGAGGTAGGGGGCGTGCCCTCCACCCTCGTGGGCCCCCTGTTGCTCCACCGACATACTCCTTCCACTACAGCAGGAACCCCCCTTTTGCAACGCATCAGTGTGTTGTCGTATGTCCATATATGTGTTGCTAAGGCCTACACCAACGAATTAGTATGTGTTGCCATTGGTGGCATTGGAAGGATCTACAACAACGTATATACATGCGTGGGTAAACATCATGTAGAAGCGTTGTTAGGTAGCAACATATAAAGCTAGGGCCCAACAACACTACATATGCGTTGGTGGTGATCCTCCACAAAAGGATTCTAGAAGCTTCGCTGGATAGCATGAACAACTAATGATTTTCATATATTGCATCCAAAATTATTAGTTCAACGCCGATAGTGCATAGGAGACACAATATAATAAATAAACATGTCTCATATAATAAATCAAATATGTGGCATTACAAAGAACATGGTCCAAATATTACAAGAGGTGAAACTATCTAGTAGTAGGCCAATTCTTGACCTTGCAATCAACTATAATGTTTGAAACATTGATACTAAAAATTACATTCTAATTGTCTTGTTGTAGCCCAACTGTTTGCCTCGGAATCAAAATCTTCTTAGCCTTGCAATCAAAATCTGAGTCATGCATCCTCAATTTATCTTGGTAATCTACAAAATAACAATATGAGGTGAGCAATTATAGTAAAGAGAATCAGGTTAATAGAGAAGTAAAGTTTAAAGGAGCATTGTACAAATGTTTTTTTACCAAGACTTAGATTTGTACATAGAGGTGGGATAATTAATAATCTGATTATAAAAACATCTACACCAATTATTAAATAATATTGTAGATTATGCAACCTCTATCCGTGTACTATATTTTTTTTGCATCTCGCATCATTTCAAAACTATATGAACTATCATTATATAGTTTTAGTGTTCAAGTCTATTTTCTATAAAAAAAAATACCAAAATGCAGAATTGGAAAGTGCAGATACTTGCAACATCAGTGGCATCGCTCGGTAAAGAAATAACAAAATACGCACTAGCGAAAGGGTCATTGCCATGCTATGAAGTACAAACACAAAGACTTCGAGTCTTCACCCTTACTTTTTCAACCAAGGACAATCTATTTCTCTCTTAAATGTCACGCACATGTTCTGAATACCCATGGCTCGTTCAGATAAAAAACTTCATATTAAAACACCAAGTACCTTTAACCAATCGGATGTGGCCATTCATTGTGAACCATCAGCTTGTATTTACTACCAAAAATTATCCAAAATTATATTAATAGTAAAAGTGAGATGAATTCAGCAACCGACTAAATGATAGTATTCTTGGTAACCAGTTATACCAACTATACATAATTGAATATTTCCATTTTCCAATGGTCTCTGCACTAATTAGCTTTGGGTCACATCAATCCCGTACTACCCATTCTTGGGATGATTTATTAGCCATGCTTGCCATGGTGTATTAGGAGAAATCTTAGTGCCATCAAATAAAAAATCTTTAAATAATATACATTACACAGAACGTCATTGTTACCTGAGTACTACAAAGTCACACATTAGAATTTTCCGATCCATAAATAAAATTCTCAGAACCTACAGAAGCAACAACACGAAAAAAAGCATCATCAGATTGGAACAACTGGAGTTATCAATGCATGCATAGAAAGAAGACATGTATATTAAATTAACAAACAGAAAGGCGAATCAACAAGAAAACTATGAACTGTCTACCCTGAGCCCCTGACTTGACCTTGAAGGAATGCATGACCTAATTATTATAGACAAGAACATGCCATAATTAGTATACAAGAGAGGACATCATAGAATAATTGATTAGATGCGGGGTAAAAGAACATACGAGACTGAGCCTACCATAAGAAGTCTGGTTTTTGTCCAATCTTGCAGCGTCACCCCGAGCAGAGATAAGGACTCAGACCACAAGCGACAAGAAAATTAGTAAGGATTGATCCACACATATAGCATCAGGAAGATTAAAACCTAATGCATCACAAGAAATGAGTATTGAGTAAAAAGGTACACAATCATTCTTCCTGAAAATTGCATGATTGTTAGCTGTCGCCTCGAACCACGCCTCCAGTCCCTATGCATTGTCATCACTTGAAACATCAATCGGCATGTTCCCGTCTTACTATAATTACATACCATATGCACATGCATAAGCTGTTCAGGAATAAGCCTGGTGAAAAAGGTTGTCGAACTTGCTTTTCCACATGGTTTTTTGTCTTACACTTAACTGATTGTTATGACGCTTAAAAGTACTATTACGTATAATCTAAAACAACTTCCATGTTTGAAGTTCAGTTGGTTAAATCATGACACATGTTCTTAATTAAACTGGAACCCAAAACAGATCAAGGTTGAATGTAAGTGAATTAGAACCATCATGAAGTAACAACTAAGAATTGGTTACCCCAACTCTGCCTGGGCGATCAAGGGATGAAGAATATATGCCTTTTGGGTTGATAAAGAAATTATGGTCATTTCCTTAGCAAACCTGCGTGATATACAAACACATGAGCACAATATTTATGAATATATGCCTTTTGGGTTGATAAAGAAATTATGGTCATTTCCTTAGCAAACCTGCGTGATATACAAACACATGAGCACAATATTTACATATACAGAGAGAGAGACAGCAGTGGGACACACTAAGCAAAATACCTTACAGGTTCTGAACTTGTTGTCTCTGCAGAAATCATCTCTTGTTCAACATTTCGGTACAAGAATCCCGCATTTATTTCAACAAGAAACTTATGTGTCAGTAAATGGTTCCCTTCAGTGATGCGCGTAAAATAGGAAATCTTAGTAGGTTTGAAATCAGCATGTGCAGCTGCGCAGGCAGAGAAAAGCCTCAATGAGGATGCGTTCCATTGGTGCCGTAACTTGTAAGATGCGGCCGGCAAGGAGAAACAAGGATGGGCGAGGACAGCGGGGAATATTACTTTTACAGAATACAAATACAGATGCAGGGGAGGCAGAATAGGACCCGCTGAATTACTGCAGTTGAGGAAGATGGGGGAGTCGGTGCTTGCGTCGTTCCTTGCTATGTGGACTGTGGAGGAACAACGCCGGCGTCTACATCTCCGGTCATGTGGATGAAACAATGGCGGCGACGCGTTCCCCAATGCAAGGAGGATGGGCGACGACGTCGAGTGCGTCCCCGACGCGTGGAGAAAGTAGTGAGGGAGGAGGGCTTGGCGGAGGCTCTTGAACGTACTGAGGGAACAGGGGAGGCGGTCGAGGGCGAAGGACGGCGGTGGTTGGAACCCTAGCTGCTGTTGGTGCGTCTCTCGCCTAGGATGAAGGCCAAAACGACGAGATAATAGGAAAACGCTTCGTGCACAAGAGCTGGAGGTGTTGGAACGGGGAGGTTAGCATTAAAGTGGGGAAAGTGGGAAACAACGCATCATATTTTTTTTCTCAGGTAAAACAACACATCCTGTTATATCGTTGCTAGACATACGTTGGTATAGGGGGGTTCTTGTTGTAGTGTTCCTCCTATATATACCTACATACCCCCAAACGATCAGATACGGAGCCAAAACACTAATTCCACCGTCGTAACTTTATGTATCCACGAGATCCCATCTTGGGGCCTATTCCGGAGCTCCGCCGGAGGGGGCATCGATCACGGAGGGCTTCTACATCAACACCATAGCCCCTCCGATGAAGTGTGAGTAGTTTACCTCAGACCTACGAGTCCATAGTTAGTAGCTAGATGGCTTCTTCTCTCTTTTTGGATCTCAATACAATGTTCCCCCCTCTCTTGTGGAGACCTATTTGATGTAATCTTCTTTTTGCGGTGTGTTTGTTGAGACCTATGAATTGTGGGTTTATGATCAAGTCTATCTATGAATAATATTTGAATCTTCTCTGAATTCTTTTATGTATGGTTGGTTATCTTTGCAAGTCTCTTCGAATTATCAGTTTGGTTTGGCCTACTAGATTGATCTTTCTTGCAATGGGAGAAGTGCTTAGCTTTGGGTTTAATCTTGCGGTGTCCTTTCCCAGTGACAGTAGGGGCAGCAAGGCACGTATTGTATTGTTGCCATCGAGGATAACAAGATGGGTTTTTCTTCATATTGCGTGAGTCTATCCCTCTACATCATGTCATCTTGCTTAAGGCATTGCTCCGTTTTGGACTTAATACTCTAGATGCATGCTGGATAGCGGTCGGTGAGTGGAGTAATAGTAGTAGATGCAGGCAGTAGTCAGTCTACTTGTCTCGGACGTGATGCCTATATACATGATCATACCTAGATATTCTCATAACTATGCTCAATTCTGTCAATTCCTCAGCAGTAATTTGTTCACCCACCGTAGAATACTTATGCTCTCGAGAGAAGCCACTAGTGAAACCTATGGCCCACGGGTCTATCTTCATCATATTAATCTCCTACTACTTAGTTATTTCCTTTGCTATTTACTTTGCCTTTATTTTACTTCGCATCCTTATCATAAAAATACCAAAAATATTATCTTATCATATCTATCAGATCTCACTCTCGTAAGTGGCCTTACAGGGATTGACACCCCTATTTGCATTGGTTGCGAGGATTAATTTGTTTTGTGCAGGTACGAGGGACTTGCGCGTAGCCTCCTACTGGATTGATACCTTGGTTCTCCAAAACTGAGGGAAATACATACGCTACTTTGCTGCATCATCCCTTCCTCTTCGGGGAAAACCAACGCAGTGCTCAAGAGGTAGCAGAAGCCAGTTCGCCATGACCTTGTCGTCACCCCCGGCTTTAGGGATGGCTTCCTCATACGCCAGCAGAAAAGCCGATGGGTCCGCCGCGCCGTCTTAGCGCGGTGGCATCTCCGTCTTGAACTTGGGTGGCCACTTCACCTGCCGCAAGGTGGGAGAAAGGGCTCGGAGCCCCCAAGCGCCACTGTGGGCGCCCTTAGATCCAGTTGGCGGAGCGGCGCCAACCATGGAGAGTGGGCGCGAAGATGGTGGAGCGCGAATCGACGGAAGAAAAACTCCGGCGGACCCCTACCTCACGCGCCAAATGTTGGATCACGGGTTCCGACAAAACCACGGACACTGGGGTGCGCGCGAAGATCTCCCCCTACAGATCCATGTCCTAGCTTCACTAAGATCTTACGGGCTAACTCGACGAACTCACAACACAAAGGACACAAGATTTATACTGGTTCGGTCCACCGTTGTGGTGTAATACCCTACTCCAGTGTGGTGTGGTGGATTGCCTCTTGGGATGAGGATGAATAGTAAAAGGGGAAGAACAGCCTTCTGAGGAGAGGTGTTCTTGTGCTTGGTGAACTTGTGGTTGTCCTGGTCTCTCTTGGTCCGACCGATCGATCGATCTCCCTAGCTACGGTGGTGGCTAGTCCTGTTTATAGAGGCCCTGGTCCTCTCCCCAAATATTGAATGGGAAGGGAGCCAACAACGGCCAATTTGAAAGGGGACAACTAGTACAGCCTATCCTGACAAAAGCAGTCTTCGCCTGCAAAAGGCTCTGGTGGTGACGTCGTCCTGGGCTCCACGGTGACCTCCGTCTTGCCATCCTTCTGGTCTTGGTCTTGTTGCACTAATATGGAAACCTTTGCTTGATGCCTCGGTACTCCGTGCCTGCGCCTGCTTCCTTAGCACCGAAGAGGAAACAACGACACTATGCACGCTGGCGCCCGCCTGGCCTTGGTCGTCATGGCTCACGTCACTGGAACCTCGTGAGGTTTGCCTAGCCTTGATCTCTCTGCCCCTCGCGAGCCAGCCTGGTGAGGATGCTCCTGAGGAGGTCTTGTGTCACCCGCCTCGCGAGGGTCTTGAGTCCTTGCTGGTGAAGATGGGTCGTACGTGCTCGCTCGCAGAGCCACGCCATGGGCTGTAGGCAGGCAAGTCTGGGGACCCCCGTTCCCAGAACGCCGACAAAGTTGTTATTTATATTTCCTTATATCATGCTAAATTTTTATTATTCATGCTAGAATTGTATTAACTGGAAACTTAGTAAATGTGTGGATACATAGACAAACAAAGTGTCCCTTGTATGCCTCTACTTGACTAGCTTGTTAATCAAAGATGGTTAAGTTTCCTAACCATAGACATGTGTTTTCATTTGATGAACGAGATCACATCATTGGAGAATGATGTTATGGACAAGACCCATCCGTTAGCTTAGCATAATGATCGTTTAGTTTTATTGCTATTGCTTTCTTCATGACTTATACATGTTCCTCTGACTATGAGATTATGCAACTCCCGAATACCAGAGGAACACTTTGTGTGCTATCAAACTTCACAATGTAACTGGGTGATTATAAAGATACTCTACAGGTGTGTCTGATGGTGTTTATTGAGTTGGCATAAATCAAGATTAGGATTTCTCACTCTGAGTATCGGAGAGGTATCTCTGGGCCCTCTTGGTAATGCACATCACTATAAGCCTTGCAAGCAATGTGACTAATGAGTTAGTTACGGGATGATGCATTATGGAATGAGTAAAGAGACTTGCCGGTAACAAGATTGAACTAGGTATGAGGATACCGACGATCGAATCTCCGGCAAGTAACATACCGATGACAAAGGGAATGACGTATGTTGTTATGCGGTTTGACCGATAAAGATCTTCGTAGAATATGTAGGAGCCAATATGAGCATCTAGGTTCTGCTATTGGTTATTGACCGGAGATGTGTCTCGGTCATGTGTACATATTTCTCGAACCCGTAGGGTCCGCACGCTTAACGTTCGATGATGATTTGTATCATGAGTTATGTGTTTTGGTGACCAAAGTTTGTTTGGAGTCCCGGATGAGATCAGTGACATGATGAGGAGTCACAAAATGGTCGAGAGGTAAATATTGATATATTGGAAGGTTATATACGGACACCAGAATGGTTTTGGAGAAGATCGGGGATTTTTCGGAGTACCGGGAGGTTACCGGAACACCGCGGGAAAGTTATCGGGCCTAATGGGCCATAGTGGAGGAGAGGAGGAAGGCCACAGGAGGTGGTGCGCTCCCCCCTTGCCCCAATCCGAATTGGACAAGGGAAGGGGGTGCGCCCCCCTCTTTCCTTCTCCCTCTCCGTCCTTTCCCCTTTCCCCCTCTCCGTTGGAACGAAGGGGGAATAATCCTATTAGGTTTGAAGTCCCAGTAGGACACCCCCCTTGGCGCGCCTCCCCCCTGGCTGGCCGCCTCCCCCCTCCTTTATATACGTGGGCAGAGGGCACCCCAACAGCACAACATCAATTGTCTTAGTCATGTGCGGTGCCCCCCTCCACAGTTTACCACCTCGGTCATATTGTCGTAGTGCTTAGGCGAAGCCCTGCGCAGATCACATCACCAACACTGTCACCACGCCGTCGTTTTGAAGGAACTCTCCCTCAAGCCTCTACTGGCTCAAGAGCTCGAGGGACATCACCGTGCTGACCGTGTGCTGAACACGGAGCTGTCGTACGTTCGGTACTTGGATCAGTTGGATCGTGAAGACGCTCGACTATATCAATCACATTACTAAACGCTTCCGCTTTCGGCCTACGAGGGTACGTGGACACATTCTCCCATCTCGTTGCTATGCATCTCCTAGATAGATCTTGCATGATCGCATGAAAATTTTGAATTACTACGTTCCCTGACACTTAATACACTAGATGCATGCTAGATCGCGGTCAATGTGTGGAGTAATAGTAGTAGATGCATGCAGGAGTCGGTCTACTAATCTTGGACGTGATGCCTATGTAATGATCATTGCGTCAATATCATCATGATTATTTGAATTTATATCAATTGCCCAACAGTAATTTGTTTACCCGCCATTTGCTATTTTTTCTCAAGAGAAGACACTAGTGAAACCTACGGCCCCCGGGTCTCTTTCTCATATTATTTGCCTTTGCGATCTACTTTTCCTTTGCTTTTATTTTCAGATCTATTAAACCAAAAATACAAAAATATGTTGCTGTGTTTTATTCTTATTTATTTTATTTGGCATTCGATCTACCAATCTACTACAATTTTATTCACGTCCGTTTGCCTATCTTGAAGCGCTGCTACCCGAAAGGGATTGACAACCCCTTTTACATGTCGGGTTGCGAGTAGTAGTTATTTGTGTGCAGGTGTTGTTTACGTTGTGTTGCTTGGTTATCCTATTGGTTTGATAACCTTAGTTTCATATCTAAGGGAAATACCTATCGTTGCTATGCTACATCATCCCTTCCTCTTTTGGGAAATACCGATGTAGCTTCAAGCCGCCATCAAAAGGAATTTCGGGCGCCGTTGCCGGGGAGGATCTTCAACATATACCAGGTTCCTAATCACAAATCTCATCTCCTCACAATTTACATTATTTCCCATTTGCCTCTCGTTTTCCTCTCCCCCACTTCACAAAAAATTGCCGTTTTATTCACCCTCTCTTTTTCATTCGCCTTTTTTTGATAGATCTTTTGTTTGCTTTTGTTGCCATGTGCCTTCTATATGCTTCCATCTTCGCTTGCTAAAAATCTATTGATATGGATCCTCATCCACTTGCTAATCTTTTTAAAATATCCAATCATGATGAATCAATTGCTTGTGAGTTGAGTGCACTAGATTATCTCTATGAAGTTTCGCTTGAGATTTGTGAATCTAAAAATTGTGATGAATTGTTAAATGAAGGAATTAATAAAGCGATTCATGATACCTCCTTGAATAAAAACATGATTGAAATGATGTTATTATAAACTCTATTAATGTCAATTGTGTTAGTGATATGCAAAACCCCAAGCTTGGGGAAGCTTGTTTCGCTATGTCCACTACTTATTGCAATGATCATGATTGGGGTGATAATGATTCTTATGGTGTTGAAATTTTATTTAAACCTCATGATGAATATGCTTGTGATAATATTAAAAGTGGGTTTGGAAGACTGTCAGCTTTAGCTAAAAATAATCCCACATATTTGGAAAGTGTTCAATCTTATGATTTTTTTATAAAATTGGGCTTGGAGAGGTCATGACTTTATTTGATGATAATCCCACTATTTTGGAAGAGTGTCAACTTTGCATGCATGAGGATCACGGAGAGAAAATTTTATGTGGTAGCTATATAGTTGAATTTGAGTATGATCTTACATGTAATTATTATGAGACAGGAAAATATGGTCATAGAAATTTTCATGTTACTAAATTACCTCTCTTCATTTTGAGATTGTAAATGCTTTATTCCTTTTCCTTGCATATGCTAGTTTTTGCTTGTTTTGATAATTTGTTTGCTTATAAAATTCCTATGCATATGAAGTATGTTATACTTAAAAGTGATTTTCACATGCTGCATTCTTATTTTTAACCAGAGAGCTATAAAATTCCAATTCCTTTTACTGTAGATTAATATAAAAATTGTCCAGGTCTTCTTAATTTGGTAGAATTTTTGGAGTTAAAGAAGTGTTCAAAATATCCAGATTGCTACAGACTGGTCGGTTTTTGACAGATTCTGTTTTCTTTGCGTTGTGTGCTTGTTTTGATGGCTCTATGGTTTTCTCTGATGAGGTTTTGCCATAGAAAAGTTGGAAAACAGTAGAGATAATGCAAGAACAAAATATGAATTGGTTTACTACAACACTTATAGTAGTGATTTTTTTTATTATACTAACGGATCTCACGAAGGCTTTTGTTGAGTTTTGTGTGATTGATGTTTTCAAGTTTTGGGTTATCTTATGATGGATGAAGGAATAAGGAGTAAGAAGAGCCTGAGCTTGGGGATGCCTTGGTATCCCAAGCTATTATCCAAAAGAGAGAAAGCAACTAAGCTTGGGGATGCCCCGAGGGGCATCCCCTCTTTTCTCTAACGACCATCGGTATTTTACTCGAAGCTATATTTTTATTCGTCACATACTAGGTGTTTTGCTTGGAGCGTCTTATATGATATGAGTCTTTGCTTGTTTTATTTTGTGTTTTAAGTCTTGATTCCTTGATGGACACACCTATTTGAGAGAGACAAAATTATGTCATGACTTGTTAGAATTGCTCTCTATGCTCCACTTAATTTTTTATGACCTATGGACTTGCTCTAGTGCTTGATACGTCTCCAAAGTATCTACTTTTCCAAACACTTTTGCCCTTGTTTTGGACTCTAATTTGCATGATTTGAATGGAACTAACCCGGACTAACGCTGTTTTCAGCAGAATTGCCATGGTGTTATTTTTGTGCACAAATAAAAGTTCTCGGAATGACCTGAAAATTCACGGAGACACGTTTTGAAATATATAAAAAATACTAGCAAAAGAATCAGCATAAGGGGGCCCACACCCTATCCATGAGGGTGCAGGGCACGCCCCGAGGCGTGCGCCTGCCTCGTGGGCCCCCTAAGTCTCCACCAATGTCAACTCCAACTCTATATATTCACGTTCGTGGAGAAAAAAAATCAGAGAGAAGGATCCATCGCGTTTAACGATACAGAGCTGCCGTCAAGCCCTAATCTTCATCGGGAGGGCTGATCTCGAGTCTGTTCGGGGCTCCGGGGAGGGGAATCCTTCGCCATCGTCATCATCAACCTTCCTCCATCACCAATTTCATGATGCTCTCCGCCGTGCGTGAGTAATTCCATCGTAGGCTTGCTGGACGGTGATGGGTTGGATGAGATTTATCATGTAATCGAGTTAGTTTTGTTAGGGTTTGATCCCTAGTATCCATTATGTTCTAAGATTGATGTTGCTATGACTTTGCTATGCTTAATGCTTGTCACTAGGGCCCGAGTGCCATGATTTCGGATCTGAACCTATTATGTTTTCATGAATATATGTGAGTTCTTGATCCTATTTTGCATGTCAATAGTCAGCTACTATGTGTTATGATCCAGTAATCCCGAAGTGACAATAATCAGGACCACTCCCGGTGATGACCGTAGTTTGAGGAGTTCATTTATTCACTAAGTGTTAATGCTTTGGTCCGATACTCTATTAAAAGGAGGCCTTAATATACCTTAGTTTCCAATAGGACCCCACTGCCACGGGAGGGTAGGACAAAAGGTGTCACGCAAGTTCTTTTCCATAAGCATGTATGACTATATTCGGAATACATGCCTACATTACATTGATGAACTGTAGGTAGTTCTGTGTCACCCTATGTTATAAATGTTTCATGAGGAATCGCATCTGACATAATTATCCATCATTGATCCATTGCCTATGAGCTTTTCACATATGGATCTTTTCTTAGTTACTTTTTTGTTGCCACTGTTACGATTACTATAAGAACTACTACTGTTACTTTTGCCACTGTTACCATTACTTCCATACTACTTTGCTACTAAATACATTGCTGCAGATATTAAGTCTATCAAGTGCGGTTGAATAGCCAACTCAACTTTTAATACTTGAGAATATTCTTTGGCTCCCCTTGTGTCGAATCAATAAATTTGGGTTGAATACTCTACCCTAGAAAATTGTTGCAATCCCCTATACTTGTGGGTTATCAAGACTATTTTCTGGCACCGTTGCCGGGGAGAATAGCTCTATTCTTTGAGTCACTTGGGATTTATATATGTTGATCACTGTGAGGAACTTGAAAGATTAAAGAACCAAGATTTTTCCCTCAACTACGAGGGGACGTAAGGAACTTCCATCTAGCTCTACACTTGATTCACCTTCTGTTTTGAGTAAACTTGCGACACCTACTCCTGCTATTGATTTTGATATGTCGCATGTTATTGATGATGATGCCACTTCTTCTATGCATGATGCTTATGATGAAACTACTTCTATGTTTGATAATACTATGCCACTAGGTGAATTTCTTGATGAACAACTTGCTAGGGTTAGAGAGAATGAAATGATTGAAACTGATAATATTGATGAAAGTGATGATGAAGATTCTCCCCTAGATATGAATTGCCTGATGTGCCTGAGGGATATGTTATGGATGAAGAAACTGCTAGAGATCTTTTAGCTTGCAAAGATATATATGATCTTAAGAAACTGTTAGCTAAGCTGAAAGAAAAGTCTTTGAATGCTAGAATCAAGTATGACCATGCTTTTGCTACTTCACCTATCTGTATTTCTGATAAGGATTATGATTTGTCTGTCGATCTCGAGTTAATTACTTTGGTTGAATCTGATCTTTTTTTATGGCTATGAATCTGAAACTTTTGTGGCACATCTTACTAAATTAAACGATATTGCCACCCTATTCACTCTTGAGGAAAAAATTCATTAGTACTATATCCTTAAGTTATTTCTGTTCTCATTAAAGGGTGATGCTAAAACATGGTTTAATTCTCTTGCTCCTGGTTGTGTGCGTAGTCCCCAAGATAGGATTTATTACTTCTTTGCTAAATATTTCCCCGCTCATAAGAAACAAGCTGCCTTACGAGAAATATATAATTTTGTGCAAATTGAAGAAGAGAGTCTCCCACAAGCTTGGGGGAGGCTTCTCCAATTACTTAATGCTTTACCTGATCACCCTCTCAAGAGAAATGAAATACTTGATGTCTTTTATAATGGACTAACCGATGCTTCCAGAGACCATCTGGATAGTTGTGCTGGTTGTGTTTTCAGGGAAAGAACTATTGAGCAAGCTGAATTGCTATTGAATAATATATTGAGTAATGATAATGATTGTACACTTCCTGAATCAACTCCTAAGCCAACTCCGAAGAAAAGGGGTATTCTATTTCTCAGTCCTCAAGATATGCAAGGCAAAGAAATCTACGAAAGAAAAGGGTATTAAAGCTGAAGATGTTAAGAATTTACCACCTATTGAAGAAATACATGGTCTTGATAACCCGACATAGGTAGTAAAGGTAAATTCTCTCTATAGATTTGATAAAGGTGATATTCCTTGTAATAAGTCTGCTAGCCAATGCTTGGATGAGTTTGATAATTTTATTGTTAAACAAGAAAACTTCAATGCTTATGTTGGTAGACAATTGAAACGTAATGCTGATATGCTTGAACACTTGAGTGATTATATGTCTAGAGTTAAAGGTGACCTTAAACTTATTAGTAAACATCCTTCTACGCTTACCACTCAGGTAGAACAAATTCTTAAAGCTCAACATGATTTGCTCAATGAATTAAATAATAAGAAAAATGATAATACCATTAGAGTTATGACTAGAGGGGGTAAAATGACTCAGGAACCTTTGTATCCTCAGGCCCACCCTAAGAGAGTTGAGCAAGATTCTCAGATAACTAATGTTGATACACCTAGTCCTTCTAAGAAGAAGAAAAAGAAAAATGATAGGACTTTGCATGCTTCTAGTGAACCTGTTGTTGACACACCTAAGAATCCCAATGATATTTCAGTTTTGGTGCTAAAACACAATCTGGTAATGAACATGAACCTAGTGATAATGTTAATGAGGATGTTCATGATGATGCTCAACCTAGCAATAACAATGATGTAGAGATTGAACCTGTTGTTGATCTTGATAACCCACAATCAAATAATCAATGTTATGATAAGAGAGACTTCGTTGCTAGGAAGCACGGTAAAGAAAGAGAACCATTGGTTCAGAAACACATGCCTTTTCCTCCTAAACCATCCAAGAAAAAGGATGATGAGGATTTGGAGCGCTTTGCTGAAATGATTAGACCTATCTTTTTGCGTATGTGCTTGACTGATATGCTTAAAATGGATCCTTATGCTAAGTATATGAAAGATATTGTTACAAATAAAAGAAAGATACCAAAAGCTGAAATTTCCACCATGCTTGCCAATTATACTTTTAAAGGTGGAATACCTAAGAAACTAGGAGATCCTGGAGTACCAACTATACCATGCTCCATTAAAAGAAACTATGTTAAAACTGCTTTATGTGGTATTGGAGCCGGTGTTAGTGTTATGCCTCACTCCTTATATCATAGACTTGATTTGAATAAGTTGACACCTACTGAAATATCTTTGCAAATGGCTGATAAATCAACTGCTATACCTGTCGGTATTTGTGAGGATGTGCCTGTTGTGGTTGCCAACGTTACTATTTTAACGGACTTTGTTATTCTTGATATTCCCGTGATAGTATGTCGATTATCCATGGTAGACACTTTTTGAATACTGCAGGGGCTGTTATTGATTGCAACAAAGGCAATGTCACTTTTCATGTTAACGGTAATGAGCATACAATACACTTTCCGAGGAAACAACCTCAAGTCCATAGTATCAATTCTATTGGAAAAATTTCAACGATCACTATTGGAGGTTTTGAATTCCCTCTCCCTACTGTCAAGAAGAAATATGATATTCTTATTGTTGGGGACATACACATCCCCGTTGAGGTAACCTAGTGTTATTTCAAAATTCTCTGGTTTCATGCTATTCGGAAAGAGTTTGTTAACAAGACTTGATCAACCTTGTTAGTGGATTCCTTTTGATGAGCATGAGATGGATGAAGTTAGAAAGCACAACTCTCTATACCCTCCTTTTACTTTCTGTTATTTAGATTAAATAAAGCAAAAATAGTATTTTCTGTCTGTTTTCTGAATTATCCTTCCAATAAAAATACTCCAAAAATGAAAGTTCTCCAAATGGCCGGAAAATGATATATGATTTTTTGTAGAATATTTAAGAATTACTCGCACTGAGAACACACCAGGGGGGCCCCACCACTTGGCCACGAGGGTGTAGGGCGCCCCCCTTGGGGCGTGCCCCCTGCCTCATGGGCCCCATGTGGCCCCCTCCACTTATTCCAGCACCCACACACTTCGTTTTCCTCTAGAAAAAATCATCCCATTGCTCAAACCCGTGTTCTAGCTCATCTTGCTGCCATTTTTTATCTCCTTGCTCAAAGCTCCATTCACAAAACTGCTTTGGGGGATTGTTCTTCGGTGTGTGACTCCCCCAATGGTCCAATTAGTTTTTGTTCTAGTGCTTTATTTATTGCAAATTTTTGCTGCTTAGGTGACACTGTTCTTGAGCTTGCATGTCAAATTTATATGGTCCAAAGTAGTTTTAATGCATGATAGTGCCTCTAGGCACTTGTAGGAGTCACTAAAAATTTCAGAAATTTTTCAGAGAAAGAAAATGTTTAGGAAAATGTACTAAGGTGGTTCCTCAAGGAAGCAAGGACCAAGGCTCGCGATACGTGAGCCGGACGATGAACCACCAAGGGATGCTGAAGTGCGGCCTTGTGAATGGCCGTTAGAGGAGTTTATGGTCCAGGCAGGAATCAAGGATGAATTTGACACATACATGCGTAATGCGGATCTTGAGAACTGTGTGTCAGATAAGTGCCGGCAATACCACTATCTAACTGATTCCTTTGTGAGGAGGTTTAAATTTATATCCTCGCGCAATTCTCACACTGTTTTATTTGATCTTTATGATAAATCATATACCATGGACCTAGAGTGTTTTAATACTGCTTGTAAACTCCCGCACTGGGGCAATGTTAGTGAACCTCGCAAATTTGAATATAAAGACTTTCTTGCTAGTATCACTGTGGGGGAATCTAGGGAAATCACACAAGCTACCATAGGGAGCATTCATTTCCCTTCCATACATTATTTTGCTCTCATCATTGGTAGATGCATTAACAGTAAAAGTGAGGCTTGTCACATGTGCGTTCCAGATCTTAGTGTCCTCAAGAGTGCGGTATTAGGTGATAAACAATATAACTTGGGGGCCATTGTTGCACGAAGGTTGCATCTTAACGGTATAAGTGGAGATTTTTTTGGTGGAATTTATGCAAATCGTGTAGCTAATTATCTTGACGTGCCCATACACTACTAGGGAAAACCTTATACACAGAAATTTAGCAACAGCGCGGGTTAAAAAAGGGCGCTAGTGCTAGATAGCAGTAGCGGTTCAGAATAAACCGCGCTGTAGATACGATCCTAGCAGTAGCGCGTGTGCCCGTAAAAGCGCTACTACTAATATTCCCATTGCTGGAACGATGGGCTACGCATAGCAGTAGCGGCCTTGCAGGAAGCGCGCTACCGCTAGGGCATGAGTAGCAGCGCGTTTCCCTATAACAGCGCTACTGCTAATGGAAATAAAATAAAATGAAAAACAAATAGAAAAGTAAATGAAAATGAAAGAAACAGAAAAAGGAGAAAGACAACAAAATAAAATGTAAAGCAAAATAAATGAAAAAGCGAAAAAACAGAGAAAGGCTTAGCTGTAGCGTGTGTTAGTAAGAGGCGCTGTAGCTATCGCAGCTGCAGCGCGTTTCCAGGACCCCCGCTATAGAAACAGAAAAGGAAATAAAAAAGAGAGAAAATTACATATGTATAGCAGTAGCGCGTTTTGGAAAAAGCGCTATAGCTACCTTAGCTATAGCGCGTTCTGCGAAACATGCTACCGCTAGTTTTGACTTAACCAAAAACTGTTTCCCCCCCGGCCACCACTTGCCCCCCAAATCTCTCAACCCACCCCGCCGCCGTCTCCCCGATTCGCCATCGCCCCACTTCGCCGCTGTCTCCTGCCGACGTCGACGCCCCCGAAGCTACCAGAGTCGTGCGCCGTCGACGCCACCGGAGCCGCCCCCAACGCCACGGAGCCGCGCGGCCTCATCAACGCCATCGGAGCCATCATCGACGCCACCGGATCCTCCCTCACCACAACTGCCTTCCTCGCCGTCACCGGAGACGCCCCTGCCTCCCTCACCACCACTGCCTCCCTCGCCACCACCGGAGCCATCCTCTGTAAGCCCCGACCCTCCTCTCTCTCTCATGCATAGGTTAGCTAGTTTAATTATGTTAATTATCTAGGTTAGGGAAAAAATTTAGTTAGGGCTTTGACAGAGAAGTAGTTAGGTTAACTAGTTTAATTAGGTTAATTACCTAGGTTAGTGCAGAAATTTAGTTAGGGCTTTGACAGAGAACTAGTCAGGTTAACTAGTTTAATTAGGTTAATTATCTAGGTTATTTAGGCAAGTTTTATTTTAAAGATGGTCCCTTCCTAGACTTTTATTGTTGATTATATCTTTTCATTGAAGCGGTCATGTTGTTTGTGCCCAAGTGGCTTTGTTGTTTGAATGAAGCTGAGTGGCCTATATATGTTTTGTCGGAATGTTGATTCATTTCCGTTCTTGCAAATTTCAGGTTCTCGATTTGTCCACTTTTTAGCAAAGGTCATGCCAAAATTTTCCGTTTATTTCGGCATGACTTGTGCTACAAACTAGGACATATCGAGTGCCTGGGATTTGCCACACCAGGAAGGAGTCAACGTTCCTACAAAACATAGGCCTATTGTATGTCATTATTCATTTTATTAGGTCTAGAATTAATTTACTAGATTTAATCATAGGAAACATGGCTAGCAACGATGAAGGACATGGTTCTGGTGATTGCAACGACGTCTACTGGGCGGCAGGCAATTTTTTTAGCCTTGCCGACGATCAACCGGTGGCATCGGGGACTGAGACCGACACGCAGACCGGTGCTGAGACTGAGACCGGCGCCGAGACTCAGACCGGCATCAAGACCGGCGCTGAGACTGAGACCAGTGCTGAGACTGAGACCGGTGCTGAGACTCAGACTGGCGTCAATACCGGCGCTGAGACTGAGACCGATACTGCCTCGGGGAGCGGAGCCGGTGTAGAACAGAAAGCAAAGAGGCAACGACTTCCTAAAAAACTCAAGACTACTAGACTGGTGGTCACGGAGGTGGACGACGGCAATTTTGAGCCAAAGGCGCCCGAGGAAGCACGTCGATGCTACGGCAACCAAATAGGCTGCATCGTACGGACAACCGCCACCATCAACGATGAGAAACTACCGTAGATAGAAAATATGAGGAGCTCCCTCCTAAAGAAGTTTCACCAGATATTCTTGTTCCCGGGCCGAAATGAGAAGGATCATGAAGATCCAGATGAGGACCCGGCAATGAAGAAGATAAACAAACACGCCATGACCAAGTTTAGCAACGCGTTGGCCGCCTAGAAAAATCGAGTGAAAGCAAAGATCATCGACAAGAAGGAACCCTACTCCGAGATTGTAAAGGATAATCAGACAATCACGGAAGAGCAGTTTCAAATATTCAAGGAGGCTTGCGAGGCCGAAGCTGCCAAAAAAAAGTCTCAGTACATGAAGGGGCTTCAAGAGAGGAACATTGGGAGCCACCACCTCGGAAGCCGTGGTTACGGCGGAAAGAGGTCCAAATGGGCCAAGGAGGACGCGGAAGCCGCGAGTCTTGGCATCCCAGACCCCTTGGCGGATTTCACCGTCCCGCAGGAGCGTGACGTCCTCAGGGCCCGGCACCGTTGGGACCCAGTGAACAAGGTTTACGAGACAACACCGGTCATTACGGAGTTCATGAGACTGCTGGTAATTTTAGTTTCTAATCAATTCGACTGCGCACGTTAGTCATATTTGTAAACAATCCTTGTGCCTTTTGCAGAGAGAGCAGCACCAGATTGCGGCTGAAAGCGACTCGCCGTCTGAGGCATTGGCGAGGCCCAAGTGGGACACTCCATTCAACCGGGTGTTAAACATATTGAAACGACAACCGGTGGATACGCAACCGTCATATGGACGCGTGCACGGGGTCGGAGACGACGCCACATGGAAGAAGTACTACCGTGAGACCATGGAGGAGAGACGGAGGTTAACTGAAGAAAACATCGACAAGAAGGTTGAGATTGCGGTTGAGAAGAAATCATCTCAAACAGTCGCCACAGCGGTAGCTGCCGCAAAACAGGTGGTTGCAGATTTGTCTAATTCCTTGGTGATGGGCGTTATCACTTGGACAAGGCAAAATCCAGAAAAAAATGCAGAGGACTTTCCCCTTGCCGACTTCTTGGGGAGCAGCTCGACTAGCGTTGCACCAGCACCTGCTCCTGCACCGGCTCCCGCACCGGACGTGCTCGGTGGTGCTTCACCTTTGGCTGAGCTCGACGCCCTCATAGTATCTGTCACACCGGCCCCCTTCAATATAAATGTATAATCTCCCGTTTTTGTTGCCTTTCAGATGTCTCACGTCGCAGACATTTCTTTGCAGGCCGACGAAACCCCGTGCACCATATTGTACACCATCGGCGACCAAAAGGTGGACGTGGGGAAGGCGACGATAATGAAGCCGAAGGAACCATTGTTCCACAGCCGGCCGATCCCCCCGAACGTCTTAAAGGTTTCCATGGCCAGTGTCAAACCAGGCCACGAGAATTTGCCTCCTCCAATACTAGCGGGGGATGACGGCGAGACATCGCGGAGGCTTGGTGATTGTTGCAGTGGGTGGGTGCTGTTGTGGCCAAAGAGTCTGCTTCGTTTGGAGGCGGCCGGGAGCACACCCACAAGCACGCAGCCTCAGCAAGGTATGAACATCAACACCCCACCTACCCAATTAGCATCAGGTGTCGGGTTGGGTGATAGCGGACGGGGTAAGGAGGAGGCTCCATTAGTCGCTGATGACGTCGCCATGGATGAGGATGAGGACGACGATGGCGCTGAACAGTATGTCTATACTGGCGCCTCCTCAGGGTTTGAGCGTCATGAGTCGGTGCCTGAATTGCCGTCTCAACATATTATGGACGACCTTCCGGTAGTAAAGAAGTCTAGGAAGAGAGCGAGGAAAGGCAAAAAAGCTGATTCTATGATCCAGCCGCCTCAGCAGCCTCGGCTTCAGGACCGTATAGATATCCCCGATGCGGATAAATGGCATATCCCCGGTCAACCAATCCTACCTGCAACAGCGCTACGGGCCAGATTCGGCGATCTAAGGAGACTTCATGACGATGTGCTGCGGGTAGAGAAAGGCCTCATCGCCTTGAAAGATCCAGGATACCCACTCTACGTGGTTAACGTTCCGCGGCAAATGTCGTACGTTGATAGCTTCCCCACGGATAAGTTCTTCCTCCGATTCGATTACATATTCGACATGTTTCACGTGAAGAAGCTAGATTTTACGTTTGTCTGCCTTTATGCCTTGCACATGAACTACATCATCGGGGTTGAGCAGATATCTAATATCCATGTCGCTGACCCGTACTACATGCACGAGGGCTTCTTGGGAGTCTGCACAAAGCACCGTGAATACGCGAGGGATTACATCGTCACTTTCATGCTCGCCAATAAGGACAAGGAGGCGATTCTCGCGCCTTATCATCCCGTGTAAGTCATCCGCGCTGCTATCCTTCCTTCGATTTCAATCATTCATTTGCACGGTGGAGGCTAATTAATTTGAGGTGTACTTATTTTGCGCAGCGGCGGGCGCACCGTCCTCATCATCCTCTACCCCTGATTCTCCTATGCTCTTTTACTTGGACTCATCGAAGAACAGTCACAAAAAGGATTACACCCACACCAAGGATGTTCTCGACAGTGGTATGTTTTACTACCAAGCAAGGGGTGGAGAGGTCAGGGACAAGAAGACAAGGGGCGGCAGGGCCGCCTTCGGCCATAAGACCGACTTCTGCTGCATCCAGCAACCGAACGATTCTCTTAATGATGGATTCTATGTCCTACACCACATGCTGGAGTACAGACGGGATCACCAGAACCTTCGCATTTCACCTAGATCTGGCGATGCCCATATTCTGCAATGGGCAAAGGACATAGGAGATATCGAGGATCATCGACTTTGAGCAGAGTTCTATAACATCCAATGCGAACTTGCCCAAATCATCATGAAGGAGGTCGTCGGAAAAACAGGGATGTTCTACGGAGAAGGACAAATGTCGCGGGAAGACGTCCGAACAAGGATAGCCTCTCAGCGTCTCAACATGAAGCCTTTCACTAAGCTCAAGGACTATCTCCCTGACTTGGATGGATGGAACGACATGTTGGAGTGATTGTCGATATATGACAATGTGTCCGTTTAGTCCATACTTTCTGTATGACAAAACTTTGAGTTATGCACGGTGAAACTTTATTTGTGATGTAATTAAACCGTCCTCCTCCTCGACTAGCGAAAATCACTCTAGTTAGGGCATTTCGGGGTACGATGAACTTTGTTATTTATGCTTATGATATGTTGTTTTATTTTTGCCAAGTCTGTCTCTTTCTGTTGCTCAACTATATATGTTGCATATCATCGACTCATGTGACGATGCAGGTGCATAGATCATAGATGTCGGGGGTTGGGTGTGACGTATGCCAAAGGATGGCTTATCATGGTGGGGGCGAGTAGAACGTCGCCGGTGCCTGGAAACGGGATAAGGCGAAGGCATGCACGCCGGCGAATCTTACCCAGCTTCGGGGCTCTCCGTGGAGATAATACCCCTACTGCTGCTCTGCGGGGTCTCCGCATGATCACTATGGCAAAGTGTGTACACGGTTGCTCCATGAGCTGTTTCCTGGAGGTAGGAGAAGGCAAGGCTAGCTCTCTCCTTCCTATATGATCTGGTCTAGTGCTAATGGATTCCAACCCTTTGCATGGGTGCCCCGGGGGTTTATATAGGCCTACTCCCCAGGGGTACAATGGTAATCCGGCTGGACGCGGGACCAGCCATCAGTCTCTCTGGCCGCTGTCTTATCCGCCGACTCCTGGGGCCCGCCGACTGGTGGGCCCCACCGACTGGCTCGGTACGGAGCCGACAGGCCGCGTCCGCCGCGGGCGAGTCTTCCCGGATGTAGATTACTGTAGCCGTGCCTCTAATGAAGCGGGCTTGGTCATGGGGTCGTGGCGATAGCTCCGCCGTCTGGTGGGCGATCACTGTGGCCACTCCCTGTCGCGTCTGGTTAATGGCGCGTGGGGCCCGTGGGAGGGGCCGGCCGACTCCTGGGGGCCGACTCCCAATTGGGCCGGCTGGTGGAGCTCTCGCCGTCTTCCGTACGCCCGCCGACTGGTGGGACCCGTCGTCCCTGGGTCGTACCGGCAGGCCGTCGTGGGCACAGGACTCCGCGCACTAGGGCTGACGTCAGGGCCGGCATGGCAACAGTGTCGCGCCGGGCGGAGATCTCCGCGCGTATGGCATACTGTGGCCACGCCTGCCCTTGGAAAAGGGTGGGAGTGGACCTTACTGTGGCCACTCCCCGTCCCGTCCCTCTTTAGGAGGGCATGGGGGTTGTTGGCGACGCGGGCCGACTCCCCATGGCCGGCTTCTCTGGAAGTCGCCAGTCAGGAGTCGGCTCATCCTGAAGTCGTCCTCGGGACTGGGCCAGGAGTGGGCAGTCTGCTGCCTCGCAGCCGACTCCCAGAAGGTAGCTCTTCGTTCTGGGGTCTTGAGGGGTGCAGCCTGCCCCGATGTCTTGAAAGGTTCTGGGCCTGGGTTAGCCTACCCGTGGCCCATTACTCCGACAGTAGTTCCCGAAGCTGGTGAGGCGCCGAGGGCGATATGTCGAGGAGCCTCAACAGTTTCTTCTTTCCGGCTGTTGGATCTAGGCCTCGCTAGCCGTCTTCTGTCAAGCCGACTAGTTGGAGCCAGACTTGCTTAAGGCCGACTTGCCCCTAAAAAAGTTTGAACAACGCGGCGGAGTCCAGGCGGCGTGCCTGATAAGTCTCCGGGTTGCCGCCCGTTGTGGACCCGTCGCAAGGCGCCACGTGGCTGAGCTAGTCTGCCCACCCACGCGCGCGACGGGGCAGGCCTATGGGCGGGGCCCGCCACTACCGCGCCTCAGCATGTGAACGGATCCGTTGTGGCCGTGCGGACGGTTGGGGTTCTCGTGCGGTTATTGCACACAGTAACTTCATGTGGTAAATCGTGGGGGTCATGTGGTCCTGGGCGCAGTTAATCCCATGACTGCCCCCTCGGCTTCTCGGCCCACGAGCCTACAAGTAGGCGGGGGGAGGGGGCGGCGAAGCACGCGCGCCCATCCTCCCTACTCCCTTTCGCTCCTTCTTGCTTCTTCTTCCTCTCGCCGCTGCTGCTCCGGACCACACCACGCCCGCAGCGATGAGCTCTTCCTCCGCCGCCGCGCCTCCTGCTGTGCGCTCTGGAGTGTGGGACGGCTCCGAGGTCAATGAGACGACATCGAGATCCTCCGCAAGACACAGCGGCTGCCCGGCAGGGGCTTAGTGCGGGTCCGCCTCGCGCCGGAGGGGGAAATATCGCCGGCGCCGGAGGAGGGCGAGCGGGTCATATTCCGCTTGCACCTTATGCGCGGCCTGGGGCTGCCGGTGAGCGGCTTCTTCCACTCCTTCTTGGAGTTCCACGGGCTCCAGCCGCACCACCTTACTCCGAACACGGTGGTGCTGCTGGCTGCCCTCGTCACCCTATGCGAAGGCTTCCTCGGCGTCTCCCCACCATCGAGCTCTGGGGTGAGTTCTTACAGTCCAAGCTCGGCACACACGTCACCGGCGTGCCGGCCCAGTGCGGTGCGTTTATCGCGATGCGGAGATGTGGCAGCGGTCCTACTTCTATGTGGAGAACGTCGCCCCAGAAGGCGACTGGGTCAACCTGGCAACTTATGAAGCCGGCGCGCCGGCTGGAAGGCTCCCCAGCTGGTCACACCGAGCCAGGACGTTGTCTCCTGCTGGTGCCGCCGCCATCGCGCGACTCCGAGTGCTGACGCAGTCGGAGGGTTTAACCGGGGCCGACTTGCTGGCCGCCTTCGTGGCTCGCCGAGTTCTCCCACTCCAAGGCCGACCTCACCTGATCTGCCAGATGAGCGGTCATCGGGACCCGAGTCGGATGTGCTCCAAGGACATGCCCCACGCGGAGGTGGCGGACACGGTGAACTACATCGTGAACTGCGGTCTCTCGGTGGATTGGCGGTTCGGCAAGGAGCCGCACTCACGCGCCAACCCCCCGCCTATTGTAAGTCGTCTTCCTTCTTTTGTTTCTTTTGTTGCCGAGTCTGACTTGTCCAGTTTGACCGTTTTTGTTTTGAATCAGAACCCTCTCGTCCCTCCTTCGGCCGGCACCACGGGGCCGGCTCGTCAGTTGGTCCCCGATTGGGCGGAGAGCGACGTCGACGATCCTGACATGGGGGCGGCGGCCATGGAGGCCGATGATGAGGGGGGAGGAGGAGAAGCAGGCGGCTCCAGGCCAACGGCCACTTTCGCCGACTGGTCTGATGACGATGCTGAGGGGGAAGTCGCCCCGCGTCACGAGCCAAAGGCTGGCCAGCCAAGCGCGAGTTCCTGCACAGTCTTGGACGCTTAAGGCGGCGCAAAGAAGCGCCGGGCCGGGCCGAGTACACTTGGTGGCCGGTCGAAGAAGTTTAAGGGAGCGGCCGCCGCGACCAAGCAGGAAGAGGCGGCCGCGAAAGCCAACCGCTTCCGCAAGGAAGTGAAGAAGCCGCCGCTGGTCTCTGCGTAAGAGCCTCCGTCCCTTATCTTTATTTTCTCTTTGTTGATCTTGTTTGAGTCTTTCATATGCTTCCCTCACTTGAGGGCTCCCCTCACTCTTGAGAGGGTTGCTGCCGCCTCCGTTATGGGGTCGGCGGAGACGTCTGCCACTACTTGGCGGATTAACCCCGCCACCGACCTCCGGGAGGCGACGGAGCGGAACGCACAGGAGAAGCGCGAGGAGAAAGAGGCCGCCCGCCGGGAGAAAGCGGGGGCGGAGAAGGCGGAGGCCTCTACCCTGAAAAAGCTGGAGGAGGCCGAGGCCGCCGTCGCGGCAAGGTGGCAGGCTAAGGAAGTCACGCACCGGGGGTCGGTGGTGTTAGTCACCCCTTTGAACTCTGCGCCGCCGCCCCCGGAGTTCACAGGACAGTCAGGAGAAGCCGGCAGTGAGTTACCGATCATGGAGAGAGGCGGCGGCGACGCCTCCATGCCGGACATGGTCGTGCCGCCCCCACCGCCGTCTAGGAGCGCGCAAGGCAAACAGCCGGCGGACCCGCCCTTGCCGCCGACTGAAGACGAGGCCGTGGCAAGGCTACTCCTTCAAGTAGGCTCGCCAACGTGCCGCCGTCTTGAGAAGGCGACTTCGGCGCCACGCCCCTTGGAGACCGGCACTGCTAGCTCGACGATCCCAGATGCCAAAGCGAGGAGCACCGCGCCCATTGGGTGGGTGCGAGGAGGCAGCACGGGCCCGCTGAACCAGGCGCTTCTGGATGTCCAGACAAAGCAGCGAGCTGAGAGCGACGCTATCCAAAACTGCACCAAGGTGCACCTGGCGTCGCGGGCAGCCATCCGGGTATGCTTTCTCCTTTGTCTTTGTTTTCTTGTTCCTCTTTGTGGGGGCACGCCAGCGCACCCACTGGGTGTAGTCCCCGAGTTTCAGGCTGGCTGCTTAGAAGGCGGCCCGGAACTCCAATTGGTGAGTTCCGGGTACTAACTTTTGTCTGAAATACATGTCGCAGGACTATCACAACCTCCGTGTCACCGCCTTCAACTGCAAAGTTGAAGAGCTGGGCAAGCGGACCGCCGACTTGTCGGAGAGCCGGAGTGAGTCATTTTTCTTCTTTGCGGGGCCGTGCTGGCACACCCGCGGGCTGTAGTCCCCGAGATTCGGGCCGACTGCTGAGCAGTCGGGCCGGATCTCCCCGGCGACCTTCTTTGTTGATGACTTAACGCCTTCTTTCTTCTTTCTCCTCAGAGGCCAACGCCACTCTTCAACAGTAGCTGAGCGAAGCCAACACCACGTTGCGCGCCAAGGGGGAGGAGTGCAGCAAGCTCGCCGCAGAGCACGATCTGCTGGCCGCACAATTGGCAGAGCAGAAGGAGCTGCTTAAGAAGACGCAGAAGGAGGCGGAAGAAGAGGAGGCCGCCCTCCTGGCCGAGTTTGCGAGCGAGCGCTCCTCCTGGACTGACAAGGAGGCAATGCTGGCCTCCGGCTTCCACGAGATCGAGGACCTCGTCGACGGTGAGATTCTTTGCTTTTCTTCTTCAAGGCGCCGACTATAGGTCGAGCCGACTCCTGGTTTTTTGACTTGTTCTTCATTCTTTCCGTCTTGGCAGACTTCTTCCCCATCCACTCGCAGGCTGCCATTCAAGCTATCGAGGCTGACCGCGAGGAGCGGAGGGCAGATGGTGCGGAGATCGCCGGCGACGCCCCCCGGACCCTTGACAAGCATATTCTGAGCATTGGGGCTCGTCTGCGGCCGGCCCACCGGATGCTGCGCCGGCTTCAACGTGTCGGCGCCCAAGCGATCGCCGCCCTGTGGCCAGACGTGCAGGCTCCACGCACCCCCAGTCGGACTGCCGACTGGCTGAAGGTCGCGGCTGGCCGTCTTGAGGCCTGTAAAGGTTCCTCGGCCCGGGCTGGAGCGCACCGAGCCTTGGAATTTGTCAAGGCATGGTATCCGGGGCTGGACCTAGACCGGCTAGCCACACTCCGGTCAGAGGCCCAGCCGGAGCTGGTAGCCGCGGAAGACGCCCTTGTCAAGCGCACGGCGGCGATCGCCGAGTACACCGACACCAGCATCTTTATCCCCGAGCGGGCTGAAGACAGCGGGGAGGTACCGCTGCAGTGGTTTGGGATGAACCCAGACTACGGCGAGGACTCGGCGGTGGTGATCGGCTCCAGCGTCGAGGAGGAAGACGAGGCGGAGGAAGGAAGCGAGATGGAGGCACCGGAAGACGGAGCGGACGGCCAGCCTCAGCTCGACCGTGGCTCCAGGAACGAGCCTTGCCCGCCCGAGTCGACTGCCACCGGAGGTGATCAAGCCGAGACCGCCCAGCCGGCCGCCCCAACATCCAACACCGCCGTCTCCTCCGATCCTCCGAACCCCTCTGCCGCCTCCTAGGTGGCCACCTTATCTTTGTTTTATCTGTTTAGTAGTCTTTGAAGAACTTGTTTATTCGCACAATTCCACCTGCGGGGTGCATTTTGAAATTCTGCTCGAAGATTCGGCCAAGGGCCTTTGTTACGTAAATATTCATCCGACTTCTATCTTTTCTTGCTCATTGCTCTTTTGGCTTTTTCCTTTGCTGCCTTCCCTCAGTTGCCGTCTTTGTTAGTCGGACAGCCGCTCTGCGGACTACTGCTGGATCAAATTCTTGGTCACTTTGGGAAGGCAAGTACTTAGCCGTTTTTAGAGTTGTTTAGCAAGTTGGATAGAAGGCGGCAAGCCGACTGTTCAAGAGTTGGTTTTGCGAAAAAAGGCTGGAAGCCGGCCTTAAGCTATGTTTATGCCTTCAGTCCTTAGCCATTTTTCATGTGGACGCCCATTCTTCCTTACTCCTGCCCACCAGACAGTCGCTCTGTGAGCTGCGGCTTCTGACAAGAGACAGCTTAGGCGCCACACACTACTTGTCCGGCTGCAGGAAGCATTTCATAGCGCAGGGCGGCAAGTCCCCGGGCCGACTAGTCGAACCCGGTGCCAAGCGGCATATCAAAGAGTAATATACTCGAAGGCATAATTCTTATCATATAGATAAAAGAGGGCAGTCCCCGAGCTCTTCTCGGGGGGCCCGAAGTCTTGGTACTTTTAATACAAAAGGTAGCATGGTACATACTGCGTTTAACTGTAAAATTTTCAGAGGAGATTTGCATTCCATGGCTGCTCTGTCTCTTTGCCGGAGTCGTCCCTCTTGCATGCTCGGGGCTTCTGAGCGTCGATCAGGTAGTAGGGGTCATTGCCCAGCACTTTGCTGATGATGAAGGGGCCTTCCCAAGGCGCCGACAGCTTGTACTGGCCGGCTGTTCGCTGGATCAGTCGGAGCACAAGGTCGCCCTCTTGGAAAGATCTCGGCCTGACCTTCCTGTTGTAGTATCTGCGTAGGCTCTACTGGTAGATGCTGGACCGGCTGAGTGCCAACAGTCGACCCTCTTCTAGCAGATCGACGCCGTCTTCACGTGCTTCTTCTGCTTCTTCCTCGGTGTACATGGTGACTCGCGGGGAATCGAACTCTATGTCCGTTGGGATGAAGGCTTCAGCACCGTAGACGAGGAAGAAAGGCGTGAAGCCGGTTGACTTGTTTGGAGTCATGCGCAGACTCCAGAGGACGGCTGCCAACTCATCGAGCCAGCAGCCATCCGAGTGCTCCAGAGGCTCGACCAGTCGGGGCTTGATGCCGGATAGGATGAGGCCATTTGCTTGCTCCACCTGGCCGTTTGACTGTGGATGGGTGACGGACGCTAGGTCCAGCCGGATGCCTTGTGACGCGCAGAAATGGGCCAAGGCGCCTTGGCAAAATTCGTGCCGTTGTTGGTGATGATGCTGTGTGGTACGCCATACCGAATTGTGATGTCGGAGATGAAAGTCATGACAGTCGGACCATTCAGTTTCTTTATTGCCTTTGCTTCTATCCACTTGGTGAACTTGTCCACTGCGACAAGTAAGTGAGTTAAGCCACCTTGTGCCGTCTTGAATGGTCCCACCACGTCTAGGCCCCAAACTGCGAAGGGCCAGGCAATGGGAATGGTCTTCAGTGCAGAAGCCGGCTGATGCGGCTTAGAGCGGAACTTTTGGCACCCTTTGCATTTTTGGACCAATTCATTGGCCTCTTCTAAGGCCGTTGGCCAAAAGAAACCGTGTCGAAAGGCTTTGGCGACGAGTGCTCTTGAAGCCGCATGGTGGCCGCACTCGCCTTGATGGATGTCTTTGAGAATTGCTTGGCCTTGCTCTGGCTCTATGCAGCGCTGGTAGACACCAGTGAAGCTGCGCCTGACCAGCTCTCTGTTGACTATGGTGTAGGCTGCCGCTCGGCGTTGTACTTGCCGAGCTAAGATCTCATCAGTCGGCAGATCTTTGCTCACCAGGTATTTGAGCATGGGCTGGGCCCATGAGGGTGCCGCTATTTCTTCGACTGCCAGAACTGCGACTTGGACGAGGGCGGCCGGGCTGGGAGGCGGCGGGCTGGAGTCAGCAACCGCTTGCTGGATTAATGAAGTCCCCGGGCCGACTGGTGCAGCCCTCGAGCCGAGTTCTGGAGTCTTCAGGCTGGCCGCCGCAGTCCCCGGGCCGGGTTCTGCAGTCCCTAGGCTGGCTTCGACTGTGGCGACTTTGGAGCCATCTGCCAAAATCCTCGTACCGTCTGCCGGAGCTCTGGAGCGGATCCGACTTCTTCGCGGGGAGCCGGCACAAAGATGGAGTCTGATTCTGGTGAAGTCTTAACAGACGGCTTGAGGAGGCGCTGAAGGGCGACGCCGGATGGTATTGCTTCGTGGGTAGAGCCGATTCGTGCCAGGGCGTCTGCTTGGTCGTTGTCGTTTCTTGGCACATGGACGAACTCGCACCCCTCGAAATATCCACTGAGTTGCTGCAGGAGGAAACGGTAACTCGCCATGTTTGCATCTTTGGCGTCCTAGTCGCCAGACGACTGCTGGACCACTAAGTCCGAGTCGCCATAACACAGGATCCGGCGAATGCCAAGTTCTTTGGCAAGCCGGAGCCCGTGCATGAGCGCCTCGTATTCGGCGACGTTGTTGGAGGCGGCAAAGTGGATTTGCAGTGCGTATTTGAGCTTGTCGCCTTTAGGAGAAGTGAGGACAACACCGGCTCCCAAGCCGGTGCGCATCTTGGAGCCGTCGAAATGCATCCGCCAATGGGTGGAGTCGGGTGCTGGTGATAGGTACTGGGTCTCGGCCCAGTCGACGAGGAAGTCGGCCAGTGCTTGTGACTTGATGGCGGTGCGGGGTTGGTAGTGGATGGTGTAGGGAGCCAGCTCTATGGCCCATTTGGCCACACGGCCAGAAGCATCTCGGCTTCCAATGATCTTGGCAAGTGGGGCCGTGCAGACCACAGTGATTGGATGCTCTTGAAAGTAAGGCTTCAACTTCTTGGCGGCAAAGTGCACGCCATAGCACATCTTCTGGTAGTGGGGGTACTTCTGCTTGGAGGTCGACAGCACTTCGCTCAGGTAATATACCGGTCTCTGGACAGGTAGTGCCTTGCCTTCCTCCTTGCGTTCCACTACAATGACTGTGCTGACTACCCGGCTGGTGGCGGCTATGTACAGGAGCATGGGCTCCTTACGAGTCGGAGCCGCCAAAACGGGTGGAGTAGTCAACATCTTCTACAACTGGAGAAAGGCTTCGTCCGCCTTGTGGTTCCACTCGAAAAAAGTGGTCTTCTTCATTAGCTGGTATAAGGGGAGAGCTTTCTCGCCCAGCCGACTGATGAATCGGCTGATGGACGCCAAGAAGCCAGTGAATATTTGCACGTCCAGCAGTCGGCTGGGTACCTCCATCCTCTCAATGGCCTTGATCTTTACAGGGTTGCACTCTATGCCACGTTGAGAGACCAGGAAGCCAAGGAGTTGGCCGGCTGGTACTCCGAAGACGCACTTCTCAGGGTTGAGCTTGATCTGGAATCGGTGCAGGTTCTCAAAGCTCTCCATGAGGTCTTCCAGCAGTGTTCCATGGTTCTCCGTCTTTACCACCACATCGGCCACGTAGACGTGGGCATTTCTGCCGAGTTGCTTGAGGAGGCACTTCTGCATGCAACACTGAAAGGTGGTGCCGACATTCCTCAAGCCGAACATCATGGTTAGGTAGCAGAAGGCTCCAAACGGTGTGATGAAGGCGGTCTTCAGTCTGTCACCCGGGTTCAGCTTGATCTGGTGATATCCTGAATATGCATCCAAGAAGCTCAACAGCTCGCATCTAGATGTGGAGTCTATCACCTGATCAATTCTTGGCAAAGCAAACGGGTCCTTGGGGCAAGCCTTGTTGAGGCTTGTGTAGTCAATACACATTCACCACTGCTTGTTCTTCTTCAGTACCAGGACTGGGTTGGCTAGCCACTCTAGAAAGAATACTTCCATAATGAAGCTGTCTGCTAGGAGTCGGGCTATCTCTTCTCCGACAACTCTTCTCTTTTCTTCTGATAGGTGGCGCAAGGGGTGTCTGACTGGCTTTGCATCAGATCGGACATGTAACTTGTGCTCGGCGAATTCCGTCGGTACACCTGGCATGTCTTTGGGGGACCATGCGAAGATGTCCCGATTCTTAGGGAGGAAATCGACGAGCTCGCCTTCCTATTTGCTGTCGAGGTTTGCGCCTACGATAGCGTACCTCTCTGGGTGCTCCGGATCCAAGGGTATCTTCTTTGTCTCTTTGGCCGGCTTGAACGAACCCTCAACCTCCGACTCCTTGGGGTTAGGCGACACCTCTAGCTGCTTGCCGGCCATCGCCACAACCCAGTCAAGGAGCCGCTTCTCGGCCGTGATTACTGTCGGAGTAATGGGCCACGGGTAGGCCAACCCGAGGCCTAGAACCTTTCAAGACATCGGGGCAGGCTGCGCCCCTCAAGACCCCAAGACGAAGAGCCGCCTTCTGAGGAGCCGATGGCAAGACGACCGACTGACCACTCACGGCCGAGTCCCAGGGACGACTGCAGGGATAAGCCGACTCCTGACTGGCGACTTCCAGAGAAGCCGGCTTTGTTGAGTCGGCCTACGACTCCAACAAACCCCATGACCTCATCAAGAGGGACGGGGCAGGGGAGTGGCTACAGTGAAGCCCACTCCCGCCACTTACCAAGGGCAGGCATGGCCACAGCACGCCATACCCCGAAAGATCTCCGTGCGGCGTGGCACTGTTCCCATACCGGCCCTGACGTCAGCACCACAGGATCGAATCCTGTACCCATGATGGCTTGTCTGTACGTCCCAAAGGCAGCGGGTCCCACCAGTCAGTGAGACCCCAGGAGACGGCAAGAGGACCACCAGTCGGACCCGTCGGGAGTCGGCCCCGGGGAGTCGGCCGAGCCCTACCCCGGGGCCCACGCGCCATTAATCAAGATGTGATGGAGAGTGGCAATAGTGATCGCTCGCCAGGCGGCGGGGCTGTTGCCACGACCATGTGATCAAGCCCGCGTCATCAGAAGCACGGCTACAGTAATCAGCAGCCGGCAAGACCCGCCCGCGGCGGACGCGGCCTGTCGGCTCCGTACCAGGCCAGTCGGCGGGCCCCAGCGGTCGGCGGGGAAGACGGAAGCCAGAGGCGCTGACGGCTGGGCCCGCGTCTAGCTGGATTACCATTGTAACACTAGGGGGTAGGCCTATATAAACCCCCAGGGCACCCATGCAAAGGGTTGGAACCCATTAGCTCTAGACTAGATCATATAGGAGGGAGAAAGCTTGCCTTGCCCTCTCCTACCTCCAGGAAACAGCTCAAGGAGCAACCGTGTAGACACTTTGCCATAGTGATCATGCGGAGACCCCGCAGAGCAGCAGTAGGGGTATTATCTCCCCGGAGAGCCCTGGAGGTGGGTAAGATTCGCCAGCGTGCATGTCTTCGCCTCATCCCGTTTCCAGGCACCGGCGACGTTCTACTCGCCCCCACCATGATAAGCCATCCTTTGGCATATGTCGCACCTAACCCCCGACATTTGGCGCCCACCATGGGGCATGGTGTACCGCCGTCCGGAGACCTGTTCTGGACGGGAACCCTTTTCCTCCCTGGAGAGCGCAGCCAGCCAAGCACGCTAGACGGGGTTTGCGCCGATGCGCTGTGCGGCGTTGAGATCGCCTGCGCGACCAGCTGCCTGGCCGAACTTGTCGGCGAGGTTCGCCTCTCCGACGAACCTGCATCCAACGCAGGCACGGGCGGCTCCGAGAGCCTCCTCACGGGCCTCCTCGATCAACTCCACGTTTTCGGCGAGCCTGCCGTAGACTTGGAGTCTGTAGGCTCCACCGACCAGATGCTGGTCGACTCCGACACCGCGTCGCTCGACGCGTTCCCCACCAATGTGGTGGTGTACGACGAACCTCTCCCTCACGTGGAGAGCAACGGAAGCACCGTCACCGAGGTGCTCGTCATCAGTCATGACGAACTCCCCGGTGGAGGAGCGCACGACTCACTCGGCACGGCGCTAGAAGACCTAACTGCGCCCATTCGGGAAGACGCTGACGCAGAGACGTTGGAGGCGCGCCGCCTTTAGCTCGTTGAAGGCGCGAAGAAGCTGGCCAGCATGAGACACTTGTCAGAAGCCTACCAGCGGGAGATGGATCACGCCGTCGGTGGCTCGCCAGCCCCGGCGGGGCCCAACCGCCTTGGCGCGGTCCAGCAACGCGGCGTAGACATCGCTAACCTATTTGGGGCAAGCCGCCCTGTGTACGCTACCCCAGCGGAGAACATCCGAGCCGCCTAGGCAGCGGCGGACGAGCTGGACAATTTCGAGGGCGAAGAACGCCGCCTCATGATGGAGCGAGTCCAGCGGTTCCTCGACACGGCTGCCGCGCAGAATGAGGCCGGCTGCCGCACGGAGGCGCCACAGCGGCAAAATGACGACCTTCGCCGAGATCAAGGCGCGACGTCTAGGCGCCGACTGGCGGCGCCCGAGGAAGAAGAGACAAGGATCCGGCTGTCAGCCATAGTCGGACTTGCATTACCATAGAGCGCGACCGAGACGGCCGCCCAAGAGCAGTGGAACGACGGGACGACTGTCCGCCTGCCCCTCCTCGCAAGGAGAGGCGAGTCTCCCTGCCGCCTATTGACCATCCGACTCTCGGCGACCGCCTTGGCCGCCGAGAGGGAGTTGGACATAATGACGCTCGCCACCGGATCGACCGACTTCACCGATCCCTAGCGCTGGAAGAAGAAGACGAGCTGGGTCCGCCTTGTTTCGGGCCCCGCATTCGGGACGAGCCCTTTCCCAGAGGGTTCACGCTCCCAAGAGACACACGCAAGTATACCGGCTCCGTGAAGCCGGAAGACTGACTAGTCGACTACTCCACGACTGTCAGCATAGCAAACGACAACAAGCGTGTCGCCGTAAAGTACGTTCCGCTCATGCTCCAGGGCACGGCCAGGACATGGCTGAACAGCCTAAAGCCCCGCAGCATCAACAGCTGGGTCGACTTCACTGAAGCGTTTGTCCGCAACTTCACCAACACGTACAAGCGTCCTCCCAAGACTTGTCAGCTCTCCTTGTGCGTGCAAGGCCCCGACAAGTCAACTCGCGATTACCTCACGCGTTGGGCCGAGCTTCGGAACTCCTGCGAGGGCGTGCACGAGGTGCAGGCCATCGAGTACTTCACAGCCGGGTGCAGAGAAGGCACCCTCCTCAAGCACAAGCTCCTCTGCGACGAGCCGGAAACCCTCGACGAGCTGCTGATCATAGCGGACAAGTACGCCACGGCCGACTCCTCCATGAAGGCGGAGATTCAAATCAGCACGACTGGCAAAGTGGCCCCTCAAGCTCCAAGAACTCCAGCGGGAGACGCCAACCGGGAACAATAGCAGGGCGACCACAAGCGCAAGGCCTCGCCGCCAGCTTCCAGCAGCCGGCAGGTCGCGACCGTTGAAGCCCAACAGCCGGATGGAAAGCCTCTGCCCAAGCGATAGAAAGGCGGCAAGACAAATTGGTTGCTGGCCTTCTCCTACGAGCAGATGCTGGATGGACCTTGCAAGTTCCATAGCGGCGTGAAGCCGTCGAACCACACCACCCGGAAGTGCCACTGGCTCACGAGGATCACCAAGGGAGACGGCCTCCTGCCTCCCCCGCCTGCTGGGCAGCCGCCTCCGCCTCCGCCCCAGCAGCCGGCTGTCAGGCCAGTCGGCGCAGTACAAGACGAATACCCTGAAGAACACGGAGCCTACGTGGTGTTTACCAGTATGGCTGATGATCGACGCAGCAGGCGGCTGCAGCGACAAGAGGTGAATGCGGTAGCATCAGAGACGCCAGAGTTCATGCATTGGTCCGAGAAGCCCATCAGCTGGAGCAGGGCTGACCACCCAGAGGTGATGCCAAGTCCAGGCTCCTATGCCTTGGTCTTGTACGCCACCTTTGCTACGGATAGACGAGCCGCGCATTTCTCGCGGGTTCTAATAGACGGAGGCAGCAGCATCAATATCCTGTACAAGGACACCATGGAGAAGTTAGGAATCAAGCAAAGACAGCTTCAGAACAACCGGACTGTGTTCCACAGCATTGTTCCTGGGCTTTCCTGCTCACCAATCGGCAAGATCCTGATGGACGTCCTCTTTGGAGACAAAGATCACTTCCGACGAGAGTCTGTTTGGTTTGAGGTGGTGGACCTCGAGAGCCCATACCATGCGCTACTCGGCCGACCTGCCTTGGCCAAGTTCATGGCGGTCCCCCACTACGCCTACCTCAAGATGAACATGCCCAGTTCTAGGGGAATTCTAACTGTAGCCGGCGACTACCGGAAGTCTTCTGCCTGTGCGGCTGAGAGCAGTCGGCTGGCCGAGTCCCTGGTAATCGCGGCCGAGAAGCGGCTCCTTGAGCGAGTTGTGGCGATGTCCGGCAAGCAGCCTGAGGTATCGCCCAACCCAAATGAGTCGGAGGCTGAGGGTTCGTTCAAGCCGGCCAAAGAGACAAAGAAGATACCCTTGGATCTAGAGCACCCAGAGAGGTACGCCGTCGTAGGTGCAAACGTCGACAGCAAATAGGAAGGCGAGCTCGTCGATTTCCTCCGTGAGAATCGGGACATCTTCGCATGGTCCCCCAAAGACATGCCAGGTGTACCGACGGAATTCGCCGAGCACAAGTTACATGTCCGATCTGATGCAAAGCCGGTCAGGCAGCCCCTGCGCCGCCTATCAGAAGAGAAGAGAAGAGTTGTCGGAGAAGAGATAGCCCGACTCCTAGCAGCGGGCTTCATTATGGAAGTGTTCTTTCCAGAATGGCTAGCAAATCCGGTCCTAGTACTAAAGTAGAACAAGCAGTGGCGAATGTGTATTGACTACACGAGGCTCAACAAGGCCTGCCCAAAGGACCCATTTGCTCTACCAAGAATCGATCAGGTGATAGAATCCACAGCCGGATGCAAGCTGTTGAGTTTTTTGGATGCATACTCAGGATATCACCAGATCAAGCTGAACCCGGCTGACAGACTGAAGACCACCTTCATCACACCGTTTGGAGCCTTCTGCTACCTCACCATGATGTTCGGCTTGAGGAATGCCGGCGCCACCTTTCAACGTTGCATGCAGAAGTGCCTCCTCAAGCAGCTCAGCAAGAACGCCCACGTCTACGTAGACGACGTGGTGGTGAAGACGGAAAAGCGTGGAACGCTGCTGGAAGACCTCAAGGAGACCTTTGAGAACCTATGCCGATTCTAGATCAAGCTCAATCCCGAGAAGTGTTTCTTCGAAGTACCAGCCGGCCAGCTCCTTGGCTTCCTGGTCTCTGAACGCGGCATAGAATGCAACCCAATAAAGATCAAGGCCATTGAGAAAATGGAGGTACCCAGCCGACTGCTGGATGTGCAAAAGTTCACCGGCTGCTTGGTGTCCATTAGCCGATTCATCAGTCCGCTGGGTGAGAAAGCTCTCCCCTTATACCAACTCATGAAGAAGACCACTTTTTTCGAGTGGAACCATAAGGCAGACGAAGCTTTTCTCCAGTTGAAGAAGATGTTGACTACTCCGCCCGTCCTGGCGGCTCCGACTCCCAAGGAACCTATGCTCCTGTACATCGCCGCCACCAGCCGGGTGGTCAGCATGGTCATTGTAGTGGAACGCAAGGAGGAAGGCAAGGCACTACCTATCCAGAGACCGGTATATTACCTGTGCGAAGTACTGTCGACCTCCAAGCAGAACTACCCCACTACCAGAAGATGTGTTATGGTGTACACTTTACTGCCAAGAAATTGAAGCCTTAGTTTCAAGAGCATCCAATCACGGTGGTCTGCACGGCCCCGCTTGCCGAGATCATTGGTAGCCGAGATGCTTCTGTCCGAGTGGCCAAGTGGGCCATAGAGCTGGCTCCCTACACCATCCACTACCAGCCCCGCACCGCTATCAAGTCACAAGCACTGGCCGACTTCCTCGTCGACTGGGCCGAGACCCAGTACCTACCTCCAGCGCCTGACTCCACCCATTGGCGGATGCATTTCGGCGGCTCCAAGATGCGCACCGGCTTGGGAGCCGGTGTCGTCCTCACCTCTCCTAAAGGCGACAAGCTCAAATACGCACTGCAAATCCATTTTGCCGCCAACAACAATGTCGCCGAGTACGAGGCGCTCATTCACGGGCTCCGGCTTGCCAAGGAACTTGGCATCCACCGGATCTTGTGTTATGGCAACTCGGACTTAGTGGTCCAGCAGTCATCTGGCGACTGGGACGCGAAAGATGCAAACATGGCGAGTTACCATTTCCTCGTGCATCAAATCAGCGGGTAATTCGGAGGGTGCGAGTTCCTCCATGTGCCACTAAACGACAACGACGAAGCAGACGCCTTGGCACGAATCGGCTCTACCCGCCAAGCAATACCATCCGGCTTCGCCCTTCAACGCCTCCTCAAGCCTTCTGTCAAGCCTTCACCAGAATCAGACTCCATTTTGTGCCGGCTCCTCCCGAAGACGTCGGATCCGACTCCAGAGCCTCAGCAGTCGGTACGGGGATTTTGGCACATAGCTCCAAAGCCGCCACAGTCGAGCCCGGCCCGGGGACTGCGGCGGCGGACTCGAAGACTCCAGAACTCAACCCAAGGGCCGCGCCATCCGGCCTGGGGACTTCATTAACCCAACAAGCGGTTGTTGACTCCAACCCGCCGCCTCCCAGCCCAACCGCCCTCGTCCAAGTCGCAGTTCTGGCAGTCAAAGAAATAGCAGCACCCTCATGGGCCCAGCCCATCCTCAAATTCCTGGTGAGCAAAAAGCTGCCAACTGATGAGACCTCAGCTCGGCAAGTACAACGCCGGGCGACAGCCTACACATAGTCAACAGAGAGCTGGTCAGGCGCAACGTCATTGGTGTCTACCAGCGGTGCGTAGAGCCAGAGCAAGGCCAAGCAATTCTGAAAGACATCCATCAAGGCGAGTGCGGCCACCATGAGGCTTCAAGAGCGCTCGTCGCAAAAGCCTTTCGACATGGTTTCTTCTGGTCGACTGCCTTAGAAGAAGCCAAGGAATTGGTCCAAAAATGCAAAGGGTGCCAGAAGTTCAGCTCCAAGCCGCACCAGCCGGCTTCTGCACTCAAGACCATCCCCATTGCCTGGCCTTTCGTAGTTTGTGGTCTAGACATGGTGGGACCATTCAACATAGCATGAGGTGGCCTAACTCACTTACTCGTCGCAGTAGACAAGTTCACCAAGTGGATAGAAGCAAAGCCAATCAAGAAGCTGAATGGTCTGACTGCCGTAACTTTCATCTCCGATATCACAATTCGGTACGGCATACCACACAACATCATCACCGACAACGACACAAATTTTGCCAAAGGCGCCTTGGCCTGTTTTTGCGCAACACAGGGCATCCGACTGGACCTAGCGTCCATCGCCCACCCACAGTCAAATGGCCAGGTGGAGCGAGCAAACGGCCTCATCCTGTCCGGCATCAAACCCCGGCTGATCGAGCCTCTGGAGCACTCGGCTAGCTGCTGGCTCGACGAGCTACCAGCCGTCCTCTGGAGTCTACGCACGACTCCAAACAAGTCAACCGGCTTCACGCCTTTCTTCCTCGTCTACGGTGCCGAAGCCGTCATCCCAACGGACATAGAGTTCGACTCCCCACGAGTCACCATCTACACCGAGGAGGAAGCAGAAGAAGAATGACAAGACGGCGTCGATCTGCTGGAAGAGGGCCGGCTGTTGGCACTCAGCCGGTCCAGCATCTACCAGCAGAGCCTGCGCCGATACCACAACAGGAAGGTCAAGCCAAGATCTTTCCAAGAAGGCGACCTTGTGCTCCGGCTGATCCAGCGAACAACCGGCCAGCACAAGCTGTCGGTGCCTTGGGAAGGCCCTTTCATCATCAGTAAAGTACTGGGCAACGACTCCTACTACCTGATTGACGCTCAGAAGCCCCGAGCACGCAAGACGGACGACTCCGGAAAGGAGACAGAGTGGCCATGGAATGCAAATCTCCTCCGAAGATTTTACAGTTGATGCAGTATGTACCACACTACCTTTTGTATTAAAGTACCAAGACTTCGGGCCCCCCGAGACGAGCTCGGGGACTGCCCTCTTTTGTCTGTATGATAAAAATTATGCCTACAAGTACGTTACTCTTTGTTATGCCGCTTGGCACTGGGCTCGACAAGTCGGCCCGGGGACTTGCCGCCTTGCACTGTGAAATGCTTCCTACAGCCGGACAAGTTGTGCGTAACACCTAAACCGTCTCCTGTCAGAAGCCGTAGCTTGCAGAAGCGACTGTACGGTGGGCAGAAGTAAGGTAGAATGGGTGTTCGCATGAAAAAAATGGCTAAGGACTCAAAGCATAAAACATAGCTCAAGATGGCTTCTAGCCTTTTTTCACAAACTGGCTCTCGAATAGTTGGATTGCCGCCTTCTATCCAACTTGCTCAAAAAACTCTTAAAAATGGCTAAGTACTTGCCTTCCCAAAGTAGCCAAGCATTTGATCCAGCGGCAATCCGCAGAGCGGCTGTCCGATTGGCAAGGCAGGCAACTAAGAGAAAGCGGCAAAGGAAAAAAGCCAAAAGAGCAATGAGCAAGAAAAGATAGAACTCGGATAAATATATTTACATAGCATAGGCCGTTGGCCGAATCTTCGAGCAGAAGTTCAAAATACACCCGGCGGGTGGAATTGTGCGAATTAGCAAGTTCTTCAAAGACTACTGAAGCAGATAAAATAAAGGTAAAGCGGCAGCTTAGGAAGCAGCAGACGGATTCGAAGGCTCGGAGGAGGCGGCAGCGTCAGGCGTCGGGGCGGCCGGCTGGCTAGTCTCGGCTTGATCGCCTCCAGCGGCAGTCAGGTCGGTCGCACGCGGCTCATTGCTGGAGGTGCGGTCGAGCTGTGGCTGGCCGTCTGCTCCGTCTTCTGGTGCCTCCGTCTCGCCTCTGTCCTCCGCCTCCCCTTCCTCCTAGACGCTGGAGCCAATCACCTCCGCCGAGTCCTTGCCGTAGTCTGGGTTCATCCCAAACCACTCCGGCGGTACCTCCTCGCCGTCTTCAGACCGCTCAGGGACGAAGATGCTGGTGTCGGTGTACTCGGCGATCTCCGCAGCATGCTTGACGAGGGTGTCTTCCACAGCTGCCAGCTCCGGCTGGGCCTCCGACCGAAGTGTGGCCAGCCGGTCTAGATCCAGCCCCGGATACCACGCCTTGACGAACTCCAAGGCCCGGCGCGCTCCAGCTCGGGCCGAAGAATCCTTCCAGGCCTCAAGACGACCAGTCGCGACCTCTAGCCATTCGGCCGTCAGGCTGGGGGTGCGCGGAGCCTACATGTCCGGCCATAGGGCGGCAATCGCCTGGGCACCGACACGCTGAAGCCGGCGCAGCATCCGGTGAGTCGGCCGAAGGCGAGCCTCGATGCTCAGGATGTGCTCGTCAAGGGTTTGGGGGGCGTCGGCGGCGATCTCTGCGCTCTCCGACCTTCACGATCAGCCTCGATGGCTTGGATGGCGGCCTGCGAGTGCCCAGGTAAGAAGTCTGCCAAGATGGAAGAAACGAAGAAGCAAGTCAAAAACCAGGAGTCGGCACGACTTATAATCGGCAGATCGAAGAAAGAAAGTAAAGAAACTCACCATCAACGATGTCTTCAATCTCATGGAAGCCGGAGGCCAGCATCGCCTCCTTGTCAGACCAAGAGGAGCGCTCGCTCGCGAACTCGGCCAGGAGGGCGGTCTCCGTCTCTTCCGCCTCACTCTGCGTCTTCACAAGCAGCTCCTTCTACTCTGCCAATTGAGTGGCCAGCAGATCGCGCTCCATGGCGAGCTTGCTACACTCCTCCCCTTTGGCGCGCAATGCGGAGTTGGCTTCACTCAGCTGCTGTTGAAGAGCAGCATTGGCTCCTGAAAAGAAGGAAGAAAGAAGGCGTTAAGTCATCAATAAAGAAGATCGCCGGGGAGATCTGGCCCGACTGCTCAGTAGTCGGCCCGAATCTCGGGGACTACAGCCCGCGGGTGCGCCAGCACGCCTCAACAGAGAAGAAAAAGGACTTACTCCGGATCTCCGACAAATCAGCGGTCCGCTTGCCCAGCTCTTCAAAGTTACGGTTGAAGGCAGTGACGCGGAGGTTGTGGTAATCCTGCGTCAAGCGTTTCAGACAAAAATTCAATACCCAGAGTTCATCAATTGGAGTTCCGGGCCACCTGCTCAGCAGCCAGCCCGAAACTCGGGGACTACACCCAGTGGGTGCACTGGCGCACCCCCACAGAGAGGAACAAGGAAACGAGGACCAAAGGAAAAAACATACCCGGACGGCTGCCCGCGACGCCAGGTACGCCTTGGTGCAATTCTGGAGAGCATCGCCCTCAGCACGAAGCTTCGCCTGCATTCCAGAAGCGCCTGGTTCAGCGGCCCTGTGCCGCCTCCTCGCACCCACCCAATGGGCGCGGCGCTCGTCACTTCGGCGTCCGGGATCGCCGAGCTGGCGGTGCCGGCTTCCAGGGGGCGGGGTGCCGAAGTCGCCTTCTCCAGACAGCGAGCCGACTTGGAGGAGTAACCTCGCCACGGCATCGTCTTCGGTCGGCGGCACCGGAGGGTCCGCTGGCTGCTTGCCTTGCGCACTCTCAGACGGCGGCGAAGGCGCCGGCGGAACGATCACGTCCGGCGTAGAGGGTTCGCCGCCTTCCCTCTCCACGACGGGGTTCTCGCTGCTGGCTTCCCCAGACTGCCCCGTGAACTCCGGAGGCGGCGGTGCAGAGTTTAGCGGGGTGACGAACACCGCCGATTAGCGGCGTGCGGCCTCCTCAGCCTGCCGTTTCGTCGCGGCGGCGGCTTCGGCCTCCGCCATTTTTTTCTTTGTGGAGGCCTCCGCCCTATCGGCCTCCGCCTTCTCCAGGCGAACGGCCTCTTCTTCGTTGTGCTTCTCCTGCGCATTCTGCTCTGTCGCCTCCCGGAGGTCAGCAGCGGGGTCAATCCGCCGAGTGGTGGCGGACGTCTCCGCTGACCCCATGACGAAGGCGGCGGTGACCCTCTCAAGAGTGAGGGGAGCCCTGAAGAAAGGGAAGCAAGCAAAAGACTCAGGCAAAGTCACAAAGAAAGAATAAAGCATTGAGACAGAATACTCACGCGGAGACGAATGGCGGCTTCTTCACTTCCTTACGGAAGCGGATGGCCTTCGTAGCCGCCTCGTCCCGCCGGGTCGCCGCAGCCGAACCCTTGGGCTTCTTCGGCCGACTGCCGAACAAGATCGGCACGGCCCTGCGCTTGTTCCCGCCGCCTGGAGCACCCAGCACGGTAGAAGAGCCTGCGCCAGGCTGGCTGGCTCCTGGCCGATGGCGGGGAGCGACTTCTCCCTCGGCGTCGTCGTCAGGCCAGTCGGCGAAAGTGGCCATAGGCCTGAAGTCGCCTGCTGCTCCTCCTCCTCCCTTGGCGTCGTCGTCCAGAGCCGCCGCCCCCAGATCGGGGTCGACGACGTCGCTCTCTGCCCGGTCGGCGAGGAACTCACGGGCCGGCCCCGAGGTGCCAGCTGGCGGGTGGAGGAGGGGATTCTGACCAAAGCCAACTGGTTAAAACAAACTCGGCAAGAAAGAAGACAATCCAAAGAAAGAAAGGAAAGGTAACTAACCACGGGCGGGGGGTTGGTGCGAGAGTACGGCTCCTTGCCGAACTGCCAATCCTCCAGGAGCTTGCTGTCCGAGAGGTAGTTCACCATGAAGGCCACCTCCTCGTGAGGCATGTCCTTGGTGCACATCCGACTCGGGTCGCGGTGCCCACTCATTTGGCATATCATATGGGGGCGGCCTTGGAGCGGGAGAACTCGGCGCGCCACGAAGGCGGCCAGCAGGTCTGGACCAGTCAAGCCCTCCGACTGTGTCAGCACTCGAAGTCGCGCGATGGCGCCGGCTCCCGCAGGCGTCAGCGACTTGGCCCAGTACGACCAGTTGAGCAGTCTCCCAGCCGGCGGGCCGGCTTCGAAAGCCGGCAGGTTGACCCAGTCGCCCCTCGTGGAGACGCTCCTAAAGTAGAAGTACGATTTCTGCCACATCTTCACCGACTTTATCAGCGAGATGGAGGGGAAGGGGTTGTCGGCCCCCGACCTTCGCACGGCGATAAAAGCGCTGCATTGAGCCGGCACGCCTGCAGCCTGGGTGCTGAGCTTGGAGAAGAAGAACTCCCCCCAGAGCTCGAGGATGGGGAGGACTCCGAGGAAGCCTTCGCACAAGTCCACAAAGGCGGACAGCAGCACCACCGTGTTGGGGGTGATGTGGTGCGGCTGGAGGCCGTAGAACTCCAGGAAGGATCGGAAGAAACTGCTCGCCAGCAGCCCCAACCCGCGCAAGCAGTGCGAGCGTAAGATGACCCGCTCGCCCTCCTGCGGCGCAGGGGAAATCTCCCCCTTCGGTGCAAGACGCACCCGCACGTGATCCTCGCTGGGGAGCCGACGAGTCCGGCGGAGGAACTTGATGTGGTCGTCATGAACTTCGGAGCCGTCCCAGGTGCCGGAGCGCACTGGGGGAGGCGCGGCGGCAGAGGAAGAACTCATCGCGAGCTGATCGCCGCGGCATTCGTCGGAGCTTGGGTGCACGGCGGAGCGAAGAAGAAGAAGGAGGAGAGCGAGGAGCAGTGAGAAGGAGGAGGGCGAGGAGTAGTGGGAAGAAGGGGTGCACGTGCCCCCCTCTTTCCCCTACTTATAGCCTCGTGGGCTGCGAAGCCGAGGGGGCGGTCGTGGGATTTACTGCGCCCACGGCCCCATGACCCCCATGTTCCACGACAAAGTTATTGCGCGCAGTAACTCCACGGGAATCCCAACCGTCTGCCGGGGCCGCGGCGGATCCGCTCGGGCGCCGAGGCGCGGTAGTGGCGGGCCCCGCCTATGGGCCTGTCCCGTCGCATGCGTAGGCTGGCAGAATGGCCCAGCCACGTGTCATCGCATAATGGGCCTAGAACGGGCGGCGGCCCGGAGGCTTAGCAAGCACGCTACTTGGATCCCGCTGCGACATTCGAAATATTGTGCGAGTCAGAGTTGGGCGAGTCTGACTCCTTCTAGCCGGCCCCGCAGAAGTCAACCAAGAGCCATGTGTTGAGCACCCGGAAAGAGAAACTGCTGAGGCTTCTCGGTCGATCGTCCGCGGCGCCTCACCAGCTTCGGGGACTACTGTCGGAGTAATGATCCACAGGTACCAACCCGAGGCCTAGAACCTTTCAAGACATCGGGGCAGGCTGCGCCCCTCAAGACCCCAAGACGAAGAGCCGCCTTCTGAGGAGCTGGCGGCAAGACGGCCGACTGACCACTCACGGCCGAGTCCCAGGGACGACTGCAGGGATAAGCCGAATCCTGACTGGCGACTTCCAAAGAAGCCGGCTTTGGGGAGTCGGCCTGCGACTCCAACAAACCCCCACGACCTCATCAAGAGGGACGGAGTAGGGGAGTGGCTATAGTGAAGCCCACTCCCGCCCCTTACCAAGGGCACGCATGGCCACAGCACGCCGTACCCCGGAAGATCTCCGTGTGGCGTGGCACTGTTGCCATATCGGCCCTGACATCAGCACCACAGTATCGAATCCTGTACCCATGACGGCTTGTCTGTACGGCCCAAAGGCAGCGGGTCCCACCAGTCAGTGAGACCCCAGGAGACGGCAAGAGGACCACCAGTCGGACCCGTCGGGAGTCGGCCCCGGGGAGTCGGCCGAGCCCTCCCCCGGGGCCCACGCGCATTAATCAAGATGTGATGGAGAGTGGCAATAGTGATCGCCCGCCAGGCGGCGGGGCTGTTGCCACGACCCTCATGATCAAGCCCGCGTCATCAGAAGCACGGCTACAGTAATCAGCAGCCGGCAAGACCCGCCCGCGGCGGACGCGGCCTGTCGGCTCCGTACCAGGCCAGTCGGCGGGGCCCACCAGTCGGCGGGCCCCAGCGGTCGGCGGGGAAGACAGAGGCCAGAGGCGCTGACGGCTGGGCCCGCGTCCAGCCGGATTACCATTGTACCCCTGGGGGTAGGCCTATATAAACCCCCCAGGGCACCCATGCAAAGGGTTGGAACCCATTAGCTTTAGACCAGATCATATAGGAGGGAGAGAGCTAGCCTTGCCCTCTCCTACCTCCAGGAAACAGCTCAAGGAGCAACCGTGTAGACACTTTGCCATAGTGATCATGCGGAGACCCCGCAGAGCAGCAGTAGGGGTATTATCTCCCCGGAGAGCCCTGAAGCTGGGTAAGATTCGCCGGCGTGCATGTCTTCGGGGCTCTCCATGGAGATAATACCCCTACTGCTGCTCTGCGGGGTCTCCGCATGATCACTATGGCAAAGTGTGTACACGGTTGCTCCTTGAGCTGTTTCCTGGAGGTAGGAGAAGGCAAGGCTAGCTCTCTCCTTCCTATATGATTCCTGGTCTAGTGCTAATGGATTCCAACCCTTTGCATGGGTGCCCGGGGGGGTTTATATAGGCCTACCCCCCAGGGGTACAATGGTAATCCGGCTGGACGTGTGTAATGCCCTCGATGCGACTATAGCTCCCACGTGTCAAGGCACAACTTAGAGACATAATCGCATTGAAGGCATATGTCGCAAGTGAGGTAATCTTCACACAACCCATGTAATACATAAGGATCAAGAAGTGATCCTAAACAACCTACGTCAAGCATAACTCCAACACCGTGTTCACTTCCCGGACTCCGCCGGAAAGAGACCATCACGGTAACACACGCTGTTGATTCATTTTAATTAAGTTAAGGTTCAAGTTAGCTACAACCGGACATTAACAAATTCCCATCTGCCAATAACCGCAGACATGGCTTTCGAAAGTGCAAATCCCTGCAGGGGTGTCCCAACTTAGCCCATCACAAGCTCTCACGGTCAACGAAGGAATAGACCTCCTCCCGAGACATTCCGATCAGACTCGGTATCCCGGTACAACAAGACATTTCGACAGGGTAAAACTAAACCAGCAACACCGCCCGAATGTGCCGAAAAATCGCGATAGGAGCTGCACATATCTCTTTCTCAGGGCACACTCAGATTGTCCTAGGTACGGGTAAGCCAGCCCAGAGTTGCCCCTGGTGGCCACCGGCAGCTGACAGGTTGGACCAACACTCAGAGGAGTACTGGCCCGGGGGGGTAAAATAATGATGACCCTCAGGAGCGCGACTCCCAAGAGAAAAGAAAAGGCTAGGTGGCGAATGGTAAAACCAATGTTGGGCATTGCTGGAAAAGCTTTACTTAAGGCGAACTGTCAAGGGGTTCCCATAATAGCCCAACCGCGTAAGGAACGCAAAATCCGGGAACATAACACCGATATGACGGAAACTACGGCGGCAAGAGCGGAACAAAACACCAGGCATAAGGCCGAGCCTTCCACCCTTTACAAGTATATAGATGCATTAATTAAATACGATATATATAGTGATATCCCAACAAGTAAACATGTTCCAACAAGGAACGGCATCTCCATGTTCCAACAAGGAACAAACTTCAATCTTCACCTGCAACTAACAACGCTATAAGAGGGGCTGAGCAAAGCGGTAACATAGCCAAACAACGGTTTGCTAGGACAAGGTGGGTTAGAGGCTTGGTTCAACAAAGTAGGAGGCATGATAAGCAAGTGGTAGGTATCGCAGCATAGGCATAGCAAAAGAGCGAGCAACTAAGCAAGCAAAGATAGAAGTGATTTCGAGGGTATGGTCATCTTGCCTGAAATCCCGCAAGGAAGAAGAACGAGTCCA